>NC_133326.1:698873321-699520821 GCF_042186555.1 Aquarana catesbeiana
GGCAATTGGTTCCTCTAGATTTTAGTTAGGGGTATCAGAGTAAAGGGGGCTGAATACAAATGCACCCCACACTTTTCACATATTTATTTGTAAAAAAAACTGGAAAACCATTTATCATTTTCCTTCCACTTCACAATTATGTGCCACTTTGTTCACATAAAATCACAATAAAATACATTTTATGTTTTTTGGTTGTAACATGATAAAATGTGGAAAAATTTCCAGGGGTATGAATACTTTTTCAAGGCACTTTAGGAAAATTTAACACAGGATTCGTGTATGATGATCCAGACTAGTGTTCCTGGATAGATAAATCTGTGTATTTGGCTTTCTATGGATTCTGTAGTTTTGGATCGGAGCAGACAATCCTGTATCCGGGTTTTGCTGGTCACCTGCAACCTGTCCGAGTGCCCAGGTGTAAAGGGGGTCATTATATACTCAGGTCTGAGAATTGCTCAGAGATCCCAGTTGGAGATCCGCCCCTCCCCCCCAGTGTGGGAGACGGAGGGTCTTATTAAGGGGGTCAGAGGGGACAGGAGGAGTCAGGAGAACCCCAATCCATAGGCTAGAGGAGGGCCATGCAGCAGGACGCTGCAACTAAAGGCAAAGAGAGCCAAGTGTTCCAGGAGAGATGGACAACAAAATCAGAGGGACTGGTAAAGGGGGCAGCAATGCTGCCAACATGTGAGCCAGGGGGGCTTGCTATTTCTGGTTGTGTATATTGTGTTGAAGAAACCTCTGCATGGGCAACTGATATACATATGAACTTTCCCTTTTATTGAATAAACGTGGGCTGCCATGCCCTAACATAGCGTTTTGGAGCGGTGCAACTCATTGTAAACACATCTACAACTTTGAGTTTAATCACCCCAATCTTATAAGCTATATACTCTGGCTGCAGAATATCGCTCGATGAAGGTGGAAGAGAGGAGATGTACTGCAATGGAAGAAAGTCACTCTGGAGAAGTCGGGGTTGGAGGCTGGCAATGGTTGCAATCTGTGGACTCAGGAAAGATCAGGGCAGAAACGAGAAGTATCCATTCAAGTGATTGAAAAGTCTCGTTTTTTTTTTCCTATAAAAATAAGAAACATGTCATACGTTTTTTCACTTATACAGAGCAGCCGGGATCCTCCTCTTCTCAAATTCTTCCCTCCTGTTCAGTGCCCCCACAGCAAGCAGCTTGCTATGGGGGGCACCCGAGCCGAGTCACAGCTCCCTCTGTCCATACTGACACGGGCCCCCAACCCGGCCTGTTTTCTCCCCTGATTGGCTAGCTGACTTTGATTGACAGCAGCAGCCAATCAGGAGGGAGAATCTCGTGAAGGCTGAGGCACTCGTGGACATCGCTGGATAGAGATGGGGCTCAGGTAACTATTAGGGGGGCTTCTACACACAGAAGGCTTTTTATCATAATGTATAGAATGCATTAAGATTAAAAAAAAAAAAAAAAACTTTTGCCTTTACAATCACTTTGTGTATTTAAGGTCAGGGCAGGCAGCGGCCTATCAACATTTTTTTGTTTTTGATAAGCTGACCAACCTGTTTTGTGTTTTTCAGAGATTTTAGAAGAAGTCTTCAGGATTGCTGAGTAAGGAAGCCCAGTATGAGTACGCCCATGTCTGATTCCCTCAGTAAGTACTCCGCCCACATTCTGAAAGGGGCGGGGCTTTTTGAAGGTGAGCAATACCTGAGACATCAGGAGAAATCTTTAGAAACATATAATGCATCACTTAGATTGCTTTGTACATCCAATGTCTGGATAACAGTTGTTTCCCTGGGAGCAAATGTATGGCTAAAGAACTACAGCTTGTAACACAGGTTATATTATACAGGAGTGACATCACCGCTCTCCAGATATAAGTTATATTATACAGAAGTTGACCTCATTGCTCTCCAGATGCAAATTATATTATACAGCAGTGACATCACCGCTCTCCAGATATAAGTTATATTATCCTCTTCGCGCCGAGCGTGCGCACATATGCGGCCTCGGCTTTCGGGTGTTATACCGGGATGATGCCAGCAGCTGCAGGCATCATCCCAGTACCATTTTTTTAGAGCGGGCGATCGGCTTTCCAATCGATGCGGCTAAAAGCCTCTCGATTTGTTATCCCGGAGGAGCGGGAGGGGACATCGCTTCCTCCCGCCGCTCTGACCGGGCCTCCCGTCCCAGCAGAAGACCCGATCCCCGTGATCCGGCACTTCCAGCGTCTGGCCGCAGACTGGAACAAAGCCGTAAACGGCTTTGTTCCAGTCTCCTGAATGTAAACATGGAAGCGACGTCACTTCCTGTTTACTCGACTGCCAATGGCGCCAGATTTAAAAAAAATATGCAATATTCAGAATCACTGTTTTCGGCGATCTGAATACTTTGAAGTGCAAAGGAGGGATTGGAGATCCCTCCATAAAGAGTACCTGTCACCACCTATTACTGTCACAAAGGATGTTTACATTCCTTGTAACAGCAATAAAAGTGATCACATTTTTCTTTATTTTTTTTATAAACACAATTTAATAATATAAAAATTAAATAAGAAAAACAATGTTTAAAGCGCCCCCGTTCCCGTGAGCTCGCGCAGCAAAGAAAACGCATACGGAAGTCGCGCCCGCATATGTAAATGGTGGTCAAATCACACATGTGAGGTATCGCCACGATCGTCAGAGCAAGAGCAATAATTCTAGCTCTAGACCTCCTCTGTAACTCTAACCTGGTAACCGTAAAAAAAAAAAATTAAAGTGTTGCCTATGGAGATTTTTAGGTACCGTAGTTTGTCGCCATTCCACGAGTGCGTGCAATTATAAAGCGTGACATGTTTGGTATCTTTTTACTCGGCCTAACATCATCTCTCACATTATACAAAAAAATTGGTCTAACTTTACTGTTTTTTTTTTTTAAGAATTCATGAAAGTGTCCCTTTTCCCAAAAACTTGCGTTTAAAACACCGCTGCACAAATACCGTGTGACATAAAATATTGCAACAATCGCCATACTGGCACCTCTATCTTCACTAAGGAAAACCGGCAAATTGGCTGCGCTTTGTAAATGGGTTGGATGTGGGGGAAGGAGGAGGGGGCCAAACTCCTGGCTCACTACGCTGCGGCCAGAAGTGGCAGTGGGTACATGTTAAAACCAGGTACCTGCTCCCCCCCCCCCCCCCCCCCCAAAAAAAGGTGCCAAATTTGGCAGCAGAGGGGGAGGAGGCAGACAAGTGGCGCTTCCCCTTTTAGGTGGAGCTCTGCTTTAACTAGTTCATATTTTTAATATTTTAATGTTTATTACTATACAGTATATGTTTTTATTTATGTTTAACTTTTTTATATTTCTTAATTTATTGCTCTCGTTCTTTTCTCTTTTTGAATCTTCTCTGACTAGAATTCGGTATATTGGATATAAATTATCGATGAAGCCCAACTAGTGTAAAAATACCTAATGACCATTAGGTAGTGCTGAGAGAGAAAAAAAAAAAAAAAAAAGAAGCATGAAACCAAAACGGGTGATGTATGTGAAAACAAAAAGTGGATGAGTGTTGAATGGCAGCAATGGGGGAAAGTAAACTGTGAAAGAAGATAAAGTTGAATAAAAGGAAAGGATACCGTGAATGAAAGAAGGGGAAAAAGAAGAAAGGAAAATGGGGAATAAAAGAGGAAAAAGCAGTGAATAACGCAAAGAGAAACAAGTGAAGACAGATCCATACTGGGAAGTGTGGGGAGAGAAAGAAAGGAAAAAAGCGAAAAAAAACACAGAGAATGTAGAAGAGTGAAAGGGGTGGAGAACAAAGGGGAGCAAGTTATTAGTAAATCATCCCCATTGTAATGTAATCAGCCTCTGTTGCATTAGTTAATCTCCTTGAAAAAAAAGACACAAGTCCATCCAGTTCAACCAACATAGAAAAAAAGAACACACACAAATAGAAAATTTCCATATACACAATCCTATACCCTCAGTTGATCCAGAGGAAGGAAAAAAGACCCAATAAAGAATGATCGAATTTCCTCCCTGATCCCCCAATCAGATATCCCCCCGTTGTACTCCTGATAGTATGTATGATGGATGCATATTCTTAGCCCCCCCCCCCCCCCAAGTGCATAACTTTACATTTATATACAATAAGTCATCACACCCCCAATTACATAGAACAATATCTAAAGCCAAAAGACATTTGTCCTTTTTACATTGGAAAAGGGGGGGGGGGGTTACAATGGAACTAAATTGCTTAGGAGTGTTGGGGCCCCTAGGAGCTTTTGCCCTAATGTGGCACTTTTTCAGTGGCGGACACGGTCCCCCTCGTCATCAATGCTTTTACCTTCACCTGATCTTTTGAGTTCAGATTCTTGGGCCATTTTGATTGGTGTAATTCCAAGCATGTCCATGGGAATTATTTTGTCCCGCCATAGAATCATGCTTGGCATGTACACCTGGCAATGCCCATTGTATACAAGTCTCACCTGTCCTGAAAAGTCTTACTTGTCTGGTCTCCTGAATTCCATACTATTCTAACTCCTATCTGAATAGCAGCTAAAATCACCATAACTAGGAACTGGAAACAAGCGATGGCCCCTGATGTTGCAACCGCTGTACACATCCTGAATGAACATGCCCTGTTCAAACTTACAGTATGTTCAACAAAGCTCACCTTCTCCAGGACAAATGTTTTACTACCTCCTGCACCCCCCTACCTCTACCCTAGTGCCACAGAACCACCCCAGACCAACAACTGGCACTTCATCAAGTAATGCCACCTAGTATTTTACCCTTCATACTCCATAATTTAGTCACCCTTAAATTATTACTTGGATATAAATCCTCCATATTTCAACCATGTATCGCTACTTAAGCACATTTCTTCACGTATTAATATCTGGGTGCCATACCTGCCTAACTCTTGCTCCCCTACTTTTACCTCTCTCTCTTCTTACCTGTGTGCCCCTGTCTCATCCTTCTCTCTCCCTTCATCTCTCCCCCCTTTTCCCTTCCTTTCTCTGTCCTTGGTTGCCTTTATGGTTTTTGTTAATCGCATTGTCTGAACTATTACATTGACTAGTTGTCATGTGATTGTTATTTCACAGTCACACTTACTTTGCTTCTTTGCTTTTATTGTAACGAAATAAAGACATACAGTATTGAAAGTAAAAAGTCTACTTGTCACATTTCATTCTGCTTTAAAAAGTGCTGTCAGTCCTTTTTTTTGCCATCTCCCTCCCATTGGAGGATTTCCCCTCTATTTCTGTTTTTAGTGACCAAAATGTTGAGTTTTTAAGAGGTAATATACAAACAATGACATTACAGTTGTATGGTCTGACAATTCGGGTCTTACACCCCTACAGAGAGTACAGTATCTTGATATGAGCATTGTTGATGTGCTCTATCCTTGCTGTGCACATCCTGTGAGCGGATTAAACCTGTGCCTGCCAACCCTGCTGTGTGCCACCCTGTGAGCTGATCACCCCATTGCCTGCCGGTCCTGTGAGTGGAGTGAATCTTTGCTTATCAGAACTCTGCCATCCCTGTTGTGTGCCCAGAACTGTGTAAGGATTACCCTTTACCTGCCAGGACTCTGCTATCCCTGCTGTGAGACCGGCCTGTTGCGAATTACCCTTTACCAGCCTGAACTCTGCTATCCCCGCTGTGTGCCCGCCCCTGCGTTACTGACTTTTGCCTGTCTGCAATTCCTGCTAGCTGGCTGCGAGCCAACTCCTTACTGTTCAATAAAAGCATTGTGTGTACTCTCTGCGTGTTCAACCCACACCTCCGTCACAGTGACAAACTACGGTACTTAAAAAATCTACATAGGCGATGTTTTAAAACTTTTTACAGGTTACCAGTTTAGATTTAGAGGAGGTCTATCATTAGAATTTTTGCTCTCACTTTAACGATGACCCGATACCTCGCATGTGGTGTGAATATCGCTTACATATGCTTTCGCTTCTGGAGAGATTGGGGCTCTTTAAAACATTTTTTTTTTTTTTTTTTAGCACTTTTATTCCTATTACAAGTAATGTAAACATCCCTTGTAATAGAAATAAGGATGACAGGTCCTCTTTATGGGGAGATCCGGGGTCAAAAAGACACATTTCGAGGGTGTCTCCCGTGCTTGATGGACAAGTTCCTCCACTTCCACCCCTTCACTTTTGCCCATGCGTTGGAACTAGTTTGCTATTGTCGGAGGAGATGTTGGGCGCCTGTATACTGGTATACACGCAATTTCACTTTTATTTCTGGTGACACTGGTAATAAGAACGATATAGTTGGCCATACTGTATGTGAGTTTCATCCAGTATGCATATATATGTAATGCTTGAGAACTGCAGACCTAATAGTGGAAATGAGGGTCGGAGAGTGTGGACAGGATACATGGTTAGCTGAGGAGATGCTGAAGAGGACAATACAAAACACCAGAGACTTGGCAAGATAGAGAAGAGTCAATCGCTATGTCACATTTCTGTTGATGTCAAATATTGGGATGTCACAGTTGATTGTTGAATGTGTTCTCTCTGTTTGTAATAACCATTAATAAAGTTTCAAATTATTTACAATCGTCTGTTTCACTTTAATGGGATTTCAGATATGAGATACACCCTCAAGTTTATGAAAGCCAAAACCTATGAGTACACTACAACAATTATAATATTTGGGGGGAAAAAAGATGGAATCTCTAGATGGGTGATGGGAACATTAAAAATTCAAATATAATTTGTCTTATTTTAATGCTAGAGAAGCCAGCAAGGTTTTAATGGGGAAATTTTACCTCCTATACAATCCCTGTTTACAGTGTCACCAGGGCAGGATGTAGGGGAAATCTCCAAGTGGGGACACAGGCAGAAATGATAACCTGTCAATGAATGTGACCAGGGAAGGACTGGGCTGGTGGAGCAGGAGGACATGTGTTACTACGAAGACAAGTGTTTCTTAATGGAGAGAGGTACCTGTGACGTGCCAGCTATGGTGTTGATTTACTAAAGGCAAAGGGACTGCACTTTTTCAAGTGAAGTTGCACTCTGCAAGTGCAGTAGCTCCAGAGCTTAGTAAATGAGGCAAAGCTTCACTTTGGGTATTCTTTGCAATCACATGCAAGGAAAATAAAAAAAAAAAAAATGCATTTTTGTTTGGACGTGATTGGTTGATGGAAGTCCAGCAGAGCTCTACCTACTTTACTAATCTCTGGGGCAACGGCACTTGCAAAAGTGCTCAGTCTATTTTTCTTTAGTAAATCAACCCTTATATATCTACCAGCTGCCTAGGCAGAGACCAACTTAATTGGAGGCTCAGATGATCAAATGTCAAGAGCTGCAAAAGCAGCCGATGTGGTAAGATAGAAAGAGGTGAGACATAATAAACCAAGTGCTTTTCAAACACCTACCTGTCACCATGTCCACCAACCACACCATAGCACACTTTGTATGGTATTTTTTTTTTTTTTAACCTAGTTCTCAGTCCTGGAATGAAACTCTCCTGATTTTATCAAAGTTTATGGGGGTAAATCAGCGATCATTTGTGGCCATTGTGAGCCGAAATGTTGAAGAATGAAGTTGTACATTTTTTCTTGTTTTTCATCTAAAGAATGAAATTCTAAGGCCCCTTTCATATGGGCAATCCCATCAGGTCTGCCTGTCAGCTTTTCGGAGGGACCTGATCAAAAGGTTCATACATCCCAATGGACAAGTGGGTGTAAACGGACTTGTGCCTTGTGTATACTAAAAAGAAAAAAAAAACTGCGGGTCTGGTATAGATGTCAATGGGAACCACACACACACACACACACACACACACACGCATTCAAAAACAAGAAATGAACCCAAAAGGAAAAAGAGATGGGGGTCCACCCCTAAAACTATACCAGACCTGAGAGGTCTGGTATGGATTTTGAGGGGACCCTCATGCCAATTTTGTTTTTTGTGTTGGGGGTCTCGCTTGACATCCATACCAGGAATAAGGGTCTGGTATGTATCTCTGAGGGAAATCCCATGCTTTCTGTTTTAAGAGGGGAAACCCCAAAGAAAAAACAAGACATAAGAATATGAGCCTGCCCCAAATCCATACCATGTGACAATATTTACTCATGTTTTCCTGGCCTATTTGTTTTATGGCCAGGAATTTTCTGACATTAAAAGGATGGGGCTGGGTGACATCAATGGTTCCTAAACATGGCATGGGTGCCGACACTCGCTGCTTCCCAAACAACCATTGACCGGAAGCTGTCAGATAAAAGTCTAGCATTTGGGTGAAGGCAAAGTTCGATCCGGGCCTTGAATTCATTCCTCATCAGTAAGACACAGGAGTAGAATCCAATGCAGTGTTACTTCAGATAAGTGCAGTACAAAGGGAATTTTTTGGTTGTTTGATGTGTAATAAGAAACCACTTTTCTAAGCCTCTGTCTCTGTGAAGAATTAACAATGACTGAGGGAACATTGAAAGAACAGTGTAGAACTGAACTAATACTAAACATGAGGGAATAACAGAGGGAGATACCAAAGGAAATAAGTAAACAAGTTATAGTTGCCCTAAACCACCAGTAGAAGTTAGCATATGTCAGAATACTAACCAGATACAGTTCTATGCAACCACAGAAGAATTCCATATAGGTGGGAACTTTGGAGCTTGTCTTTTGACCACCCTCATCTGGAGCTGACAGCAACTAGAACCCTGTACTTGTCCGGGAAAATGATAGCACAACCTTGGTTCTTTCTCCAACCCTCTACAACATGCCATTGGATAGATGAGGTGAATTCCATCTTATAGTTGGAAAGCTTGAACTATACCCACAGAGGTAGCGTTTAAAAAATGGAGCTGCTTAAGATTTTTGTTACCACTGACACACAAGTTTTTGTACAATAGTGAGAATACAGACCACGATTCTTTTCCAACCATAAATCCAATCTTTATTGTATGTACAGTTGTGCTCACAAGTTTACATACCCTGGCAGAATTTATGATTTCTTGGCCATTTTTCAGAGAATATGAATGATCATACAAAAACTTTTCTTTCACTCATGGTTAGTGTTTGGCTGAAGCCATTTATTATCAATCAACCGTGTTTACTCTCTTTAAATCATAATGGCAACAGAAAATACCCAAATGACCCTGATCAAAAGTTTACACACCCCAGTTCCTAATACCGTGTATTGCCCCACTTTAACATCAATGACATCTTGAAGTCTTTTGTGGTATTTGTGGATGAGGCTCTTTATCTTCTCAGATGGTAAAGCTGCCCATTCCTCTTGGCAAAAAGCCTCCAGTTCCTGTAAATTCTCGGGCTGTCTTGCATGAAATGCATGTTTGAGATCTCCCCAGAGTGGCTCAATGATATTGAGGTCAGGAGACTGAGGTGGCCACTCCAGAACCTTCACTTTATTCTGCTGTAGCCAATGACCGGTCGATTGGCCTTGTGTTTTGGATCATTATCATGTTAGAATGTCCAAGTACGTCCCATGCGCAGCTTCCTGGCTGATGAATGCAAATGTTCCTCCAGTATTTTTTGATAACATACTGCATTCATCTTGCCATCAATTTTGGCCAAATTTCCTGTGCCTTTGTAGCTCACACATCCCCAAAACATCAGCGATCCACCTCCGTGTTTCACAGTAGGAATGGAGAATGCAGAATAGATAAACAGTAAGATTGGGGAGTGTCCATACATTAGTCTCCAAGCATGCCAAATATCTGAAGGTCAGTATCACAAATATGCCACGCCGCCCACCATTCCGCATGGAAATCTACAACCTTCGCTCATGGTGAAAGGTTTCGAAAGTTTATTTGGAAAAGAAGACTTCAACATGTCCGGCATACCAAGGATCTGATCTCTTGATCAAAATGGGATGCTTTAAGCTTCAATCCTGGGCAGCTGCCATGCAGGACCCTCTCAAAAATAGTGGGGCCCCAGATGGTTTTAGTCATAATGTACTAATGTACCACATTCTAGCACATTATGACAGACTTACTTACACTATCACTGCTGACAGGGCTTCCACCTTCATCTGGTCTTCCTGCCAGGTTCGCAGGCTCTGGCTGTTTGAATGGCCGGGCTGCAATGATGTCACCCCCATGCATGCACACAAGGTCAAGGCCTCGGCACAGCACTCTGAATTGAAGGCGTACTCAGTGTGCTGTCAATTCAGTGCTCATGACGGTGACATTTCCAGCTGCATCCAGTGTGAATACCTCCTGCAAGACACTGCAAGTCTAGGAGATATTCACTGTACCTACAGGTAAGCCTTATGACAGACTTATTTGTAGGTCCAAGTGAAAAGTGGAGTTTACTACCAATTTAAATATCTCTATGTTCCACAAGAAGACATTCCAAGAAAACAAGAGCAGCAATTTGTCTATGTGTATAATAAGTGATGTTGCACTGTTGTTGAACTGAAGTGTAACCAATGTGTCACAAAATAATAAAGGTCCTTCAAAAAAAAAAAAAAAAAGTCAATAATAAAGGTGTGCACAAGGTGGCAGTGTAAACTAAATGTGCAAATAAACTCTTTAACCACTTCAGCCCCGGAAGAATTTACCCCCTTCCCTGACCAGAGCATTTTTTGCAACTCGGCACTGCGTCGCTTTAGCTGACAATTGTGCAGTCATGCGATGTTGTACCCAAACAAAATTGACGTCCTTTTTCCCCCACAAATAGAGCTTTATTTTGGTGGCATTTGATCACCTCTGGGGTTTTAATTTTTTGCACTATAAACAAAAAAAGACCGACAATTTTGGAAAAAAAAAAAACAATATTTTTTACTGTTTGTTATAATAAATATCCCCAAGAAATATATAAATAAATCGAATTTCTTCCACAGTTTAGGCCGATATGTATTCTTCTACATATTTTTGGTATAAAAAATTGCAATAAGCGTATATTGATTGGTTTGCGCAAAAGTTATAGTGTCTACAAAAAAGGGGATAGATTTATGGCTTTTTTTTTTTTTTTTTTTTTTTTTAATAGTAATGGCAGCGGTCTGCGATTTTTACTGGGACTGCCACATTGCAGTGGACAGATTGGACACTTTTGACTCTTTTTTGGGACCATTGTCATTTATACAGCGATCAGAGCTATAAATAGCCACTGATTAATATATAAATGTCACTGGCAGGTAAGGGGTTAACACCAGGGGGTGTAAGGGGTTAAATGTATTGATTGGTTTGTGCAGAAGTTATCGCGTCTACAAAATAGGGGATTGTTTACATCGGCAGACCGCCATCTCTCTGGGGAACGATTGGTGGGTCCCACTGATTGGCTCCTCCGCTGGCTAATGAGCGCACGCGCGCCACCCAGTGTCTATTGCATGGAACGACGTACAGGTACGTCGTTTCACGCAGCCGTGCCACCTTGCCGCAGAGCAACTGCGATGGGTGGTCGGTGGGTTTTTTTTTTAATTTTTTTATTGTCGGTCTTTTTTTGTTTATAGCTCAAAAATGCTGTGGTGATCAAATACCACAAAAAGCTTTATTTGTGGGGAAAAAAATTACATAAATGTTATTTTGGGTACAGCGTCGCATGACCGAAAAATTGTCAGTTAACCGCTTGCCTACCAGGTTTTTTCTGGCACTTTTTTGTTTACAAGTTTAAATCAGTATTTTTTTTTTTTTTTGCTAGAAAATTACTTATAATCCCCAAACATTATGTACATTTTTTTTAACAGGTCCTAGGGAATAAAATGGGATCTTTGCAATTTTTTAATGTCACACGGTATTTGGGCAGCGGTTTTGCAAACGCAATTTTTGGGGATAAAATACACTATAATGAATTAGAAAAACAACACAGTATTTACCCCAATTTTTTTGTATAATGTGAAAGATGATGTTACGCCGAGTAAATAGATAACTAACATGTCACGCTTTAAAATTCCACACGCTCGTTAAATGGCAACAAACTTCAATATCTCCATAGGCGATGCTTTAAAAATGTTTACAGGTTATAAGTTTAATTATTGCTCTCGCTCTAACAATCGCAGCAATACCTCACGTGTTTAGTTCAAATACCATTTACATATATGTGCGTGACTTGCGTATGCGCTCGCTTCTGCGCGTGAGCACGGAGGGATGGGGCGCTTTATTTTTGTTTATTTTTTTTATCACTTTTATTTCTATAACTAGGAATGTAAACCTCCCTTGTAATAGAAATAAGGATGACAGGTCCTCTTTATGCAGAGATCCGGGGTCAAAAAAGACTCCAAATCTCTTCTTTGCCTTTAACCACTTTAATACCAGGTACTTATACACATTCCTGCCCAGGCCAATTTTCAGCTTTCAGTGTTGTCGCAATTTGAATGACAATTGCGCGGTCATGCTACACTGTACCCAAAATTTTTATCATTTTGTTTCCACAAATAGAGCTTTCTTTTGGTGGTATTTGATCATCCCTGCTTTTTTGATTTTTTTACACAACAAATAAAAAAAGACCGAAAATTTTGACAAAAAAAAAGTTTTCTTTGTTTCTCTTAAAATTTTTTGTAAATAAGTGTTTTCTTCTTCAGTGATGGGCACTGATATCGGTGCTGCCTTATCAGTGCCCATCAGTGCAGCCATGAGGTGGCACTGATGGGCACTGATGATGGGCACTGGTATGCGGCACTCATAGGCGGAACTGATGGGCACTCATAGGTGGAAGTGATAGGTGGCACGGATGGGCACTGATAGGTGGCACTGAGGGCCACTGATGGGTGGCATTGCTGGGCATCATTGATTTTATTAGTTCTATAATGGTTCCAGTCAGTGCCCATTTGTGGGCACTGATTGGCATATCTTGGGCATAAGTTGGCACATGTGGATGGCCATGGGGATGTACCTGGCAATCCACATGTTAGGGGCTTTCTTGGTGGTCCTGGCGGCTTCCTTGGTGGTCCAGTGGGCGGCACCAAATGACCACCTTCTATATGGTTTATAAAAATATATATAGTGCAATTCATTTTTGTGTCCATTGGGTGGCACCAGATGACCTCCTTTTTGTACCCATGAAAATAAATATACATAGCTATAGGAGGTGGTCAACTGGTGCCACCCAAAAAACTACATATGGAGGGTCCTCTTGTGCCACCTAGTGGACACAAACAGGAATTACACTATATATTTTATTGCAGATATGTAAAGAAGGTCATATTGTGCCACCCAGTGGACACAAATAGGAATCACACCATTTATTTTTATTAGCTATGTCAAGGAGCTCATCTGGTGACATCCAGTGGACACAAACAGGAATAACATTATAGCTATATCGAATGGTCATCTGTTGCTACCCAGTGGAAAGCTCATACGTGCATGCGATTTGGTGGCAAGTGGATAGTCTATATTAAAAAAATATATATACTGTAGTGTAATTCCTGTTTGTGTCCACTGTGTAAAACCAGATGGCCTCCTTTATATCTATGAAAATAATTATACATAGCTATAGAAGGCGTTCAACTGGTGCCACCCAGTGTACACAAAGAGGAATTACACTAGATATGTATTTTTATGGACCTGTAGAGGTGGTCATCTGGTGTCACCTGGTGGACACAAACAACAACTACATATGGTGGTCATCTTGTGCCACCCAGTGGACACAAAGAGGAATTACACTATATATGTATTTTTACAGATATGTAAAGGAGGTCATCTGGTGCCACCTAGTGGACACAACAACTACATATGGAGGTCATCTTATGCCACCCAGTGGACACAAACCAGAATTACACTGTATTTATTTTTATAGCTATGTAAAGGAGGTCATCTGGTGACATCCAGTGGAAACCTAAACAGGAATTACTATATATCTATATAGATATATATATATATCTATATTTATATATATAAATAAAATCAGAGAGAGATATATTTATAAATTTATTATAAAATAATTCCTGTGTGTGTCCACAGGTGGCTCCATATAAACTCATTTTCTATATTTACATACGTGTATGTGATTTGGTTGCTATATATGACATACATATATATATATCACACACACAAACACACAGTATCTGACAAAAGTGAGTACACCCCTCACATTTTTGTAAATATTTTATTCTATCTTTTCATGTGACAACAGTGAAAAAAAAATGACACTTTGCTACAATGTAAAGTAGTGAGTGTACAGCTTGTATAACAGTGTAAATTTGCTGTCCTCTCAAAATAACACAACACACAGCCATTAATCAATACAAAAATATAGTGAAGTCCCTGGCCTCCTTTCACTATCTCGGTGCTATGGAACTGAGATTTATCAAAACAATAGACTCAAATATTGATCTCACTGTTATAATAATGACAATATTCAAATGATTATCAGCAAGCTAAAAATTAAATACTTTCAAAGATACTCAAATCTAAAGTATACTATTTTAAAGTATACAAACAGCAGCCGCTTAAATGCAATAACATGCAATAAAATATTCAAAAGTCAGTAAATGTCCTTATAATGAGCACTAAAATTACTATTGCAGCGCTATCGCCACCATCTGTTGTGACGAGCTTTCTTATGAATAAATTTGACAACATATATGATTATGTGAATATTCAAAAATTCAATCAGTCTGGTAATCAAACCAGATATATGAGTATAAACAATAAAGTGAAAAAATTTTTTCAGTATACTAAATGTGACCTAAAATAACAATAATGGGAAACAAATATGTCAAATGACAGAATAATGTCCAAAGAAAATGGTGGAAATGTTCAAGGTAAATATATCCTTGGATAAAATAGGTGATTCTACGGTAAGCACTCAGCACCCAGTGAGAAATCCTCCACCATAATAGATGTACGCTTACCGGAGGTAAGCTAGATAACAGCTTATCAATGGATATCCACACGAGGGACACAACTCCTAGGATCTCCTCACAAGGAAGGGATGAGCAGGGACTTTCTTACAGCGAACCACAAACAGCATGCCAGGGGAACCCAAAAGAATAGAAAGTTTCCTCCATAGTGTGAATCCGCAAAGTAATTTATTTAAAATATGAGTAAATACACTTACATAAAAACTGTGGTTAAAATTCAAAGGAACAGCCGGCCGGCTTGCATACACCCGTTCAACGAAACACATTGAGATTTTTGCAAGAGCTTATCCATTATGAACCACTCATGATGTTGAACATGTATGCAATTGCTCACATGTATATGCACATCATTAGCATGTGTCATTTTTTTGAAAGTATTTTATATTCAGCTTTAGTATCTTTTAATATGTCTTTTTTTCAATAAAATGTAAGCTTTTTACCATCCTCAATGTGTCTCAAAAAGTCCCTTGGGCATTATTTTGTTTCTGTTTCACTGTATCTCGTATGGGGCTGAGTCCGATTATGCCCACACACACACCAGCCATCCATTTTGATTAGAGCCTATAGAAGACATTAACCACTTCAGCCCCGGAAGAATTTACCCCCTTCCTGACCTGGCCATTTTTTGTGATACGGCACTGCGTTGCTTTAACTGACAATTGCGTGATGTGTTTTACTTCCTTCATTTACACCTGCAAACTAAAAACATAATGTGCTAGATTTGCACGACAGTCCATTTCCTATGGAACACATTCTGTAGTGCAAAATGCAAAAAGCACTAAAAACGCCATAGGTGTGAATCCAGCCTCACAATGCTGGGCCAATATCATCGTCGACGCAAAACACAGTAAATGTCTCCTAAATGGCACAGGTTTAGGAGAGATTTACAGTACCTGTAGGTAAGCCTTATTATAGGTAAGCTACTTCCAGAGAGAGCTTTACAACCTCTAAATCCTGTGATGTACGATTAGGAAATTAAATAATTGTTCTTGGGTTTAGAAATAAAAAAAAAAAAAGTTTGTTAAGTGTTTTTCTTTTTAACACAATCAGGGTATACTTGTCTGCTCTGTGCAGTGAGAACCAATTCTCCTCTTGGGTCCCCTGCCAGGCTCCTGTCTCCTCTTCTTGGTGTGCCACCATAAAAATCTGCTTCCTATTGTAGAGCACCTGCGGGCTGGATCCCGCGCTGTGCTGCCTGCATCTATGGACAGCAAGGATAGGTGCCCCCCCACCCCCCTCTACACTCCCTCTTCACAGGATTTTACTGGCAGCAGTGGGAGCCAATATCTCCCGCTGTGCTCAGAAAAGCCTGAGAGAGCGGGCAGGAGGGCACCGCTGCACACAGGGCACAGAGCTGGATCAAGATCCGGTAGGAGGAGGATGAGGATGGGAGGGGGGCGGCTGGTGATACATGCATTGAAACATTTTTTGCTTTATTCCAGGGAATACTTTAAGGGAAAAGATGTGTAGGCTTTACAAACCCCCGGATACTAACCCACCCAAATTATAAAAAAAAAAAAAGAAATTTAATCTCATCCTTTTAAATGACATTTTATTCAGTGATGTCACAAGCTGTTCACAACTCCAAAAATTTGTAAAATGGACTTTCCAGGCTGCATGTTACATTTGCTGAAAAGGGAGCCCAGACATTCCATGTTTTCTGCAAGATAATTACCAGCATTTTTCCATATGATCCTCAAAGACCAGATTTCTCCTTGATTTTTTACAAAAAAGCGTCCAAGAGCTGGATGACAATTAGAAAAGGAGCCAGTACATAGCACTGCGGATACGGTTGTAGTCAGGAAGACGCTCGATGGGGCCCTAGAATGAAGACATTGGGAAAATGAATCAGAAGATTTATTTATTTTTTACTTTGGGTGAAGTGTGGATGTACAAGAGACTTTTATAATTGTTTTACTCTTTATGTCCCTGATGGGAAGGGTGACCCGCCCTGTAGTCTCCATTATCATACAGAGAATACTATTGAAAATCCAAAAAATGTAACAGTGGTCATAAAAACAGGAGTGAGGGTAGATCTTCCTATGAGGATGCCCATTCAGATGACCAACTGTTACAAAAAAAAAAAAAACACACACACCACACATCCAGTTCAACGCAGAGAGAAAAAAAACAAAACAAAAAACATCCGTATACATAATCCTATACCCACAGTGGATTCAGTGGAAGGCAAGCCCCCAAAGCAGAATTAAATTTGCTCCAGCAAGGGGAGAATTTTATTATATAATATATATATATATATATATATATATATATATATATATATATATATATATATATATATATAAAATGAGAATCACAATTTCTTTGCTTAGAATAAAGATCACGATTCGCTCGGGGTATCATCATCTTTCACATTATAAAAACAAATTGGGCTAACTTTACCGTTTATTTTTATTTTTTAATTCATTGAAGTGTATTTTTTCCCAAAAAAAATTGCATTTGAAAGACCATTGCGCAAATACAGTATGACATAAAATATTGCAATAATTGACATTTTATTCCCTAGGGTCTCTGCTAAAAAAAACAACAATATATATATATATATATATATATATACACACACACACAGTATATATATATATATATATATATATATATATATATATATATATATAAAATGAGAATCACAATTTCTTTGCTTAGAATAAAGATCACGATTCGCTCGGGGTATCATCATCTTTCACATTATAAAAACAAATTGGGCTAACTTTACCGTTTATTTTTATTTTTTAATTCATTGAAGTGTATTTTTTCCCAAAAAAAATTGCATTTGAAAGACCATTGCGCAAATACAGTATGACATAAAATATTGCAATAATTGACATTTTATTCCCTAGGGTCTCTGCTAAAAAAAACAACAATATATATATATATATATATATATATATATATATATATATATATATATAATATTTGGGGGTTCCAAGTAACTTTCTAGCAAAAAATACTGATTTTAACTTTTTAACCACTTCAGCCCCGGAAGGATTTACCCCCTTCCTGACCAGAGCACTTTTTACAATTTGGCACTGCGTCGCTTTAACTGCTAATTGCGCGGTCATGCAATGCTGTAACCAAACGAAATTTGCATCCTTTTCTTCCCACAAATAGAGCTTTCTTTTGATGGTATTTGATCACCTCTGCTGTTTTTATTTTTTGCGCTATAAACGGAAAAAGACCGAAAATTTTGAAAAAAAATGATATTTTCTACTTTTTGTTATAAAAAAAATCCAATAAACTCAATTTTAGTCATACATTTAGGCCAAAATGTATTCGGCCACATGTCTTTGGTAAAAAAAATGTCAATAAGCGTATATTTATTGGTTTGCGCAAAAGTTATAGCGTCTACAAACTAGGGTACATTTTCTGGAATTTACACAGCTTTTAGTTTATGACTGCCTATGTCATTTCATGAGGTGCTAAAATGGCAGGGCAGTACAAAACCCCCCCAAATGACCCCATTTTGGAAAGTAGACACCCCAAGGAAATTGCTGAGAGGCATGTTGAACTCATTGAATATTTATTTTTTTTGTCCCAAGTGATTGAATAATGACAAAAAATAAATAAATAAAAAAAAAAAAAAAAAATTACAAAAAGTTGTCACTAAATGATATATTGCTCACACAAGCCATGGGCATATGTGGAATTGCACCCCAAAATACATTCAGCTGCTTCTCCTGAGTATGGGGATACCACATGTGTGAGACTTTTTGGGAGCCTAGCCGCGTATGGGGCCCCGAAAACCAAGCACCGCCTTCAGGATTTCTAAGGGCATACATTTTTGATTTCACTCCTCACTACCTATCACAGTTTTGAAGGCCATAAAATGCCAAGATGGCACAAAACCCCCCCAAATGACCCCATTTTGGAAAATAGACACCCCAAGCTATTTGCTGAGAGGCATGTTGAGTCCATGGAATATTTTATATTTTGACACAAGTTGCGGGAAAGTGACAATTTTTTTTTTTTTTTTTTTGCACAAAGTTGTCACTAAATGATATATTGCTCACACAGGCCATGGGCATATGTGGAATTACACCCCAAAATACATTCTGCTGCTTCTCCTGAGTATGGGGATACCACATGAGTGGCACTTTTTGGGAGCCTAGCCGCGTACGGGGCCCCGAAAACCAAGCACCGCCTTCAGGATTTCAAAGGGCATAAATTTTTGATTTCACTCCTCATTACCTATCACAGTTTTGAAGGCCATAAAATGCCAAGATGGCACAAAACCCCCCCAAATGACCCCATTTTGGAAAGTAGACACCCCAAGCTATTTGCTGAGAGGCATGTTGAGTCCATGGAATAGTTTATTTTTTGACACAAGTTGCGGGAATGTGACAAATTTTTTTTTTTTGAACAAAGTTGTCACTAAATGATATATTGCTCACACAGGCCATGGGCATATATGGAATTGCACCCCAAAATACATTTAGCTGCTTCTCCTGAGTATGGGGATACCACATGTGTGGGACTTTTTGGGAGCCTAGCCGCGTACGGGGCCCCGAAAACCAAGCACCGCCTTCAGGATTTCTAAGGGCATAAATTTTTGATTTCACTCCTCACTACCTATCACAGTTTTGTAGGCCATAAAATGCCAAGATGGCACAAAACCCCCCCAAATGACCCCATTTTGGAAAGTAGACACCCCAAGCTATTTGCTGAGAGGCATGTTGAGTCCATGGAATATTTTATTTTTTGACACAAGTTGCGGGAAAGTGACAATTTTTTTTTTTTTTTTTTTGCACAAAGTTGTCACTAAATGATATATTGCTCACACAGGCCATGGGCATATGTGGAATTACACCCCAAAATACATTCTGCTGCTTCTCCTGAGTATGGGGATACCACATGAGTGGCACTTTTTGGGAGCCTAGCTTCGTACGGGGCCCCGAAATCCAATCACCGCCTTCAGGATTTCTAAGGGCGTTAATTTTTGATTTCACTCCTCACTACCCATCACAGTTTCGAAGGCCATAAAATGCCAAGATAGCACAAAACCCCCCAAAATGACCCCATTTTGGAAAGTAGACACCCCAAGCTATTTGCTGAGAGACATGGCGAGTATTTTGCCGCTCTCATTTGTTTTTGAAAATGAAGAAAGACAAGAAAAACGTATTTTTTTTTTCTTTTTTCAATTTTCAAAAGTTTGTGACAAAAAGTGAGGTCTGCAAAATACTCACTATACCTCTCAGCAAATAGCTTTGGGTGTCTATTTTCCAAAATGGGGTCATTTGGGGGGGGTTTATGCCATCTGGGCATTCCATGGCCTCCGAAACTGTGATAGGCAGTGAAGAGTGAAATCAAAAATTTACGCCCTTAGAAAGCCTGAAGAAGGCGGTGCTTGGTTTTCGGGGTCCCGTACGCGGCTAGGCTCCCAAAAAGTCTCACACATGGGGTATCCCCGTATTCAGGAGAAGCAACAGAATGTATTTTGGGGTGTAATTTCACATATTCCCATGGCATGTTTGAGCAATATATCATTTAGTGACAACTTTGTGCAAAAAAAAAAAAAAAAAAAAATCTGTCTTTTTCCCGCAACTTGTGTCACAATATAAAATATTCCATGGACTCGACATGCCTCTCAGCAAATAGCTTGGGGTGTCTACTTTCCAAAATGGGGTCATTTGGGGGGTTTTTGAACTGTCCTGGCATTTTATGCACAACATTTAGAAGCTTATGTCACACATCACCCACTCTTCTAACCACTTGAAGACAAAGCCCTTTCTGACACTTTTTGTTTACATGAAAAAATTATTTTTTTTTGCAAGAAAATTACTTTGAACCCCCAAACATTACATATTTTTTTAAAGCAAATGCCCTACAGATTAAAATGGTGGGTGTTTCATTTTTTTTTTTCACACAGTATTTGCGCAGCGATTTTTCAAACGCATTTTTTGGGGAAAAAACACACTTTTTAACATTTTAATGCACTAAAACACACTATATTGCCCAAATGTTTGATGAAATAAAAAAGATGATCTTAGGCCGAGTACATGGATACCAAACATGACATGCTTTAAAATTGCGCACAAACGTGCAGTGGCGACAAACTAAATACATTTTTAAAAGTCTTTAAAAGCCTTTACAGGTTACCACTTTAGATTTACAGAGGAGGTCTACTGCTAAAATTACTGCCCTCGATCTGACCTTCGCGGTGATACCTCACATGCATGGTGCAATTGCTGTTTACATTTGACGCCAGACCGACGCTTGCGTTCGCCTTTGTGCGAGAGCAGGGGGGGACAGGGGTGCTTTTTTTTTTTTTTTTTTTTTTTTCTTATTATTTTTTTGCTTTTTTATCTTATTTTTAAACTGTTCCTTTCATTTTTTTTTTTTTTAATCATTTTTATTGTTATCTCAGGGAATGTAAATATCCCCTATGATAGCAATAGGTAGTGACAGGTACTCTTTTTTGAAAAAATTGGGGTCTATTAGACCCTAGATCTCTCCTCTGCCCTCAAAGCATCTGACCACACCAAGATCGGTGTGATAAAATGCTTTCCCAATTTCCCAATGGCGCTGTTTACATCCGGCGAAATCTAAGTCATGAAATGCTCGTAGCTTCCGGTTTCTTAGGCCATAGAGATGTTTGGAGCCATTCTGGTCTCTGATCAGCTCTATGGTCAGCTGGCTGAATCACCGGCTGCATTCTCAGGTTCCCTGTTGGGACAGGAGAGCCAGAGAAAAACATGGAAGACGGTGGGGGGGGGGCATTCCCTCCCACTGCTTGTAAAAGCAGTCTAGAGGCTAATTAGCCGCTAGGATTGCTTTTACATGAAAGCCGACCGCTGGCTGAAAAGAATGATACCAAGATGATACCTAAACCTGCAGGCATCATTCTGTTATAACCACTCAAAGTCCAGCAACATACCAGTACATTGCTGGTCCTTGTTGGGCATACATTGTAAACTTTTTTTTCATGCAGCCTGTGGGCTGAACGAAAAAAAGATCTTGATCGGTGGGTATGCCCACCATTAGAATACCTCCCTTCATCCACCCACTTCTAAAGATGGGCATACATGCACCGTTTTATATATGCCGAAGCATGGGGGCATCCTCCCGCAAAAGGCAGGAGCAAATCGCTCCTCCACCCACTGCTGCCCCCACGCTTCGGCATATATGCTGAAGTATGTAACTGTGGTGGTGAAATCACCTCCGACAGCGCTGGAGTCACGGCTTTATGTATCGTGGGAGCAAACGCTGTTGCTGTCAAGATAAATAAATCCGCGCTGCAACTGAATGGCGTACCTGCTAAGCAAATGATGGTTAACAAAAAACAAAGTAACATTACAGTATAACAGTAATACTTACCATACCTGCAAAGCAAATACAAAAAAAAAAACATAGTAAAAAATAAAACATTTAACGCAACCTGTGCCTACCTAAAATATATATATGCCGAAGCATGGGGGCATCCTCCCACAAAAGGCAGGAGCAAATCGCTCCTCCACCCACTGCTGCCCCCACGCTTCGGCATATATGCTGAAGTATGTAACTGTGGTGGTGAAATCACCTCCGACAGCGCTGGAGTCACGGCTTTATGTATCGTGGGAGCAAACGCTGTTGCTGTCAAGATAAATAAATCCGCGCTGCATTTGAATGGCGTACCTGCTAAGCAAATGATGGTTAACAAAAAACAAAGTAACATTACAGTATAACAGTAATACTTACCATACCTGCAAAGCAAATACAAAAAAAAAAAAAACATAGTAAAAAATAAAACATTTAACGCAACCTGTGCCTACCTAAAATATATATATGCCGAAGCATGGGGGCATCCTCCCACAAAAGGCAGGAGCAAATCGCTCCTCCACCCACTGCTGCCCCCACGCTTCGGCATATATGCTGAAGTATGTAACTGTGGTGGTAAAATCACCTCCGACAGCGCTGGAGTCACGGCTTTATGTATCGTGGGAGCAAACGCTGTTGCTGTCAAGATAAATAAATCCGCGCTGCAGCTGAATGGCGTACCTGAAAACAAAAAAATGGTTAAAACACATTAAACTATAAAAAAATTACATACCTGAAAAGCAAACATGATAAAACATAACAATAAAACATTGCAGAATAGAATACAGTAAAAAAGAGAAGAACAATAGAGAGAAAATAGAGAGAGAGAGAACAATAAAAACGACAACTATTTTTGGTTTTTTTATTTTATATTTTTTTTGTGTATTTTATTTTTTTTTTTACTTTTTTTTTTTTTTTTTTTTTACATTTTTTTTTTATAACTGTAACTTTTAAAACTGTAACGGTTCCAGGTTTGGGTCTCTCAAAATGCGATGACATCTTCGGAGACCCTGTGAAAGTGTGTCCTAGTCTGTGCAGTGCTGTACCCTACGCTAAAACTCAACTAGTGTATGGTAGCGTTCAAAACATTCACCAATGCAAAGACCAGGATTGCCAGGACAGGAGGGACAATAATACCGGGTGTCACGCCTAAATCCGCGCTTTCTGCAGACACGACATTTTTTTTGGGGGGCTTGTTGGGTAGGGGTACTCGGGATGGCATAAGGAAAATGCCTCTCATGCAGCCGGCCTACTGCATTTGGTTGGGGAAGGTGAGGTGGAGCACCGTCTGGAAACAGAAGGGCTCTGACGATCTCTTCCTGGAATTTAAGGAAGTATCCAGTCCGTCCTGAAGCTCTGTATAGCACATGAGCGTTCAGCAAAGCCAATTGAAATAAGTATACAGACACTTTTTTGTACCAGCGTCTGGCCTTACAGGCAATTAGGTACGGCGCCAACAACTGGTCGTTGAGGTCCACCCCTCCCATATTTTGGTTATATTCGTGGACACAGAGGGGTTTCTCCACAACACCAGTCGCCGTAGTAATTTGGGTCGTCGTGTCTGCATGAAGGGAGGTAAGAACGAAAACATTCTTATTGTCCCTCCACTTCATAGCGAGCAAATTATTACACTGCAAGCAGGCTCTCTCCCCCAGCCTAAGACGGGAATCTACAAGCCGCTGAGGAAAGCCCCGGCGATTAGGTCGCACGGTGCCACATGCTCCAATTTGATGATCAAAAAGGTGACTAAAAAGTGGCACGCTCGTGTAATAATTGTCCACGTACAAGTGGTACCCCTTTCCGAATAAGGGTGACACCAAGTCCCACACTATCTTGCCAGCTCTTCCTATGTAGTTAGGGCAGTTTGTCGGCTCTACGTGACTATCTTTGCCCTCGTAAACCATAAATCTACATGTATAGCCTGTGGCCCTGTCACAGAGCTTATACATCTTGACCCCGTATCTGGCACGCTTGCTGGGAAGGTACTGTTTGAATGACAAGCGGCCAGAAAATTTAATCAGGGACTCATCAACGCAGACAACTTGATGGGGAGTAAACAAGTCTGCAAAACGTTGGTTGAAGTGGTTTACGAGGGGCCGAATTTTGTAGAGCCGATCGTATTCAGGGTCTCCACGAGGACGACAGAGTTCATTGTCGTTGAAGTGCATGAACCGCAAAATCTGCTCGTATCGTGCCCTGGTCATGGAGGCAGAGAACACGGGCATATGGTGAATTGGGTCAGTGGACCAATATGACCGCAACTCACTCTTTTTGGTTATGCCCATGTTGAGGGAAAGGCCCAGAAAGACCTTAAATTCGGAGACCGTAATTGGTCTCCAATCTCTGGCAAGGGAGGACTGGGGAATAGTGGCGATGTGTTGACCAGCGTACAAATTGCTTTGGTCCACAATAGATCTATAGAGATCTTCGGTGAAAAACAGTGAATAAAAATCCAGTGGCGTAAAATCAACTGTTTCCACCTGAATTCCGGGTTGGCCAGTGAATGGGGGCAATACGGGTGCTGCAGAAGTGGTGGGTACCCAATTCGGATTGGCCAATGCAGCAGGAAGGGCACTATGGGCACGACAGGCCTGTCTTTGTCTTCTTGGTGGCAGCGGGACCCTACTAGTGCTTGCCACCTCACCAGCTTGAACTGCACTTATGGGACTCGCCACGTCACCACGTGATACTGCAGTGCTGGATGTACGACCAGGGTGTACTAGGCCGCTGGTGCTTGCCAGTTCACCAGAAGGAGTAGCGGCACTAGTACTGCTCTGCTCCATACGAGGGACCTGCGGTTCTTGCACTTCAAGGACAGAAGAAGAAGTTCGGGGTCTGGTACGCCTGACCCTAGCAGGGACCACAACTCCGTCGTCAGAGCTATCTGTCATGGAGCCGCTGTCCTCTACAGGATCATATTCTGAGCCTGAACTTGACAGATGAGTGACTTCCTCTTCACTATCTGTCATACTCAGAAACGTGTAGGCCTCTTCACTAGTGTACCTTCGATTTGCCATTTTGGCCTCTAAATTTACTGGTACACTAGTGAGACTCACAGGCAAAAAAGCTCCTGACTGTCAGCGACTGATTCAAAACGCTACCAAAAAACTGTTAGCGATCGCAGGGATCAGGCCTGACTCTGCGAACGCTGCAGTTATGTGTGCTTAGTGTTTTGTGACAGTTATCGATCGATACTGCACTTGGGTGGGCTGGGCTGGGCTGGGCCGAGGAGCAAAACGCAGGTGCTAGTAGGTATCTGGGCTGATCCCGCTAACACTGCGTTTTTTTGGGGGACCCTAAACTGCTGGGGAGTATAGATCTGATCGGATCAGATATCGATCCGCTCAGATACTATAGCACTAAGGGAGGTGTATGCTGCGTGCGTGGGTGTTAGCGGTACTGGCGCTAACCTGACGCTGCCTGGGGCGACGCAGACCTTATCTGACCCTAAAAACTTAACTTATATCACCGCCGGGCAATTAGGGGGTTAAACCTTTATAAGGTAATAAACGGCGGGTGCCCTAAAACTATAATAAACTGTAATAAACTATAATAAACTACAAAAAACAAACCAACTAACCAGCGTCACCCGTAACAATTATATGGTGATCACTGGCGAAAGGGTTAACTAGGGGGCAATCAAGGGGTTAAAACCTTTAGAAGGTAGTATATGGGGGTCCCTGTCGCTATAAAACACTGACAGCGAACCTATATACTTACCTCCCTAACTAGCGTCACCTGTGTCACTAATACAGCGATCAGAAAAACGATCGCTTAGTGACACTGGCGACGGGGGGTGATCACGGGGTTAAAACTTTATTAGGGGGGTACCCTAGACCTAAAGGGGGCTAACCTAACTGCCCTAACACTTATAACTGACACAAACTGACACCAATGCAATAATCAGGAAAAAAAAAAACCTGCTATTGGTGTCAGTATGTGTGGGGGTACAGGGGGGTGATCGGGGGGTGACTGGGGGGTGACAGGGGGGTGACAAGTGTGCCTGCGTGTTCTACTGTATGTGTAGTGTTGGTGCACTTACTTGGATGTCTTCTCTCCTCGGCGCCGGACGAAAAGACCGTCTCGAGGAGAGATGACATCACTTCCTCCGCTTCTGTTTACATTCACAGAAGCCGAGGAAGCACATCATTGGCCAGGAGCGATCGCGAGGGGGGAGCCACGAATGAGTGGTCTCCCCCTCACCTTCGATCGACCCTGACCTCGATCCGACCGCCGCTGGCACCGGGGGGGGTCCGATCGGACCCCCCACCCGCGGGCAGGCAAGGACGTACCTGTACATCCTTTTGCCTGCCCGTGCCATTCTGCCGACGTATATAGTCGTGCGGCGGTCGGCAAGTGGTTAACTTTGTCAGAAAAAAGGTTTAGGCCCCTTTCACATTTGTGCGACTTCAAAGTCGCGCGATTTTACCACGATTTCGCCGCGATTTGGGATCAATACTACTTTGTACGACTTAGCCACAACTTTGGCATTAACCATTCTCAGCTTGTGCTTACAAAGTCGTACTGAAATCGTGTCTATATTATTCAGGTACAATTTGCATGCTACTTGAGGGTTTAACATTGAGGTCTATGGAGTACAACTCGCATGGAAGTTGGACCAAAGTAGTGCAGGGACTACTTAAAGTCGTGCCAATTTGAATGGTAGTCATTGAAAATCATGGGGAATGACTTGTCATACGATTTTGCAGTACAAAACCGTGGGACAAGTCATATAAGTATGAAAGGGGCCTTAGACTTTAAGTGGTTAACCACTTGCCGACCGCCTCACGCAGATATACGTCGGCAGAATGGCACGGGCAGGCAGAATCACGTACCTGTACGTCATCTGCCTCACTCGGGCGGGGGGTCCAATCGGACCCCCCCCCCGGTGCCCGAGGCGGTCGGCTTGTGTCCGGGAGCGATGAGAGGTGAGGGGGAGGCCATCCATTCGTGGCCGCCCCCTCGCGATCCCTCCCAGCCAATGAAATCCTTCCTCTGCTGCTGTATAGTAAACAGCAGCAGAGGAAGTGATGTCATCTCTCCTCGGCTCAGTATTTTCCGTTCCGGCGCCGAGGAGAGAAGACATCGATGTGAGTGCACAAACACTACACACACACAGTAGAACACGCCAGGCATACTTTTCACCCTCCATCACCCCCTGATCATCACCCCTCCCCCACCTCCACTGACACCAAGCAGCTTTTTTTTTCTGATTACTGCATTGGTGTCAGTTTGTGACAGTTAGTGCGGTAGGGCAGTTAGTGTTAGCCCACTTTTGGTCAAGGGTACCCCCCTAACCCCCCCTAATAAATTTTTTACCCCTTGATCACCCTCCGTCGCCAGTGTCACTAAGCAATCATTTTTCTGATCGCTGTATTAGTGTCACTGGTGACGCTAGTAAGGGAGGTAAATATATAGGTTCGCCGTCAGCATTTTATAGCGTCAGGGACCCCCATATACTACCTAATAAAGGTTTTAACCCCTTGATTGCCCCCTAGTTAACTCTTTCACCAATGATCACTGTATAACTGTTACGGGTGACGCTGGTTAGTTTGTTTATTTTTTATAGTGTCAGGGCACCCGCCGTTTATTACCTAATAAAGATTTAGCCTCCTGATCGCCCGGCGGTGATATAACTTAGGTTTTAGGGTCAGATAGGGTCTGTGTCACCCCAGGCAGCGTCAGGTTAGCGCCAGTACCACTAACACCCACGCACGCACCATACACCTCCCTTAGTGGTATAGTATCTGAACGGATCAATATCTGATCCGATCAGATCTATACTAGCGTCCCCAGCAGTTTAGGGTTCCCCAAAACGCAGTGTTAGCGGGATCAGCCCAGATACCTGCTAGGACCTGCGTTTTGCCCCTCCGCCCGGCCCAGCCCACCCAAGTGCAGTATCGATCGATCACTGTCACTTACAAAACACTAAACGCATAACTGCAGCGTTCGCAGAGTCAGGCCTGATCCCTGCGATCGCTAACAGTTTTTTTGGTAGCATTTTGGTGAACTGGCAAGCGCCAGCGGCCTAGTACACCCCGGTCGTAGTCAAACCAGCACTGCAGTAACACTTAGTGACGTGGCGAGTCCCATAAGTGCAGTTCAAGCTGGTGAGGTGGCAAGCACAAGTAGTGTCCCGCTGCCACCAAGAAGAAGACAAACAGGCCCGTCGTGCACATAGTGCCCTTCCTGCTGCATTCGCCAATCCTAATTGGGAACCCACCACTTCTGCAGCGCCCGTACTTCCCCCATTCACATCCCCAACCAAATGCAGTCGGCTGCATGAGAGGCATTTTCTTTATGTCCTCCCGAGTACTCCTACCCAACGAACCCCCAACGAAAAAGATGCGGATATAGGCGTGACACCCGCTATTATTGTCCCTCCTGTCCTGACAATCCTGGTCTTTGCATTGGTGAATGTTTTGAACGCTACCATACACTAGTTGAGTATTAGCGTAGGGTACAGCATTGCACAGACTAGGACACACTTTCACAGGGTCTCCCAAGATGCCATCGCATTTTGAGAGACCCGAACCTGGAATCGGTTACAGTTATAAAAGTTAGAGTTACAAAAAAAAGTGTAAAAAAATATATATATATACAATAAAAAAAAAAATAGTTGTCGTTTTATTGTTCTCTCTCTCTTGTTCTGCTCTTTTTTACTGTATTCTATTCTGCAATGTTTTATTGTTATGTTTTATCATGTTTGCTTTTCAGGTATGCAATTTTTTATACTTTACTGTTTACTGTGTTTTATTGTTAACCATTTTTTTGTCTTCAGGTACGCCATTCAGCTGCAGCGCGGATTTATTTATCTTGACAGCAACAGCGTTTGCTCCCACGATATATAAAGCTGTGACTCCAGCGGAGGTGATATATGCCGAAGCATGGGGGCAGCAGGGGCGGAGGAGCGATTTGCTCCTAACTTTTGGGGCTGATGCCCCCATGCTTTGGCATATATAAATGGTGCATGTATGCCCATCATTAGAAGTGGGTGGATGAAGGGAGGTATTCTAATGGTGGGCATACCCACCAATCAATCTCTTTTTTTCGTTCAGCCCACAGGCTGCATAAAAAAAAGATTACAATATATGCCCAACAAGAACCAGCAACGTACTGGTATGTTGCTGAACTTTGAGTGGTTATAGCAGAATGATGCCTGCAGGTTTAGGTATCATCTTGGTATTATTCTTTTCAGCCAGCAGTCGGCTTTCACGTAAAAGCAATCCTAGCTGTTAATTAGCCTCTAGACTGCTTTTACAAGCAGTGGGAGGGAATGTCCCCCCCCCACCGTCTTCCATGTTTTTCTCTGGCTCTCCTGTCCCAACAGGGAACCTGAGAATGCAGCCGGTGATTCAGCCAGCTGACCATAGAGCTGATCAGAGACCAGAGTGGCTCCAATCATCTCTATGGCCTAAGAAATCGCAAGCTACGAGCATTTCATGATTTTGCCGAATGTAAACAGCGTCATTGGGAAATTGGGAAAGCATTTTATCACACTGATCTTGGTGTGGTCAGATGCTTTGAGGGCAGAGGAGAGATCTAGGGTCTAATAGACTCATTTATTTAAAAAAAGAGTACCTGTAACTACCTATTGCTATCATAGGGGTTATTTACATTGTACAAATAATAGGCTGCGCTGCTAATAAATGAACGTGATCATGATTGATACAACCAACTTAGTGACAATCAAGCATAAGCAAAATATTAAAAAATATTCAATAACTAAAAAATATAAATCACATGCATGATGGTGAGTAAGAATTCAGTGATCAAAACAATTAAAATGAGTCCATATAATCAAAAAATTAAAGTCCTTGTGGGTACAGAAACTTGATGGATAGAGGGAGAAAGACACCCTTTCTTCAAGTGATGTATAGCGTGCAAGAAAAAAACTGTCTCTCTAAGGAGCGTGATATTGTAGGGAGTTCCTCCACCTCAAGTAAGTAAGCCCCTTACCAGATCCGAAGATCTCCTGTCACAGAGATCATACACGCAAGTGGCTGTGTCCCCCAGCCACTGGGTCTCTGTCAGGATGTGTGTCACAAGCCACCTCTTTATTAAATAAAAGAAAGGCACTTACAAAGTGTGCAGTTTAAATTCGCCTCTAAAATCACAAATGCGCCGGCCGGCTTCAGCTGCTGCCCGTTCCTTCCGGGTTCAGCGTGGTGTGGTGGTGACGTCAGCACGCCGCTCCTTCCTACGCCGTTTCGACAAATCTGTCGTCTCCCAGGAAGACGACAGATTTGTCGAAACGGCGTAGGGAGGAGCGGCATGCTGACGTCACCACCACACCACGCTGAACCCGGAAGGAACGGGCAGCAGCTGAAGCCGGCCGGCGCATTTGTGATTTTAGAGGCGAATTTAAACTGCACACTTTGTAAGTGCCTTTCTTTTATTTAATAAAGTAGCATTTAACTGTATTACGCTATGGAGCATTCTTTTTTATGTTTATCCATGGATTGGGAGCGGAAACATCATCATTAGGCTGATTCCCGGAGAGGTGGCTTGTGACACACATCCTGACAGAGACCCAGTGGCTGGGGGACACAGCCACTTGCGTGTATGATCTCTGTGACAGGAGATCTTCGGATCTGGTAAGGGGCTTACTTACTTGAGGTGGAGGAACTCCCTACAATATCACGCTCCTTAGGGAGACAGTTTTTTTCTTGCACGCTATACATCACTTGAAGAAAGGGTGTCTTTCTCCCTCTATCCATCAAGTTTCTGTACCCACAAGGACTTTAATTTTTTGATTATATGGACTAATTTTAATTGTTTTGATCACTGAATTCTTACTCACCATCATGCATGTGATTTATATTTTTTAGTTATTGAATATTTTTTAATAATTTGCTTATGCTTGATTGTCACTAAGTTGGTTGTATCAATCATGATCACGTTAATTTATTAGCAGCGCAGCCTATTATTTGTACAGTTAGTAAGGTGGGGGTTGCAGCAGCATTTTGTTGTTATTTTTGGTCTTTTTTTTGCTTTGTTCTTTCACTGAACACATGTGTGGAATATTTTCACTCAAGGGATAGCGCAGTATTTTTCTTTATGGTTTTAGGGTTATTTACATTCCCTGACATAACAATAAAAATGACAAAAAAAAATGAAAGGAAGAGTTTAAAAATAAGATAACAAAGCAAAAAAAATATTAAAGAAAAAAAAAAAAGCACCGCTGTCCCCCCCCTGCTCTCGCGCAAAGGCGAATGCAAGCGTCTGTCTGGTGTCAAATGTAAACAGCAATTGCACCATGCATGTGAGGTATCACCGCGAAGGTCAGACTGAGGGCAGTAATTTTAGCAGTAGACCTCCTCTGTAAATCTAAAGTGGTAACCTGTAAAGGCTTTTAAAGGCTTTTAAAAATGTATGCAGTTTGTCGCCACTGCATGTTTGTGCGCAATTTTAAAGCATGTCATGTTTGGTATCCATGTACTTAGCCTAAGATTATCTTTTTTATTTCATCAAATATTTGAGCAATATAGTGTGTTTTAGTGCATTAAAATGAAAAAAAGTGTGTTTTTTCCCCAAAAAATGCGTTTGAAAAATCGCTGCGCAAATACTGTGTGAAAAAAAAATGAAACACCCACCATTTTAATCTGTAGGGCCTTTGCTTTAAAAAAATATATAATGTTTGGGGGTTCAAAGTAATTTTCTTTCAAAAAAAATATTTTTTTATGTAAACAAATAGTGTCAGAAAGGGCTTTGTCTTCAAGTGGTTAGAAGAGTGGGTGATGTGTGACATAAGCTTCTAAATGTTGTGCATAAAATGCCAGGACAGTTCAAACCCCCCCCAAATGACCCCATTTTGGAAAGTAGACACCCCAAGCTATTTGCTGAGAGGCATGTCAAGTCCATGGAATATTTTATATTGTGACACAAGTTGCTGGAAAAAGACAAATTTTTTTTTTTTTGCACAAAATTGTCACTAAATGATATATTGCTCAAACATGCCATGGGCATATGTGAAATTACACCCCAAAATACAATCTGTTGCTTCTCCTGAGTACGAGGATACCACATGTGTGGGACTTTTTGGGAGCCTAGCCGCGTACAGGACCCCGAAAACCAAGCACCGCCTTCAGGCTTTCTAAGGGCGTAAATTTTTGATTTCACTCCTCACTGCCTATCACAGTTTCGGAGGCCATGGAATGCCCAGATGGCACAACCCCCCCCCCCCCCAAATGGCCCCATTTTGGAAAGTAGACACCCCAAGCTATTTGTTAAGAGGTATAGTGAGTATTTTGCAGACCTCACTTTTTGTCACAAAGTTATGAAAATTGAAAAAAGAAAAAAAATACATTTTCCTTTTCTTTCTTAATTTTCAAAAACAAATGAGAGCTGCAAAATACTCACCATGCCTTCCAGCAAATAGCTTGGGGTGTCTACTTTCCAAAATGGGGTAATTTGGGGGGGTTTTGTGCCATCTTGGCATTTTATGGCCTCGAAACTGTGATAGGTAGTGAGGAGTGAAATTAAAAATTTACGCCCTTAGAAATCCTGAAGGCAGTGATTGGTTTTCAGGGCTCCGTACGCAGCTAGGCTCCCAAAAAGTCCCACACATGTGGTATCCCCATACTTGGGAGAAGCAGCAGAATGTATTCTGTGGTGTAATTCCACATATGCCCATGGCATGTTTGAGCAATATATCATTTAGTGACAACTTTGTGCAAAAAAAAAAAAGTTTGTCATTTTTCCGCAACTTGTGGCAAAATATAAAATATTCCATGGACTCAACATGCCTCTCAGCAAATAGCTTGGGGTGTCTACTTTCCAAAATGGGGTCATTTGGGGGGGGGGGGGGTTGTGCCATCTAAGCATTTTATGGCCTTCAAATCTGTGATAGGTAGTGAGGAGTGAAATAAAAAATTTACACCCTTAGAAATCCTGAAGGCGGTGATTGGTTTTCGGAGCCCCGTACGCGGCTAGGCTCCCAAAAAATCTCACACATGTGGTATCCCCATACTCAGGAGAAGCAGCAGAATGTATTTTGGGGTGCAATTCCACATATGCCTATGGCCTGTGTGAGCAATATATCATTTAGTGACAACTTTTTGTAAATTTTTTTTTTTGTCATTAATCAATCACTTGGGACAAAAAAATTAAATATTCAATGGGCCTCTCAGCAATTTAAATATTCAATCATGCCTCTCAGCAATTTCCTTGGGGTACCTACTTTCCAAAATGGGGTCGTTTGGGGGGGGGGGGTTGTACTGCCCTGCCATTTTAGCACCTCAAGAAATTAGATAGGCAGTCATAAACTAAAAGCTGTGTAAATTCCAAAAAATGTACCCTAGTTTGTAGACGCTATAACGTTTGCGCAAACCAATAAATATACGCTTATTGACATTTTTTTTACCAAAGACATGTGGCTGAATACATTTTGGCCTAAATGTATGACTAAAATTGAGTTTATTGGATTTTTTTATAACAAAAAGTAGAAAATATCATTTTTTTTCAAAATTTTCGGTCTTTTTACGTTTATAGCGCAAAAAAAAAAAAATGCAGAGGTGATCAAATACCATCAAAAGAAAGCTCTATTTGTGGGAAGAAAAGGATGCAAATTTCGTTTGGGTACAGCATTGCATGACCGCACAATTAGCAGTTAAAGCAATGCAGTGCCAACTTGTAAAAAGTGCTTTGGTCAGGAAGGGGTAAAACCTTCCGGGGCTGAAGTGGTTAAACAGAGGTAAAGATGGCAGCTTCCTTGGCTGAAAGGGAGGGTTTACTTCCACTTTAACTTAATTGCTCATATTTGGTCTTATGCTGAGTCTTTTTTTGGCCAAAGTTAAAAGTTGGACTATGAGCACTTAAAAAAAAATCAATCTCACAAATTGGGCAATTCACCTAATGTCCATGTGCTGGGGCAAAACACAACAGTCAGTATGATTTTATTTCCCTCTTTACCAGATTTCCTGAGTAGATAGGTCTCAAAGGATTCACATAATTCCCATTCCCAGTCAATCTGCCTGATCCATTATAAATTCCAATCTGGGCGGTTCATTTCGCCTGACTGTGCTACCAATATTTTGTGTAAATTTCCTAATACGACATAAGAACTTAAATCTGACCATAGATGGATCTTTTTTTTTTTTCAATCAGCCAGAGGACTAATAAAAAACAAAAAAAAAAAAAAACAGGCAAAGTGGATGGAGAAATCCTCCCCACTTTTCTATTGTATTCTGACCTAACTGCAGGGGCCTAACTGCAGTCAGAATGCACGGAATAGTGCCGTAGCCAATTGGCTGCATGCGCTGATCAAATGAAAATTTTCCAAAATTCCTGTTTAAGAGAAGCCAATCGCTAGATTGACTTCTCTGGAGTGGAAGCAACCATAGATTGATCAAAATGAATCTGGTCCTTGCTGAACTGGCCAGTTTTCGATACTTCTACGGCCCCCTTATAGTGCCAATGATAATAGAGTAAAGTCAGAAACAACGGATACTAAAAATAAGTTTCAAATTAATAAAATTCTTGTTTATTAACATAATATCAACATAACATAAAATGTAGCTAATAAAAAGTATTGTACAGCATCCTAACCTCATTTGTACATATAATATCCTGGTTATTACAGTACTGTGCAAAAGTTTTAGGCAGTGTAAAGAAATGCTGTAAAGTAAGAATGCTTTTAAAAATACATATCTTAGATGTTTATTTTTTATCAATTTACAATATGTAAAGTGAGTGAACAGAATAAAAATCTAAATCAAACCAATATTTTGTGTGACCACCTTTTGGCTTCAAACCAGCATCAATTCTTCTAGGTAGACTTGCACACAGTTTTTGAAGGAACTCGGCAGGTAGGTTGTTCCAAACACTTTGGAGAACAAACCACTAACTAACCACAGATCTTCTGTGGATGTCGGCTGCCTGAAAGCCTTCTGTCTCTTCATGTAATCCCAGATAGACTCTATTAAGTTGAGATGAGGGCTCTGTGGGGGCCAAACCATTACTTCCAGGACTCATTGACTGTATTTTCGGGGTCGTTGTCCTGCTGCAGAATAAATTTGAGGCCGATCGCATGCCTCCTTGATGGTAGGAGGTGATAGTGCCTAGAATCAAAGTGGTTAAGGAGCATGGTTAAGGACCACTTCGTGCCCCAATGGACCTCTCATACAAGCACAAGCTTACACATGCTGATGCGAAGATTTAGCCACCTATTCAGTAAAGTGTTTGTGATGTGGAGAACCAAAACACATCCTTCACATATGCATGCATGATATGCATTCTTCCTTAAGATAAAGATGTGAATGAGATTAAATCCAGAACCCAAGATCTGCAAGGCAAGTCCGGAAACCTCTTGGCAACTATGCTGCACCACAGGCCCTAGAAGGACATTAGCTTTTGTGTTAGGTATGGTGACCTACTAAAGAAGGAAAGGGTTGAATGCAAGTCTGATTGCTTTGGGTCAAGAATTCCAGGAATGTCTATAAAAGGTTTAAAGTTAAGTTAAAGATGTAAGCATGTCAACGATATGTTGCAGTTGTAAAATTACCCTTTTCACCTTTTGGTTCCTCAGGCCCTGGTTCTTATAAGTAATAGAGTTCAGCATAGGCATCACTATTGAACAGATTGACCTCACCTTGTGCTGTTTGTTAGAATATGGGTACACAAATCAGATTGTGAGAAATCACATGGAAGAACTCATAAGGTATGAAGAGCATGTGTTAAAGGGTTTCAGTCTTCCTTCCCTAGGCTTTATCCATAGAATGAAAGGAATGTTTAAGGTGTATGAGACTAACATTGCTACCGAAAAGCACAGCGGATGGAATGTCTACAAAGTTTTATTTACATCGGCAACACTTTTTTACTGCTTGTAAAACTAGCCTTTTTACCTCTTGGTTCCTAAGGCTGTAAATAATAGGGTTCAACATTGGTGTTATTACTGAATAAAAAATAGAAGCCACCTTATCCTGTTTACTGAGGACTCTGGTGTCAGAACGTAGATAAATAAAGAAGATGGTCAGGAAATACATAGAGGAACATATGAGATGTGAGGAGCATGTGTTAAAGGCTTTCAACCTGACCTGCACTGACTTCATCCGTAGGATGGACAAAATGATGAGAGTGTATGAGACCAGCATTGCTACACAAGAACATATGCCTAAAGTTCCTACAAAGAAAAATGTTACAATGTCACACTGATGTGTCCTGGAGCAGGACAACTTAAGTACTGGAGGTATCTCACAGTAGAAATGCTCTATGAAGTTAGACCCACAATACTCGAGACTGAACAAACAACTGGTTTGCGCTGCTGACTGTAAAAAACCAACAGCAAAAGACAGGAGGACCAGTCCAGTGCATTTAGGTTTGGTCATTATTAAGGCATAGCGGAGAGGATGGCAGATAGCTGCATATCGGTCATATGACATACTTGACAGAAGTACGACTTCAACACCTGCCAGAGCTGCATAGAAGTAAACCTGAAAGGCACAACCAATAAAGGAAATTGACTTCTTTAATGAAACAAGGTCAGCCAAAATTTTAGGAGTTATGGTAGAGGAGTACAAGAGGTCCACCAAAGAGAGGTAATTCAGGAAAAAGTACATTGGAGTGTGAAGACTGGAAAACACTTGGATAATAGCAATCATGCCAATATTACCTAATATGGTGACCACATATACAACCGAAAAGAATAAAAAAAGAAACGGAACAAGGTTTTTGTCATTAGTTAGTCCAGCCAATTCGAACATGGTCAGTTGTGTCTTGTTCATGGTGGTCGTATGATCTTTAGATGTCCTTCTCTACACTGAAAATGTAGAAACCTTAAAGAGTAGATTTAAAAATGTAGTTCACATCAATGAATCATGGGTTGAGTGCATTAAAAAAAGACAGTAACAATTGTTTTTAAAATAACTGTAATCTACAGTACCTATCAGATCATCCACTTGCATGGGCTATTATGAGCTGGTATTTGTTTTATATTAGTTATATGAAGAAATCTATGAAAATTCTATACAGTAATGGGAGATAACTATTAAAAATGTTTTGCCTATTTAGGACACAGTGACAGAATCTCTTGAAAGCTAATCCTTACCACCCTCTTATATTTACTTGCCTCTACCACCAATCCATTGCTATTTCAAAGCCCTTGGGAAATACCTGGTGCTTTCAACTGCATAGGGGAACACGTGACCTCTCCTCTTTCCTTCCAGGATACAGTGCTGAAGTCTGACTGGCAAATTACAAGGCCCAAATATGTCACATGAGTAAAGCATAGAGTCATGAAAGGTTTATAAGCTCTGATACCATTTAACATTGGAGCTTACACAGAGTTTGAACTGGTTACTATTTTAGGAGGCTCTGCGATCAATGGGCAAAGAGACAGTTTCTTAAAGCATAACCACAATCTGGAATGTTTTGTGGGAGAAAGCAATTTAAACAATCAGATGCACAGTGAGTTTTTAAAGTACTGTCAAAAGGGGGTTCCTCAAAACATATGTAATATGCAAAGAGAAGTTCTTACTTCATAATGCAATAATAACTAGGGATGAGTTAAACCTGAAGGACTGGGGGGAGATGTGTAAGCAAAGCTGCAGCATTCACTAGAGATTGGATGGGGACCAGTGTTTTTTAGTAGAAGTCTACCGAGGAGGAGGGTACATACAATGTATACTGAATATTGTGGCATTGGGAAGATTAAATTCAAGCGGCAGGTGCTTTTACAATGAGTTGCACCAGTCCAAAACTGTATTTTAGGGCCTGAAAGCCTACTTTTATTAAATAAACAGAAAGTGCATATGCACATTAGTTGCCCACACAGGGGTTTCCTTCACACAAAATCCCAACAATGAAAAGGCAGAGCCACCCGGTTCGCTTGTTGGTAGCACTGCTGCTCCTCTTACCAGTCCCTTTGACTGTGTTGTCCAGCACTCCTGTTAACTTTGGCTCTCTTAGCCTTCAGTCGCTGCATCATATTTCATGGATCACTTCTGGTCTATGGATTGGGGTTCTCCTGACACCCAGATAGGAGCCGACCTGACTCCTGGAACTGAGACCTCCCATCTCCTGGCTGCTAGCTGGGGCATCTCTGATCCCTCAGGGAAACCCTCAGTCTTTTGGCTTCTAACTGGGGCTCTTCTGACCCCTCTGTGAGACCCTCTGTCTCTTGGCTTCTGGCTGGGGCACCTCTGAGCCCTCAGGGAGACCCTCTATCTCCTAGCTTGTGGCTGGGGCTCCTCTGACTCCTCGGTAAGACTCTCTGTCTGTTGGCTTCTAGCTGGAGCCCACTAACCCATGGGTAAGACCTTCAGTCGCCCACACTGGGAGTGGTCTCCAACTGGGAGCTCTCTGCTATGCTCAGGCTTGAGTATATAATGATATATACTCAGACAGCTTGCAGGCTTCTGGTAAAACCGGGACACAGGATTGAAAGTTCTGATCCAGAACCACAGAATCCAGAGAAAGCTAAATACGCAGTTTTCTCTGCTTAGAAACAATAGTCTGGAACTTCACATTAACCCTAAATGCAAATCCTGTGTCACATTTTCCTATATTCTCACAGTGACAGGTCCTCTCGCTGTCACTATACCATATGGACATAGGTATGGATTAATCACTGTGTTAAAATTTTTTCCAGTGAAATGTATTGTTAATGCTACTGCATTTTAGACAATTGTGTACTTCCAACCTTGAGGTAACAGTATCGTAAGGTACTTTTCTGTTCCAGCATTATTGCACCCTTGTATACAAAGCCAGATCCATAAAGACAAGGTTTGACCAGTTTGGTGTAGGAGAACAGGAGTGTCCTGCAAAAATTCATCCCACATTTGTACCTTTAATGCCTTGAGGGGGTGCATAACCAATGGTGATACTGTAGAAAACCAGCAAAAAAAAAAAAAAAACATCAGTTCCTGACCTTTAAAATGCTCTTTTGACTGAATGTGCACAAACTCCAACAGATATACTCCAAAGTCTTATGGAAAGCCTTCTCAGAAGAGTGGAGGCTTTTATAGCTAGCTACAGATGGGAACCAGCTCCACACTAAGTAGGCCCATGGTTTTCTAATGAGATGTCAAACAAGCTCTTATAGGTGTGATGTTCAGGTGTCCACAAACTATATATATATATATTTCAGGTAAAATAAGTATTGAACACGTCACCATTTTTCCAGGTGAATGTATTTCTAAAGGTGCTATTGATGTGAAATTTTCACCACATGTTGGTAACAACCCATGCAGCCCATACATACAAAGAAACCAAAACAAATGGGTTCAGAAATTAAGTTATATGTAATAAAATGGAAAGACACAGGGAAAAGTATTGAACACATGAAGAAAGGGAGGTACAACAAAAAGTATGGAAAGCCAAGACACCAGCTGAAATTTGTCAGTAATTCGAAAGAAATCTTGCCCCTTGTCAGTGCAAATTAATAAAAGCAGGTTCAGTCTCAACTGATGGCTCATAAAAAGGTATCTCATTTCCAAGGTGTCACACAAGAAACATCTCATGATGGGGAAAAAGCAAAGAGCTCTTTCAAGACCTTCACAACCTTATTGTTGCAAAACTTACTGATGGCATTGGTTACAGAAGGATTTCTAAACTTCTGAATATTTCAGTTGGCACTGTTGAGGCCATAATCTGGAAGTGGAAAGAAAATAATTGTGCCATAAACTAGGCCACGCCTAGGTGCTCCTCGCAAGATTTCTGGCAGAGGCGTGAAAAGAATTATCAGAAGAGTTGTCCAAAAACCAAGGACCACTTGTGGAGAGCTTCAGAAAGACCTGGAATTAGCTGATGCAATTGTTTTAAAGAAAACAATAAGTAATGCACTCAACCGCCATGGCCTGTATGCACGCTCACCACGCAAGACTCCATTGCTGAAGAAAAAGCATGTTGAAGCTTGTTTAAAGTTTGCTGCGCAACATTTAGACAAGCCTGTGAAATATGGGGAGAATATAGTCTGGACAGATGAAACCAAAATAGATTTTTTTCCCCTTGTATTGGTTGAACTAGATGGACTTGTGTCTTTTTTCAACCTGACTAACTACGTAACTATGTAAGTATATATATATATATATATATATATATATATATATATATATATATATATAGTAGTAACTTATTATTGTCTGTTGGCTTCACATATAAATCTGTCACAATTGTATAATTTCTTCCTAAGTACCCTCATGTCTAAAAAAAGGATAAATTCCTCACTACAATGCATGTTAAACTGCAGTTCGGGTACCATACTATTTAGGTATGAACTAATTGTCATTAAAGACTTCCTGTCTCCTCTCCATATAGTGAAAATATTGTCACTAAACCTATACCAAATATCCCCCAATGCTGCAAAAATATAGGCTGTTACAAATATATACTTATACAGACAAATGAATTCAAAAGCTTACTTACCAATATGCTTTTAGATTAAGCACCTAGAAGAAACCTAGACAAACAAGGAACCTGCATTCCAACTATCAACCATATGCATATAGAGTCCTGATGGATATGCAGTTTTGAGACATTGCTTGCATTTATATTAAGCACTTAGCCACTATACAGTATAAATATAAGACAAACTCTTTTTCTTACCTTAGCTCTCTTAGCACACATGGGTGAACAGTTGATTGTGGCTCTTCACCTTTTGGTATATTCAGAATCCTAATGATATCAATTTTTATTTAATTTACTGATAAGTTAAACATAGTTGCAACCATTCAAGTATATAGTATGTAGTACTGGAATAAAATAAAGTCACAGATCTTATGGCTTATTTCTTAATTGCCCTACAAATACAGTTTTAAGAGTAACAATTTTGTAGAATTTCCCTGTGTTCATTAAAAAAAAAGATTTGTTAGAGAACTGGAATACACTCTTTTCAATGCTGCATTTTGTTTTATTTATTTAAAAAAAAGGATACACTGTAAATGTTATTATGATATTCTTACCTGTTGGGCTTACAATAATGCATCATATAGAAGTGCTTGCCTTTTATAAAATCCCTTTTTTCCTTTGAGAATGGTTTCCATTTTCTCCAGAGCTCTTCAGAGACAATGATTAGAAACAAACCAATTGTGTATTAATCTTAGAACACAATTAAAAATGCCAATTTAAACAATGCATAAATGATATGTGAATAAAGTACATTGAAATTAAATCAAAATATAATATAATATAATATATATATATATATATATATATATATATATATATATATATATATATATTTATATATATATATATATATATATATATATATATATATATATATATATATATATATACACACACAATGTATGTATATATACACTTTTATTTATTTGTATAAAAAAAGATTTATTATACACTCACTGTATACATATTTATCATCCGATCTCTTCTTGGTAGGAATGAACAAAAACGTGCCTGTTTTTGCTTTTACAAAATTTGGGAAAGGTTTAATTACTGTCCCAATATAATGGAGACAGTGGCAATGTAATCAACACAGTTTTTACATGAAAAATGGTTACATTTGGAAACAGTCACATGACCTTGTTTGATCTGCTGATCACATGTCTATTGTAAACAAATGGGGTGCTATTATTTTTTTGTGTGTAATACTTTTCTGTTTACATAGCAAAAAGCATGTGATCAGCAGGTCAAAAAGGACAGGTAGCTATTCTTCAAAAATAAATTCTTTCTATTCCTTGAAAAAAAAATATTTATTTTGCGTTTCGTCTTTATCAATTAGAATAAAATGTTGAAGAGCAATGTTCTTGTGGGATTTTGGGATGTATTTCTTTGTATATTCATTGGTGTTTTTTTAACATACAACAATGAAATATAGAAAAAAAAATTCCAAAAAGGCAAAAAATAAACTGTTTTAAATATTTTAAGTTGTTATTTTGACTCAGTATTTTTCCTATTACTGTATCTAAAATAAACATAAACAAAAACACATGAGAAAAAAGATTAAGAAAAAAAAAAAGAAAATACATATTTATTGTTATTAAAAAAAATATAAGCTTTAAAACTTTTTCTCTATAGTAATTTTACCTTACAGCTGTGCAAGATAAAATTAGTGGGCAACTTAGGCAACATTCTGGCAAATGTGTAAATGGCACATTTTTCATTGCAAAATCCAGCTTGCAGAAATTCAGGAATCATCCCTAATTTGGTCCCTATTAATCAATGTTTGAGTGTAACATTAGAAGTTCCTTATCACCTGTCCTAACCCTGCAGTCATCTTCTACTATTCTATCCTTCAGCAATGTATGACCCCTGTCAGGCTTGAGTTTCATGGATTATCTGCCACATACCACTTTTGCCTTTGCTTAGATCCTGGAAATGCAGTGTGTGTGTGGGGGGGTGGGGCTTCCCGGTAGAGCCGGTGGCCACCTATCCTGGGTGGGCTCTATCTGGAACCCTCCAGTATCTATAGCGGAGGCTTGTCCCATAGTTTGTGAGCTTCAATTTAGGAGTCTCTGGGTGGTAGCTACATATGTATCTGCCTTGGTGTTAGACCTCTTTCTCACCTCAAAGAGGTAGGCTCCCCTTTGAAAGTAACCGGAATAGTTTTCTCCCTGTCCTTATACCCTTAGTTTCTCCCGATTAGGTGGGCCAGCTGGGCTACACCCACATCCGGTATTTTTCACGCTCTACCCGTATTATGGGGTGCCCACCACATACGAGTAGGTTCTTCAGTCCATTACTGGAAACACCTGCAGTGCATACATAGGCTAGAGGTATCTCTCGACCCTCTCTCCTTTCTCGCTCTAACTTCTCTCTCTGCCCCTCCCCCCTGTGAATCCTCTCCATCTACAACTCACGAGTGCCATCCACACGCACTAATATTGCTCACCCATGTCTTCTACAGTACATTCTTTAGCTCCTCTATCACTCAAAGTGTATTTATTCAATGCTAAGGGCTTCAATGTCCCTGAAAAGTTCAGCAGTGTTTTGGCGAAAGCTCACTGATATGGAGGCCAAATTGTCTTTCTGCAGGAGACCCACTTCAAAACAAGATCCATCCCCCACCTAGCTAATAGGTGCTTCCCTGTGGCGTACCACGCGACCTGTGCTGACTTCAAAACAAAGGGGGTTTCCATTTTGCTGGCCGAGTTGCTCATGTTTCACCTTACTGACCAAATGCTGGACCCTGACAGCAGATTTCTCTTTTTAAAGGGCACCTGGAAAGACAGACCAGTGACTCTGCAAACGTTTATTGTCCCAATTCCAAGAGGGTGACCTTCCTGAAAGAGACTCTTTTGAAAATTGCTTCATTTCAGTTGGGCCTTTTAATCCTGGGTGGGGACTTTAACATGGCTTTAGACCCGCTGTTGGATAAACCACCTGCAACTACTCCTTTTTTCTTCTCTGCTCTGCGTCAGCTGAAGCTTCAACTGGCATCCCTTCCATTACATGACACCTGGCGCACTCTTAACCCTTGAGAGAAGGATTACACATTTTTCTCGTCACCACATAATCGCTACTCGAGGCTGGATTATCTTTTTATTCACCAGGCAGACCTGACGTACCTTGCAGATGCTACCATTGAAAACATGGTGCTCTCCGACCATCACCCGATTACAATAACTTTACAATTCCCACAGAGGGAGGGGTCCACTAAGACGTGGAGATTGGATGCTTCCATTCTTGCTGACCCTTGGGATTTGGAAAACATCAGACAGGTCCTTAGTGACTATTTTTGTCATAATGACACGCCTGAGGTGTCACCCATGATTCAGTGGGAGGCACATAAGTGTGTTATACGGGGACACCTGCTTGCTATAGCAGCTAGGAAAAAGAAAGAACATCAAACTCTGACACTATCTCTTTCTAAAAAGATAACTAAACTGGAAACTCAACATAAATGCTCCCGGGCTATCCAGGTAGCAAAAAAATTAGCGGACACGCGATCACTGTTGGTGGAGGAACTCTTTAAAAGGGCGTGAAGACATCACATACTATCACACAAACTGTTTTATGAGCAGGGCAACAAGCCAGATAAGCTATTAGCTAGATTCGCGCAAAAACGTACCCTTGCTTCCACAGTCCACCATGCGACTGACCCGTCTGGGACAATTTACTCCAAAAATTAGGACATTGCTGTAGAAGCGAAGGAATTGTTGAGATGTGCTGTCCCTCTCTGCATGGGGTCCCGGCTCTTGATTGGCTAGATTGATAGCTGTGCAGCCATTGGCTCCCGCTGCTGTCAATCAAATCTAATGATGTGGGCACCAAAAAAGGAGATTGTCCCCCAGGGGGGCTTTCTAGGCAGCAAAAAGTAATGACTGTATCAAAGGATTAAATATGGTAGAAATACTTTATTTGAATGTTACAAAAATATCATAAATTGGCGGAATTGTTTAAAATAAATAAATAAATAAATAATAATTGTTATAAAATATATAACATATATATCATCAAAACATGAGCTGTGGTACATGGATAAAAAGCAGCGCCATCAACATGACAATACACAATAAAAAAGCATTGTAGTCAAACACCGTGTACAAAGGTATTGGTAAGATTTATATTGGAATTCTGACGCGTTTCGACTCCCATGGGTCTTCTTCAGAGGATTATATAAACTGTGGAAGCATCAACATACATTGAAATATTAGAAAAATAACAAAAAATGAGAAAATAAATGAACAATGATAAATAATTGCATATATTTACCAATCACGATGAATTGAACCATGTGTGGTGTTCTCTTATGTAAAAAACCCCCTCAGCATTTCTCGATGGTCAGCAGAAAATGAGGAGGAAAGCAAACACCACTGCTGCACGCCTTACGAAGAGTCACATCATAAGGAGTCCTGGGCGGTTCAGGGGGGGGGCCAGAGGGGGGAGCAAGTGGAGCCTGCAGTCCAGGAATTACTCTGGTTACGGCTGGGAGGTCCGTGTAAGGGTGGGGAGTGGTGGACACGGAACCAGAGTTACAGAATCATAAAAACAACCTAAAGTATAGACATACAATCTTATCTTCTCACCATCCCTTTTAGGCTGCTCTACCAACGTAATCTATATATAATTCCTAGACTGCAGGCTCCACTTGCTCCCCCCTCTGGGCCCCCCCCCGAACCACCCAGGACTCCTTATGATGTGACTCTTCGTAAGGCGCACAGCAGCGGTGTGTTTACTTTCCGCCTTATTTTCTGCTGACCATCGAGAAATGCTGAGGGGGTTTTTTACATAAGAGAACACCACACATGGTTCAATTCATCGTGATTGGTAAATATATGCAATTATTTATCATTGTTCGTTTATTTTCTCATTTTTTGTTATTTTTCTAATATTTCAATGTATGTTGATGCTTCCACAGTTTTTATAATCCTCTGAAGAAGACCCGTGGGGGTCGAAACGCGTCGGATTCCAATATAAATCTTACCAATACCTTTGTACACGGTGTTTGACTACGATGCTTTTTTATTGTGTATTGTCATGTTGATGGCGCTGCTTTTTATCCATGTACCACAGCTCATGTTTTGATGAAATATATGTTATATATTTTATAACAATTATTTTTTTTTTAAACAATTACGCCAATTTATGATATTTTTGTAACATTAAAATAAAGTATTTCTACCATATTTAATCCTTTAATACAGTCATTACTTTTTGCTGCCTAGAAAGCCCCCTTGGGGAACAATCTCCTTTTTTGTCATTTTTCTGGGGTGTGCAGCTGCCGTGTCTTCTCCTCTATGAGTGTCTTTTGTTTTTTGGTTATGATGTGGGCACCAGGGGGTGGGGCCGGCATTCATGTTTTTGGACGCAAATGCTGGACTCGGGAGCGCGCCCGCAAGGTAACCCTCTCTGAGAGCGCTTCTCCTAGGGGGTTTTCTGATGAGGAGAGGAGCCACGAGAGCCGCCGGGGGACCGCAGAAGTCAAGGATCGGGGCCACTCTGTGCAAAACGAGCTGCACAGTGGAGGTAAGTATGACATGTTTTTTTTTTTTACACGAGCCTTTAAATCACTTTAAGGGAACAAACCATAGTCCTGTGCCCAATGAGACCCGCTCCAAATTGATACGCAAATATAGCCCTAGTGCCCTGTCGGAAAGCGACTGGACTGCTTTGGAAGACCCATTGTCCTCTGAGAAATGGAAAGAAGCCCTGAAGGCCATGAAACCTGGCAAAAGCCCGGAGCCGGATGGCTTCTCAGCGCAATACTATAAATGTTTTACGGACCTTCTGGCGCCATGTTTCCTTAAAGCTTTTAACACGCTAGCTACTACCCCTTCCCCTCGGGAACCTTGCAGGAAGCTTACATCTCAGTGATCCCCAAAGAAAATAAGGTTCCCACTAATTTGGCTAACTATCGGCCAATTTCACTTCTGAACATGGACAGAAACTTTTCTCTAAAATCCTGGCGATTTTAGAGAAGGACAACACCATTAAAGCCCTGAATTTACATCATTGGCTCACCTCCACCCAACGGGAGAGATTTTTCCTGGCAATGAATGTGGAGAAGGTGTTTGATCGAGTGGCCTGGGACTACATGGAGGCGTTGTTAGCAGCTCTTGGATTGGGGAGCTGTATGCGTGCCGTCATTGGATCCCTTTATGTGAATCCACGAGCTAGAGTAAGAATCAATGGCCACTTATCAGACGCCTTTCCCATCCATAATGGCACTAGGCTGAGATGTCCTCTTTTGCCTTTACTCTATATTCTCACACTAGAACCTCTACTATGGTGCACCCGGGCCAATCCGAATATAAAAGGCATAGAGGTTCATCAAAAGGAATACAAGATTACGGCCTTTGCGGATGACATCCTGGTCTTTCTTTCATCACCGCTGACATTCCTACCCAACCTTATGCCAGTCCTAGATCACTTTAATCGCATTTCGAATCTAAAAATCAATTACTCAAAATCATTTGCACTAAACGTTTCTCTACCGACCGATCTCGTGCAGCAATGCCAAAAATTTTCTTTCAAATGGGAAACAGAGGTCATCACCTATCTGGGTATCCAACTCCGTGGTAAGCTAGCAACATTGATAAAAATGTTTTATCTGAATTGAAAGTTATACAACAGGATCTCCTTAGGTGGGATGTGCCCACCCTATCTTGGTTTGGGCGGGCCTCTATCTTAAAGATGACGGTGTTACCCCACCTACTGTACAAAATGCAGACTGTCCCAAACCTCTTGCCGCCCCCTTTTTTTACGGCCTACAGGAGGATATGTAGATTTTTCCTGTGGGGGACAAAATTGACTTTCATCGGATGGGCAAACCTGTTACTACCAATAGCTAAAGGTGCAATTGGCCTCCCTGACCTACAGCGATATTACTGGGCAGTTCACATGACTAGGGTGGTGGATTGGAATGTTCATGCCTGCTGCAAAGGCTGGGTGAATCTTGAGCGACTGATTTCGGGATCTGAGCTCAGCTCGATACTCTGGGTCTCTAAACAGCACATGCCACCTAGCCTCCACACGCATCCCCTTACTGGGGCAACTCTCCAGGTCTTTGACAGGGTATGTAAAGTCCATGCGCTTTCAGCCACGGACTGCCTGATTACTTCCATTAGAGGCAATCCAGACTTCCTTCCAGGATTGGCGAGAACCTACCTATCAAAAGAATGGCCATACGCGGAGATGCAGGCGAAACTTTTTTTGCAGGGGCAAGTTTCTACAGTTACAGGAACTCGCTGCATTGTCCAACACTAATGCCCTGTACACATGGTCGGACATTGATCAGACATTCCGACAACAAAATCCATGAATTTTTTCCGACGGATGTTGGCTCAAACTTGTCTTGCATACACACGGTCACACAAAGTTGTCGGTGACGTAAAACATGTACGTCGGGACTATAAACGGGGCAGTAGCCAATAGCTTTCATCTCTTAATTTATTCTGAGCATGCGTGCCACTTTGTGCGTCGGATTTGTGTACACACGATCGGAATTTCCGACAACGGATTTTGTTGTGGGAAAATTTTATAGCAAGCTCTCAAACTTTGTGTGTCGGAAATTCCTTTGGAAAATGTGTGATGGAGCCTACACACGGTCGGAATTTTCGACAACAAGGTCCTATCACACATTTTCCATCGGAAAATCCTATCGTATGTACAGGGCATAAGTCATTCCCCTTTTGGTCCTATATGCAATTAAAACACTATCTAGACGATCCAGCGAAAAAGAGAAAAATACACAAAAGCTCCTATGGTGTTCGAATCTCTGTGTTCGAGCTCGTCGCCCCAGAGTCATGTAATCTCAGCACTATACGCTTCCATGTTTTGGGAGCCATACTCCTCTATGCATTCGGATCATGCATTCTGTGAATCAGAATTGGACATGGCAATAGAGGACACTAGCAGGGATCGCATTTACTTGTTTATCCACAAAGGATTCTTAATGTAAAGGAAAATGGGTATAAGCTTAAAACTAGATGGTATAAGACTCCAGAGCTGCTTCATAGGATCTTTCCGATGGTGCCGGACCATTACTGGCATTGTGAAAAGGAAATAGGCACTTTTCTCCACATTTGGTGGTCATGCCCACTGATCCAGCCATATTGGCGTAATGTACATGAGGTGACGACGGCCATTTCTGCTCTCTCATTGGAGTTCTCACCAGCACAATACCTCCATCATTTTTCCAAAATCCCCCCAAAAAATTATAAATCGTTAGCTATGCATTTGATAAACACTGCTAGGCTTTTTATACCGGTGCATTGGAGGTCCACATTGCCTCCTTCACTCAAAGAATGGACACTAAGTATTGACCGCATAGCGACGAAGGAGGAGCTGATATACACTTCGCAAGATAGAATCTCTAGCTTTTTAGCTACCTGGGAGGCGTGGATCACTTATAGATACTCCCAGATGTATCAAAAATTGTTGCGACACAACATATGATCTATTTTCAAGATGCATTGTTCTCTTTGATGGTCCATCCGGTGAACACGGGGGACCCTGTTGATGTATTCTGCTAACAGTAGATGGATGGAGTAGCTGATGGGATCCCACCCCTCTCCGTCTGCCCCCCTTTTGTGTGCCTTCCCTCTCCCCCACCTCCCCTTCTTCTCTTTTTCTTTCTTATTCATTCTTCTCCCTCCTTACCTGAGCCCTACTACATGGTAGCTGTGGAGCTGGGGGCTGATTGGAGTAGTCAGCTCTGACCTCCTGGCTGCCATTGAATGACTGAACAATTATGAAATGAAGAGCCCTTAAGAACAAGCTTTTTCAGGTGGTTCTGATAGATTGCTAGACTGGTAGAAGGACAGTTTGGACTTGGTCACAAAATTAATAGGGAGGCCACTACACCCTTCAACTTTAGACATTGATTATTATCAAATGTGGTCCTACACATTGCTTAGTTTTCCTTTTTCTTTCTGTGTTTGTAATCTGTAGATTAATGTCTGAGGTGCTACAAATGGAACCTGTATCCTAATTTGCTACGTTTCTTGAAAATCTATAATAAAATCTTTATATTTAAAAAAAAAGAAAGTAATTTTATGAAAGAGCATTAAAAGCTTGGAACACACTTTTAGCAGAAGCAGTGAGTTAACCAGTTGCCGACCGCCGCACGCCGATGTACGTCGGCACAATGGCACGGGCAGGTATAAGGGCTTACCTGTACGTCCCTGCCTGCCCGCGGGCGGGGGGGTCCGATCCTCCCCCCCCCGGTGCCTGCGGCGGTCAGATTAGCGTCAGGAGCGATCCAAGCTGAGGGGGAGGCCACTGATTCATGGCCACCCCCTCACGATCACTCCTGGCGAATGACAATCTTCCTGTGCTGCTGTAATGTAAACAGCGGGAGAGGAAGGGATGTCATCGCTCCTCGTAAAGGCTTTTTGTTCCGACTTCCGAGGACAGAAGACATCAAGTAAGTCTGCACAACACTACACATACAGTAGAACACTCTAGGCACACTTTTCACCAACCAATCACCCCCTGATCACCCCCCTGTCACAGTGACACCAATAGCAGTTTTTTTTTTGATTATTGCATTGGTGTCATTTGTGACAGTTATAAGTGGTAGGGCAGTTAGTGTTAGGCCCCTTTAGGTCTAGGGTACCCCCCTAACCCCCTAATAAAGTTTTAACCCCTTGATCACCCCCCGTCGCCAGTGTCACTAAGCGATTGTTTATCTGATCGCTGTATTAGTGTCACAGGTGAAGCTAGTTAGGCAGGTAAGTATTTAGGTTTGCTGTCAGGTTTTTATAGCGTCAGGTACCCCCATATACTACCTAGTAAAGGTTTTAACCCCCTGATTGCTCCCTAGTTAACCCTTTCACCAGTGATCACCGTATAACTGTTACAGGTGACGCTGGTTAGTTAGTTTTTTATAGTGTCAGGGCACCCGCCGTTTATTACCTAATAATGGTTTAACCCCCTGATCACCCGGCGGGTGATATAAGTTAGGTTTTAGGATCAGATAGGGTTTGCGTCACCCCAGGCAGCATCAGGTTAGTGCCAGTACCGCTAACACCCACGCATGCAGCATACACCTCCCTTAGTGGTATAGTATCTGAACGGATCAATATCTGATCTGATCAGATCTATACTAGCGTCCCCAGCAGTTTAGGGTTCCCAAAAACGCAGTGTTAGCGGCATCAGCCCAGATACCTGCTAGCACCTGCGTTTTGCCCCTCCGCCCAGCCCAGCCCAACCAAGTGCAGTATCGATCGATCACTGTCACTTACAAAACACTAAACACATAACTGATCCCTGCGATCACTAAGAGTTTTTTTGGTAGCGTTTTGATACAGTCGCTAACAGTCAGGAGCTTTTTTACCTGTGAGTCTCACTACTGTACCTCTAAATTTAGAGCCCAAAATGGCAAATCGAAGGTACAGTAGTGAAGAGGCCTACACGTTTCTGAGCATGACAGATAGTGAAGAGGAAGTCACTCATCTGTCAGATTCAGGCTCAGAATACGATCCTGTAGACAACAGCGGCTCCATGACAGATAGCTCTGACGACGGAGTTGTGGTCCCTGCCAAGGTCAGGCGTACCAGACCCCAATCTTCTTCTGCTGTTGAGGTGCAAGAACCGCAGGGCTCTCATATGGAGCAGAGAAGTACTAGCGCCGCTCTTCCTTCTGGTGAACTGGCAAGCACCAGGGGCCTAGTACACCCTGGTCGTATATCCAGCACTGCAGTATCACATGGTGACGTGGCGAGTCCCGTAAGTGCAGTTCAAGCTGGTGAGGTGGCAAGCACAAGTAGTGTCCCGCTGCCACCAAGAAGATGAACACAGGCCCGTCATGCCCATAGTTCCCTTCGTGCTGCATGCGCCAATCCTAATTGGGAACCCACCACTTCTGCAGCACCCGTACTTTCCCCATTCACTGGCCAACCGGGCATTAGGGTGGAAACAGTGGATTTTACGTCACTTGATTTTTATTCGCTGTTTTTCACCAAAGATCTCTATAGATCTATTGTGCACCAAAGCAATTTATATGCTGGTCAACACATCACTATTCTCCAGTCCTCCCTTGCCAGAGTTTGGAAACCAATTACAGTTTCCGAATTTAAGATCTTTCTAGGCCTATCCCTCCTCATGGGTATAACCAAAAAGAGTGAGTTGCGGTCATATTGGTCCACTGACCCAATTTACCATTCGCCCTTGTTCTCTACTTCCATGGCCAGGGCACAATATTAGCAGATTTTGCAGTTCATGCACTTCGACAACAATGAACTCTGTCGTCCTCATGGAGACCCTGGATACGATCGGCTCTACAAAATTTGGCCCCTCGTAAACCACTTCAACCAACGTTTTGCAGACTTGTTTACTCCCCATCAAGTTGTCCGTGTTGATGAGTCCCTGATTAAGTTTTCTGGCCGCTTGTCATTCAAACAGTACCTTCCCAGCAAGCGTGCCAGATACGGGGTCAAGATGTATAAGCTCTGTGACAGGGCCACAGGCTATACATGTAGTTTTATTGTTTACGAGGGAAGAGCTAGTCACGTAGAGCCGACAAACTGCCCTGACAACATAGGAAGCGCTGGCAAGATTGTGTGAGACTTGGTGTCACCCTTATTCGGAAAGGGGTACCACTTGTACGTGGACAATTATTACACGAGCGTGCCACTTTTTAGTCACTTGTTCGATCATCAGATTGGAGCATGTGGCACCGTGTGATCTAATTGCTGGGGCTTTCCCCAGAGGCTTGTAGATTCCTGTCTTAGACTGGGGGAGAGAGCCTGCTTGAAGTGTAATAACTTGCTCGCTATGAAGTGGAGGGACAATAAGAATGTTTTCGTTCTTACCTCCCTTCATGCAGACACAACTGTCCAAATTACTACGGCGACTGGTGTTGTGGAGAAACCCCTCTGTGTCCGTGAATATAACCAAAATATGGGAGGGATGGACCTCAACGACCAGTTGTTGGCGCCGTACCTAGTTGCCCGTAAGGCCAGATGCTGGTATAAAAAAGTGTCTGTTTATTTATTTCAATTGGCTTTGCCAAATGCTCATGTGCTATACAGAGCTTCAGGACGGACTGGATCCTTCCTTAAATTCCAGGAAGAGATCATCAGAGCCCTTCTGTTTCCAGACGGTGCTCCACCTCACCTTTCCCAACCAAATGCAGTATGCCGGCTGCATGAGAGGCATTTTCCTTATGTCCTCCTGAGTACTCCTACCCAACAAGCCTCCCAAAGAAAATGTTGTGTCTGCAGAAAGCGCGGATATAGGCGTGACACCCAGTATTATTGTCCCTCCTGTCCTGGCAATCCTGGTCTTTGCATTGGTGAATGTTTTGAGCGCTACCATTCACTAGTTGAGTTTTAGCGTAGGGTACAGCATTGCACAGACTAGGCACACTTTCACAGGGTCTCCCAAGATGCCATCGCATTTTGAGAGACCCGAACCTGGAACCAGTTACAAAAGTTACAGTAACAAAAAAAAGTGTAAAAAAAAAAAGGAAAAAAAAATACACAAAAAAATATAAAATAAAAAAAACAAAAATAGTTGTCGTTTTTTTGTTCTCTCTCTCTATTATCTCTCCATTGTTCTGCTCTTTGTTACTGTATTCTTTTCTGCAGTGTTTTATTGTTATTGTGTTTGCTTTTCAGGTACGGTATGTAATTTTTTTATACTTTACTGTTTACTGTGTTTTATTGTTAACCATTTTTTTTTTCAGGTACGCCACTCAGCTTCAGCGCGGATTTATTTATCTTGACAGCAACAGTGTTTGCTCCAACGATACATAAAGCCTTGACTCCAGCGCTGTCGGAAGTGATTTTACCACCACAGTTAAAAAAAAGAGCATACTGTATATGCCGAAGCATGGGGGCAGCAGGGGCGGAGGAGCGATTTACTCCTACCTTTTGCAGGTGGATGCCCCTATGCTTCAGCATATATATATTTTAGGCACAGGTTGCGTTAAAAAATGTTTTATTTTTTTACTATGTTTTTTTTGTATTTGCTTTGCAGGTATGGTATGTCTTACTGTTATACTGTAATGTTACTTTGTTTTACTGTTAACCATCATTTGCTTAGCAGGTACGCCATTCAGTTGCAGCGCGGATTTATTTATCTTGACAGCAACAGCGTTTGCTCCCACGATACATAAAGCGGCGACCCCAGCGCTGTAGGGGGTGATTTCACCACCACAGTTAAAAAATATATGCCGAAGCATTGGGGCAGCAGGGGCGGAGGAGCGATTTGCTCCTAACTTTTGGTGCATGTATGCCCATCATTAGAAGTGGGTGGATGAAGGGAGGTATTCTAATGGTGGGCATACCCACCGATCAATCTCTTTTTTCATTCAGCCCCCAATCATTTCTATGGCCTAAGAAAGCAGAAGCTACGAGCATTTCATGACTTAGATTTCGGATGTAAACCCAGATGTAAGCTCCGGAGCGACACGCTGACGTCACCTCGTGTTGCTGTTGACGGTTCCAGAAGTACGGGTTGGTCTGTGTGCTACCGGCCGGCGCACCAGACATCAAGGCGTTTCATCTGCTTGCTTATTGTAAGTGCAATACTGTTTTTAATACTTAATAAACTTGAAGGTTTTACACTATGGAGCGCTTTTATCTTTCCATGCCATGCACATCCACTCATGAGTTTGATATGAAATGAGGAGTTTTGGAGTGTTATGAGGGTCGTTGGGCGTTTCTAGAGATTGTACTATCACCCCCAACACATCGAGGATAATTGATTTACCTGATATGCTCTGGAGGGCTTTTTTATATACAGGCTTCCCTTGATCCTCTGTAATGGGGGATCATGGTCTTCCGGTAAGCAGTAACCCCTTATTACTTATTACTATATTCTGGTGGTGGATTTCTGCACTAGTCCTTCATTCAACTGTGAAGATTGCACCATTTATGGATGGACACCAATTATTATTTTAGTTCACGGGTGTAATTGCTGTGTGGCCCCTTTGGACACTACCTTATCTGGCCCATTAATTTTGATATGTCATAATTGTTTGGATAATTTTACACACCTTTAATACTCAAACTTTTTAGGTGTTTGTTAATTTACAATTTATATATTTTTGTTGCTCACTATATGGTCTTACAGATTTGGTTATATGACCTCTTTTGTTATCTGATTGGTGCATGATAGCACTTTCACTTTATGTATTTTTCATATGTCTAGCGCAATTCTATGTTTTCCAATTTGATTACTGTATTTATGTTGTGCAGGAGAATTGCTGCTGGTATTGCTTACATGGTATTTCACTGTAACTATTGGGATTGGGTATATGTGTTTTACAATTTTTAACCTTAGCGCAGTTTGTTTTTTTTCTTTAATTGTCATTGGTAGACTGACTGGCCCTAATTGCTAACCACCTAACTGTAAATATACGTCATTACTTTGACATTAAATACCAGGGGTTATTGCTTCAGCTAGCTGCCATAACCAAAGTATCTTTATTTACAGTAGGCGGACAGCTTTCTGATAAAAGTGGTCCCAGCAGGGCATTCACTGCTGGTACACTTTTATAGGTGGTAGGAGAGGTGCCCCCCTCCCACTGCTTTCTGGTGTCTTCCAAGTTTACCGAAGCTGTCGGTAAACCAGTTCCAGTTCCCGCAGGAAGTCAAGTAAGGGCAAGATGGCAACCACTCATCTCTATGCCCTTGGAGGACTGGAGCGACGTCTGATGTCACTTCCAACTATGGAAGAATGGACAAACATTCCCATAGACACACTCCTAAACCTTGTGGACAGCCTTCCCAGAAGAGTTGAAGCTGTTATAGCTGGAAAGGGTGGGCCAACTCAATATTGAACCCTGCGGACTAACACTGGGGTTCCAATAAAGTTCATGCGCATGTAAAGGCAGATGTCCCAATACGTTTGGTAATATATCAGATATCCTAGAATCTTCCAGATATCCTAGGAGGCCCCTGGTCTATACAAAAAGGTTAAAAAAATCATAGATGGACAACTTGGTTTTTTTTTTGGCACTTGTCTTCTATATCTCTATGTTGCGGGTTCTTTTTGCAAACTTTAAAGTACAGCAGTACACTTTAATGATAATTTTAAAATAAAACACAACCTACAGAATGAATTCCTTACTGACTCATTAAATGAATCCTTAAGAAACCAGTTAGGAGCAAGCTTGTTTCAAAATGAAAATCATTAATGATATGCTCTGGGATGGATGAGAATTGCTACAGCAATATATTATAAAAAGTGTTTCAGATTTCCATGAACTAAACTCTAACATCAGACGGGTGTGAATTCAGGAGAGTTGAGGAAATGGCACAACAAAAGGTAACCAGACATACTTTATTTCTTGTTCTGTGAAACAAAATGAAGACAATTTCCATCCCAATACACCATTTTTTTTTAGCTGTCACACTATTTTCTAAAATTTTCTTGATAGGAAGGTGCAGTGTATTTTTAGTGAGCACATATTGTATTTTGTTTTATATCTGCAGTATTTGCCTGAAAGTATTTTTTAAATGACCCCTTGTGGTGTCAGCTTGTGGTTGTTGTATGAAAGAGATGATGATGACCCATATCTGGTGGGAATGTCCTCCTATTAAAAAATTTGGGGCAAGGATTGTTAGCTTGAGCACAAATTAACGGGGACCCAATTTGATAATACGCCCAAAGTAGTATTAATCACTATCATTCCGGACCCCATTAAATCAGCTAAAAAAGATATCTTCAAACATTTTCTTTCGTCAGGAAGAACTGTAATTCCTCAACATTTTAAGTCTACTGTGATACCATCAATGGCGGAATGGGAATCAGATGCCATTTGTGATCTTGAATGTCTGTTGTTACAAGAAAATGATAAAACAGAACAGTTTTTAAACACATGGATCCCATGGCTCTCTTTTTGCCGCTCTCCAGAGCTCAGGACCTGGGTTACTGAATAATAAAAATAATAGTATGGCTCCATAATGGATGCATTTGTCCCCCCTTTTTTTCTACTTGTCCTTTTTTGTATAAGTGTTTTGTTTATTCCTCTTTTCTTTTTTTTTTTCTATTTATAGAGTTTATTTTGATAAATATAATTTTTGCCTAGAATTCTAGAATATTTCATTTTTTTTTCATTTTTTTGGGACGACCTGGTTCTAATCAAAATCTTGAGGGTAAATGAGATTAGGTGTAAGGAATGTAATTTTTAAATTTAGTTTAAATTATAATTTTAATGAAAACAGCATAGTAAGTGAATATCAGGTATTCTATACATTTATTATACTCACAATTCCTTTGTTCCTGAACAATATATAATGTACCGTATATACTCGAGTATAAGGCATTCTGAGTATAAGTCGAGGCCCTAATTTACCACAAAAAAATGGGAAAAACTTATTGACCCGAGTATAAGACGAGGGTGAGAAATGCACAGCTACTGTAAGTGGAAAAGAGGGTCAACAATGCCCATTTGCAGCCTTACTGTGCCCATTTGCAGCCATAGGTCCCCTGAACTTCAAACTCGGTAGTTAAGTGTTCCTAGATGCCCCCTAGCTGCAGCCAAAATTTGGGGTCTCTGAACCCAAATGGTCCCGAAATGACATTGCTGCAGATGGACACAGTTGACCGAATTTGGGGCCCCGTATCTCGGGGCCACTTAGTGCTAGGAACTCCAAATTTGGTGTGCAAACTCAGTGGAACTAGCACCATAAAATAGCTGAGGTTTCTAGCACCAAGTGTCCCCGAGATACGGGGCCCCAAAAATCGGTTCAGAAAATGTCAAGCACTTTTCTGCAGCAGAGAATGACATTTTCCGAACCGAATTTGGGGTCCCGTATCTCAGGGCCACTTAGTGCTAGGAACCCCTTTGGATATGTTGTGGTACCTTTCCCACTGGGGTTGCACACCAAATTTGGGGTTCCTAGCACAAAGTGGCCCTGAGATACGGGGCCCCAAAGTCGGTTCGGAAAATGAATTTTTTTGCTGCAGAAAAGGGCTTGACTCGAGTATAAGTCGAGGGGGGCACTTTCAGCACAAAAAAAGTGCTGAAAAACTCGACTTATACTCGAGTATATACGGTATCTATTTGTTTTTGAATATTTCTGAATTGCTTTCTTTTTTCTTTTTTTTATAGTATTTAAAAATGTAATAAAATAAAATGTAATACAAACCTAGAGATTTGCATATCAAGGTTTGAAAAGACCCATCTCCCCCAGCCTATGGCATAATGACCCTGGGGGCCAACCTCTCGACCCTCCGGATGGATGTCATATGATGTACTCTCGGTACTCCCGGATTACACCTCGCATGCACCCGTGGGGCCAAGCTGCGGGGCGATCTGTCACCGGCAGTGTCCAGGGAACACAGTTTATGACTAATCACTATACCGTCCCTCTGCTAGTACCATGTCATTGCTGTACTCAATCACAGCAGGTCCTATGACAGTTCTAAAAACAATGGATGGCTTCCTTTTAAGCCATTCATTGTGTACAATTGTGTTGCTAGCTGTGATTGATTACAATGATCACATGGTACAGACTGGGCCAATCACAGCCCATCTGTACCATGTGATCAGCTTTTGGCCAAAACCAGCTCATCACAACAAAACACACTGAATGAATCAATTTCATTCAGAAAAATGCTTGCATTTAGGAATGAAATGCATTGATATAAGCAAACATAATGTGTAAAAAAAATGCTGATCACCTTCCCAGAGTAGTATACAGTTTACATTATATTGCTCTGGTCAAAGTATGTAAAAAAAAATTGAAAAAAAAAAAGAAAACTATATAATTGTACTGTCACCAGACAGTGTCCCTTGTCATCACCACACCAGTTGTATGATGCAGCTGTACTGCACTGGTGACAGCATGTAAAAAATAAAACAACAATTAATTCCTTAATTTTCCAAAAAAATTATGACAAAAAATTATGACTTCAATAAATTTGCCATGTCTCTTACTAAATACCTTGGACTGTCTACTTTCCAAAAAGGAGTCATTTAGGGGGAAATTTGTACTGTCCTAAAATTTTTGGACCTCAAGAAATGAAATAGGCTGTCAGTACATCAGGAATGATCAATTTTTTTATATTAATATATATGTAACTGGAGTGTAACTTAAAAAACTGACAGTGCTCAATTATTTTTGTTGACAAAAAGTTGAAAAAAGATACATAAAAAAAAAGAACTTAGGTGACCGAACATAATAAAAGAACATGAAATGACATAAAAATAAACTACCCCCAATGACACCTTCTAACTTAAAAACAAAAAAAAATTCAAATACATTTTTTCTAAGCAATGCAATGAGTGAAATTTGGGGCAAATTTATAAAGTATAAATGAATGCCTCATGAGCCCCCTCCCTAGGGAAAGAGAGCCTTGACTGATGGGGGCATGGCCAGGTGCCGGACAAGGGAAACGAATGGTTGAAACATGGGGGATGGGATGGGCCTGAGCTGAGGGAACGTGTGCCCCAGGGAATTCTGGGTCTTTTGGAAGAGTCAGATGGAAGAGCTGCCCACCCTCCCGCCCCTTTTTTTCTCTGTTATGGTATGTCACAGCTTTCTGAGGTTTCTTGACCTTGCCAGCATTTAAAGTTGCAGTAATGGGCTATGCCCTTGATGAAAAATTGGAAGTAGGCTGTCTGTCCAGCACTTATGGTAAGGACAGGCCCCACTTCCACCTTTTGTAAATGAGCGCTCACAGTACGACTGGCACTGGTTAAATTTGTTCACGTTATTTGTTGGAATTTATTAAAGCTGTGGCCTTGCCCTTTCCAACCTAATGGGGGATGTGATCCTATTGTGTTATGTTAATTGGGACCTAGGCCCATTGCACCTCAGCAGTCACGTGGCATTTACCAAGCATTCACTGCATGGGAATGAAGCAACGGAATATAAAACAAATACAGCGGGAAGATACATCTGCAGTGAATGCTTGGTGAATGTCACATTCACTGCTTTATTAATATACCCAGAATTGTTTTGTTGTGAAATCCTAACTATGCTAAAATCACTCCACATCTCTCTAGCTGGAAATACGATTGTAAATATTGGGAAACAGTAATGCAACCATTTTTTTTCTGAAGGAAAATTGCTGCACTGCTGGAAATATACAGGAAGAAAACCATTACAGAGATAAATAAGATGGCTATCGTTGTTCTCCTTTTCTTTTGAACCAATCCTGGCTGTCATGAGGATCCAATGCATTCAATATGTCCAGACGTGGAACAAGTATACTGACCAAAGATGTTTCCTTAATTTTACTGACTGAGAAGGTAATGAAGCTAGAGTCAGTCAGATGATTATTCTATTATATTCTAATGAGATTAACTATGGCAGCCTACGTATTTCTCTTGGCATAGGTTTCCTGAAAAAAAAAAAATATTCATATTATCCAACATTTAAGTACATTTTTTATCTGTAAAGTAAGAGCTCAATGGCTATGGAAAACAACACACAGGTGACTGTGTTTGTGTTTTCTGGACTAACCGATAATGATAAACTAATCCCGTTCCTCTTCACTTTTTTCTTGATGGTGTACCTCGTGACCATACTTGGAAACATTGGCTTAATTATTCTTGTCCTTGTTGCTTCCAATCTCCACACTCCAATGTATTACTTTTTGAGTTTCCTCTCAGCTGTTGACCTCTTCTACTCTACATCTATCACTCCTAAAATGTTGTCTGACCTTACATCTCTTAGGAAGACCATCTCCTTAAATGGTTGTGCCACCCAATTTTTCTTTTTTGCTGGCCTAGCAGGAACTGAGGTTCTCCTACTCTCCAGTATGTCGTATGACCGCTACGCTGCTATCTGCCACCCTCTTCACTATGTTTCCATCATGACCAAAAGCAAATATTTGTCTATTGTCAGTCTCTCATTCTTCATGGGCTTCTTTCAGTCAGCTGTACAGACCAGCTGCTTGTTCAGTCTCCAGTTCTGTGGCTCCAATCTTATAGACCACTTCTACTGTGACGTCCCTCCCATACTTCGGTTGTCTTGCTCCAAAACAATTCTTTGCAACATATTAACTATTCTCTCCGTTGGTTGTTATTGTTTTTATTCACTTTCAACAATCCTGGTCTCTTATATTTTTATCTTTACCACCATATTTCATATAAAATCTTCTGAGGGACGACAGAAAGCTTTCAGCACCTGCTCTTCCCATCTCATGTGTGCCAGCGTCTTCTATGTGTCAGTTTGTATTACTTATTTGCGCTCACCTTCCAGTGCCCTGAACAAAAAAGACAAAGTGGCCTCTGTCTTTTATTCGGTAATGACCCCGATGTTGAACCCTCTTATCTACAGCTTGAGGAACCAAGAGGTGAAAAGGGCCATCATGCAAGCAATACATAATATTTTACATGTATTTAGAATTTTATAAATGTTTGGGGTTACATTTTTGTTTTTTTATTTTATCTGGCATGAGAAAAGGTTGGAACCCATGCCTGATTTTCATTGCTGCCTGTGTCCCATGGGGAGAATATCCCTATGTGTCCAGGAAACCAATGTCACTATGACAGAAATTGATAGGGAATCCAAAATGTTATGGTTGTCACTGAAACTGATTTTTAGGGGAAGTCTTCCAGTAGGGACACCTGTTTAAATGACAATTGACCATCTAAGAGGTGATTTTCCCTCACTTTCTCCTGTCTCTGGGACCAGAATTAAAGAAATCTTCCCAACGAGACCGGTAAAATTTAAAACTAAAAAGTAAAAAATAAAATAAGCTTTAGATAGACTTTAAAATTAGTATTTTCTTTCTTTCTTATGTAATAACAAATTTCAGTGACAATTACAAGCTGCAAAGATAGATTAAGGTTTACCATTGTTTTATTTTGCTCTTTTTTTTTTTTTTTTTACAGTAGTTTGTTACATTTTGAAAGAAATCTCCCAACAAGACTACTAAAAAATTATAACTAAACAATAAAATGTAATTAAATAAAATAAGCTTTAGATAAACTTTAAGATTGTTATTCTTTCTTTCATATTATATAACACAACTCAGTGACAATTAAAAGCTGCAACGAGGGAATGAGGATAAGATTGCAATTATTTTATTTTGCTCTTTTTTGTTTTTTAGTTTGTTAAATTTTGGAAGAGAGATGTTGAACTATAGCTATGCAATCCTTTAATCCCTTCTCCTGCACCAGCCAATTTATTCTTCTCTCCCTAATGTAGACCTAACCTCTTGTTTCCATACACACTTTATCTGCTTCACAATCTAATTCCGAATGTCAAGAATGCGGTGACGTACAACACGTACGACGAGCCAAGAAAAAGGAAGTTCAATAGCCAGTGTGGCTCTTCTGCTTGATTCCGAGCATGCGTGGAATTTTGTGCATCAGAATTGTGTACACACGATCGGAATTTCTGACAACGGATTTTGTTGTCGAAAAATTTGAGATCCAGATCTCCAATTTTGTTTGTTGGAAATTCCGAAATTCTGAAAACAAATGTCCGATGGAGCATAGACACGGTCGGAATTTCCGACAACACGCTCACATCGAACATTTCCCGTCGGAAAATCTGATTGTGTGTACGGCCCATTATTGTGCCAAAAGAAGCTAGCAACAAGAGCCTAGAGACAAAATGTACTATATATCACTAGAGATGAGTGAACTTCTGAAAAGTTTGGTCATTTAGAGTTCTGCTGAATTTTTTTACAAATTCAATGAACTTTGAAATTTGAAACTTCCAAACCCAATGTCCCATTAAAGGCAATGGTACCCCAACACAAGCTCAAAAGAGTGTGAAAAAAGGTATAAAATTGTGCAGTATGGTTTGGAAAAGTCAGGGTTGTCTGGCCTGATAGGTTGATGGGGCCAAAAAAAACAACCTGGGATACTTCTTTTAAATATTGTACCAGGTATATTAGGATAGAAGGGTGGGACCTTGTGGCACTGGCAGTCAAGTTAAATGTACAGTAAGGGACCATCATCCTTTGGAGTATCCATTGGTCCCTTTCTCCCAGTAGCCTTTTTCAAATCTGAACTGACAAAAATAATAATGAAAGTTGAGCTAGGATCTAGCTTTTTAAATCTATGAAATGTATTATGAATTGAGCTTTGTCAAAACTTAGGATCACTTAGGATCACTTCTTGTATCTATAAGGAGTGGCCACCCACTGGAATAATATTTGTGGAACAAGAATTGATATGGTCTTACCTAAATAAATACTTTAGAAAATACCCTGTCAGCTTAAAAAATACAGAAGGGGTCAAAAGCTAAACAGCTAACAAAGTTTTTTTCTGACCAACACAAAAAGGTAGTCCTAGAAAGGACTGTTGACCCTACACACTGTGAACAAAGGGGGTTACACACTAATATGTAGCCCACCACACTGCACACACAATTAACAGTAACCTAGCACAAAAAAAGGACTACGTATAACATTGTAGGGTACTTAATATAGCGCAGTATAGATCAACTATCCATAGTTAATAAAACTCTGTCAGCAGTTATAGCACAACACACTGAGAAATGCCTTTTATAGTGATGAGGCTGGCACATACTACAGCCCCCGTTATTACCTATTCTAAGTCAACTGACCTAAGTTCAGAGGCGAAGAAGAACATTACTGGTCATTTTCTGCTATGGTAGTGAAAGGCCATGTGCCATTTTTCTTTTTTGGCTTTGCTTTGAACCTATGTTTGACTGAACCCGAAGCTCATCTCTACCCACCAACTTATCAGATTCCACAGGCTACAAGTGATCAGATTCCTCTACAACCTGCCACTAACAGAACAAAACCTTCTGTCCATGACAGTGGATGTCAGCCTCTAGGCTGCTTCTCTTATACTGCACTTTTGAGAGTTAATTATAGATTTAGGGAAGTGAAGAAGACTAAAAAGAGTGTTCCACAAAAAGGGGAAAATAAGGATTTGTCTTGTTGGCAGAGGTATGGTGGAATTGGAGAAAATGGAAGAAGAAGTGGAAGTGATGGAGGAGGAGAAGCAGGAGATGAAGGAGGAGGTAAAGGAGTAGATGGTGGAGGAAGAGGAAGAAGATGTTAAGATGGATTAGAAGACTGCACATTAGCTATGCATACAACCTACTATGTCTGCATGCAGCGCTCCTACCTTTCCTATAACACCTTTCTATGACCGTAAGATTTTACACTAAATTTTTTGATGGTACCTATGGCCATAGGTTTTCTCCATGCAGGTATGTCTTCAGTGTCCTGATTATAATGGGAAAAAAAATCATATATACAGTATATATAGCAGAGACATTTCAGAAGTGCCTGTCCTCTGCAGTGTGCATCCCAACAACCTCATCAAAAAACATTTTCATTTTTTTTTGCATTAACATCCACATTTTCAGGACATCTTCAAGGTCCAAGCAGTACTTTGAAGAAGCTGAAACTTGAAGAAGAGGGTACACGCCAAAAGCTTGTCCTGAAAATTTGGATGTTAGTCCAAATAAAAAAAATGATTACAAGTACCCAATTATTTTTGCTGCAAGCGCACTAATAGGACTACAATCACTTCAAGCAAACTACCACATCAATATAAAAAAAATAACAGAAAAAAAAAAATACACATTATAATAGTCTGGTACTCTATAGAGATGCAGGTTAAGCTTGGTCTTGCATGAACCAGGTGTGAGATTAATTGGCAGGTGTGTGTTGGACCACCAAAAACAAACCTCTGTCAGGTCTAAGCTCTTCCCTCACTAGGTGATTTATTCTGCAGGAAGTAGCAGTGTCAGCAGCGGACCATCCATACGGGGTGCTGGGGTGCCGCCCCCCTAATCCATGCGTCCAGCCCCCTAATCTACATGCGGAGAGCCCGATGCATGGATTCCAATGGGATTTTTCTTTTTTTGAAGCACATGTTTGAGCCTGAGGCTCTAAGTGACTTCAAAAAAGGGTGTGCCACCCACTTGTGTGACCAATAGTTCAGGAGACAGGCTGAGAGCTATTGAGTCAACACGGCTTCCATCAGGACAGAATATTCAACGTTCCCCTTACAATGCAGTAAATATTTGGCTTGACCTGAATCACAGACGCATCTACACACTGAAACGGAGCAGACAAGAAAACACAGTGGGGCAGTTTGTGTTACATGGTCTGAAGGCGTGGAGGACATGAATTACACATTTGAAGGTGAAGATACCCTTATAATATGTATATGCGTCCTGCTATAAAATAAATGAAGAGGAGTGGTGGAAATAATCCAGCATATATCCATACACAAAGTTCTTTTTTCTTCTGGGCAATTTACTGAGTATGTGGATGCTGGGTCCTAGTGAGTGATCTTCACCATCCGAACACTGTTCCTATTGTGATCATCAGCAAGCTTAGAGGCCTTGGCTAGGCTATAGCCACCTGCCTTTTAAGCTTGCCGTCCGGTAAGCTCAATCTACAGCTACGGTGATTGGGCACTTTACTTGTGTGTGCACACTGCGGTGTTATTATGACCCTTCATGTTTTCAATGGACATTTTTTTTCTTCATGTCAATCGTTATGGACTTAATTTTTAGCGCAGCTTTCCCTATTCTATTAATCTATTTTACTGCTTTTCTTGTCTTCATTAACACATTTCATACAAATTACGTAGCACCACAAAATAATACTTATTTCTGTAGTCGCTCAAAATGGCGGAACTGGGAGGTGGGTGGAACCAAGGGGGAGTGCTCGGAGGTGGATAGGGGTGGAGGCAACAGGTGTCTCAGAATGGGGAGTACCTGCACCTATTCTTTGAGAAAAAAAATACCTGATTGTAACAATTTTTGTCACTTTCTATTTGCATACTGACCTGATCCTAGCCAATTTCTTCCAAACACACACCTGGAATCTAAAAGCTTTTGAAATATTCTGGGAATAATTAGGCATACAGAGATAGGAGGAGGTCCAAAAATGTGTGATTAGGGTTTAAATTATTTTTGTGCACTCTGAATTGACATTTTACTAAACTATGCAGTGTGGAACTGTCAAAAATGTTCATACACTATACTAGAATAAATTTTCCTATAGCGTTTACATCTATTGTGGCTGAACTTCCACAGTTCAATTCAGGCCTATTCATTTCAGGCTTGATGAAAAATCAGGTATCAGGTATCACATCCTGGGATACTGAATTTAAAGGGGTTTTAAAGGATCAATTTTTTTCTTTTATAAAAATAACAAACCTGTTATACTTACCTGCTCTGTGCAAGGGTTTTCCACAGAACAGCCCCAATCCTCCTCTTCTGGTGTGCTCCACCGGTGCTCCTGGCTCCTCCCCTTCTTGGGTGCCCCCACAGAGAGTCACTTTCCATGGGGGGCTCCCAAGTCCCGCTTCTGCATTCATTGACACAGACAGCGGGACTCGGCCCTGCTCCCCGCTCCCGTGTCAATGAATTTGATTGACAGCAGCGGGAGCCAATGGCTCCTGCTGCTATCAATCTACCCAATGAGGACAGAGACAGCGACTGGAGCCGCTGGGTTTTTGCACATCGCTGGAACGGATTGGCTCAGGTAAGAAAAAGGGAGGGCTCTGGGGGGGTGGCAGCAAAGACGGTTTTTCACCTTAATGCATAGAATGCATTAAGGTGAAAAACCACGAGACTTTACATTCCCTTTAAACCTTTGGTTCTCAACCTGGGGGTCGGGACCCCCTCGGGGGTCGAATGATTATTTGCCAGGGGTCACTGAATCCTGGGCTGTTCCTGAAGCCCGCAACGCTCTCCCAGCCTTTTTTGCAGCCGCCCAGCAGGGCTGTCCCTGGAGCCTTTGGCTGCCCAGCTGGGTTGTACCTGGAGCCCGCGGCCGCCCACTCAGCCTCTTCGCAGTCACCCATTCAGTTCACGGCATGGCTGGGGAGGCAGAGACTAGAGGTCAGCTGACTGGTGAGGAATGTGAAGTGGGAGGGACTGGAGGAGACCCTATCTCCTAATTTCAGCATAGGTGTCACTGCTACAAGACACGGAGACACAGTGAAACCAGGGACACAGTGAGTAACACTACCTGTGATTATAGTTCACATTAAAAGTCCCAACTACAGTTCTCAGATCAGCAGATGACCTTGACCAAGAGCACCTAAGTTGGCGGATCAGAACACCCCCTAGCACTGCCACTCATCCCATTCCCCCCACCAAGGAGTAAGAGAAGGAATAAAAATAAAGAATACATGGAAGGGAGAGGAAAAGAGAGGGAGGAACAAAGAAAAAGGGAGAGAAAGAATAAGAGAAAGAACAAGAAAGACAGCTAGAGAGAGGGATGGTAAAAAAAAAAACCAAGAAATTAGGATAGAGAGGGATAAAAGGGAAAGAAAAAGAGAAACAGTGAAACAGTGGTACCTCCTAAAATGTACCATAAGGGGTTTTAATACTGTACGAGTGTAAAGGACTCAGGGAGCGCTAAATGTCCGTGGATTAGGGGCGCAAAATACTTGCCTTGCCTTGGGTGCCGACAACCCACACTACGAAAATAATTTTACTGTTAGGGGTCCCCACAACTTGGGAAATTTTATCAAGGGGTCATGGCACTAGCAAGGTTGAGAACCACTGTTTTAAACCAAGCTACATTGAAAAGGTAAAAGTTCAATTACACATGCAAAATATGAGATGGGGGGATATGGCGCTGCTGGTGCTGTCTGTGAAAATTGTACTGTCCCATAACATAACACAGCCAAAAGGCATTTAATAAGCATTTAACTTAATAGACTGCTGTGTTTTCCCACTGTTGACGTTGCATCAAAAGGACCCTCCCCTTCCTGTGTGGGATTGAAGCACTTGCCATCTGACCAATATACATAAACTGCTGGATGGCTCGCTGCTAAGGGTGGGAGGGAGTATTAAAACATCCTATCACTCATGCCGCATTTGTGTGCCCTCTAGTCCATGCAGCTCACAGAGCGGGGTACAGTGCCAATCACAGCTATCACACATGTACACAAAGGCTGTATATTGCAGGCAGGTTCCTGTTTCCTCTTAACATGGTGAAAGAAGCCCAAGCGGTGCTGGAGGCAGCAGAGATGGAGAGTGTCTGCGGGGAGCTGGCATGGAACACACCACTAGCCAGAGACTGGGACCTGATCGGAGGAGCAGAGGGGACCAGCAGGATTATGTGTTGGGCATGGGGGGCGTGGAGTAATATGGACCACCCCTTTGTCAAAGCCTCCTTGTTTTTAGCTGGAAATTTGACATTTGCACTTATTGATGTCATCATATGTGGCTGATAATAATTGGGGGGTTTTAGGGTATATACTGTATTTTGCATTGCTTCACTTGTTTGCTGTCCTGAGGAAGATGGAATGGGGCGTTGAAATAAAATCTTCACTCTGCTTTTACCTCCCAAGACCTATGAGCAATAGGGGGGGCAGAGGGGGCCCTGACCCCCCCAACATTATGCTGTGCCCCACCATGTGCCCCCCAATAAAATTTTTTTTGTTTTACAAAAAGGCAATGTCTAAGAGGGAGAGCGTCCCCAGTCAGCTCCTGCGGGTGATTCCTCCCCCCTCCCTCTGCTCGCTGACACTGCATAATGCGAGCGCTCACACAACCACGGCCGCCCGATCTGCTCCTTCCCCTGCATCCTCATTGGCAGGGAGTAGAGCTAGTTGCAGGAAGGACTCCACCAGGACTCTCAGTTACTGAAAAAAAAGACTGATTTCTCCCGTCCTTAGGACAGGAGAACCAGCCTGTAAATTCCAAGAGATGCCAGACCAGCGCTGTCAATAGCAGGGGCAGGACAGCAAGAGGAGGCTGGGGAACCCTACAGTGGCAGAACACCAGGGCCCAGTGGCAAGACAACCTTTGCAACCCTGATAGTTCTCCCACTGCTTTGGACCCTTATATTTTCTTGGTATGCTGGTGACATATATCTCTTGTTTTCTGCCACCCTGGGGGGGCTCCAATACAGTAGGAAGAGAGCTCACTGCAGAACATGTGAAAGGGCCGTTGTGGGATCGTAGTAAAGGGCCCCAGGATATATATATATATATATATATATATATATAATTGCATTTTATAGTTGCTCCCCTACTTTTGTCCCTGTCCCCCCATGTGCCCCCCCTAAATATGAAAGCTGGAGACGCCACTGCCCGTGAGTGCCGCTCTCTCTTTTGGATTATATGTACTATAGTCTTTGCTGTGCACCTGTGCCCATTTTTTTTATCTCTGATGTGTGCAGTGGCAACCACTGGATTATATAGTGACAATGTTAATTTATATCTCTTGTGACAGTGCAGTTAACTGGCATGGGGTATGTCGCCCAGGACTTTCAACCAGGCAGGTTCAGGGGCTCCAGGATGATTGTTTAATGTGGAGGAATCTGTTTTGTCAGTTTCCTCTGTGGTTTGTAAAATCCAGTTGGGGACTTGGAGCCTGGCGATTTCGCAGCGATCTGGGTGGGAGGAGATCTCCAATCCTGGGACCAGGTTTTGGGAACAGCCAGGAGATTGATTGTGCAGGTAGATCCTGGGCTAATAGTAGATTCGGAACCAAGGTTCTGGGCTCCACCTTCCCGAGGAATCCAGGTGTGCAAGGGAGAAGCATGCATGTCTGCACAGTGCAGTCTGACAGAGCAGACAGAAGGCCCAAGCCTGTGGGTTAGAGCAGCAAGGAAGCAGTGAAAGAGAGTGCCAGCAGAGGTACAGAGTGTGTAACAAACAGGGACACTGGTACAGGGTCAAGAGGACAGAGGCCCAAAGCCTGAGCAGAAGTGCTGACCAGAGAGCCAGGGGGCTCGGTATTTTTCATTTGCATTGTATAAAGCTGAAACCCCTGCATGGGAATCCTTGATGGACTGTGTGTTTTTGTTTAATAAAAGTAGGCCAACAAGCCCTTAAATGGCAGAACTGGCATAGACTTTTCTCACGCTTCTCTACACTTAAGCTAAATAACCCCCAAACATCACACTCTCTATCTAGCACCTGAACAATGGTTACAGTATAAGCACTGTGTCAGGAGGTCTTGATTTTTCACAGCACCGGGTTCTACAGCTTCTATATTTCCATGACAACTTCTGGCTGTCATTTTGACAGCAGGGAATTGACTGCAAGTTTGGGGGAAATAGTATCACAGAGCCATCATTTTCTGAAGGAGTGTAGCATGCTCAGTGTCCACAACTGCCTAAACATGCTTGGGGTAAAGCTACAGTTAACTGATAAAACATTACAAACTGTCAAGGAAGTGCTGGCCATAGTGCACCTGAATCTTCTAGGCAGATACGCATGTGCAGACATGCATCTGCAGGTGCCCATCTTGCCGGGCATAGGCTAACGCATGTGCACATGCACGGAAACTTTAGCACACAGGCGAACGAACACGCGCTAATATGCGCACGCATGTTGGCCATTAATATTAGGGCAGCAGCTGCACTAGTGCATTGCTGTCTGATCTGCAGCTTTACCCCGTATACCTGTTCCTGTGATCTCCTGTGCTTGATTGCAGTGTTTAACCTGGCTTATCCTGACCACGCTTGCCCTCCTCCTATCCTGACCTTGGCTTGCCTTAAGAATTTGCTATATCTTTCATCTGCCTGATAACCTTTTGCCAACCTCTTCCTGAGCCTTGACCATTCTCTGCCTGCTGTTTATGCTGATACCTGATCCTCTGTTGCTAACCTGGCTTGTCTGACTCTGCATCCACTTATCCTTCTGTCCTGCTCTGCATAGTTCCTGGTGACACTGGTCCTACATCTGCTTTGTGCCTGCATTTGCTGTTCCTGTTGCCATCTGCTGCTTCAGCCATCCATCCCAGCTCTGGTGACACACCTACCACACACTTCTGCAACCAATGGAAGATCCTGCAAGCACTCTTACCTCACCATGCTCTTGTGGCCACTGTCGCAACTCCAGTGGCCCTTGAGCCGTTCTGTACAAGAGGTCTCCCTCTACACGTCAGGCTCTGCTACGAGGTACGTGACACAAACTAAAGATTAGCATCAAGTACCAGATACCATATATATACTGTATCTGCCACAGCAGATGTAAATCTGTGCATTTCACAGAAGGTTCAATATCTTGACAGTTATATATGGATAACACATGTACAAATTTTGACATGTAAAGATTGGTTCACTTTTCACATGTAAATCAGTAAAGAACTCTAAATATCAGCTACTTCTTTGTGCATTGTATCTCTCAAATTTATATTTACAAGGGTACATATGTCATTTTGAAGTTATAGAACATTTTTCCACTTATTGTTCCTGTGCAATGGTATGCTGGGTCTCCAACTAGAGTGTCCTTGGTTAGAAGTCAAAGTGTTGAGAGGGCATCCCTTGCCCTCGTGGCTCTAAACCAAACATTCCTGGGTATGGATATAGGCTATGCAAGGTACAAATTGGCATGGGTGCCGAAGGTCCAGGGTGCTGATGTCTGCTGCTGGGGGTAGTCCTCAGGGCCGATCTTTAGCCAGCAGATGGGAATCTTTGAAGAGTTATGGAGAGGCACTGCAGCTGGCAGACTGTTAATACCTACTGTAGGATGATGCAGGATAGGACCAGTAGCATAGGTCTGGAAGGTAGCGGTGTCAAAATCAAAGGCCAGGCCAAGCCAAGGTCATACACAGGTGAGCAATAGGATGTGGATAAGAGAGACATTGTCTGGAACTGCGGTCATACACAGGAGAGTACTATAGTAGTGCCAGAAGTGCAAGGAGTAATCTGAGAACACCAGCTAGAGTCAGGGACCTCCCCCCCACCCACACACACACAATTTCAGGTGTACTGACCCCTCTCCAGGAGAAGGAGGCCCTTTAACAGGAGGAATACAAAAGGGTGATTAGAAGGAACCCCATCCTGCCCATCGAGGAATACAGACAAATACAGGGAAACCCCCATCAAGGAGTACAGGAACCCCCTTTCATTTAAAGAAACCCCTGACCAGGAGGACTGCAGGGTGAGGATGAGATGGGTCCCCCATCCGGGAATACAGGAATCCCCCCTCTCCAGTTAAAGGATACCCCTGGATAAAAGGACTGCAGGGGGGGTGATCAGAAGGGAACCCCCTCCTAGGAATATAGCAACTCCCATCCCTCCCCCCTCTAGATAAGGAAGACCTACAGCTAGGAGGACTGCGGGGGAGTGATCAAATGGGCCCTACATCAAGGAATACAGAAATTCCCCTCCCTCCCCACTTCAGATAAAGAATACCCCCAGCTTGGAGGACTGCAGGGGGTGATAAGAGGAGACCCCCATCCAGATATACAGGAATTTTCCTCCCTCCCTCCTCCAGTTAAAGACGACCCCCAGCTAGGAGGACTGCAGGGGGGGGCTGATAAGATGGGACCCCCATCCAAGAACATAGGAACTCCCCTTCCTTCCCCTCCAGTTACAAAAGACCTCCAGCTGGGCGGACAGCAGAGGGATGATAACAGGGGACCTTGCCCACCCCCATCTAGTAGAAAGAGACCACTGACCAGGAAGACTACATGCAGCTGCCCCCTCCTCCCGCAGGAGAAGGTGAATGGTGTGTAGAGAGCGAACACATAGCCGCCCCAGTCACAGTGTGGGGGAGGGGGGTGACTAACAGTAGCGGAGGAGGAAGAAGAAACTCCATACAGTACAGATGGCTGTGATGGAGCTCTGGGTGGGTCTGTCAATACTTCCACTGCTTGCTTTCCCTTCCCTCACTGTACCAGGACAGCAGATCCGATCCTGGGCTCTGCAAAAGGGGGAGGCTGGAGGATACAGAGTGGAGTCGGGGATGTTGCTAAGCATGTGCAGTGAGTCAAAGCGCCCCCTCTACTAATATTAAAAGCACTGGAAGCCAACAGGAGGGGAGAGGGGGAGAGGAGGACTGGCGCTGCGGGGCTGCCACTGATGTGTCAGAGTTTCAGGTGGATTGAAACCTGGACAGATGTTTCATAACCTGGACTGTCCAGGTGAATCCCAGATAGGTGGAAACCCTAGTCCTGACACAGGAAATCCTTAACTTATCAAATCTTTATAGGGGGGCAAAAAATGGCCTCAGTTTTTATTTGTACTTTGGCAGGACCTAGTTAATGAGTCTCGGCTAGTAACTTATGGAGGGAGGATCAGAGGATTTCCACAGAATTGCTTTACTTTTCTTCACATAAAAAGTCAGCATTACAGATGGAAGAATCCTCAATGCTAGAGGTCCACGTAGTGGACTCCTCCCTTGTGGAACAAAAACGAGCAGTCACCGCATGGAGCCAGAACATCACGTACAGCCTTGCTGCCCACTTCAAGTCGGGGGAAACCAAACTGGAAAAAAATCAAAAAGAAGTAGGCCTGGTGCATTACCAAAATACCCTTTACTGATAAAACATGAAACATAAAACTGCTATCCTCATATTGATTAGTGGTTCCAAATTATAAATAACTGCTGCAGTAGGGAACAGACACAAAAGATACACTCCACATCTTTCCAAATAACTGTTCTGCTTTATTATGACGCAATTGAAGGTTTTCATACACATGCTTACATAGGTATCACATTAATATTACGTACGTTTATGGTAACAAGGGGCGTAACATAGGCAGGCTAATTCTAATCAGGACTCGAAAGAATGCAAACATGTAATGAAAACATTAGTGCTGTGTGCACAGTGAGGGCAGTGTGCAATACATACAAAATAGAATACAATTATATACAGAACTTACAAATTTCCTTTACACAATGTACTCACAAAAACACCTCAGCCTGGGCTCGGATGAAGAGGGCACAGCCTTTGAAACGCGTTAGCGTCCTATTCCGGATGGATGGGATTATTTTACATGTGTTTCACTCCTTATTTTTGTGAGTACATTGAAATCTTATTTTATCAATTAAAGGTATTTTGGTGATGCACCAGGCCAGTGCGCTTTCTTTTTGCTTTTGCTATAGCTGGTCTATACTTGATGGACAGTTTGGTCTTTTTCTGTCACTTCTTCTTGTCGTCTTCTGTGTTTCTATGAAAAGGTCAGGGTAGGGGGGTTCTTTTAGCTAATCTTTAAAGTACACTTTAATGATAAATTCATAATTAAACCCAAAATGAAGGCTGTATTCCTTAATGGCGTATTAAATTATTTCTCAAGAAACCAATTAGTAATGGACTTGTTTCTTGTTTTCTTGTTGCAAATAATTAATGATATGCTCTGGGATGGATGGGAATTGCTCCCAAGCTAAACCGATATATTATAAAAAGGATTTCAGATTCCACAGAAGCCCTAACATCAGACAAGTGTGCATTTAGGAAATTACATATCAAATGGTAACCAGACAAAATCTATTTATTGTTCAGTTTTGAAACAAAACTAAGACAATTTCCATCACGATACACTTTTTTTTTTAGCTGCTGCACTATTTACTGAATTTTTTTTATTAAAGGGGAAGTGCAGTGTAATCTTAGGGAGCACATTTTTTCTGTTGTATCTGCAGTATTTATCTTAACGCTATTTTTTTATATGGCACTCTTTTTACAAGCTTGTGCTTTTTTGTATCAAATGTAGATATGTGTAATTTTGTGTATGCCATCCAGTTCTGGTCACCTGTCCTCAGTAAAGATGTGCTGGAACTGGAGAGAGTCCAAAGAAGGTCAGCAAAGCTAATAAGGGGGCTGGACTACCAGAGTCGTCAGGAACGACTGCAATCATTAAACGTATTCTCCCTGGAGAAGAGACACTAAAGAGGAGGTATGATTGCAATATCACTATATTGCCAATAGTATTGGGACGCCTGCCTTTACACGCACATGAACTTTAATGGCATTCCAGTCTTAGTCCGCAGGGTTCAATATTGAGTTTGGCCCACCCTTTGCAGCTATAAAAGCTTTAACTCTTCTGTGAAGGCTGTCCACAAGGTTTAAGTGTGTGTCTATGGGATAGTTTGACCATTCTTCCAGAAGCACATTTTTGAGGTCAGGCACTGATGTTGGACAAGAAGGCCTGGCTCACAGTCTCCTCTCTAGTTCATCCCAAAGGTGTTCTATCGGGTCAAGTTCCTCCACCCCAAACTCAGTTTATGGACCTTGCTTTGTGCACTGGTGTGCAGTCATGTTGGAACAGGAAGAGGCCATCCCCAAACTGTTCCCACAAAGTTGGGAGCATGAAATGGTCCAAGATGTCTTGGTATGCTATTGCCTTAAGAGTTCCCTTCACTGAAACTAAGCGACCAAGCCCAACCTCTGAAAAACAGCCCCACACCATAATCCCCCCTCCACCAAATGATTTGGACCAGTGCACAAAGAAAGGTCCATAAAGACATGGATGAGCAAGTTTGGGGTGGAGGAACTTGACTGGCCAGTCTTTACCTCAACCTGATAGAACACCTTTGGGATGAAATAGAGCACAGACTGTGAGCCAGACTTTCTCGTCCAACATCAGTGCCTGGCCTCACAAATGCGCTTCTGGAAGAATGGTCTAACATTCCCATAGACACACTCCTAAACCTTGTGGACAGCCTTCCCAGAAGAGTTGAAGCTGTTATAGCTGCAAAGGGTGGGCCAACTCAATATAGAACCCTACGGGCCAAGACTGGGATGCCATTAAAGTTCATGTGCGTCTAAAGGCAAGGGTCCCAAAACTTTTGGCAATGTAGTGTACATCTAAATGGTGATTCTAGCATTGGAAAAAAAAATCCAGTCTCGAATCACTTAAGAAGACACGCGGCCACTCAGTGAAGTTGACGAGAAGACGTTTGACCTTAAACTACGCAGGGGGTTCATTACTGTTAGAGCTTTAAGGATATGAAACTCCTTCCACAATTGGTGGTGTCAGCAGGAAGTGTTGATCATTTTAACAAAACTCTTACATGGACATCTTAGGGAATGCAATATTCAGGGGCATGGAAAATGGTAGAGACATACAGTAACTACAGTACATACACACTCATAAACACACACCTACACAGGTTGAACTGGATGGACTGGTGTCTTTATTCAACCTTACCAATGATGTATCTATGTAAATACTGTATGTAAATCAATGGTTGTTAAAATAAGTCATATAAATTAAATTTTAAATGGCACCACAACACACCACCCCAACGCATAAATGGGAACTGGCTTACTTTTCAGAATTTCAGAGGTTTGAAATGTTTTGGAAGGTTAGGATCTCCAAACCCTGACTATGGGGACTCTGGTCCTGAATGATGTTAAGCCACATGCGTGTGAGGCTTAAAAAGCAGCAGGAAGGAAGCAGAGGTCTGTGAGGTAGTGTGGAGTAGATCCTAGCGGTGAACAAGGGTGGACTCTCCGGAGAACTGAGATTCTGGTTTACTGAACTCCTTCGGCATGTCTTGTACCCCCAAAACAAGTAGGACTGGGAACCCTAAACCCAGTGTGGGACCAAGAAATTGGCAGTGAGCCATGTTATATGGTTTTCCTTATACCAGGAGTGTAACTTGTTTACTTTACTTTTGCTGATGAAATACATTTGTGCTTGCTTATTTTGAAGAGACCAATAAAGACTATTTACTTTTACAAGCAGCTTGCTGGTGATCTCCAGTCCTTTATATGACTGTAGTGCTACCCCTGGAGGGGCCGCTGTAGATTAGCAGAAGAGGTAGCCAGGCACAAAGCAACATTTCACTCATTCCGGCTCAATAATCACTCTACGGTTGGTATATTTTGGATTTTTATTTTTGAAGAATTTGAGATAGGGAAGGGGTGGTGTGGGATACTCCAACTTTCCTATTTGTTTGTGTTGGGACATTTCGCCTTGCCATGTCTTTGTGAATAGTCTGTATGCAGGCTCAAATACAGAAAGCATTACTAAATCCTCTCTTTGGAAGCTAACCCAGGCCGGGGTTCTGTATACTCATGGGGAATACAGCACACAGTCACTAAAAACCCTGGGCTTAGGTCAGTATGCACAAGGATTCTGGATCACCGGATGCCTCCTTCCAGTATTCACCAGACACCCTTTAGTGAGCTTTCCGGCTAGGTCCCCAGGTCCAGAAGGGATCCCAAGAGATAGGCCCCCAGCCCTACCACAGCTGGGACCTCAGTGAATGGCTGCAGGAACCAGGATAGCAGCTGCAGGTGATGGTAGCCACCCCCTATCCAGATGGGTGTATTCCCTAAAACAAAGAGAAGAAGAAGGAACCTTGCTGCTTTAAATCTCAGACTATTTAAATGCCAGGGATTGGCTGGAGCACAATGAATAGTCAGGCTGAGATTTGCCTTGCCCAACTCTCTATGTTCCAGAAACCTCTGGAAGACAGGGAAGAGCAATCAAACCCACACTCTGAGACCCAGAGCAGACAAAAGCAATCAACAACTGCCCCACTGACTAAAAAGGAGCCTAAAAAAACTACATTTGCCTAGCTTCCTAGCAACCTGACTAGGAGGGTGCTATATGACAAAGGATACTTGGGGGTGATTGCTGATTGCTTTTGTCTGCTCTGGGTCTCAGACTGTGGGTTTGATTCCCTGTCGTCCAGAGGTTTCTGGAACATAGAGCGTTGGGCAAGGCAAATCTCAGCCTGACTATACATTTTGCTGAAAACTTGTGTATCAGCACTGCTTTAAACGTAAAGGAAAAAGTACACCCCAAAACCTTGTCCTGAAAATGTATTTGAATTTTAGTATGATTTTTAAAAAAAAGTATCATTGACAGTACTTATTTTTGTTTACAAAAAGAAAAAAAGCTGTCAGTTACAAAAGAGGAAATACAAAAAATACATTAAAGCGGACCTTCACCCTCTATATGAACCCCTCTCTACCCCTCCTCTCATCCTCTTCACGAATTGGACATTCTTTTTTTTTTTTTAATTTACCTTCTTTTGGGAAAAAAATGTGGTGCACATCATTTGCCTAGACAAATTATGTGCATGGTGCTCCCTAGGCCTCCTGGGATATGCAGGTCACATATCCCAGGAAGCCTTTACTAAGTGACAGAACATAAATACAAAGAACATGAAATTAAATAAAATAAACTACCCAAAATTGCACCTTCTAACTTACAAAAGAAAAATTCAAGGACATTTTTCCTAAGTAACGAGTGAAATGAATGTGCAAATTTATAACGCATAAAATGGGGCATTTTGTGCCCTTTATAAAGTGTGCATGCGCCGATGACATTGGCGCATGCGCCGTAGTCATCAGCGCTTGGCTTTTTCGTAAATATCTCCTAAACCGTGGAGGTTTAGGAGATATTTCCAGCACCTACAGGTAAGCCTTAATATAGGCTTACCTATAGGTAAAAGTGGCTGTACAGGGTGTACAATCACCTTAAAGTGGAATTTTAGTCAGAAAATTAAGTCCTGCTAGATCACTTCAGGCTAGCCCCTTTTGCATGTGTAGCTATGTAAAACATTAAAAAAAAGTCCATATACTGTTTAAAATCCAATAAAACCCTGTCTCACCCCGTTCTGCACATGCTCAGTTGCTCTTCATTTTTAAGCACTGCCGAGTTTGTAGAGGCTGATCTGCTGACAGCCTAAAACTGGAATTATACCCTCCTATCCTTTACAGCCAAGAAAGTTGCTTCTGTTTGAACTGCAACTGCCATGGAGCTGCACATGTGATCAGTTATGATACCAGCCATTTGGTGGTTTGACAGTTTGGTTGAGGACACAATCGAATCAATCAATTGAAACTGGCAAATCAATGGGTTTAGTTCCGCTTTCTGATTTACAGCTGGGGCTTTGGGCTTCAGCAAAATGGCAGCCTCCAGCAAGAAGAAACAGGAACACTACTGGAGGCAATTTACAGCACACAACTACTTTTGGTAGCATAATTATTATTATAGAATCTATGTTCCTTGCTAAAGAACATTATTTTTTTATCAAGTTGTTATGTTCCACGTTAAATATTAAGAAACACCAATGCAACCATTTTTTTTTTTTTTTAAAACAAAGCTGCACTGCTGGAAATATTCAGAAAGAAAACCCTTACAAAGAGAAATAAGATGGATATCATTGTTCTCCTAAAAATTACAGTTGCCTGGTTATCATGAGGATCCAATGTCTTCAATACATCCTGACGTGGGACAAGTATACTGACCATAGAAGTTTACTTCTTTCTACTGACTGAGAAGGTAATGATTATACAATAAGTAAAAACTGCCCTATTCTGAATATAAAAAATAATATATATATACTGTATATATGTGCATATACAGCAGCAACTCTTCTGTGACACACACAGCACTAACTATATAGTCCAATATATTGAGAAGGAAAAAGAAAAAAGTCCAAAAAGTGATAAACCAAAATCCATTCAATTGTCAAGTGCACTATCCATCACCTGAAAAGTGCACGATCCTGAGTGAAAGCCTCCACCTTACAGAATGTTTGCTTACCAGCTAGTGTTGACCTCCTATTACAGAAGGTGGCTCACGCTTGTGGCTCTAAAACCCAGCCAAGGCCTCTGTTTATTCAAGGGGACTTGGATTGGAGGGAGCGATATCCACCAGTCTTGGGAAGACTCAGTCGCACGAAAACCCCAGAAAGATAAAAACTTGCCATAGCAAAAAACATTTTATACACGTATTCATATAAAATAGATTGCACTTACAGGAAACACTTTAAAATACCCATAAACCAAATTTTGAGGCTTCCTAAGAGTGGTGGATACCGTTCCCTCTAATCCAAGTCCCCTTGAATAAACAGAGGCCTTGGCTGGGTTTTAGAGCCAAAAGCGTGAGCAACCTTCTGTAATAGGAGGTCAACACTAGTTGGTAAGCAAACATTCTGTAAGGTAGAGGCTTTCACTCAGGATTGCGCACTTTTCGGGTGATGGATAGTGCACTCACTGATTGAATGGATTTTGGTTTATCACTTTTTGGACTTTTTCTTATTCTTTCTTAATATATTTACAAGCGCAAATCTATTGGATTATATATGAGAAGGTAATTTATGTATTAATACGTATTTCTCTTGGCATAGGCTTCCTGAAAAAAAAAACATCCATATTATCTAACATTTAGGTTAATTTTTATCTCTAAAGGAAGAGCTCAATTGCTATGGAAAATAACACACAGGTGACAGTGTTTGTGTTTTCTGGACTAACCGATAATGATAAACTAATCCCGTTCCTCTTCACTTTTTTCTTGATGGTGTACCTTGTGACCATACTCGGAAACATTGGCTTAGTTATTCTCGTCCTTGTTGCCTCCAACCTTCACACTCCAATGTATTACTTTTTGAGTTGCCTCTCAGCAGTTGACGTCTTCTACTCTACATCTATCACTCCTAAATTGTTGTCTGACCTTCCTTCCCTCAGGAAGACCATATCATTTAATGGTTGTGCCATCCAATTTTTCTTTTTTGCTGGCCTAGCAGGAACGGAGGTTTTCCTACTCTCCACTATGTCATATGACCGCTTCATTGCTATCTGCCACCCTCTTCACTATGTTTCCATCATGACTAAAAGCAAATGTTTCTCTCTTGTCAGTCTTTCATTCTCCATGGGCTTCTTTCAGTCAGTTGTGCACACTAGCTGCTTGTTCAATCTCCAGTTCTGTGGCTCAAATCTTATAGAACATTTCTACTGTGACGTCACTCCCATACTCCGGTTGTCTTGCTCCAAAACACTTCTTTGCAACATGTTAGCTATTCTCTCTGTTGGTTGTTTTTGTTTTTATTCACTTTCAACTATCCTGGTCTCTTATGTTTTTATCTTTACCACCATATTACGTATAAAATCTTCTGAAGGACAACAGAAAGCTTTCAGCACTTGCTCTTCTCATCTAATGTGCACCGGCGTCTTATTTGTTTCAGTTTTTATTACTTATTTACGTTCACCCTCCAGTGCCTTGGACAAAAAAGACAAAGTGGCCTCTGTCTTTTATTCTGTAATTACCCCAATGTTGAACCCTCTTATTTACAGCTTGAGGAACCAAGAGGTGAAAAAAGCCATCATGCAAGCAAGGCATAATATTTTACATGTATTTAGAATTTTATAAATTTTTAGGGGTACAATATTAATAGGAAAGTTTTCTGGCATTGGAAAAGGTTGGAACCCATGCCAGGTTTTCATTGCTGTCTGTTTACCCAGGGGAGAATAACCCCATGTGTTCTGGAAACCAATGCCACTGCGACAGAAATTGACAGGGAATCCAAAATTTGATGGTTGTCACTCCTAGACTGACCATCTAGGAGAGGATTTGCCCTCACTTTCTCCTGTATCTGGGACAAGAAATAAAGAAATCTCCTCAACAAGACTGCTAAAAAATTAAAACTAAAAAGTAAAAAATAAAATATGTTTTAGATAAACTTTAGGTTTATTATTCTTTTTTTACATATTTAATATTTTAACATTTCCGTGGCAATTACAAGCTGCAAAGAGGGAATGAGGAAATATGGAATAATATTTTAATGTACTTTATAAAATATCCTGTCAGTCTCAAAAATACAAGAGGGGGTAGCAGCTAAGCAGCAATTAAAACTTTCTGACCAACACAAAAAGGTAGTCCTAGAAAGGACTGTTGAGTCTATACACTCAAAGGGGATTACACAATAATATGTAACCCACCACACTGCACACACAATTAAAAGTAACCTAGCACAACAAAGCACTATGTATAGCACTGTCAGGCACTTTATATAGTACATTATAGATAAATCTAAATTCAAAAAATGTCCATAATCATTAAATTCTTCATTTTACAAGTGCTCCAAAAAGTGCTCATCGCTCCAAACTAATAAAAGGTGCTCCAGTGCGTATAAAGTGCTCTTCCAAACTGTGTAAATATTAACCAATTACCAAACGGTGGAAATCTCAAATTATGGGGTTCAAACCAGCATTTGATATGTCTCCCGGATATCCCATGCTCTCACCATCAGGTGCCTCATTTTACCAAATGATCCGGTCAATGGGAAACAGTTGCAGTGTCCCCACTGCTGGAATGTAGGTCTAATATGCACTCCATGTCCCCACAATGGTTAGCCAGGCAAATTGAACATAAAAAGAAGAAGCTGCATAGTTTGATGTAGTTAACAGAAATCGCCTTTAATTAACAAAAAATATGCGCTTACATGTATCCAGAATTGAGCTTGAATTAGTATGAAGCATGACCACGGGACCATCCATTAGACTCATGCGGAATGACGTCCCGTACTAGCTCCGCCCATTATAACAGTTTGGTACTGTGTAGAGATGCAGGTAAAGCCCGGTCTTGCATGAACCAGGTGTGAGATTGATTGGCAGTTATGTGTTGGCCAACTAAAAACAGTAACTTTGCCTGGTCCAAGCTCCTCCCTCACTAGAAGACTCATGCTGCAGGAAGTAGCAGAGCGTGTACAGACTCACTAGCCATGTTTTGCCTGTGTTCTGGTCCATATGGCCTTAATGTCAGGCAACCTGACCAGGCCATCACATGAAAGTTTTGAAAGCCTGTGTGGAGATAAACTGGAATACTTAACCCCTGTGTGGGAAACCTCATGCAAAAAATGTTTTGTTTTTTTTGTTTGTTTTTTTTAAAGTGGATGGAAAAGCCTTTAAACAAATGTTTGGTGCTGACAGAGTCTTTGAAGCTCTACTCTTGACACTAAATCTCTACACTATAAAAATAAAAAAAAAAAAAACATATGTAGCACTACCCCTATAAGGACTGCTGGTGAATGTGGTAATATCCCACCCTGCACAGCCAGGCACACAAATTTCCAGTCAATCAGAGACAAAAAGCAGTCCTTGGAGCTTTGTTTTTTTTGTTTTTTTATATAAGGGAATTGAACTTGGATGGGGAAGGGTGCATATGGGATGCCCATTTGATCAATGAAACTCTATAGGGACTTGAACTATATACATTCCTGCAGTGGCGTCACTAGGGGGTGGCTATTGAGGCTGGAGCCCCGAATCTGGGGCCCATAGCCCTGAGTTCAGGGCCAGCCTTACCGTGTACATTCCTGCAGTGGCGTCACTAGGGGGTGGCTATTGAGGCTGGAGCCCCGAATCTGGGGCCCATAGCCCTGAGTTCAGGGCCAGCCTTACCGTGAGAGTGTCGCCGGCTGCCTGACACTGCCCTGTCCCACATAGCCACGGCACTCTCACTGAGTCTGCACTCCAGACTGCTTCAGAGCCAGGAGATCAGTGTGTGTGAGAGTGAGTCTCCTCCTTGCTCCGCCCATATCATAGAGTCGGGAGGAACTTTCTCACGCAATCTCCTAAGCAGGTAAGTGCAGACCACGGGGGAGGAGGGAACTGTACTAGACAGCCTCTCTGTATACACCTGCCTCTCTGTATAGCCAGTCTCTCTGTATATACAACAGCCTCTCTGTATATACAACAGCCTCTCTGTATACACCAGCCTCTCTTCTATATACTCTAGCCTCTCTGTATGCAACAATCCGCATCTGGTGGCATGTGACGTGGCAAGCTCTCTGGGGACCCTGATGTAATGATACTATATAATGTGTTTATATATATATATATATATATATATATATACACACACACACGTATATTATATACATGTGTATGCCCCCCCAAGCATATGACTTTCATTACTTCGCTGCTATGGGCTCTAGCCCCAGATCTTTTGTAGACCTAGCAACGCCCCTGCATTCCTGTATATACATTCTCTCCTCTTCTACCTCTAGCACACAGTTGCTTGCAGACTGTCACTCCCAGGACCAGCTAGCACCTATTTTAGATCCAACACAGACTCAGCTGGATCTTAGCAGAATGCCCTTTGCAGGCAGGGACCGCGGGCCCCTATGGTGTAACAAAAATAGCAAAAATATATGTCTTTGGTGCTAGCTGTCCTATCTGTGGCTACTGCTCCCAGTACCACCTCTTCGGGCACTGCCAGCCCTCCTGGCTGCAGCTGCCTCTTTCCACTGCCTGTGTCACCACAGTCCTCCTGACTGGCTCTGCTCTCATCCCAGACTGCTCCATCCCAGTCCTCTCAAGCTTGCCTCCCAGTCCTCCCAACTGTGTGTCACTCACCAGCTCACCATTCCTGATCACTGACATACCTATCCCAGTGTCTACAGACCAATACAACCAGCAACAGTGTTCCTAATTGCTGCCTTATGAGTCCCAGTGTCACTAGATCAGTGTAAGCCAGGAACAGTGTTCCTGATCACCACCACACCAGCAGACAGCAACAGTGTTCCTGATTTATGCCACACCAGTGCCATTGACCCAAATTAGTGAAGCCAGCAACAGGGTTCCTGGTCACTTCCACACTTTTCTCAGTGTCACCAGACTAGAGCAGCCATCAACAGTGTTCCTGACCACTTCCACACTGGTAAAAGTGTCACCGGGCCAGTGTAAGACAGCAACAGTATTCTCGATCACTACCACATGAGTCCTACTGTCACCAGACCAGAGTAAGTCAGCAACAGTGTTCCTGGTCACTGCTGCATGAGTCCCAGCTTCACCAGACCAGTGTAAGCCAGAAACAGTATTCCTGATCACTGACATACCTATCCCAGTGTCTACAGACCAATACAACCAGCAACAGTGTTCCTAATTTCTGCCACATGAGTCCCAGCTTCACCAGACCAGTGTAAGCCAGAAACAGTATTCCTGATCACTGACATACCTATCCCAGTGTCTACAGACCAATACAACCAGCAACAGTGTTCCTAATTTCTGCCACATGAGTCCCAGCTTCACCAGACCAGTGTAAGCCAGAAACAGTATTCCTGATCACTGACATACCTATCCCAGTGTCTACAGACCAATACAACCAGCAACAGTGTTCCTAATTTCTGCCACATGAGTCCCAGTGTCACCAGACCAGTGTAAGCCAGCAACAGTATTCCTGGTCACCGTCACACCAGCAGACAGCAACAGTGTTCCTGATCACCGCCACACCAGCAGACAGCAACAGTGTTCCTGATCACCGCCACACCAGCAGACAGCAACAGTGTTCCTGATTTATGCCATTGACCCGAATTAATGAAGTCACCAACAGTGTTCCTGGTCACTGCCATACCTTTCCCAGTGTCACCAGACTAGTGCAGCCATCAATAGTGTTCCTGACCACTGCCACACCAGTAAAAGTGTCACCAGGCCTGTGTAAGCCAGCAACAGTGTTCCTGATCACTGTCACACCAGTCTCAGTGTCACCAGAGCAGTGTATGCCAGCAACAGTGTTCCTGGTCACTGCTGTACCAGAGCCAGTGCAGCCAGCAACAGTGTCCCTTATTCCCATCACACCAATTCAGTGTCACCAGAACCAGTGCAGCCAGCAACAGTGTTGCCACACCACAGCAGTGCAGTGTTGCCTCTGACTTCCGTCTGTGCTGAATCTGACCATTTTCTGCCTGCTGCCTAGGTCCAATACAAGAGGTCACTCAGCCACAAGCACCTTCCAGAGAACACTTTGCATCCTCTCAATGAATGCAAAGCGTTCTTTGATTGGATGAGGTAGAAATTGTGATGTCATTAATCCACATGTTCACCTTATCCAGTAAGAGAATGCTTTGCATTCACTGGGAAAATGCAAAGAGTTCTTTAAATGGTGTTCATGCCTAGCAAGTGACCTCCTGTGTTCAGTAAGCAGCAGGACAGCCGCATGGCATTGGGACCCAGAAGCTAGCAGCAATCACTGTAGTAGCGGTGCCTACTACAGCGATATCCAGCTTCCACAGGAATTCTCCAGGTATGACACATACATACTTACATTGGTTCAAGCTAGATAAATGCAACCATGCAAAAATATACATACCTGGAGTTCAGTGTTAGGGGAAAAAGGGGAAGAAGGAGTTAATTTGAATGGTTGGGGTAAAAAAAGGGTCAAATTGTTTACATTAGATAAAATGTACATTTAAAAAAATCAGATTGCTTCAGTGAAATCATATGTTGATAGATGCTCATCCCTTTGATTTGGTCAATGAAACTAAGTCATTGTCTTTGTCTGCATCTGGACAATGTTTATAAACACTGGGTCAGCCTGTCTGTACTTTGACAGTAGCAGCTTCAAAAGTTACTATATTTACACAACAACAGCTGGCTGTCATTTTGACAGCTGGGAGTTGCTTGCAAGTGCAAGAGGAGCAGAAGTCTTGGCAGCCTACAATTGCCCTGTGCATTTTGATGACTTATTTTTTTATAATGAATGCCAAATGTCCACAACTGCTTAACCAGTTCCTATGGGGCCTATAGACAAATGATCACAAACAACAAAATGCTGGCACTCAGGATATGGGTATAGATGTCAATGTGATCTAAAATGTTCAGGGATAAGGGTAGACAGAGTCCAAGTAAGGGGAGGTGACGTTTCCTTAATGATGATGATGTTGGGTCTTGAGGGTGAGACAGGCACTAAGGGCTCAGCTTCTCTCAGGAGTGAAGCCAACTCTGGATTGCAACATAAAGAGAAACAGAAAAGTGCCTCTGAGTGCAATGTTTATCAAACAATAACATAGATATTCCAACACATACATGGAGGTAAGGAGTGACGAAACAAAGGAAAAGAAACACAGCACCTCTAAGTGCAGTATTGGTAAACCATTTAATGATAAGTCAAAAGTGAAACTATAAATAGAAATTATACACTTTTATTTTATTTTTATTTTTTTTATTACTTATTTATTTTATTTTTTTGTATTGTAGGTTGTTTGACACATGCTGTAAAGCCCGCTTCTTAATTATACTTTGAATAATGTTTTGCGCAAATTGAGTTTTGGTTATGGGTGGGTAAGTGGGTGGGCTTTTTCCTTTTTTTGCTTTTTCTCCTTTCTGAAGAGGATGTGATCAAGGATCCGGTGTGTTTTCTCGGGGTGGGGGGGTTAGTGTGGTGTAAGTTAATGAAACGATTTATATAGATATATTGTGCAATGTGTATTTTATATGTTGTATGTTGAAATGTGTCTTAATAAAGAAAAAGTGATTATAAAAAAAAAAGTAAAGAGTGAAACTACTCACAAAGGGAGCATAAACACAAGCATGGTAGTAATCCTGCAGCAAAATCTTGGGGTGGTTTTCTCCTAAACGTCCGTGTCTCTAAAGTGCAGCTGACAGCTCGTGTGGGTGGATTCCAGAATTCACAGCCTATGTGAAATGGTTTACCAATTCTGCACTTAGAGGCGCTGTGTTTCTTTTCCTTTGTTGCATTGCAGAGACTACTTCTAGCTCTTTACACTGGCTGCTGGTACATGGATTCCTCTCCCTCTTCATCTTAGGGACTGTTGCTATGGACTTTGTCCCTCTTTTTGAGAGACTTTTTTAATCACATTTATTTTATCTGTGTACACCTCCAGGGTCTCTCCTCAAATGAGCGCTGAGTTTATTTTTTGTCTGTAAGGAGTGATGAACAATAAGGAGGGAATTCGCCTCCTGTGTGAGCTGTGAACCCGCCACGAGAACCACGGTAAACCAAGAAGAGAAGCCGGCTGATCCTGTGTGATAACTGGGTGGCCAGATATGAGCAGCTTGGAGCTCGCCGCCTCTCGGCATGTGACGTCACCGGGATATGGGGAAACTACAATGCATTTCAGAGAATGCACGAATCTCATACAGAGCACGAGCGCTCATTTCTCAAGTGATAAGGGGAAAGAAGAGGAATGAGTTTAAATGCTTCGGTACTACATCATCACTTTGGTAACACTGCACTGCTCTGGTCATAGTGTGTTAAAAAAAAAAAGTTAAACAAGAAAAAAAATGTAAAAAAAGAAAAAAAGTGTATTTACATACTGTCACCGGTCCCTGATCACTGCCACTCATAGTTACATAGTTAATCTTGTTGAAAAAGACACTAGTCCATCCAGGTCAACCAAAATAAAATAATAAATGCAAGAAAGGACTTTGCTCCCTTGAAAACCACAGCTTGCCATTGCATGCTATTATTAAGCTTATGATCTACCAGAACACCCAGATCCTTCTCCACTATGGATCCCCCCCAGTTGTACTCCCCCTAGTATGTATGATACATGCATATTCTTAGCCCCCAAGGGCATAACTTTACATTTATCAACATTAAACCTCATTTGCCACACAGTTGCCCAATTAAACAGAGCATTGAGGTCAGCTTGTAAGTTGGAGACATCCTGTAAGGAGGATATTCAACTGCATAGCTTGGTGTCATCTGCAAAGACTGAAATTGTACTTTTAATCGCAGACCCAATATCATTTATAAAGCTTTTAAAAAGTAAGGGTCCCAACACTGAATCTTGGGGTACACCACTGATAACCTTAGACTATTCAGAGTAAGAATCATTAACCACTACTCTAAATTCGGTCTTTTAGAAAGTTTTCTATCCATTTACAAACTAATCTTTCCAAGCCTGTAGACTTTACCTTACACATGAGCCGTGTGCAGGGAATTGTGTCAAATGCTTTGGCGAAATCCAAGTATACCAATACTTGGATATGTCTGACAACTTCTGTTTTTCATGAACCCATGCTGACTTTTCCTTAAAATATTTTTTTCCAGCAAGAACTTATCTATGTGGTCTTTTATTAAACTCTCTGGTATCTTCACAACTATAGAAGTTAAGCTAACAGGTCTATAGTTAGTTGGTAAAGACTTTGTTCCCTTTTTAAATATGGGCACCACATTGGCCCTACACCAATCCAGTGGTACCATTCCAGTCATTAACGAGTCCCTAAAAATTAGATACAATGGCTTTGAAATTACAGAGCTCAATTCTTTTAGGATCTGTGGGCAGGTGCCATCTAGTCCAGGTGCTTTATCCACCCTTATTCTGTCTAAATATTCCTGGACCATATTAGTTTTGAACGATTGTGGTTCATTTGGGGCTGTGTCAATACCACCCCCATTATGGACATGAGCCCCCTATGTTCCTTTCTATACACAGAGCTGAAGAAGGTATTTAATAAATTTGTCTTCTCTTTGTCCTCAGTCATCCACTCTAGATTAGTTTGTAAGGGCCTACATGCTCAGACCTGACTATTACTATTTACTATTAACATATCTGAAGATTTTTTTGAGGTTTGTCCTAATATATTTTGCAATCTGTCATTAGTTTTGAATTTTTGCGACCTTGATTTTCTTTGTACATATTCTGTTTTATCCTTTGTAACATTTAAACAATGATAGTGTTCCTTCATATTTATATTTTTAAAAGCTTGTATTATTATTTATAGCTTTTTTATAGCACATTTTTAGCCTTTTAAACTTATTGCCGGGGAATATATTTTGCAGTGAGTTCACATACAGTCTTTTTGTAGAAATACCATTTCTGTTGTGTTCTTCAAAGCTGATATTCCCTCCCAGTCTAAGTCTTGGAGAGCAGCCCTCATCCTTGGCAAATTTGCTCTCAAAGTTTTTTTTATGTTTCCAGTATGAGCTTGCTGTTTACAGCAAACATTAAATGAAAACATATTATGGTCACTGCTACCCAGATATTCTTTTATATAAACATTGGTAATAAGCTCTGCATGGCTTGAGATTACCAGGTCCAGCAAAGCATCATTCCTAGTTGGAACGTCTATGAATGTATCTTAACCACTTGCCGCCCGTCCTATTGCGGATTGACGTCCGCAATTTGGCTCCATTATCCTGACTGGGCATCATATGACATCCAGCAGGATAAGCCTCTCGTTCACACACCGCATCTCCAATCATGGTAAAGAGCCTTTGATGTAGGCTCTTAACCACATGATCAGCTGTGACCAATCACCAGGATAACCAGGAAGTGCCGGTAAATAGCTTTAGGAGAGTCAATCGGCGGTTCTCCTGACAGAGGGGGGGTCTGCACTAATAATGAGCACATTGATTATCAGCGCAGCCCCCATCAGAGGTGCCCACCAAAATGCCAATCACTGGCCTCCAAAATGCCAATTAGTGCCCACCAAAATGCAAATCAGTGACCATCAAAGTGCCAATCTGTGCACATCAGTAATGCCTGTCAGTGCCCTTCACAGATGCCAATCAGTGCCCATCAGTAATGACTGTCAGTGCCTCCTCATCAGTGCTGCCTATCAGTGCCATCTATCAGTGCCCATCAGTGCTGCCTATTAGTGCCCATCAGTGATACCTATCAGTGCCCATCAGTGCTGCATATCAGTGCCGCCTATCAGTGCCCATCAGTGCTGCATATCAGTGCTGCATATAAGTGCCACCTCATCAGTGCCCGTCAGTGAAGGAGAAAATAAAGTTTTATAACAGAAACAAAGAAAAAAATTTTTTCCCAAAAATGTCGGTCTTTTTTAGTTTGTTTAGTAAATAATAAAAAACCCAGTGGTGATCAAATACCACCAAAAGAAATCTCTATTTGTGGGAATAAAATGACAAAAATTTAGTTTGGGTACAGTGTTGTATGACCGCACAATTGTCATTCAAAGTGTGACAGCGCTGAAAGCTGAAAATTGGCCTGGGCAGAAGGGGGGTGTAAGTGCCCTGTATTGAAGTGGTTAAAACTGTCTTGTAATAAGACACTCCAGTCACATGGTGAATCTGTACTGCACTGGTGACAGTATGTAAAAAAAAAATAAAAAATGATTTAATTTCTTCATTATTTCATTTCTTTTTTTCAAAAAAATTGTGACAAAAAATTACAACGTAACAAAACTTGCCATGCCTCTTATTAAATACCTTGCACTGTCTACTTCCCAAGAAGGGACCATTAGGGCATTAGGGGGGTGTAAAATAAAATAATATGAAGCGTTAACTAACCTGAGAAGCAATATAATAATCCGAATATATAAATATCAAGAACCGATCAATGGATAGTAATAATCAATAAACAGCTGAATTAATATCGATCAATTAATAAATAAAGCAGCTCAATAATAAAGTGCAATGGTAGATAAATCCAAATAATCAATCTTCAAAAGTGCAGTAATCAATAATCCTGCTAAGTAAATGAATCTTCAAAAGTGCTATATTAAGTGCAATATAAAGTGCAATAATACGTGACACAGCTAAATACATCCAGTGAATGTCCAAAAGAAAAGAAAAATCCAATACTGTGCAATAAATAAGCGAGACAAAAATCCAGTGAACCATGTACTAGAACTCCCAGCAACAGGGGTCAAATCTTCTTATGACAGTTCATATAAAAAAGTGCAAGTGCAATAAACGATCGATGAGTAAGCACTCAATCTCGAGTGTGAAACGCGTCAGCTGAACCTGTACATCCTGCCTGATTGTCTTGTACTTTTGATGGTCCCACTTTTATAATAAAGACAAGTTTTTAACTTCATCCGGTGTGCGGCATCCAGATTTTCCTGCTCCAAGTTTTGCTCCACTTAGCATTTAGCCAGCACCTGGGACTCTTCACCTCTGAAGGCTTTACATCAACTCTACACCTGGGTCTAGGTCCACCTGAGCGGTGAAACACTTTCTTTTGCAAAAATAAATGATGTCTGTTCCATCCAAACACAATCCGGAGTGCGCCACCTGTTTCCCCCAGGCCTCTCAGGGGCCCCAAACAGGCCAAGTCGAACTTGGATCAGCAATGGATGCAAATTTCCTCAGTCGATCGACCTCCAGTAGTCACCACAATGGGACACACGATATCCGGCAGGCAGGCTTCGATCTCCAGAGCTCAGCAGATGCAGTGAGGTTATATGGTAAAAGAGAAGGATAGATCCATTGTGTAGTATTAAAAAAATGTATTTAATCCAGCACAAGTAGTAACTTACATAAAAAAACAAAAAACAAATGACAGCGATCTGAACGGGTACTTCCGGTCTCGGCCGTGACCGGAAGTGACAACACCTGGCTCCTCTCTGACGCGTTGCGTCACTGTTCACGGGACTTTATCAAAGGGTCAAGGAGTCAGGTGTCGGTATGCCAGTTTAAATAGTCTCTTCCGCTGTCATAGCAGCAGCGATACACAAAGCGACCTATCTTTGATTCTAATCCAATAAGCAATAAAAACATCCTCAAGATTAGTAGAATGTTAAATAAAAACTAAAATATAAGTATACATAAAAAAACTAATCAGAGTTGCAGCAATAGTTTTCTAATCAGTCACATACTAAATTTATACAACATGTGGCAAACGCCATCTAGTGGTGGGAAACAATATACGAATATCAGAAAATCCTACAAGACTGACTGATGACATCTAATGGAAATGTGATAGTTGACACTTCTAAAAATAGTTCCTGAAAATAAGGAAATAGAGATTTCCAAAGCTCGCTGGTAACATCTAATAGACATGCAATAACTCACATTTCTAGAATAATCCTAGAATCCTTTATGTGCCATCTTACTGACAATAATAGGACGAACATCCCAACACTATGGACTAATCTAACTGATGACAACTACTAAACATAGAGTCAATCAGCTCAATAGCTACAAAATCTCTCCAGCGCCATCTAGTGGTAGACAAAATTCTAACGAATGGACAAAAAATAACACTATATTAATACTTAAAAGATTAAAAACTAAATATAAAAATATATTTATATTTTTAAATATTTTTGTTTTTATTTAACATTCTACTAATCTTGAGGATGTTTTTTTGCTTATCGGATTAGAATCAAAGATAGGTCGCTTTGTGTATCGCTGTTGCTTTTATCAGCGGAAGAGACAATTTAAACTGGCATACCGACACCTGACTCCTCGACCCTTTGATAAAGTCACGTGAACAGTGACGCAACGCGTCAGGGAGGAGCCAGGTGTCTTCACCAGGTGTCGAGACCGCAAGTACCCGTTCAGATCGCTGTCATTCGTTTTTTTTTTAAATGTAAGTTACTACTTGTGCTTGATTAAATCATTTTTTTAAATACTACACAATGGAGCCATCCTTCTCTTTTACCATATACCCTCACTGCATCTGCCGAGCTCTGGAGATCGAAGCCTGCCTGCCAGATATCGTGTGTCCCATTGTGGTGACTACTGGAGGTCGATCGACTGAGGAAATTTGCATCCATTGCTGATCCAAGTTCGACTTGGCCCGTTGGGGGCCGCCGCTAGAGGTGAGAGGCCTGGGGGAAACAGGTGGCGCACTCCGGATTGTGTTTGGATGGAACAGACATTGTTTATTTTTGCACATCGATCGTTTATTGCACTTGCACTTTTTTTATATGAACTGTCGTAAGAAGATCTGACCCCTGTTGCTGGGAGTACATGGTTCACTGGACTTTTGTCTCACTTATTTATTGCACAGTATTGGATTTTTCCTTTCTTTTGGACATTCACTGGATGTATTTACTTAGCTGTGTCACGTATTATTGCACTTTATATTGCACTTAATATTGCACTTTTGAAGATTCATTCATTTAGCAGGATTATTGATTATTGCATTTTTGATGATTGATTATTTGGATTTGTCCACCATTACACTTTATTATTGAGCTGCTTTATTTATTAATTGATCACTATTAATTTAGCTGTCTATTGATTATTACTATCCATTGATCGGTTCTTGATATTTATGTATTCGGATTATTACGTTGCTTCACAGGTTAGTTAGCGCTACATATAATTTTATTTTTACATTCATCTCGAGTTGTGTGGGATCACTTTTATATGTTTGGCAGCTTCTCTCCTATTTTCATTCATATTGTGGCTTTGCGCACGAGTTCTCCCCATTTCTAACCATTAGTATTTGTACTGTCCTGGCATTTTAGGGCCTCAAGAAATTAGATAGGCCATTAATACATCAGGACTGATCAATTTCAAATTATAAATACCATAGTTTGTAGACGATATAACTTTCACACAGACTAAATAATATACAATATATATATATATATATATATATATATATATATATATATACAAATTTTTGTTTTTTAGTTTTACCAAAGAAATGGTCTAAATGTATGAAGAATGATTATTTATTTGAAAATTTATAACATAAATGAATAAACAAAGTGTTTTTATAAAAAAAAAAACTATGGTGATTAAGAACCACCATAAGAAAGCTCCATCTGTCTCAAAAAAATGCTAACAATTTCATTGGCATACAGTGTTGCAGGATTGAGTAATTGTCATTCAAAGTGTGGGCGGGCGGGTGGGGTGAAAGCATCTGGTACTGAAGTAGTTAAACATGCCTAGACAAAAAGGTTTAAAAAAAATTGATATGTCGATAGGCCCATGTCGTTTTTTCTTTTCTTTTCCCTCTTTTCTTCTTCTTCTTCTTTTTTCCTTACTTTTTTTTGCTTTTCCCCATATTAGTCATGGTTTTTAATGCTTAATTACCTAAAATATGTTCGCAATTCTTTCCCGAAATTTCTTATGGCAATTTATGTCAAGATCTATGAGCAGGGCCGGCCCTATCATGGCGGCACTTTGAGAGGGGCGGCAAATTGAACCGTGGACACCTCTCTTTCTCTTCTATTTACCCAGCAAGTTGATACTCAAGTTTTTCTGCCAGCAGTTTTGTGCGTCATGATGACATCTGCCCTTGTGGCCGCTCCGCCTGCCCTATACTACCCTAGCCGGCCCCTATATGATCTTATCCCACCCCTACACTGCCCTAGCCTGTCTATATTCTACCCTAGCCTGTCTATATCTCCTTCCTATATCTCCTTCCCTATGTGGCCTCGGCTTTAGGGGTTATACCGCGACGATGCATGTAGTTGCATGCATCATTCCAGTACCGTTTTTTAGAGCGGGCGGTCAGCTCTTCAGGGATAACAACTGATATGGCTAAAAGCTGTCCCCCCTCCCTCTGCCTTCCGCCGCTCTTCCCAGGCCTCCCGTCCCACCGGGAGATCCAAGACATGATCCGGCACTTCCACCGGCTAGAGTAATGCCGCGTACACACGGCCGAACTTTCCGTCACAGTAGACTCTGACGGTCTTTCTGGCGGAGTTCCGCTGAAACGGACTTGCCTACACACGATCACACCAAAGTCCGTTCATTTAGAACGCGATGACGTACGACGGGACTAGAAAAAGGAAGTTCAATAGCCAGTAGCCAATAGCTGCCCTTGTGTCGTTTTTGGTCCATCGGACTAGCATACAGACAAACGGTTTTCCCGATAGGAATTGAGTCCGTCGGAAAGATTTGAAACATGTTCTGTTTCTAGATCCGGCAGAATTTTAGAAAGAAAAAGTCCGATGAAGCCCACACACGATCGGAAAGTCCGGTCGTGTGTACGTGGCATTAGACTGGAACGAAGCTGTAAATGGCTTTGTTCCAGTCTTCTTTCTGTAAACATGGAAGTGACGTCACAACGTCACTTCCGGTTTACTCAGCTGCCAATGGCGCCGTTTAAAAAAAAAAAACCGACAGTATTCAGAATCGTCGTTTTTGGCGATCTGAATACTTTGAAGTGCAAAGGAGGGATTTGGGGTCTTTTAGACCCCGATCCCTTCATAAAGAGTACCTGTCACCCCTTATTACTGTCACAAGGGATGTTTACATCCCTTGTGACAGCAATAAAAGTGATCACATTTTTTTTTTTCAAAGTGACAATGTAAAAAAGTACAAAACAAGTAGAAGTAAACAGGGTCACTTATTCAGCGCTTAGATATAAACTATACATAAAACTGAGCAGCTGCTATAATCATACATAACATTTAAAAGAAAGCAAAAAAGTTCCAAAGTAATAGGTTCTTTGCAGATAAGCAGGGCTAAAAAATTAACATACAAAAAATGAAAAACCAATAATAAAAATAAAATAAAATAGATGAGAAGACACTTTAAAGAGTATAAAAAACTGTGTAAGTCCAGGTGGGTAATTTCGCATATTATTATGACAGGAAAGGAATCCTCATAGTGTGAAACTGTAAACTTTTATTTTCCCAAAACACCCGACCCTTAAGCTATTGCACTTACAGATATAGTATTTAAAAAAATACAGTAGTGATATCAGTTCCAATATTCTCATCACCTCAACGGAGATCGAATCATTCGTGGTGGGTCCCAGGAAAGACTCTGATCACCAATGCAGCAAGCCGTGTGATCACGCCTAGAGGCGTTTCAACATTCTGTCTTTGTCAATAGGCGTCTATTTGTCAAAAGCTGAATACATTACACTAAGGCGATTGTTTATTAGGAATCCGGTGAGTGCAATTCCTATAGAGAGTGGAATCACACGGTGTGGTGATGGTTGAACATCTCTTCAGCTGATATGAACTAGCACAATAATATGTGAAATTACCTATTACTTTGAATGTAAAAAAATAATAAAAAAATAAAATAAAAAAGAAAAAATACATTTTTTAAAGCGCCCCCGTCCCCGCGAGCTCACGCAGCAAAGAAAATGCGCACGTAAGTCGCACCCGCATATGTAAACGGTGTTCAAATCATACATGTGAGGTATCACCGCGATCGTCAGAGCGAGAGCAATAATTCTAGCACTAGACCTCCTCTGTAACTCTATCCTGGTAACCGTTATTTTTTTAAAAAGCGCTGCCTAGGGAGATTTTTAGGTACCGTAGTTTGACACCATTCCATGAGTGTGCGCAGTTTCAAAGCATGACATGTTGAGTATCTATTTACTCGGTGTAACATCATCTTTCACATTATACAAAAAAATTGGGCTAACTTTACTGTTTCTTTTTTTTTTAATTCATGAAAGTGTCCTTTTTTCTAAAAAATTGCATTTGTGACATAAAATATTGCAATGATCGGCATTTTATTCTCTAGGGTCTCTGCTAAAATATATATATATAATGTTTGGGGGTTCTAAGTAATTTTCTAGCAAAAAATATGGATTTTACCTTGCAAGTAAAAAATGTCAGAAATAGGTTTAGTCATGAAAGGTTTAAACTGCCCTAGCCTGTCCATATACTACCCTAGCCTGTTTATATACTACCCTAGCCTGTCCATATACTACCCTAGCCTGTCCATATACTACCTTAGCCTGTCTATATACTACCCTAGCCTATCCATATACTACCCTAGTCTGCCCCTATGCTACCTTAGCCTACCTATATACTACCCTAGCCTGCCTATATACTACTCTAGCCTGTCTATATACTACCCTAGCCTGTCCATATACTACCCTAGTCTGCCCCTATGCTACCTTAGCCTACCTATATACTACCCTAGCCTGCCTATATACTACCCTAGCCTGTCTATATACTACCCTAGCCTGTCCATATACTACCCTAGCCTACCCCTATGCTACCTTAGCCTGCCTATATACTACCCTAGCCTGTTTATATACTACCCTAGCCTGTCTATATACTACCCTAGCCTGCCCCTATACTACCCTAGCCTGTCTATATACTACCCTAGCCTGTCTATATACTACCCTAGCCTGGCCATATACTACCCTAGCCTGTCCATATACTACCCTAGCCTGTCTATATACTACCCTAGCCTGCCCCTATACTACCCTAGCCTGCCTATATACTACCCTAGCCTGTCCATATACTACCCTAGCCTGTCTATATACTACCCTAGCCTGTCCATATACTACCCTAGCCTGTCTATATACTACCTTAGCCTGTCTACATTCTACCCTAGCCTGCCTGTATACTACCCTAGCCTGTCTATATACTAACCTAGCCTGTCGCTATACTACCCTAGCCTGTCTATATACTACCCTAGCCTGGCCATATACGACCCTAGCCTGTCCATATACTACCCTAGCCTGTCTATATACTACCCTAGCCTGTCTATATACTACCCTAGCCTGGCCATATACTACCCTAGCCTGTCCATATACTACCCTAGCCTGTCTATATACTACCCTAGCCTGCCCCTATACTACCCTAGCCTGCCTATATACTACCCTAGCCTGTCCATATACTACCCTAGCCTGTCTATATACTACCCTAGCCTGTCCATATACTACCCTAGCCTGTCTATATACTACCTTAGCCTGTCTACATTCTACCCTAGCCTGCCTGTATACTACCCTAGCCTGTCTATATACTAACCTAGCCTGTCGCTATACTACCCTAGCCTGTCTATATACTACCCTAGCCTGGCCATATACGACCCTAGCCTGTCCCTATACTGCCCTAGCCTGTCTATATACTACCCAAGCCTGTCCATATACGACCCTAGGCTGCCCCTATACTGCCCTAGCCCACCCCTTGGAATTGAACATAATGGTATGTCATATCATTTTGCATATAGACAAGGTGTTGTTGCATGTAAATCTGACTTCCTGATCAATTTAATTTTAGTTTTAATTATCATGATATAAAATAATTGATGTGGGGGCCTTTTGGTGGGTGTGATTTTATTTTTTTGGTGGGGTGAGGGGGCAGAATTTAATTCTTGGACCTAGGCAGCACAATGTCTTGGGCCAGCCGTGTCTATGAGTATATCATCAAATATACTGAAGGCTCTACTGAGCCCTAATGCATATCTCTATGCCTTTATGCTGTGAATTGTATTGGGGATTTCTATAATTTTCTGTGATAAAAAATCCAATAAATATTATTAAAAAAATAATAATTGATGAACCACTTAGCCTTTTTCTGTCATCAACCTTCTATGTTTCTATGAAAAGATCAGGGGGTGTATACCTCTAGCAAATCTATTCACTTTAATAATAATTTCTCACACTGCTCATAACTGTGGGGTTAACGCATGAAACGCAAACTAAAGGATGAATTCCTCAATGTCACAATAAATGAATCCACAAGAAACCAGTTATTACCGGCCTTGTTTGTTGATGAAAATTAATGATATGCTCAGGGATGGATGTAAATTGCTCCCAAGCTAAAATGATATATTATAAAAAATATTCCGGATTCCCATGAACAGATCTCTAACATTAGATGAGCGTGAATACAGGAGAGGTGAGGAAATGGTACAGCAAATGGTAAAGAGACATAGTCCATTTATTTTACAGTTATTATTTTACAGTTTATTTTACAGTTTGGAAACAAAATGTCCATCGCTATTCACCAGAATTTCAGCTGCCACCCTATTTTCCAAAATTATGGCAAAAACAGTGTATTTTTAGTAAGTTCATATTTTTTTATTTTAATTGCAGTCATTTTTCATATGGATTTTTTTTTACAATTTATATATATATATATAAATATATATAATTTTTAATATATTAATTCTGTAGGCAGACTTGTTAAAAGAGCTGAGAATTTTCACATTCAAAAAATGTAAAAATATTCAATTAACTTGTCCAATCATGTAAAAACCTAATTTCTATTTTATCTGCACACGACTGGATAATTGAAATGAATATTCACACAATATATTATTTAAAGATTCTCAACTTCTTTTCTCAACCCAGTTGCATCCTTAATGATTAAATCTCAGTCGTGTTTCTGTGGTCTTGAAAACCATCACTATGTATTCACTGTTTTATAGTACATGTTCTTCAACAATAAAAAAAAAGAGCAAAAAGAATGTTTAAAAGTAATTTTTTCAGACGTGTTTGTAAAAAGTAGATCGATCCAGACACCTTGACGTGCTTTGCTTTGTGTACTTTCACTGGTCACTAAGGATTAGAAAAATTGACAAATTTTTCTTCTTTGAAAAATTTAACATTTGACCAAAATTTCATCATTTGGGCAAAATACATTAGAGGTAATGGAGAAAATGAAATTAGATTGTTTTATGATGTTTTTGGCTCCGGAGGGTTATGGAAGCTTCTTCAAACTTGGACCTGTGCTTGTGCCAAAAGCCACCCCTGATTAGTCTCATTGTTTTCATCTTTTGACAAAAAAGAAAAAAACTGACAGTGGAAAAAATGAAAAAAAAAAAAAAAAAAAAGAACATAAAACTTAAAATTAAATGAAACCCAAAATGCTAAAAAAAGTGAAAAAAAACTACCCAGAATCAAGTAAATTTTTCATAAGTAGCTCAATGAGTAAAAGTAAGGAGCACATTTATAGAGCATGGCTAATGACATTTACCTAGCATTGAAATGTAAACCTTTATACAAAAAGAAAAAAAAAAAACTGACAGTAAATCTGTGCTTGTACCAAAAAGTGGCCCCTCAGTAGTCTCATTATTTTTCATCTTTTGGCAAAAGGAAAAAAAACTGACAGTGAAAAAAAATGAAACAAAAAATGTAAAAACATAAAGATAAATAAATAAAAATACCGAAAGTAGCTTAATAAGTGAAATTACAGAGGCAAATTTCTAAAGCATGAAATATGACATTTACTAAGCACTGAAAGGTAAAGTTTTTGACAAAAAGGAAAAAATGACTGTAAAAAATGAAATAATAAAAATGTAAATTATGAAACAAAAAAAATGTAAGAACAGTAAATGAAATAAATGAAACTACCCAAAATTTAAAAAATCCCTCTAAATAAAAAAAAAAGTAAATTTTTCATAAGAAGCTCAATGAGTGACATTAAGGGGCAAATTCATAAAGCATATTATGTGACAGTTACCAAACATTGAAATTGAAAGCTTTTAATACAAGGAATGCATTAAGGTAAAAAATGTTTAGGCTTTAGAACCACTTTCAGGGCTTGCAATTAAAATCTTTCTTATCATGAATTTGCAGACTTTGCCCTGAATTGGTACATTTTTGGGCAAATTCACAGCGGTTGAATTTCGGCACCCACCATTAATGCCCTGTGCACCCATGCCCAGCAGACTTACAACAGCCAATAATTGGGGGAAGATACTGGATAACCCAGTCTTGACACCACCAAAAAGAAAAAACTGATAGTAAAAAATGAAATAAAAAATGTAAGAACAGAAAGTTAAATAAACTAAACTACCCAAAATGCAAAAAAACACTTCTAAATAAAAAAAAAAAAGAGCAAATTTTGCCTTAGTAACTCAATGAGTGACATTAAGGAGCACATTTATAAAACATGGACAGTGACATTTACCAGGCATTGAAATTTAAAGCATTCAAAATGAAAACACATACACTAGGAAAATATAACTGCGGTGAATATTTTGGTGGATTTCAATTTTGCTGCTTTATAGACATACCCCTAATTTTCGATCTGTGCTGAGGGCATCCGACTTGCAGCGGCAATGATGGAAATATACAGAAACAAATCCTTTAGCACTCTTGCACACAGGTGGCCAATAAAAACAGATGGCCGAGCAGAGGTTTTACCACTCCCAGGGCCATCCACCTAAATTCTAACATTATAGCTGGATAGGGCAGTACACATGAGAATAAAAAAAAGTCAGACGTTCAGGAGGTGCCAGGATCACCACCTGCAATACTGCCCCCCTGAAAAGACATCCAGCTCAGCTTTTCAGAAGGCAGTAGACACTGCCCCCGGTGTGCTAACATTGTTCTACTTCTCTTCTGAAAATGATAGCTGCCTGGTTATCATTAGGATTCAATGCCTTCAATACGTGGAACATATATGTTGATCAAAGCTCTTTACTTCATTCTAACTTCACTTGCTGCATCCTTGTTCTTTGTTCATGACTGAAAAGGTAATGATGCTAAGGTCAACAAGATGATTAGGGGGTTTTATTTGTTTTTTTTTGAAGGAGGTCACCTATAACATAGATATCTCTTAGGTTTCCTTAAAAAAAAAATCCATATCTATATTATCCAACATTTAGGTTCTTTTTTTTTTTATGTAGAAAGAGCTCATTGGCTATGGAAAACAACACACAGGTGACAGTGTTTGTATTTTCTGGACTAACCGATAACGATAAACTAATCCCGTTCCTCTTCACTTTTTTCTTGATGGTGTACCTTGTCACCATACTCGGAAACATTGGCTTAGTTATGCTGGTCCTTGTTGCCTCCAACCTCAACACTCCAATGTATTACTTCTTGAGTTGCCTCTCAGTGGTTGACCTCTTCTACTCTACAGCTATTACTCCTAAAACATTGTCTGACCTTACATCCCTCAGGAAGACCATATCGTTTAATGGTTGTGCCACCCAATTTTTTTTTTTTGCTGGCCTAGCAGGAACTGAGGTTCTCTTACTCTCCAGTATGTCGTATGACCGCTATGTTGCTATCTGCCACCCTCTTCACTATGTTTCCATCATGACCAAAAGTATATGTTTCTCTCTTGTCGGTCTCTCATTCTCCATGGGCTTCTTTCAGTCAGCTGTACAGACCAGCTGCTTGTTCAGTCTCCAGTACTGTGACTTGAATCTTATAGAACATTTCTACTGTGATGTTCCTCCCATACTCCAATTGTCTTGTTCCAAAACACTTCTTTGCAATGTGTTAACCATTCTCTCTGTTGGTTGTTATTGTCTTTCTTCATTCTTAACAATTCTGGTCTCTTATGTTTTAATCTTTACCACCATATTACGTATAAAATCTTCTGAAGGACGACAGAAAGCTTTCAGCACCTGCTTTTCCCATTTCATGTGTGCCAGCGTCTTCTTTGTTTCAGTTTTTATTACTTATTTGTGCTCACCTTCCAGTGCCCTGAACAAAAGGGACAAAGTGGCCTCTGTCTTTTATTCTGTAATGACCCCGATGTTGAACCCTCTTATCTACAGCTTAAGGAACCAAGAGGTGAAAAAGGCCATCATGCAAGCAGTGCATAATATCTTACATGTAATTAGAATTTTATAAATGTTTAAAGTTAAAAAATATATATATTTTAGTTTTATGTGGCATGGGAAAAAGTTAGAACCCATGCCAGATTTTCATTGCTGTCTGCATCCCCTGGGGAGAATAACCCTACGTGTTTTGGAAACCAATGTCACTATGACAGAAATTGATAAGGAATTCAAAATGTTATAGTCACTGAAACAGGAGGTTAGGGACAACTGTTCAAATGAAAACTGACTGTCTAGAGCAGTGATTCTCAAACTGTGTGCCGTGGAGTAAAATTGCGTTTTGAAACCTTAAACATATTGAAAAATGTAATGGTAAATGAATGTTGCAAAAGTTAAAAAAGTAACATATATAAAAATGTCAGTCTGTCAGTCATTGGTTCCTTTCGTAACGCAAGACTTGTGGGAGATCTCTCTAATTATATATTTCAGTATTTCAGTTAACATTTCCCAAAAAGAGCCTGGATAAGTTTTGGATCTTACCAGGGGTGGCCCGTCCATTAGGGGAGTCCGGGCGCTGTCCCTTCTCTTCTTGCCACTCCCTATATGAGTAATGGATAGATTCATGCATTGCATGAATCTATCCATGGCCGCCATGGCCACCCCTATTCATGCATTAGGCCCCTTTCAGGTCATTGGGCATATGAATTACAGCGGCCAGAGGTTTTTTTTAAGCACCTGATTAGAGCCATAGGGTCTAGTAGGCTTCAAAATAGGGCGTCCGGAGCCCACCCAGGTGTGTTGCAACAGCGAATGAATATTCGCTGTTGCAACACTGATCCTCCTCCCGGCCAGCGGGACTGATACCCATCACCCGATTGGCTGAAAGGACAGGCGATCCTATTGGATGCCTAGGAGATGGTGAGGAGACACACAGCGGAAGCGAAGAGGGGAAGAACCGCCCGGGCCCCGCCGATACCTGGATTCCCGGGCCCCGATGCTGCTCCATGGATGCCCGATCCCTGCCGCCGCTACATTGATGCCCGATCCCCGCCACCTAGATGGGGTAAGTGCCAGTGGACCGACTAGCAGACAGCGGGGGGGTTTGAGTTGCCGCCCCCCCAAACAAAAAACCACCAGCCGCCACTGGATGTCAATTAAGAAGTCATATCCTGCAATCAGTTCAAAAGCAATTAAAGTAATTCTGCCATTTGTGTCTTCATGGTTTTATGAGTTTGGATTTTCAGCAATCAAATCAAAAAAGAGAGAGAGACTTCTTAAAATCAACGATGAAATGAGCGCTTGTTTTGTTGACTTTGGAGCCCCACTTCAATCTGATTTTCTCTCGAAAGCAAGCGCATCCTTCACATTAAATGTAAAATGAAATATATATGTAAAAATAAATATGTTCTTCACCACAAAAATTGTTAAATCTTTTCAGGTGTGCTGTGAACATTTTTAGATCTTTTTGGTGCGCCACAAGACAAAAAAATTTGAGAAACACTGGTCTAGAAGAGAATTTCCCCTCACTATGTCTCTGAGACGGGAAGTAAAGAAATCTCCCCAACTAGACTGCTAGGAAATTAAAACTAAAATGTAAAAAATTAAATAAGCTTTAGATAAACATTAAGACTGTTATTCTTTCTTTCAATTTTTAATAACAAATTTCAATGACAATTACAAGCTGCAAAGAGGGAATGAGGCTAAGATTGCCATTTTTCTCTGTTTTTGTTTTTTAGTTTGTTAAATTTTGGAAGGGAGATATCTCCTGCTACAGCCAATTCACTCTTTCCTACCTAGTATAAACGTAACCATTTGTTTCCTGTGTGGAAAAAAACCTCATGTAAAAAAATGTATTTTGAATAAAAGTGGATGGAGTTCTTAACCCCTTTGCGCCTAAGGGTAAAACAAATCTAAATGCCTAAGCACAATTTTGCAACTTTGACATGTGTTAATAAAACCGTACATATCATCACAACTACTTTTTGAATCCAGGCGGATTATATGAAATTTTTGTATAGAAATGGTATATTTCTTGCTGCTACCATAACCTACCACTAAAGAACAACCAAAATTAAATGATCCTGCTCCTGACAATTACAGCGATACCACATATGTGTATGTTAGTTGTTGTACCCGTAGTACAGCTCAAAAACATTAGTGCGCATTTTCCTTTTTTTTTTATCCTACCTAAAACACACTACAGAAAACAACAATTCCTCTTTTTGTTAGGACTTTTTTTTACGGCATCCAGACTACTACATTGATTATATCAAAGTATACATTTTATTTTGGTAGACAATTTAAAAAGAAGAAAAGGAAAACCTCCATGAGGCTCCAATATGTTAAGAGCAACGATGGATCATACAACATTATGGCACAACATTATTTTTCAAGGTGGTGATACCCAACACCATATACTGTGAATTGTGATATTGAATATATGGTATTGGGTATAACCTCTTTGAAAAATAATGTTGTGCCATAATGTTGGAGGTTTTCCTTTTCTTCTTTTTAAATTGTCTACCAAAATAAAATGTATGCTTTTATATAATCAATGTAGTAATCTGGTTGCCATAAAAAAAAAGTCCTAACAAAAAGAGGAAAAAAGGAATTATTGTTTTCTGGAGTGTGTTTTAGGTAGGTTAAAAAAAAAAGGAAAATGCGCACTAATGTTTTCTGGATCTACAGCATCCCGTACTTACTTGGACCAGCGAACATGGCATTCCTGGGAACAGCCACGTACCAGTAGGCTAGGCTTGCTTGGCTTATAGGAGTGGGGACTGCTATAGCTGATGCCACACTAAGTTATATTTTCTGACCACTTTTACAGAGGCAAACGTTACAGCACATTTTTTTTTGATACATAGTTGGTTGATCTTTGTGATACACAAGATATAATGTCCAGTATATAGTCTCACACATGTGGTAACCCCATACTTGGGAGGAGTCAAAGAATGTGCTTTGGGGTGAAAATGTGAGGTGTGTGAAAAAGATCTTATTAAATTAGTAACTCGAAAAAAAATCCTTTTTCCACATTTTCCAAAAACTGGGAACAAGTAGGAATGGGCGAACGGTTCGGCCCGAGCATGATTTCGGGCCAAACATTGGCTGTTCGCCCGTTCGACGAACGCTCAAATTATCGGGGCGTTCAGCCCGCCGAATAACCACAATGCACTGCACCGCTGTACAGTGCCTTGGAATCCCTGATTTGCTGAAGCAATGAAAGCTTTGCCCAATCAGGGCACAGAGCCCTGTCAGAGCCATGATTGGACGCTGTCATGGTGACGCTATCCAATCATGGCTCATTACTCTTAGTCCCGTCCCACACTATAAAAGTATTCTTTTAATAGCGGCCATTTTTAGTGTGATATTGGCGTGGAGAGAGATAGAACAGGGCTACTAGCCAGTTAGTGTGCTATTCTGATTCTATTGTCAGTGTAGAATATCAGTTTAGTGTGAAGTGTGTAGTGACCACCATTCATCTTTACATTAGTGTGAATCTAGTTATAGTTCAGTCAGTGTGAGTGTAGTGACTGTTTAATACAGTATATTTCAGTGCGTTACTGCAAGTTTAATGCTGTACATTTCAGTGCGTTACATGCAGTTTAACGCAGTATATTTCTGTGTATTAGTGCACATTTAACGCAGTATAGTTAAGTGCATTACTGCAAGTTTAACACCGTATATTTCAGTGCGTTATGTGCCGTTTAACACAGTATATTTCTGTGTGTTACTGCACGTTAAACGCTGTATATTTCTGTGCGTTAGTGCACATTTAACGCAGTATATTCAGTGCGTTTGTCACGAATGTATGTCCCGTTCCAGAAGGCGTGCGCCTATGCGCATGCGCGAGTCACGGACCGCTAGTACGAACGTGCGCATGTGCGTTCGTTAAGACGCGCTTTGGCGCCCAATAGCCGTTAAAAGATGCTCAGTGGCGTTGCCGCTTGCGGTTTGATCTGCTTCCGTTCCCTGTGTTCCTGATTGTACCAGTACTCTGTTCCTGTATTCTGACCCGGCTTCCTGACCCTGCTTATGTCTCCAATCCTGACCTTGGCTAGTTTGACCCAGCTCTGTTACCTGCCTGATTGCCTGTTGCCAAGACCCAGCCTGGACTCTGACTATTCTCTGCTTGCCGTTTCTGCTGTATTCCCTGATGTGTATGACCCGGCTCGTCTGACTCTGCTTCTGTCTGCAAGCCTGCATCTGCTGATCTGCAAACCTGCATCTGCTAACCTGCATCCGCTGCTCTGCAAACCTGCACCTGCTGACCTGCATCCACTGCTCTGCAAACTCGCATCTGCTGACATGCATCCGCTGCTCTGCAAACCTGCACCTTCTGACCTGCATCCGCTGATCTGCAAACCTGCATCTGCTAACCTGCATCCGCTGCTCTGCAAACCTGCACCTGCTGACCTGCATCCGCTGCTCTGCAAACCTGCACCTGCTGACCTACATCCGCTGCTCTGCAAACCTGCACCTGCTGACCTGCATCCGCGACCACTTCAAGCAGTAGGGACTCAGGCACCTTTACCTCACTGTGCTCTTACCGCCACTGTTCCCACTCCAGTGGTCTCCGAGCCAGGGTGGTACAGGAGGTCTCCCTCCACACGTCAGGCTCACATCCCAGGTACGTTACAGCGTTACTGCAAGTTTAACAACGTATATTTCATTGGGTTATGTGTGTTTAATGTCATATAGTTTGGTGCGTTACTGCAAGTTTAACACCATATATTTTAGTGCGTTAATGCAAGTTTAACGGCATATATTTTAGTGCACGTTTAACGAAGTATATTTCTGTGCATTACTGCACGCTTTACCCAGTATATTGCAGTGCGTTAGTACAGTTTTACTGCAGTATATTATATTGTATCAGTGGAGTGTGTCTGTGTAGTGAGTACTCAAGTTAAAGTACACTAAACACCACTTTCCATTGATTAAAGTGCATCCATATACACATTTCCCAAACTTTATAAAATGTTGTTAATAAGCACTCCCTCATCATGTCTGGGAGGCCAACAAGGAGAGTCAGATGTTCCCACGGCACTGTGAAGAGGCCTGCAGTGTATGTGTTCACAGGCAAAGGTGGACATGGTCAGCCCTCAGGCTGCCATAGCCCCAGTATCAGGCATTGAGGAATCAGTTATTTGAACACAGCGTCAGCCACTTGCTCCTTGAAGATGCACAGCCATTACTTGATTCAGATGTTGGTTCTGAGGTTGAGGAAGGCAGAAACATGAGCCTACAGAGAGGAGAGAACACTGGTACACAAATTGGCATTCATGTTCCTCCAGCCGAAGCATATTGCCAGGTTGTCTCCAGTGGAAATGAGGATTGAGGAGATGATCATGATGAGGTCACTGATGTGACTTGAATGCCGAATAGAGCAGAGGAGGAAAGTGAGAGTGAGGCGCAAACCCAATGAGGCAGCCATCGTAGAAGAGTAGAGTGCAACCACTCTATTCCATCACACTGTGGAGCTGTTATCTTCTGGCCCACTTCCCACAGCTCAGCTATCTGGGCCTTTGTTTGCACATGTGCAGCTGATTGGACTGTTGAAATTTGCAAACTTTGTCTCAAGCACATCAAGCGTGGCAAAACACCAGCCATTTGGGTACCACATGCTTGCCAAGGTATTTAACTTCCCACCATTCAGCCTGTAGGCAAGAGAACCTGAAAGCCAGACAAAAGGGGTTCGTTTCTGTTCCTCCTCCTTACTCACCTCAGTCTGCCCCCACTATACCTCATGACCTCTCAACAGCCTCCACTGGCAGGGATGACGGTATGGCGCAGGGTGTCCCAGGTCCTTGCAGCACATCTACCAGTAGCCCAGTACCAGCTGTAGACTATAGTAGGGATGAGCTGAACATACCCGGTTCGGTTTGTACCAGAAGATGCAAGACAAAAAATTTGTGCGATCATGCGAACACCGTTAAAGTCTATGGGGCACGAACGTGATAAATCAAAAGTGTTCATTTTAAAGGCTTATATGCAAGTTATTGCCATGAAACATCTTTTAAGGAGCCAGGTACTGCCCCAGAGGACATGTATCAATGCAAAAAAAGTTTTTAAAACGGCCGTTTTTTCAGGAGCCGTCATTTTAATAATGCTTAAAGTGAAACAATCAAAATGAAATATTCCGTTAAATATCGTGCCTGGGGGGGTGCCATTAGTCTGCCTGTAAAGTGGCTCATCTGTCTCATGTGTTTTACTGTGCCACAAAATGACATTTCTAAAGGGTCTGGCATGGAATTTAAAGGGGACTCCATGCCAAACTATAAAAAAAATGTGGCTTGGGGTCCCCCCCAAATCCATATCAGACCCTTATCTGAGCAAGAAGCCTGGCAGGTTGGATAGAGGGGGATGAGTGAGTGCCCCCCCTCCTGAACCATACCTGGATGCTTGCCCTCAACATGGGGAGGGTGCTTTGGGGTCCCCCTCAAAGCACCTTGTCCCCATGTTGATGGGGACAAGGGCCTCATCCCCAGAACCCTTGCCCGGAAGTTGTGGGGGTCTGCAGGCGGGGGGCTTATCGGAAACTGGAAACCCCCTTTAACAAGGGGGCCCCCAGATCTCACCCCCCATGTGATTGGGTATGGGGTACATTGTAATCACCAAAAAAAGTGCAAAAAGTAAAAACCACAATACGTTTTTGATAATCCCTTTATTAAAAAAGAAAAAAAGTGTCCCGCGATGTCCATCCATCTTCAATCACATCGCGCAAATGGACCCGAAAAATAGAAAAAAAATGAAAATACTCCGCCTCATGACGTCAGAAGGAGCGAGGTCAATCAGTTACAATCAGTTACGCCGGGTGGCCCTGCCCTTGCCTATATAACAGCTGTCACAGCGAAAAGACAGCAGTCAGCATAACGCCTCCCTTGGAGGCGGAGTATTTTTGTTTTGTTTTTTCTATTTTTTGGGTCTGTCTGCGCCGTGATTGAAGATGGATGGACATTGCGGGACACCTTTTTTTTTTACCCAATAAAGGACTTGTGTATTGTGGTTTTTACTTTTTTACTCTTTTTTTGGTGAATGGGTAGGGGTACAATGCACCCCATACCCATTCACATAGGGGGGGGCAGGATCTGGGGACCCCCTTGTTAAAGGGGCTTCCAGATTCCAATAAGCTCCCCGCCCGCAGACCCCCACAACCACCTTGAAAGGGTTGTGGGGATGAGGCCCTTGTCCCCATTAACATGTTGAGGACATGTGGTCTGGTATGGCTAACTCGCCCCCCCCTATCCAGGCCTGCCAGGCTGCTTGCTCGTATAAGGGTTTGTTATGGATTTTAGGGGGGATCCCACGCCAATTTTTTTTTAATTTTGGCGTGGAGTTTCCCTAAAATCTATGCCAGACCCAAAGGGCCTGGTATGGATTTTGGGGGGACCCCATGCCGTTTTTTTTTTTTTCCATCAAGGTTTATTGTAAAGAATAAAGAGATACATCTGTGGAGACGCAGCTCCACCCATTACTATACTGCCACCAAATGTGTAGCAATGACCCTTTTTCAGAGTTACAGCGCCAACAAGTATCCGAGTGGTCTGGAAACCACGCATGTAGCTTTACTGGTGTGGCATACCATTGAGTGAGTAACTTGTATGCTGTTTCCTGAGTTCTTGTGCTCAGGGAGCATTTATGAGCAAAAATGCATGTTTTCTTCCATTGTGAGGTCGATAACGGAATGTCTAGTGCTCTCAACCAGCTCTCTCTGAGATCCCTCTCATCTTTGTCCTCCCCATTTTGAATCCAGCGGTATGCTAATGAAGTCACTTTGGAAATGGGTTCCTCTGTCTGACAGACTGACTCTAGTTCCGTTAGTGGTCTGTTAACCACTTCAGCCCCGGAAGGTTTTACCCCCTTCCTGACCAGAGCACTTTTTACAATTCGGCACTGCGTCGCTTTAACTGCTAATTGCGCGGTCATGCAATGCTGTACCCAAATGAAATTTGCGTCCTTTTCTTCCCACAAATAGAGCTTTCTTTTGATGGTATTTGATCACCTCTGCCGTTTTTATTTTTTGCGCTATAAACGGAAAAAGACCGAAAATTTTGAAAAAAAATGATATTTTCTACTTTTTGTTATAAAAAAAATCCAATAAACTCAATTTTAGTCATACATTTAGGCCAAAATGTATTCGGCCACATGTCTTTGGTAAAAAAAATGTCAATAAGCGTATATTTATTGGTTTGCGCAAAAGTTATAGCGTCTACAAACTAGGGTACATTTTCTGGAATTTGCACAGCTTTTAGTTTATGACTGCCTATGTCATTTCTTGAGGTGCTAAAATGGCAGGGCAGTACAAAACCCCCCCAAATGACCCCATTTTGGAAAGTAGACACCCCAAGGAAATTGCTGAGAGGCATGTTGAGCCCGTTGAATATTTATTTTTTTTGTCCCAAGTGATTGAATAATGACAAAAAAAAAAAAAAAAATTTACAAAAAGTTGTCACTAAATGATATATTGCTCACACAGGCCATGGGCATATGTGGAATTGCACCCCAAAATACATTCAGCTGCTTCTCCTGAGTACGAGGATACCACATGTGTGGGACTTTTTGGGAGCCTAGCCGCGTACGGGGCCCCAAAAACCAAGCACCGCCTTCAGGATTTCTAAGGGCATAAATTTTTTATTTCACTCCTCGCTGCCTATCACAGTTTTGAAGGCCATAAAATGCCATGATGGCACAACCCCCCCCCCCCCCCAAATGACCCCATTTTGGAAAGTAGACACCCCAAGCTATTTGCTAAGAGGCATGGTGAGTATTTTGCAGCTCTCATTTGTTTTTGAAAATGAAGAAAGACCAGAAATTTTTTTTTTTTTTCTTTTTTCAATTTTCAAAACTTTGTGACAAAAAGTGAGGTCTGCAAAATACTCACTATACCTCTCATCAAATAGCTTGGGGTGTCTACTTTCCAAAATGGGGTCATTTGGGGGGGTTTGTGCCACCTGGGCATTCCATGGCCTCCGAAACTGTGATAGGCAGTGAAGAGTGAATTCAAAAATTTACGCCCTTAGAAAGCCTGAAGGCGGTGCTTGGTTTTCGGGGTCCCGTGCGCGGCTAGGCTCCCAAAAAGTCCCACACGTGTGGTATCCCCATACTCAGGAGAAGCAACAGAATTTATTTTGAGGTGTAATTTCACATATCCCCATGGCATGTTTGAGCAATATATCATTTAGTGACAACTTTGTGCAAAAAAAAAAAAAAAATTTTGTCTCTTTCCTGCAACTTGTGTCACAATATAAAATATTCCATGGACTCGACATGCCTCTCAGCAAATAGCTTGGGGTGTCTACTTTCCAAAATGGGGTCATTTGGGGGGGTTTTGAACTGTCTTGGCATTTTATGCACAACATTTAGAAGCTTATGTCACACATCACCCACTCTTCTAACCACTTGAAGACAAAGCCCTTTCTGACACTTTTTGATTACATGAAAAAATTATTTTTTTTTGCAAGAAAATTACTTTGAACCCCCAAACATTATATATTTTTTTAAAGCAAATGCCCTACAGATTAAAATGGTGGGTGTTTCATTTTTTTTTTCACACAGTATTTGCGCAGCGATTTTTCAAACGCATTTTTTGTGGAAAAAACACACTTTTTAAAATTTTAATGCACTAAAACACACTATATTGCCCAAATGTTTGATGAAATAAAAAAGATGATCTTAGGCCGAGTACATGGACACCAAACATGACATGCTTTAAAATTGCGCACAAACGTGCAGTGGCAACAAAATTAATACATTTTTAAAAGCCTTTAAAAGCCTTTACAGGTTACCACTTTAGATTTACAGAGGAGGTCTACTGCTAAAATTACTGCCCTCGATCTGACGTTCGCGGTGACACCTCACATGCATGGTGCAATTGCTGTTTACATTTGATGCCAGACCGACGCTTGCGTTTGCCTTAGCGTGAGAGCAGGGGGGACAGGGGTGCTTTTTTTTTTTTTTTTTCTTTATTATTTTTTTGCTTTTTTATCTTATTTTTAAACTGTTCCTTTCATTTTTTTTTTTAATCATTTTTATTGTTATCTCAGGGAATGCAAATATCCCCTATGATAGCAATAGGTAGTGACAGGTACTCTTTTTTGAAAAAATTGGGGTCTATTAGACCCTAGATCTCTCCTCTGCCCTCAAAGCATCTGACCACACCAAGATCGGTGTGAAAAAATGCTTCCCCAATTTCCCAATGGCGCTGTTTACATCCGGCAAAATCTAAGTCATAAAATGCTCGTAGCTTCCGGTTTCTTAGGCCATAGAGATGTTTGGAGCCACTCTGGTCTCTGATCAGCTCTATGGTCAGCTGGCTGAATCACCGGCTGCATTCTCAGGTTCCCTGTTGAGACAGGAGAGCCAGAGAAAAACACGGAAGACGGTGGGGGGGGGGCATTCCCTCCCACTGCTTGTAAAAGCAGTCTAGAGGCTAATTAGCCGCTAGGATTGCTTTTACATGAAAGCCGACCGCTGGCTGAAAAGAATGATACCAAGATGATACCTAAACCTGCAGGCATCATTCTGGTATAACCATTCAAAGTCGTGAATGGCGTACCTGAAGACAAAAAAATGGTTAACAATAAAGCACAGTGAACAGTAAAGTATAAAAAAATTGCATACCTGAAAAACAAACATGATAAAACATAATAACAATAAAACATTGCAGAATAGAATACAGTAAAAAAGAGCAGAACAATAGAGAGAGAGAGAACAATAAAACGACAACTATTTTTTTTTTTTTATTTTTGTTTGTGTTTTTTTTTTTTTTTACACTTTTTTTTGTAACTGTAACTTTTATAACGGTAACCGGTTCCAGGTTCGGGTCTCTCAAAATGCGATGGCATCTTGGGAGACCCTGTGAAAGTGTGTCCTAGTCTGTGGAATGCTGTACCCTACGCTAATACTCAGCTAGTGTATGGTAGCGTTCAAAACATTCACCAATGCAAAGACCAGGATTGTCAGGACAGGAGGGACAATAATAGCGGGTGTCACGCCTATATCCGCGCTTGCTGCAGACACAACATCTTTTTTGGGGGGGTTCGTTGGGTAGGGGTACTCGGGAGGACATAAAGAAAATGCCTCTCATGCAGCTGACTGCATTTGGTTGGGGATGTGAATGGGGGAAGTACGGGCGCTGCAGAAGCGGTGGGTTCCCAATTAGGATTGGCGAATGCAGCAGGAAGGGCAGTATGGGCATGACGGGCCTGTGTTTGTCTTTTTGGTGGCAGCGGGCCACTACTTTTGCTTGCCACCTCACCAGCTTGAACTGCACTTATGGGACTCGCCACGTCACCAAGTGTTACTGCAGTGCTGGTTTGACTACGACCGGGGTGTACTAGGCCGCTGCCGCTTGCCAGTTCACCAAAACGCTACCAAAAAAACTGTTAGCGATCGCAGGGATCAGGCCTGACTCTGCGAACGCTGCAGTTATGCGTTTAGTGTTTTGTAAGTGACAGTGATCGATCGATACTGCACTTGGGTGGGCTGGGCTGGGCCGGGCGGAGGGGCAAAACGCAGGTGCTAGCAGGTATCTGGGCTGATTATTATTATTATTATTATTCAGGATTTATATAGCGCCAACAGTTTACGCAGCGCTTTACAATATAAAAGGGAGACAATACAGTTATAATACAATACAATACAATAGGATTAAGAGGGCCCTGCTCAGAAGAGCTTACAATCTAATAGGGTGGGGCAGGTGGTACAAAAGGTTGTAACTGTGGGGAATGAGCTGGTGGAAGTGGTAAAAGAGATTAGTTGGAGACGTGATAGGCTTTCCTGAAGAGATGAGTTTTCAGGGATTGCCTGAAGGTAGTAAGAGTAGGGGATAGCCGGATAGATGGAGGTAGCGAGTTCCAGAGGATGGGAGAGGCTCTGGAGAAATCCTGGAGACGAGCATGGGAGGAGGAGATGAGAGAGCTTGAAAGCAGGAGGTCTTGAGAAGAGCGGAGAGGTCGATTTGGGTGATATTTGGAGACAAGATTAGTGATGTAGCTTGGGGCAGAGTTGTAAATGGCTTTGTATGTTGTGGTTAGAATTTTGAATTTAATTCGCTGGGTGATTGGGAGCCAGTGTAGGGATTGAAGTAGAGGGTTGGCAGACACTGAGCGGTTGGTAAGGTGGATAAGTCTGGCAGCAGCATTCATGATAGACTGAAGAGGGGATAGCCTATGGAGCGGTAGGCCAATGAGAAGGGAGTTGCAATAGTCAAGGCGAGAGATAACAAGGGAGTGAATGAGGAGCTTGGTGGTTTCATTTGTTAAAAAAGGGCAAATTTTAGAGATGTTACGGAGGTGAATTCTACAAACTTTTGACAGCGATTGGATTTGAGGCTGAAATGACAAGTCAGAATCTAGGATTACACCTAGTACCCTGGCGTGAGGGGAGGCACTGATGGTTGCATTGTTGATTTTGATGGAAAAGTCATGGAGGGGGGCACGGGCGGGGGGTAATATTAATAGCTCAGTTTTAGAGAGATTTAGTTTAACCACTTCAGCCCCGGAAGGTTTTACCCCCTTCCTGACCAGAGCACTTTTTACAATTCGGCACTGCGTCGCTTTAACTGCTAATTGCGCGGTCGTGCAATGCTGTACCCAAACGAAATTTGCGTCCTTTTCTTCCCACAAATAGAAATTTCTTTTGATGGTATTTGATCACCTCTGCCGTTTTTATTTTTTGCGCTATACACGGAAAAAGACCGAAAATTTTGAAAAAAAATGATATTTTCTACTTTTTGTTCTAAAAAAAATCCAATAAACTCAATTTTAGTCATACATTTAGGCCAAAATGTATTCAGCCACATGTCTTTGGTAAAAAAAATGTCAATAAGTGTATATTTATTGGTTTGCGCAAAAGTTATAGCGCCTACAAACTAGGGTACATTTTCTGGAATTTACACAGCCTTTAATTTATGACTGCCTATGTCGTTTCTTGAGGTGCTAAAATGGCAGGGCAGTACAAAACCCCCACAAATGACCCCATTTTGGAAAGTAGACACCCCAAGGAAATTGCTGAGAGGCATGTTGAGCCCATTGAATATTCATTTTTTTTGTCCCAAGTGATTGAATAATGACAAAAAAAAAACAAAACAAAAATAATTATAAAAAGTTGTCACTAAATGATATATTGCTCACACAGGCCATGGGCATATGTGGAATTGCACCCCAAAATACATTTAGCTACTTCTCCTGAGTACGGGGATACCACATGTGTGGGACTTTTAGGGAGCCTAGCCGCGTACGGGGCCCCGAAAACCAAGCACCGCCTTCAGGATTTCTAAGGGTGTAAATTTTTGATTTCACTCTTCACTGCCTATCACAGTTTCGGAGGCCATGGAATGCCCAGGTGGCACAAACCCCCCCCAAATGACCCTATTTTGGAAATTAGACACCCCAAGCTATTTGCTGAGAGGCATGGTGAGTATTTTGCAGCTCTCATTTGTTTTTGAAAATAAAGAAAGACGAGAAAAAACATTTTTTTTTTTCTTTTTTCAATTTTCAAAACTTTGTGACAAAAAGTGAGGTCTGCAAAATACTCACTATACCTCTCATCAAATAGCTTGGGGTGTCTACTTTCCAAAATGGGGTCATTTGGGGGGGGGGGTTTTGCCACCTGGGCATTCCATGGCCTCCGAAACTGTGATAGGCAGTGAAGAGTGAAATCAAAAATTTACGGCCTTAGAAATCCTGAAGGCGGTGCTTGGTTTTTGGGGTCCCGTACGCGGCTAGGCTCCCAAAAAGTCTCACACATGTGGTATCCCCATACTCAGGAGAAGCAACAGAATGCATTTTGGGGTGTAATTTCACATATTCCCATGGCATGTTTGAGCAATATATCATTTAGTGACAACTTTGCGCAAAAAAAAAATAAAAAAAATAAAAAATTGTCTCTTTCCCGCAACTTGTGTCACAATATAAAATATTCCATGGACTCGACATGCCTCTCAGCAAATAGCTTGGGGTGTCTACTTTCCAAAATGGGGTCATTTGGGGGGGTTTTGAACTGTCCTGGCATTTTATGCACAACATTTAGAAGCTTATGTCACACATCACCCACTCTTCTAGCCATTTGAAGACAAAGCCCTTTCTGACACTTTTTGATTACATAAAAAAATAATTTTTTTTTGCAAGAAAATTACTTTGAACCCCCAAACATTATATATTTTTTTAAAGCAAATACCCTACAGATTAAAATGGTGGGTGTTTCATTTTTTTTTTCACACAGTATTTGCGCAGCGATTTTTCAAACGCATTTTTTGGGGAAAAAACACACTTTTTTTTTTTTTTTAATGCACTAAAACACACTATATTGCCCAAATGTTTGATGAAATAAAAAAGATGATCTTAGGCCGAGTACATGGATACCAAACATGACATGCTTTAAAATTGCGCACAAACGTGCAGTGGCGACAAACTAAATACATTTTTAAAAGCCTTTAAAAGCCTTTACAGGTTACCACTTTAGATTTACAGAGGAGGTCTACTGCTAAAATTACTGCCCTCGATCTGATGTTCGCGGTGATACCTCACATGCATGGTGCAATTGCTGTTTACATCTGACGCCAGACTGACGCTTGCGTTCGCCTTAGCGCGAGAGCAGGGGGGACAGGGGTGCTTTTTTTTTCTTTTTTTTTTTTTCTTTATTATTATTATTTTTTTTATCTTATTTTAAAACTGTTCCTTTCATTTTTTTTTTTTTAAATCATTTTTATTGTTATCTCAGAGAATGTAAATATCCCCTATCATAGCAATAGGTAGTGACAGGTACTCTTTTTTGAAAAAATTGGGGTCTATTAGACCCTAGATTTCTCCTCTGCCCTCAAAGCATCTGACCACACCAAGATCGGTGTGATAAAATGCTTTCCCAATTTCCCAATGGCGCTGTTTACATCCGGCGAAATCTAAGTCATAAAATGCTCGTAGCTTCCGGTTTCTTAGGCCATAGAGATGTTTGGAGCCACTCTGGTCTCTGATCAGCTCTATGGTCAGCTGGCTGAATCACCGGCTGCATTCTCAGGTTCCCTGTTGAGACAGGAGAGCCAGAGAAAAACACGGAAGACGTTGGGGGGGGGGGGGCATTCCCTGCCACTGCTTGTAAAAGCAGTCTAGAGGCTAATTAGCTGCTAGGATTGCTTTTACATGAAAGCCGACCGCTGGCTGAAAAGAATGATACCAAGATGATACCTAAACCTGCAGGCATCATTCTGGTATAACCACTCAAAGTTGTGAATGGCGTACCTGAAGACAAAAAAATGGTTAACAATAAAGCACAGTAAACGGTAAAGTATAAAAAATTGCATACCTGAAAAGCAAACATGATAAAACATAATAACAATAAAACATTGCAGAATAGAATACAGTAAAAAAGAGCAGAACAATAGAGAGAGAATAGAGAGAGAGAGAACAATAAAACGACAACTATTATTTTTTATTTTATATTTTTGCTTGTGTTTTTTTTTTTTTTTTTTTTACACTTTTTTTTGTAACTAACTTTTATAACTGTAACCGGTTCCAGGTTCGGGTCTCTCAAAATGCGATGGCATCTTGGGAGACCCTGTGAAAGTGTGCCTAGTCTGTGCAATGCTGTACCCTACGCTAATACTCAACTAGTGAATGGTAGCGTTCAAAACATTCACCAATGCAAAGACCAGGATTGTCAGGACAGGAGGGACAATAATAGCGGGTGTCACGCCTATATCCGCGCTTGCTGCAGACACGACATCTTTTTAGGGGGGGTTCGTTGGGTAGGGGTACTCGGGAGGACATAAAGAAAATGCCTCTCATGCAGCCGACTGCATTTGGTTGGGGATGTGAATGGGGGAAGTACGAGCCCTGCAGAAGTGGTGGGTTCCCAATTAGGATTGGCGAATGCAGCAGGAAGGGCATTATGGGCACGACGGGCCTGTGTCTTCTTGGTGGCAGCGGGACACTACTTGTGCTTGCCACCTCACCAGCTTGAACTGCACTTATGGGACTCGCCACGTCACCAAGTGTTACTGCAGTGCGGGTTTGACTACGACCGGGGTGTACTAGGCCGCTGGTGCTTGCCAGTTCACCAAAACGCTACCAAAAAAACTGTTAGCGATCGCAGGGATCAGGCCTGACTCTGCGAACGCTGCAGTTATTTGTTTAGTGTTTTGTAAGTGACAGGGATCGATCGATACTGCACTTGGGTGGGCTGGGCTGGGCCGGGCAGAGGGGAAAAACGCAGGTGCTAGCGGGTATCTGGGCTGATCCCGCTAACACTGCGTTTTTGGGAACCCTAAACTGCTGGGGACGCCAGTATAGATCTGATCGGATCAGATATTGATCCGTTCAGATACTATACCACTAAGGGAGGTGTACGGTGCGTGCGTGGGTGTTAGCAGTACTGGCGCTAACCTGACGCTGCCTGGGGCTGGTGCTTGCCAGTTCACCAAAACGCTACCAAGAAAACTGTTAGCGATCGCAGGGATCAGGCCTGACTCTGCGAACGCTGCAGTTATTTGTTTAGTGTTTTGTAAGTGACAGTGATCGATCGATACTGCACTTGGGTGGGCTGGGCTGGGCCGGGCGGAGGGGAAAAACGCAGGTGCTAGCAGGTATCTGGGCTGATCCCGCTAACACTGCGTTTTTGGGAACCCTAAACTGCTGGGGACGCTAGTATAGATCTGATCGGATCAGATATTGATCCGTACAGATACTATACCACTAAGGGAGGCGTATGCTGCGTGCGTGGGTGTTAGCGGTACTGGCGCTAATCTGACGCTGCCTGGGGCGACGCATATCACCGCCGGGCGATCAGGGGGCTAAACCTTTATTCGGTAATAAACGGCGGGTGCCCTGACACTATAAAAAATAAACGAACTAACCAGCGTCACCCGTAACACTTATACGGTGATCAGTGGTGAAAGGGTTAACTAGGGGGCAATCAAGGGGTTAAAACATTTATTAGATAGTATATGGGGGTCCCTGACGCTATAAAACGCTGACGGCGAACCTAAATATTTACGTCCCTAACTAGCGTCACCAGCGACACTAATACAGCGATCAGAAAAATGATCGCTTAGTGACACTGATGACAGGGGGTGATCAAGGGGTTAAAACTTTATTAGGGGGGGTTAGGGGGGTACCCTAGACCTAAAGGGGGCCTAACACTCACTGCCCTAACACTGTAACTGTCACAAACTGACACCAATCAGTAATCAGAAAAAAAAAAAAAAAAATACTGCTTGGTGTCAGTTTGTGACAGGGGGGGTGGTTGGGGGGGGATCGGGGGGCGATCGGGGGGGGGGGATCGGGGATGTTTAGTGTGCCTGGCATGTTCTACTGTGTTGTGTGTAGTGTTGTGCACTTACATGTCTTCTCTCCTCGGCGCTGGAACGGAAACTGCCGAGCCGAGGAGAGATGACATCACATCCTCTGCCTGTGTGAAACTACACACAGGCAGGGGAGGATTCCGATTGGCTGGGAGCGATCGCGAGGGGGGGGGCCACGATCGGATGGTCTCCCCCTCGCCTCCCAACGCTCCCAGTATCAAGCCGACCGCCGCTGGCACCGGGGGGGGTCCGATCGGACCCCCCCCCCGCGGGAGGCAGATCACGTACAGGTATGTGATTCTGCCTGCCCGTGCCATTCTGCTGACGTATATCTACGTTAGGCGGTCGGCAAGTGGTTAAGGAAGTGGTGCGACATCCATGCTGATATGTCAGTTAGTAAGTTAGTAATGCAAGAGGAGACTGAAGGAGTGAGGTGAGGAGTAGACAGATAGATTTGGGTGTCATCAGCGTATAAGTGGTATTGGAAGCCATGGGCAGTTATTAGGTGACCAAGGGAGGAGGTGTAGATAGAGAAGAGAAGGGGTCCAAGAACCAAGCCTTGGGGGACCCCCACAGAAAGGGGCAATGGAGAGGAGGAGACAGAGTTGTAGGTGACACTGAAGGAGCGCTGTGATAAATAGCCAGAGAACCAGGATAGAGCAGAATCTCGGAGGCCAAGGGAATGTAGTTTATTGAGAAGGAGCGGGTGGTCAACAGTATCAAAGGCCGCAGAGAGGTCAAGTAGTAGGAGTATGGAGTACTGGCTGTTGGTTTTAGCAGTTAGTAAATCGTTAGTGAGTTTTAGTAAGGTAGTTTCCGTGGAGTGCTGCGAGCGAAAGCCAGACTGTAAGGGGTCAAGAAGGTTATTTTCATTGAGGTAGGAGCTAAGACGGTTGTAGACTAAGCGTTCTAGAAGTTTAGAGGTGAATGGGAGTAGTGAGATGGATCTTAAGTTGTTCAGGTCGGTAGGGTCCAGTGAGGGCTTTTTAAGAATGGGAGTGATCTGTGCATGTTTTAGAGGGGAGGGGAAAATGCCACTAGAAAGGGAGAGATTGAAGATGTGGGTGAGGGAGCATAGGATAGAAGAAGAGGGTGACCGTAGTAGTTGTGAGGGAACAGGATCCAAGGAACAATTGGTTAGGTGGGCATCCGAGAAAATTTTTGTAACCTCTTCCGTAGTAGCCAATTCAAAAGAGGAGAGGGTTGAATGTGCTGCTGGGCAAGGTATGATGGGTGGGGAAGACGTACGCACAGTGGAGATGTCCTCACGAATTGCATCGATCTTGTCTTTGAAGTGATTGGCAATCTCTTGGGCAGTGAGTGAGTTAGTGGGTAGAGGGGGTGGTGGACGAAGCAGAGAGTTAAAGGTTGAGAAGAGCCGACGGGGACTGGATGACAAGGAATTAATAAGAGAGACAAAGTAGGCTTGTTTGGCAGCATGGAGGCATGAATTGTATTTTAGAAGGGCAGATTTATATAGGGTGAAGTCTTGCAGGCATTTGGTTTTACGCCACAGTCGGCTGATCCCGCTAACACTGCGTTTTTGGGAATCCTAAACTGCTGGGGACGCTAGTATAGATCTGATCGGATCAGATATTGATGCGTTCAGATACTATACCACTAAGGGAGGTGTACGGTGCGTGGGTGTTAGCGCTACTGGCACTAACCTGACGCTGCCTGGGGCTGGTGCTTGCCATTTCACCAAAACGCTACCAAAAAAACTGTTAGCGATCGCAGGGATCAGGCCTGACTCTGCGAACGCTGCAGTTATGCGTTTAGTGTTTTGTAAGTGACAGTGATCGATCGATACTGCACTTGGGTGGGCTGGGCCGAGCCGGGCGGAGGGGCAAAATGCAGGTGCTAGCAGGTATCTGGGCTGATCCCGCTAACACTGCGTTTTTGGGAACCCTAAACTGCTGGGGACACTAGTATAGATCTGATCGGATCAGATATTGATCCGTTCAGATACTATACCACTAAGGGAGGCGTATGCTGCGTGCGTGGGTGTTAGCGGTACTGGCGCTAATCTGACGCTGCCTGGGGCGACGCATATCACCGCCGGGCGATCGGGGGCTAAACCTTTATTCGGTAATAAACGGCGGGTGCCCTGACACTATAAAAAATAAACAAACTAACCAGCGTCACCCGTAACGGTTATACAGTGATCAGTGGTGAAAGGGTTAACTAGGGGGCAATCAAGGGGTTAAAACATTTATTAGGTAGTATATGGGGGTCCCTGTCGCTATAAAACGCTGACGGCGAACCTAAATATTTACGTCCCTAACTAGCGTCACCAGCGACACTAATACAGCGATCAGAAAAATGATCGCTTAGCGACACTGGTGACGGGGGGTGATCAAGGGGTTAAAACTTTATTAGGGGGGGTTAGGGGGGTACCCTAGACCTACAGGGGGCTAATACTCACTGCCCTACCACTTCTAACTGTCACAAACTGACACCAATCAGTAATCAGGAAAAAAAAAAAAAAACAGCTTGGTGTCAGTTTGTGACATGGGGGGGGGGTGATTGGGGGGGGATCGGGGGGCGATCGGGGGGGATCGGGGGTGTTTAGTGTGCCTGGCATGTTCTACTGTGTGTGTTTGTGTTTTACACTTACTCGGATGTCTTCTCTCCTCGGCGTCGGAACGGAAACTGCCAAGCCGAGGAGAGATGACATCACATCCTCTGCCTGTGTGTACTATACACAGGCAGGGGATGTTTCTCATTGGCTGGGAGCGATCGCGAGGGGGGGGCCACGATCGGATGGCCTCCCCCTCATCTCTGATCGCTCCTAGACAAATGCCGACCGCCGCTGGCACCGGGGGGGTCCGATCGGACCCCCCGCCCGCGGGAAGGCAATCACGTACCAGGTACGTGATTTTGCCTGCCCGTGCCGCTCTGTTCACGTATATATGCGTGAGGCGGTCGGCAAGTGGTTAAAATTGTGTTTTCTTTGTGTTCTGTTAAGGAAACTACGGCATTGAAAATAAGTCCAAAGCTGTGTGTTTAAAGTCTGTAAAATCCCTGAACTCTTGATTGTGGAAGCATTGTAAAGCCAGTAGGGGTTTATTTGTGTCGATGGTTTGTAGTGATCAGTTTCCCATTCCCGGTAGAAAGTTGGGGTTATTCTGTAATGGAGTAAGCGGGCTAAGGGGTGATGAGAAGTTAGTAAGTTTTGTTAACTTATGGAAAATTGCTAGGGTAGTGCCCACTAAGGGATGTGTCCTCATTTCCACTGGGAGACTACTCCATTGAATCCATGGTGAGTATCTGATTGGTGTATGGCTTAATATTTCTTCTATTTCTACCCAATCTTTGATTTTAAAGTGGCAATGCCAGTCTATTATCCTAGTTACGTGGGCGGCAAGGTAATAAGCGCGGAAATCTGGGATTCCCATCCCTCCTTTATCTTTGGGCTTAGTAAGTCGAGAAATTCTTACTCTGGGTTTTTTGTGGGCCCAAATAAATTTCGTTTGAGTTGAGTGAAGCAGTTTAAAAAAGTTTAGGGGGATTTTTATCGGTAGATTTCTAAATAGATACAAGACTCTTGGTAGAATAACCATTTTACAGATAGCTGCCTGTCCAAACCAGGAGAAGCCCTTTAGATGCCAGTTTTTTAAATCTGAGCATATTGTTTTCAATAGGGGGGTGAAATTGTGTTCAAACATTTGGGAAAGTTTGGGAGTTAGCCATATCCCTAAGTATTTAAGCGCTGAGCCTACCCATTTAAAAGGGCAATTTGACTTAATGAGGTCTAATTTATTTGTAGGGATCGAGATATTTAAAATTTCCGATTTGGCATAATTAATTTTGAGATTTGAGAAATACCCAAAAATAGAGAATTCTTTCATCAAGGAGGGAAGTGAGATGTGGGTATTCGTTATGAAGAACAACAAGTCATCGGCGTATGCCGCCACCTTGTATTCTTTTTTTCCTACCTCAAAACCCTGTATTGCCCTTTCTGCTACAATCCGTCTGATAAATGGCTCTAAGGTTAGAATAAACAACAGGGGCGAGAGAGGACATCCCTGTCTCGTACCATTGTTGATCTTTACTGTGTTTGAAAGTGAGCCATTAATCTTCAGCTGTGCAGTAGGGTTTTAATAGCGCATAGAGATCCAAGACATCATATTATTTCCCAAGCCAATGAACCTGCATGTTTCTAGCATAAAATCCCAGGCTACGCGGTCAAAGGCCTTCTCCGCGTCCGTGGACAGGAGAAGGCCTTCGACTTTCCTCATCCCGGCAGCATGCATTAAATTGAGCGTTTTGATAACATTATCTCTGGTTTCTCTTCCTGGCATGAATCCTGCTTGCTCGCTACCTATCAAACCGGGAAGTAGAGGTTTCAACCTATTGGCTATTATTTTTTAAATCAATTTCACATCTAGATTCAGTAGCGATATTGGCCTGTAACTTGCACATTCTGTCAGGTCCTTGTTTGGCTTGGGAAGAATTGTTATATGTGCCTTGAGAAAATCTGTTGGGATCTCCCTGGGCTCAGAAAGATAGTTCAGGGCCCTTAGTAACGGTCCGAGCAGAGTTTCCTGAAAAGTTTTGTAATAAATTGCCGTGAAACCGTCCGGCCCTGGACTTTTTCCCATCTTTAGGTGCTTGATCGCTTGTTGTAATTCACAAGCTTCTATGGGACTTTCTAGTTGAGTAATATCTTCAAATGATAATGTGGGCAATTCTGAGTCTGTCAGATATTGACGTATGGCTTGTAATCTCGTTCCTTGAATAACGCTAGGTTTCTGTGGGTTGGGTAAGTTATACAAGGCTGTATAATAATTATGAAAGTGGTGTGCAATTTCTTTAGTAGTGATGTCAAGTTTCCCTTCTTTTGTTCGTATGCCTGAGATGTTTTGTTGTGTTTTCGCGTTTTTTATGGCTCTTGCTAATAAGCTTCCTGTTTTGTTGCCGTGTTCATAGTAGATTTTTAAAAAAAAAAATAGGAATCTTTTAGCCCTTGTGTCAAAAATCTGTTGAAGTGCCTTTCTATTTTCTAAAAGTTCGGTTGCCGAATGTTCTGTCAAGGATTGTTTATGTAAGGATTCCAGGGCGCGAATCTTCTCTGTCAGTGAATTAATTTTATTTTCCCTCTCTTTTTTGCGGTGAGATCCCATTCTAATGAGTTCCCCTCTGATTGTGCATTTATGTGCTTCCCATATAGAGAGGGGATTGACGTCTGGTGTAGTGTTGGTTTTGAAGTAGTCTGTTAATGATGTCGCTATTTGAGGAAGTGAAGTTGGGTCTGTTATCAATGCTGAATTCAATCTCCAAGTATTTGTTTTGGATCGGGGTTCTGTGATCTTTAACGATATTGAAATTGGGGTATGGTCTGAGAAGGTCTGTATCCCTATGTTAGCTCCTAAGACTATATCCAAGTCTCTTTGTGAGACAAAGATATAATCTATTCTCGAGTATCTGCTGTGGGGTATGGAATAGAAGGTGTAGTCTTTTCCCTCGGGATAAATAAATCTCCAAGAATCTATTAGTTGTAACGAGTTCAGTAATGTTTTGATTTGTTTAAGTATTTTGTACGTAATAAAGGTTTTGCCTGTGGACGTATCATTGAGAGGATTCAATGGGACATTAAAGTCCCCCCCTAGAATGATACAGCCTGAGCCAAAGTCTTTGAGTTTTCCGATAATTTTACGGCAGAAGGGTAGGTGTGCTGTGTTGGGAAAATAAACATTTGCTAGCGTAACAGGTGTTCCGTAGCAATTCCCTTTCAGGAATATGAACCTTCCCTCTGGATCTATGAGTTTGTCAGTTAGTTCAAAGGAAGCATCCTTACTGATGAGTATGGACACTCCCTTGGATTTTGCTAAATCATTCGTTGCATGATATGCCTGTGTGAAAAAAGAGTCTGTCAGCTTAGGAACTTGTTGAGTTTTGAAGTGTGTTTCCTGCAAGAACACAAAACGGGGTTTACCTTTCTTGAGTTCTTTTAAGAGAGTCTTGCGTTTTTCAGGGATATTCAAGCCCTTCGTGTTGTGAGAGATCACTGTAGGCTCATGTCCCAGGGATGAGTACGCCATCTTGAGGACCCAGAGAGAGCTGTCGAAGCAACAACTGGAGAAAAAACTTAAGTTTCCGATGTATTACACGTTACCCTTTAGAAAGTATAGGTAAAAAGAAATAAAGAAGAGAAGGGTAAAATGAATACTTAGAAGGTGAGAGGCCGTTTTTTTTTTACATTTTGACGTGGTGTTCCCCTTAAAATCTATACCAGACCCAAAGGGCCTGGTATGGACTGGGGGGAACCCATGCCAATTTTTTTCTTAATTCTGTTTGACAGGTGCATATCAATGCAATTTTTGATAGCAAGGCCAATTCTTGCTTTTATCAAGAGTACCTCTATAGGTTTAAGGTGTAAAGGCGCCACTGACACCCAAAGACCAATTTTTTTCTCACCTGTTTGACAGGTGCATATCATTGCAATTTTTGATAGCAAGGCCAATTATTGCTTTCATCAAGAGTACCTCTAAAGGGTTATGGTGTGAAGGTGCCACAGACACCCAAAGACCAATTTTTCCGCACCTGTTTGACAAGTGCATATCATTGCAATTTTTGATAGCGAGGCCAATTATTGCTTTCATCAAGAGTACCTCTAAAGGGTTATGGTGTGAAGGTGCCACAGACACCCAAAGATCAATTTTTCCACACCTGTTTGACAGGTGCATATCATTGCAATTTTTGATAGCAAGGCCAATTCTTGCTTTCACCAAGAGTACCTCTATAAAGTTATTTTGGATAGGCACCACCGACACCCAAAGACCAATTTTTCACACCTGTTTGACAGGTGCATATCATTAAAATTTTTGACAGCAAGGCCAATTCTTGCTTTCATCAAGAGTACCTCTATAAGCTTATGGTGTGAAGGCACCACGGACACCCAAAGACCAATTTTTCTGCACCTGTTTGACAGGTGCTTATAATTTCAATTTGTGATGACAAGGCCAATTTTTTGCTTTTATCAAGAGTACCTTTATAGGGTTATAGTGTGAAGGCGCAACGGACATCCAAAGCCCATTTTTTCCGGACCTGTTACTTCTATCCAAAGTCTGTGGAAGAGACACCACAATTTATCCAAAAAATATCTAATTTTGTTCCCAGTGCACTACATTGTGGCCTCATCATACAGACTAGCTCCCCAAGCCGTTGCTTACAAAATAATGAAAGCTTGCAGGGAAAATGTAATTTTTTGGGCTTTATAAATTCAATTTTTGCTGCAGCACCTTTTATGCCACTTTACAGGTAGATTAAGGGGACCCCCCAAACACTATATTGAACTATTGAACTAACTATGTAACTATGTAATTTTTATGCTTTCATTTTAATCATCAATAATAATCACTGCTCATTTAAAAAATGGCGTTTTTTACAAACTTTTTTTCATTGATACATGTCCCCCAGGGCAGTACCCGGATCTCCATAACCATTGTATGCCCAATTACTTGCATATATGCCTTCAAAATGGGCACTTTTGATTTTTCATGTTCGGGTCTCATAGGCTTCAATGGGGTTTGTTATTCAGTTCCGAACTTTTGCAATCTTAGAAAGTTCTGGTGCGAACCAAACAGGGGGTTGTTCGGCCCATCCCTAGTGGCAAGAAAATGAAATCTTCAAAAGACTCGGCATGCCTCTTATGAAATACTTTGTGGTGTTTACTTTCTAAAATGGGGTCATTTTGTGAGTAATTTCACTGTCCTGGCACTCCAGGGCTACCAAAAATGTGATTGGTAGTCAGGAACTTGGATGTTAATTGATGCCCCTGTAAACCCAAAGGTGATCCTTGGATTTTGGGATCCTTTATTTAACAATGCTTCAAAAAGGTCTCACATGCAGTGTATAATGCCTCCATAGTCTAAGCATGCCAATGCTGTGTGTTAGAAATACCTTATGAATTTAAAACTTTATTTTAAAAAATACATTTTCAAATTTGTATGCATTTTTCTCAGCTCCTGAACCATCAATAGCTGCATTTGGTGTGATGTTAGGCAGTAGAGGCTAGACATACCCTACCTTGTTGACATTTAAAGCAGGGGAGCACAGGGAAGGCAGGGGAGCTGCAAGACACAATCTAATACCAGGATACTAAAGAACAAGCAAAATGGCAACCACATGAACCAGAGATGCCATAACCGGAAGCCATGTAACCTAGATGTAAAGTCATCACACAGCTGTAGGGATGGTACAGGACAAGAAAAGGACCACACTGATAGTCTCCCAGGCGGATAATCCATTTAGAAGCGGCTGCTTCTTTCTCAAATCCAAGAAAGGGAGATACTAAAGAGTGTCTAAATAAAAACAAACAAAACCAAGCAAATGGAGGGAGGGACTGGATCTGAACCAAAAACAAGAAAAACACAACCCCATAACACCGTTTTTTCTGTACATGGGGTTATTAGCTTTATGTAGTTAGTCCTTTATATACTTTGGTGCGCTACAAGGATGGATCTGTTTTTTTTTAACAGCAGTCTTATTTCTACAGCAACTCCTGACTGTCATTTTGACAGCTGGAAATTGCCTGCAAGTGTAGGAGGGGTAGAAGAACTGGGCGGCTTACACTTGCAGAAAATGGAGATGCTAAAAAGTTCTTAACCACTTAAGGACCGCCTAACGCCGATTTACGTCGGCAAGGCGGCACGGGCAGGCAAAATCACGTACATGTACGTGATTTGCCTCTCGCGGGTGGGGGGTCCGATCGGACCCCCCCCCCGGTGCCCGAAGCGGTCCCGTTCTGTTCCCCGGCGATCCGAGATGAGGGGGAGGCCATCCGTTCGTGGCCCCCCCCTTGCGATCGCCGCCGGCCAATGGGAACACTCCTTTGCTGCTGTATGCTAAACAGCAGCAAAGGAAATGATGTCATCTCCCCTCGGCTCGGTATTTTCCGTTCCAGCGCCGAGGGGAGAAGACATCAATGTGAGTGCACAACACACACACACACAGTAGAACATGCCAGGCATACAAAACACCCCGATCCCCCCCCCCGATCGCCCCCCGATCCCCCCCCAATCACCCCCCCCCCTGTCACAAACTGACACCAGCAGGTTTTTTTTTTTTTTTTTTTTTTTTTTTTCTGATTACTGCATAGTGTCAGTTTGTGACAGTTACAGTGTTGGGACAGTGAGTATTACCCCCCTTTAGGTCTAGGATACCCCCCTAACCCCCCCTAATAAAGTTTTAACCCCTTGATCACCCCCTGTCACCAGTGTCACTAAGCGATCATTTTTCTGATCGCTGTATTAGTGTCGCTGGTGACGCTAGTTAGTGAGGTAAATATTTAGGTTCGCCGTCAGCGTTTTATAGTGACAGGGACCCCCATATACTACCTAATAAATGTTTTAACCCCTTGATTGCCCCCTAGTTAACCCTTTCACCACTGATCACCGTATAACCGTTACGGGTGACGCAGGTTAGTTCGTTTATTTTTTATAGTGTCAGGGGACCCGCCGTTTATTACCTAATAAAGGTTTAGCCCCCTGATCGCCCGGCGGTGATATGCGTCGCCCCAGGCAGCGTCAGATTAGCGCCAGTACCGCTAACACCCACGCACGCAGCATGCGCCTCCCTTAGTGGTATAGTATCTGATCGGATCAATATCTGATCCGATCAGATCTATACTAGCGTCCCCAGCAGTTTAGGGTTCCCAAAAACACAGTGTTAGCGGGATCAGCCCAGATACCCGCTAGCACCTGCGTTTTGCCCCTCCGCCCAGCCCACCCAAGTGCAGTATCGATCGATCACTGTCACTTACAAAACACTAAACGCATAACTGCAGCGTTCACAGAGTCAGGCCTGATCCCTGCGATCGCTAACAGTTTTTTTGGTAGCATTTTGGTGAACTGGCAAGCAAGCACCAGGCAGCGTCAGGTTAGCGCCAGTACCGCTAACACCCACGCACGCACCGTACACCTCCCTTAGTGGTATAGTATCTGATCGGATCAATATCTGATCCGATCAGATCTATACTAGCGTCCCCAGCAGTTTAGGGTTCCCAAAAACGCAGTGTTAGCGGGATCAGCCCAGATACCTGCTAGCACCTGCGTTGTGCCCCTCCGCCCGGCCCAGCCCAGCCCACCCAAGTGCAGTATCGATCGATCACTGACACTTACAAGGCACTAAACGCATAACTGCAGCGTTCGCAGAGTCAGGCCTGATCCCTGCGATCGCTAACAGTTTTTTTGGTAGCATTTTGGTGAACTAGCAAGCACCGGCCCCAGGCAGCGTCAGGTTAGCGCCAGTACCACTAACACCCACGCACGCAGCATACGCCTCCTTTAGTGGTATAGTATCTGAACGGATCAATATCTGATCCGATCAGATCAGATCTATACTAGCGTCCCCAGCAGTTTAGGGTTCCCAAAAACGCAGTGTTAGCGGGATCAACCCAGATACCTGCTAGCACCTGCGTTTTGCCCCTCCGCCCGGCCCAGTCCAGCCCACCCAAGTGCAGTATCGATCGATCACTGTCACTTACAAAACACTAAACGCATAACTGCAGCGTTCGCAGAGTCAGGCCTGATCCCTGCGATCGCTAACAGTTTTTTTGGAAGCTTTTTATTGAACTGGCAAGCACCAGCGGCCTAGTACACCCCGGTCGTAGTCAAACCAGCACTGCAGTAACACTTGGTGACGTGGCGAGTCCCATAAGTGCAGTTCAAGCTGGTGAGGTGACAAGCACAAGTAGTGTCCCGCTGCCACCAAAAAGACAAACACAGGCCCGTCGTGCCCATAGTGCCCTTCCTGCTGCATTCGCCAATCCTAATTGGGAACCCACCACTTCTGCAGCGCCCGTACTTCCCCCATTCACATCCCCCAACGAAATGCAGTCGGCTGCATGAGAGGCATTTTTATGTGCTCCCGAGTACCCCTACCCAACGAACCCCCCCCAAAAAGATGTTGTGTCTGCAGCAAACGCGGATATAGGCGTGACACCCGCTATTATTGTCCCTTCTGTCCTGACAATCCTGGTCTTTGCATTGGTGAATGTTTTGAACGCTACCATACACTAGTTGAGTATTAGCGTAGGGTACAGCATTGCACAGACTAGGCACACTTTCACAGGGTCTCCCAAGATGCCATCGCATTTTGAGAGACCCGAACCTGGAACCGGTTACAGTTATAAAAGTTAGTTACAAAAAAAGTGTAAAAAAAAAAAAAAATATATATAAAATAAAAAAAAATAGTTGTCGTTTTATTGTTCTCTCTCTCTATTCTCTCTCTCTATTGTTCTGCTCTTTTTTTACTGTATTCTATTCTGCAGTGTTTTATTGTTATTGTTATTGTTATTGTTATTATGTTTTATCATGTTTGTTTTTCAGGTATGTAATTATTTATACTTTATTGTTTACTGTGCTTTATTGTTAACCATTTTTTTGTCTTCAGGTACGCCATTCACAACTTTGAGTGGTTATACCAGAATGATGCCTGCAGGTTTAGGTATCATCTTGGTATCATTCTTTTCAGCCAGCGGTCGGCTTTCATGTAAAAGCAATCCTAGCGGCTAATTAGCCTCTAGACTGCCTTTACAAGCCGTGGGAGGGAATGCCCCCCCCCCCCACCGTCTTCCGTGTTTTTCTCTGGCTCTCCTGTCTCAACAGGGAACCTGAGAATGTAGCCGGTGATTCAGCCAGCTGACCATAGAGCTGATCAGAGACAAGAGTGGCTCCAAACATCTCTATGGCCTAAGAAACCGGAAGCTACGAGCATTTTATGACTTAGATTTCGCCGGATGTAAATAGCGCCATTGGGAAATTGGGGAAGCATTTTATCACACCGATCTTGGTGTGGTCAGATGCTTTGAGGGCAGAGGAGAGATCTAGGGTCTAATAGACCCCAATTTTTTCAAAAAAGAGTACCTGTCACTACCTATTGCTATCATAGGGGATATTTACATTCCCCGAGATAACAATAAAAATGATTTAAAAAAAAAAAAAATGAAAGGAACAGTTTAAAAATAAGATAAAAAAGCAAAAAAATAATAAAGAAAAAAAAAAAAAAAAAAAAAGCACCCCTGTCGCCCCCTGCTCTTGCGCTAAGGCGAACGCAAGCGGCGGTCTGTCGTCAAACGTAAACAGCAATTGCACCATGCATGTGAGGTATCGCCGCGAAGGTCAGATCGAGGGCAGTAATTTTTGCAGTAGACCTCCTCTGTAGATCTAAAGTGGTAACCTGTAAAGGCTTTTAAAGGCTTTTAAAAATGTATTTATTTTGTTGCCACTGCACGTTTGTGCGCAATTGTAAAGCATGTCATGTTTGGTATCCATGTACTCGGTCTAAGATCATCTTTTTTATTTCATCAAACATTTGGGCAATATAGTGTGTTTTAGTGCATTAAAATTTAAAAAAGTGTGTTTTTTCCCCAAAAAATGCGTTTGAAAAATCGCTGCGCAAATACTGTGTGAAAAAAAAAAATGAAACACCCACCATTTTAATCTGTAGGGCATTTGCTTTAAAAAAATATATAATGTTTGGGGGTTCAAAGTAATTTTCTTGCAAAAAAAAAAAAACTTTTTCATGTAAAAAATAAGTGTCAGAAAGGGCTTTGTCTTCAAGTGGTTAGAAGAGTGGGTGATGTGTGACATAAGCTTCTAAATGTTGTGCATAAAATGCCAGGACAGTTCAAAACCCCCCCAAATGACCCCATTTTGGAAAGTAGACACCCCAAGCTATTTGCTGAGAGGCATGTCGAGTCCATGGAATATTTTATATTGCGACACAAGTTGCGGGAAAGAGACAAATTTTTTTTTTTTTTTTTTTTTTTTGCACAAAGTTGTCACTAAATGATATATTGCTCAAACATGCCATGGGAATATGTGAAATTACACCCCAAAATACATTCTGCTGCTTCTCCTGAGTACGGGGATACCATATGTGTGAGACTTTTTGGGAGCCTAGCCGTGTACGGGACCCCGAAAACCAAGCACCGCCTTCAGGCTTTCTAAGGGGCGTGAATTTTTGATTTCACTCTTCACTGCCTATCACAGTTTCGGAGGCCATGGAATGCCCAGGTGGCACAAAACCCCCCCAAATGACCCCATTTTGGAAAGTAGACACCCCAAGCTATTTGCTGAGAGGTATAGTGAGTATTTTGCAGACCTCACTTTTTGTCACAAAGTTTTGAAATTTGAAAAAAGAAAAAAAAAAAAAGTTTTTTCTTGTCTTTCTTCATTTTCAAAAACAAATGAGAGCTGCAAAATACTCACCATGCCTCTCAGCAAATAGCTTGGGGTGTCTACTTTCCAAAATGGGGTCATTTGGGGGGGGTTTGTGCCACCTGGGCATTCCATGGCCTCCGAAACGGTGTTAGGCAGTGAAGAGTAAAATCAAAAATTCACGCCCTTAAAAACGCTGAAGGCGGTGATTGGTTTTCGGGGCCCCGTACGCGGCTAGGCTCCCAAAAAGTCCCACACATGTGGTATCCCCATACTCAGGAGAAGCAGCTAAATGTATTTTGGGGTGCAATTCCACATAGGCCCATGGCCTGTGTGAGCAATATATCATTTAGTGACAACTTTGTGCAAAAAAAAAAAAAAAAAAGTGTCACTTTCCCGCAACTTGTGTCAAAATATAAAATATTCCATGGACTCAATATGCCTCTCAGCAAATAGCTTGGGGTGTCTACTTTCCAAAACGGGGTCATTTGGGGGGGGGTTGTGCCACCTGGGCATTCCATGGCCTCCGAAACTGTGATAGGCAGTGAAGAGTGAAATCAAAAAGTTACACCCTTAGAAATCCTGAAGGCGGTGATTGGTTTTCGGGGTCCCATACGCGGCTAGGCTCCCAAAAAGTCCCACACATGTGGTATCCCCGTACTCAGGAGAAGTAGCTGAATATATTTTGGGGTGCAATTCCACATAGGCCCATGGCCTGTGTGAGCAATATATCATTTAGTGACAACTTTTTGTAAATATTTTTTTTTTTTTTTTTTTTTGTCATTATTCAATCACTTGGGACAAAAAAAATAAATATTCAATGGGTTCAACATGCCTATCAGCAATTTCCTTGGGGTGTCTACTTTCCAAAATGGGGTCATTTGGGGGGGTTTTGTACTGCCCTGCCATTTTAGCACCTCAAGAAATGACATAGGCAGTCATAAACTAAAAGCTGTGTAAATTCCAGAAAATGTACCCTAGTTTGTAGACGCTATAACTTTTGCGCAAACCAATAAATATACGCTTATTGACATTTTTTTTACCAAAGACATGTGGCCGAATACATTTTGGCCTAAATGTATGACTAAAATTGAGTTTATTGGATTTTTTTTATAACAAAAAGTAGAAAATATCATTTTTTTTCAAAATTTTCGGTCTTTTTCCGTTTATAGCGCAAAAAATAAAAACTGCAGAAGTGATCAAATACCATCAAAAGAAAGCTCTATTTGTGGGAAGAAAAGGACGCAAATTTCGTTTGGGTACAGCATTGCATAACCGCGCAATTAGCAGTTAAAGCGACGCAGTGCCAAATTGGAAAAAGACCTCTGGTCCTTAGGCAGCATAATGGTCCGGGGCTCAAGTGGTTAAAATAAAAAAATGGGCAAAAGAGAGGGAGGGACAGGATCTGAACCATAGACAAAAAGATAGCGGCCCATCACATCATTGTTTTGTATATGGGGTTATTACCTTTATGCATTTTGTTCTTTTTCTTATTTTGGCGTACTACAAGGATGGACATCTGGTTTGTTTTTACAGCAGTTGTATTTTCACAGCAACTCCTGACTGTCATTTAGACAGCTGGAAATTGCCTGCAAGTGCAAGAGGGGCAGAAGGACAGGACAGCTTACACTTGCCCTGTCTACTTTGATGACGTTTTTGTGATGAGTGTAGCACACCCAGTGTCCACAACTGCTTAAACATCCTTAGACAAAAAGGTAAAAAACAAGTAGAACTATAGGCAAAAAGTTTTTTGTTTTTTTGGATAGAGTAACGGAGGAAGAAACCCCTGTCATATTATTTTTTGCTTTCTGTATCCTATTCAGGATATTTCCCTTCACTTCCTCTCCCATAGCCAAACAGAAAGTGAGATGAAATCCCTGAAAATTAAGGGAATCACTTGGGAACCCCCAAGTCACCAGAACTAGTGTCCCCTTTGGAAGATTTGCACACTATTACTTTTCTGGGGGCAACCCAAAATTTGGGAGTTTCTTATTTACTTTCTCTTAAAATGATAATGGTAAACAGGACACATAGAGAGGATGAATCTCCTTAATGGGATACGGCACAGAAAGCAATAAAAGCCGATGGGTGATCTAATCTCTCTCCACTCTATCTAAAACTAAAAAAAAAATGCCTTTTGTTGTACTTCGATGGACCTTTTTCTGTCATCAGTCTTCTCTGTGATCTATCTATGTCATCTAAGTATCTATGAAAAGTTTTGGGGTGTGTATACCTTTAGCACTTTAATAATGATTTATCACATTGTTCATAATTGTGGTGTTAATAAATGAAACACAAACTAAAGGATGAATTCCTCAATGCCACAATAAATGAATCCACAAGAAACCAGTTATTACCGACCTTGTTTGTTGATGAAAATGAATGATATGCTCTGGGATGGATGAGAATTGCTCCCAAGCTAATATGATATATTATAAAAATATTCAAGATTCCCATGAACAGATCTCTAACATCAGATGGGAGTGAATATAGGAGAGGTGAGGAAATGGCACAGCAAATGGTAACCAGATATAGTCTATTTATTGTTCAGTTTGGCAACAAAATGTCCACCACAGTTTCAGCTGCCAGACTATTTTCCAACATTTTATTAAAGGGCAAGTACAGTGTTTTTTTAGGAAGCATATATTTTCTGTTATAACTGAAGCATTTACCTGAAAGTAATTTTTGATATGTAATTTTTAATTTTTTTTTTATTTTACATATTAATACTTTAGGCCGACTTATTAAAGGAGCTGAGAATCTTCACATTCAAAAAAATGTGAAAATATTCAATTAATTTATCCAATCATGTGAAAAGCAAATCCCTATTTTATCTGCACACGATTGGATAATTAAAATAAATATTCACACAATTTAAAAATTCTCAACACCTTTAGTAAATCAGCCCAATTGCATCCTTAAGGATTAAATCTCAGTCTTGTATCTGTAGTTTTGAAAATTATTAGAATGTACTGTATAGACTGTTTTATAGTACATGTTTTTTGACAAAAAATGTTAACACTGGAGCTGGAAAAGAGAACAAAAAGAATGTTTACAAGTAACAATGTGATTGGGAGGATATGCGGGATTACCCTATGCAACACCTGGTCTCCGTCATTGAAAGATTTATGCAATTTAAAATTCTTTATAGAGTCTACTTCACTCCCCAACGGTTACATAAAATGTTTTCCATACACTCATCTAAATGCTGGCGCGGTTCGGAAGACCCTGCCACATTTTTATACATGTTTTGGGACTGTCTGGGCATTAAAGTTTTTTGGACTGAAATTTCTTAATGCATTTGTTTAGTTACTACCATTTCGATACCCATATCCATTGATGTTTGTATATTGGGTCTAGTTCATTTGCTAACTACCTCCGGGGCCATGAGAATTTTGATAGGACTGTTATTGTTTTATGCTCGCAAGTCTATACTACTCAAATGGAAATCTCCGCAGGCCCCTACTTTAGACTTCTGGAAGACTGTTGTTAATAAAATGGTGCCATTGTATAGGAGGGGGTGCTGATATGTATTGAACCTTACCCAGAAAAAAATTGAGCTAGGAAGCTGTAACTTCCACACTATTCTAAATATTCCCTTAGGAAATTAATGCACTTGCGACATCTGTCCTGTAGCTTCTTAAGTCCCTGCAAATAAAATTCTTCCGACTGCTGGTGTAACCACTCATTTGCAGCATTAGTTTCCTCCGGAACACTCCCAAATCCTTGTGCTTTTAGGTGTTTTTTGAGGTTGGGGAATAAATGATAGTCAGAAGAAGCGGGTTGGGTGAATAGGGTGGATGGAACATCACTTGAAAGCCTAAGGAGGTCAGTTTTGCCATTGTTTCACCTGAAGTGTGTGACGAGGCGTTGTCATGCAACAGTTCGGTTGTCAAAAGTTTTGGGATCCACTTTGCTGCAAGCTTTCTCATTTCCAAGTCGTTGTCGTGGATAATGGCACCAACTCTCCCACGTGATATTCCCAGATATGTAGCAATACTTTTGGCTGATATTGGTCATGTCATGGATGGCTTTCACATTTACAGGCACAGAGACAGAAACAGGCCTTCCACTGGGTTTCTTACTTTCAACACCGAAATGGCCAGTTTTAGAATTGACAACCCAATGTTTAACTGTTGCATATGAATTGCCACTGTCACCCAAAGTTTGTGACATTTCATCATGGATCTGCTTCACACCTTTCCCTTGGAGAAACAGGATCTTGATTATGGTCCTATGCTCTTTCCCACTGCATTTTTCTGGAGGTGCTGCCATGTTCACTTTGGACCTGAAAAAGAAAGATAAGTTAAAATCATAGGTAGTTGTTTTTTGCACCATTGAATATACACAAATTGGCCAGGACACCCTGCAATTTACAGCTTCCTAGCTCAATTTTTTTCTTGGTAAGGCTCAATACGTATCAGCACCAGCTTGAAAATTTCCACATGAACCTTGAAGATGCCCTAACAAAATCTCCAAGGTATGGGATATCTGGACGGAGTTCAGGGACACGGTTGTCTCACCGTCAGTGCCCCCATGATTATTGCCTATCTGCTTCCCAGTATTTAACATAGGTTGTTTCATTGTAATGTGGGTAATTGTTCTCCTGAATCCCACTTAGTGCCTACTAGCAGAACTGACTAAGTAAGGACTTTGGTTGCCAACTTCTTATGTTTTGTGTGCCTTTATTTTAATTTTTTTCTTCCTCTATTTTTTTGTCCTGTGTTCCTAAGCCTGGATATGCCCAATAGGCTTTGTTTTGTATACCGTAATTTTTAAATTGAATAAATAGAATTTACAAAAAAAAAGTAATAATGTGAGGATATTTTATTTTATATAAAAATTAGATCGATCTAGAAACCTTGACGTTCTTCGAATTTGTTTACTTTCACTGGTCAGTAAGGTTTAGCGAAATTGACAGATTTTGCTTCCTTGGAAATTAGAACATTTCACTAAAATTTCAACAATTGGGCAAAATACAACAAAAAGTTAATGGTGAAGATGAAATTAGGTAGCTTTGTGATGTTTTTAAGGATCCACTGGGTTTTTAAATGGCTCCTGAGGGTTATGGAGGCTACTTCAAAGTATCCTGGACTGTGCTTGTGCCAAAAAGCGCCCCTCATTAGTCTCATTATTTTTCATCCTTTGACAAAAAGAAAAAACCGACAATGAAAAAAATGAAATAAAAAAAGAAGATCATAAAATTAAATAAACTAAACTACCCAAAGAATAATGGGGGGGGAGTTTGGGGAGAGTGGGAATCTACTTAGACTCATTATCTACAACCTAATGATCATATGTTTTTACCATTGTTCACACTGCATAGTGCCATTTAGATGACGTTTATACAGTGGGGCAAAAAAGTATTTAGTCAGCCACCAATTGTGCAAGTTCTCCCACTTAAAAAGATGAGAGAGGCCTGTAATTGTCATCATAGGTATACCTCAACTATGAGAGACAAAATGTGGAAACAAATCCAGGCAATCGCATTGTCTGATTTTTGAAAGAATTTATTTGCAAATTATGGTGGAAAATAAGTATTTGGTCAATATCAAAAGTTAATCTCAATACTTTGTTATATATCCTTTGTTGGCAATGACAGAGGTCAAACGTTTTCTATAAGTCTTTACAAGGTTGTCACACACTGTTGCTGGTATGTTGGCCCATTCCTCCATGTAGATCTCCTCTAGAGAAGTGATGTTTTGGGGCTGACGCTGGGCAACATGGACTTTCAACTCCCTCCAAAGGTTTTCTATGGGGTTGAGATCTGGAGACTGGCTAGGCCACTCCAGGACCTTGAAATGCTTCTTACGAAGCAACTCCTTTGTTGCCTGGGTGGTGTGTTTGGGATCATTGTCATGCTGAAAGACCCAGCCACGTTTCATCTTCAATGCCCTTGCTGATGGGAGGAGGTTTGCACTCAAAATCTCACGATACATGGCCCCATTCATTCTTTCATGTACACGGATCAGTTGTCCTGTGTAGAGAAAGAGCCCCAAAGCATGATGTTGCCAACCCCCATGCTTCACAATAGGTATGGTGTTCTTTGGTTGTAACTCAGCATTCTCTCTCCTCTAAACACGACGAGTTGTGTTTCTACTAAACAGTTCTACTTTGGTTTCATCTGACCATATGACATTCTCCCAATCCTCTTCTGGATCATCCAAATGCTCTCTAGCAAACCTCAGACGGGCCCGGACATGTACTGGCTTAAGCAGGGGGACACGTCTGGCACTGCAGGATCTGAGTCACTGGCGGCGTAGTGTGTTACTGATGGTAGCCTTTGTTACGTTGGTCCCAGCTCTTTGCAGGTCATTCACTAGGTCCCCCCGTGTGGTTCTGGGATTTTTGCTCACCGTTCTTGTGATCATTTTGACCCCATGGGGTGAGATCTTGCATGGAACCCCAGATCGAGGGAGATTATCAGTGTATGTCTTCCATTTTCTAATTATTGCTCCCACAGTTGATTTCTTTACACCAAGCTGCTTGCCTATTGCAGATTCAGTCTTCCCAGCCTGGTGCAGGTCTACAATTTTGTTTCTAGTGTCCTTAGACAGCTCTTTGGTCTTCACCATAATGGAGTTTGGAGTGTGACTGTTTGAGGTTGTGGACAGGTGTCTTTTATACTGATAACAAGTTCAAACAGGTGCCATTGATACAGGTAATGAGTGGAGGACAGAGGAGCATCTTAAAGAAGAAGATACAGGTCTGTGAGAGCCAGAAATCTTGCTTGTTTGTGGGTGACCAAATACTTATTTTCCACCATAATTTGCAAATAAATTCTTTTAAAAATCAGACAATGTAATTGTCTGGATTTGTTTCTACATTTTGTCTCTCATAGGTGAGGTATACCTATGATGACAATTACAGGCCTCTCTCATCTTTCTAAGTGGGAGAACTTGCACAATTGGTGGCTGACTAAATACTTTTTTCCCCCTCTGTACATATGAATCTGCAATAATTCATTTTACTCGATTAAATCTCTTGTCAATTTTATATGCCGTCCCTTTGATATGTAGAATTAATGTATTTATGAGGTCAATACCATGTATGTGTGTGTGTGTGTGTGTGTGTATACATATTAAACCTTTTCTATGATGTGCATCATTGTTATGTATTGTCAGACTCCATATGCCAATTAAATATACTTTCTAATAATCTCACCCCCACAAATCAATAGCCTCATTCAAAGTCCCACCTTCTTTTTTTATACCTAAACTACCCAAAATGCAAAAAAAACCTTTCTAAATAAAAAGTTACATTTTAAGTAATTTAAGTAGCTCAATGAGTGAAATTAAGTGGCAAAATATATAAAGCATGGAATATGACATTTACCAAGCACTGAAATGTAAAGTTTTTAACAAAAAGAAAAAACTGAGAGTAAAAAAAATGGAATGTAAAAAATGTAATAACAGAAAATTAAATAAGCTAAATTACCCAAAATGCAAAAAACTCCTTCTAAATGAAAAAAAGAAAAAAATAGTAACTTTTGCATAAGTACCTCAGTAAGTGACATAAAGGGGCAGGTTTATAAAGCATGTGACATTTACCAAGCATAACAATTTAAAGCTCTTAACAAAAAGAAAAAAAAAACTGACAGCAAAGAAACGTTAGAACAGAAAATGAAATACACTAAACTACCCAAAATGCAAAAAACTCCTTCTAAATTAAAAAAAGAATAAAACAAGTACATTTTGCCTAAGAAGCTCAATGAGTGAAATTAAGGGGTACATGGAGTGTGACATTTACCAAGTATTAAAATATAAAACATATACACCAGAAAGATATACCAGCAATAAATATTTGGTGAATGTCAAATTCGCTGCTTTATAAATATACCCCTAATTGTTTCAAATTGTACTGAAGTCACTAAACTTCCAATTTTTCTTCTAAAAAAAACCTGTAGTAATGGCGATATACAGGGCTGTTTCACACGGGTGGCCAGGAAGCAATAAAAACAGGTGTCTGAGCAGAGGTCTTAGCACCCCCAGGGCCGTCCACCTAAATTCTAACATTATAACTGAGCGGGGCATTAAACATGCCATGGCCATGATGCTTTGCTTTGCACCCACGGTAATTTTACATTGGCCTGCAGAGTTTGATAGTCAATGAGATCAATGGGAAGTCATTGGGAGCTCACTTCAACCAGGAGCCATAAAGCTTGGTTCGCGGTCTGGTGCAATTTTTTTAACACAAAATTCTTCTTGAGAATAAAAAAGACAGACATTCAAGAGGTGCCAGGATCACCTCCTAAATGACTGTTGACCATTGCAATACCACCCAACTGAAAAGACATCTAGCTCAGCTTTTCAGAAAGCAGTAGGCACTGCCACTGGTGTGAAAGATCCCTTACTGAAAGAAATAACATGGCTAACATTATTCTCCTTCTCTTCTGAAAATGATAGTGGCCTGGTTATCATGAGGATCCAATGTCTTCAATTCTTCCTGGCATGGAACATATTCTGTATGTTGAACAAAGCTCTTTCTAACTTCGCTTGCTGCATGCTTGTCCTTTGTTGCTGACCTAAAAGTTAATGAAGCTAGAGTTAAAAAGATGATTAGGTTTTTTTTTTGTAGAAGGAGTTCAGCTATAACAGTCTACATATTTCTCTCGGCATAAGATTCCTTTAAAAAATGCTCATATTATCCAAAATGTAGGTCCATTCCTTATCTAGAAAGAGCTCAATTCCTATGGAAAACATGACGCAGGTGACAGTGTTTGTATTTTCTGGGCTAACCAATAGTGATAAATTAATCCCGTTCCTCTTCGCTTTTTTCTTGATGGTGTACCTTGTGACCATAATCGGAAACATTGGCATAATTAGTCTTGTCCTTGTTGCCTCCAAACTTCACACTCCAATGTATTACTTTTTGAGTAGCCTCTCAGCAGTTGACCTTTTCTACTCTACAGCTATTACTCCTAAATTGTTGTCTGACCTTTCATCTCCCAGGAAGACCATATCGTTTAATGGTTGTGCCATACAATTTTTGTTTTTTGCTGGCCTAGCAGGAACGGAGGTTATCCTACTCTCCAGTATGTCCTATGATCGCTACACTGCTATCTGCTACCCTCTTCACTATGTTTCCATCATGACCAAAAGAAAATGTTTGTCTCTTGTTGGTTTCTCCTTCTTCATGGGCTTCCTCCAGTCAGTTGTACAGACCAGCTGCTTATTCAATCTCCATTACTGTGGTTCGAATCTTATAGACCATTTCTACTGTGACGTCCCTCCCATACTCCGGTTGTCTTGCTCCAAAACACTTCTTTGCAGCATGTTAACTATTGTCGTTGTTGGTTGTTATTGTTTTTATTCACTGTCAACAATCCTGGTCTCTTATGTTTTTATCTTTACCACCATATTACGTATAAAATCTTCTGAGGGACGACAGAAAGCGTTCAGCACCTGCTCTTCCCATCTCATGTGCGCCTGCGTCTTCTTTGTTTCAGTTTTTATTACTTATTTGAACTCACCTTCCAGTGCCTGGGACAATAAAAACAAAGTGGCTTCTGTCTTTTACTCAGTAATGACCCAAATGTTGAACCCTCTTATTTACAGCTTGAGGAACAAAGAGGTGAAAAAGGCGATCATGCAAGCAATGTGTAATAATTTACATGTATTTCAAATTTTATAAATGTTTAAGGTTAAAATATATACACAAAGGATAATATCCAGCACACTGCCATGGAAATGGTACAGACAAAGGCGCCGTCTGTCTCGCCAGATTCCGGCGTGCGTCTCACTGCTCAAACGGACATGACGTCACATGCGGTCCACGGGAATAGTGACAGCAATCCAACCTCGAAGTTGGAATCGCTGTCGCTATTCCCGTGGACTGCATGTGACGTCATGTCCGTTTGAGCAGTGAGACGCACGCCAGAATCTGGTGAGACAGACGGCGCCTTTGTCTGTACCATTTCAACGGCAGTGTGCTGGATATTATCCTATGAATTAAAATGTTTGTGCTGGTCGAGTTGGTGCCGGTCTGGGCACCTTGACATGTAAGCGCATATATTTGGGGATTGTTTATAAGAGGGAACGTTTTTAATAAAACTGCGTTGCACGATCACCGTGTTTATATTCTTTCTGGGTGATTGGTGTATATCCTGCTGAGAGGTAGAAGCGTCTGTGAGTTGGAAAAGGAGAAAACTTGGAACCCCATGCTGGGAGATTGTAATAATATCATCACACACGTGTGTGGTCCGGCGGGCCTTTTGGCTCTGGTAAGTGAGCATTTGCATCATTGGTGGTGGAGCATGTTTTTTCTTGGAATCATATGCACGGTGTATTGGAATCGTTTAATTAAAGTGCAAGGACTTGGAAATGGTCACAGTTGAATAAGGACTTTAATCTGCATATTTTGACAGCACTTTTCATTTTTTTTATATGCATTACGTTATCACTGATAGAACACTGGTAATATTAATTGGATTTTTTCATAGCATTTTTGTGAACATTTTTTGGTCTGACTTTTTTGTGCAATTTCTTTAATCCTTTTGCAATTTTTTGTGCATTTTTTGGAATTGCACAAAAAGTATTCTTTCAATAGCGGCCATTTTTTGTGTGATATTGGCGTGGAGAGAGATAGAACAGGGCTACTAGACAGTTAGTGTGCTATTCTGATTCTATTGTCAGTGTAGAATATCAGTTTAGTGTGAATCTAGCGATCGTTCAGTCAGTGTGATTGTAGTGACCACCATTCATCTTTACATTAGTGTGAATCTAGTTATAGTTCAGTCAGTGTGAGTGTAGTGACTGTTTAATACAGTATATTTCAGTGCGTTACTGCAAGTTTTATGCCGTATATTTCAGCGCATTACTGCAAGTTTAACGCTGTATATTTCAGTGCGTTACATGCAGTTTAGCACAGTATATTTCTGTGTATTAGTGCACGCTTAACGCAGTATAGTTCAGTGCGTTACTGCAAGTTTAACACCGTATATTTCAGTGTGTTACTGCAAGTTTAACGCTGTATATTTCAGTGCGTTATGTGCCATTTAACACAGTATATTTCTGTGCGTTAGTGCACATTTAATGCAATATACTTCGGTGCTTTACTGCAAGTTTAACGTTGTATATCTCAGTGCATTACATGCTGTTTAATGTAGTATAGTTCAGTGCGTTACTGTACGTTAAACGCTGTATATTTCTGTGCGTTAGTGCACATTTAATGCAGTATATTCAGTGTGTTACTGCAAGTTTAACAATGTATATTTCATTGCGTTATGTGTGTTTAATTTCGTATAGTTTGGTGCGTTACTGCAGGTTTAACACCATATATTTTAGTGCGTTAATGCAAGTTTAACGGCGTATATTTTGAGTGCACGTTTAACGCAGTATATTTCTGTGCATTACTGCACGCTTTACCCAGTATATTGCAGTGTGTTTGTACAGTTTTACTGCAGTATATTATATTGTATCAGTAGAGTGTGTCTGTGTAGTGAGTACTCAAGTTAAAGTACACTAAACACCACTTTCCATTGATTAAAGTGCATCCATTTACACATTTTCCAAACTTTATAAAATGTTGTGATTAAGCACTCCCCCAACATGTCTGGGAGGCCAACAAGGAGAATCAGATGTTCCCATGGCACTGTGAGGGGGCCCGCAGTGTATGTGTCCACAGGCAAAGGTGGATGTGGTCAACCCTCAGGCAGGGCATCATTTTCTCTGTTTAGTGATGTTGCCCGTGCTATCCAGCTACAGCATGCAGAGGAAGTGGTGGACTGGCTTACTAAACCATCATCATCCTCTTCATCCTCCGTCACCCAAGCAGAGACTAGTGTGCAGTCCACTGCAGTTGCCAGAGTGGCAAAACCTGCCTCCTTGTCCACAGCTATTCCTGCCATAGCCCCAGCAGCAGGCATGGAGGAGTCAGCTGAGTTATTTGAACACAGCATCAGCCACTTGCTCCTTGAAGATGCACAGCCATTACTTGATTCAGATGTTGGTTCTGAGGTTGAAGAAGGCAGAAACATGAGCCTACAGAGAGGGGAGAACACTGGTTGACAAATTGGCATTCGTGTTCCTCCAGCCGCAGCATATTGCCAGGTTGTCTCCAGTGAAAATGAGGATTGAGGAGAAGATGATGATGAGGTCACTGATGTGACTTGGATGCCAAATAGAGCAGAGGAGGAAAGTGAGAGTGAGGCGCAACCCCAATGAGGCAGCCATCATAGAAGAGTAGAGAGCTATTCCATCACACTGTAAAGCTGTTATCTTCTGGCCCACTTCCTACAGCTCAGCTGTCTTGGCCTTTTTTTGCACATGTGCAGCTGATTGGACTGTTGAAATTTGCAAACTTTGTCTCAAGCACATCAAGCGTGGCAAAAACACCAGCCATTTGGGTACCACATGCTTGCCAAGGTATTTAACTTCCCACCATCCAGCCTGTTGGCAAGAGCACCTGAAATCCAGACAAAAGGGATGCAATTCTGTTCCTCCTCCTTACTCACTTCAGTCTGCCCCCACTATACCTCATGACCTCTCAGCAGCCTCCACTGGCAGCGATGACAGTATAGCGCAGGGTGTCCCAGATCCTTGCAGCACATCTGCCGGTAGCCCAGCACCAGCTGTAGACTATAGTAGGAATGGGCCAAACATACCCCGGTTCGGTTCGTACCAGAAAATGCAAACAGACAAAAAATTTGTGCAATCATCGTTAAAGTCTATGGGGCATGAACGTGAAAAATCAAACGTGTTAATTTTAAAGGCTTATATGTAAGTTATTGCCATGAAACATTTTTTGAGGACCCAGGTACTGCCCCAGAGGACATGTATCGATGCAAAAAAAGTTTTTAAAACGGCCGTTTTTTCAGGAGCAGTCATTTTAATAATGCTTAAAGTGGAACAATAAAAATGAAATATTCCTTTAAATCGTGCGGGGGGGTGCCATTAGTCTGCCTGTAAAGTGGCTCATCTGTCTCATGTGTTTTACTGTGCCGCAAAATGACACTTCTAAAGGGTCTGGTATGGAATTTAAAGGGAACTCCACACCAAAATGTAAAAAAAAAGTGGCATGGGATCCCCCCTAAAATCCATACCAGACCCTTATACGAGCAAGCAGCCTGGCAGGCCAGGATAGAGGGGGGCGATTGAGCAATACCAGACCACATGCCCTCAACATGTTGATGGGGACAAGGGCCTCATCCCCAAAACCCTTGCCCATTGGTTGTGGGGGTCTGCGGGCGGAGGGCTTATCGGAATCTGGAAGACCCTTTAACATTTTTTTTTATATTTTGACGTGGCGTTCCCCTTAAAATCTATACCAGACCCAAAGGGCCTGGTATGGACTGGGGGGAACCCATGCCAATTTTTTTCTTAATTCTGTTTAACAGGTGCATATCAATGCAATTTTTGATAGCAAGGCCAAATCTTGCTTTTATCAAGAGTACCTCTATAGGTGTAAAGGCGCCACTGACACCCAAAGACCAGTTTTTTCTCACCTGTTTGACAGGTGCATATCATTGCAATTTTGGATAGTAAGGCCAATTATTGCTTTCATCAAGAGTACCTCTATAGGCTTACGGTGTGAAGGTGCCACCGACACCCAAAGACCAATTTTCTGCACCTGTTTGACAGGTACATATCATTTCAATTTTTGACAGCAAGGCCATTTATTGCTTTCATCAAGAGTACCTCTAAAGGGTTATGGTGTGAAGGCACCATGGACACCCAAAGACCAATTTTTCTGCACCTGTTTGAAAGGTGCTTATAATTTCAATTTGTGATGACAAGGCCAATTTTTTGCTTTTATCAAGAGTACCTTTATAGAATTACAGTGTGAAGGCGCAACGGACACCCAAAGCCCAATTTTTTTGCACCTGTTACTTCTATCCAAAGTCTGTGGAAGAGACACCAGAATTTATCCAAAAAATCTCTAATTTTTTTCCCAGTGCACTACATTGTGGCCACATCATACAGACTAGCTCCCCAAGCCGTTGCTTACAAAATAATGAAAGCTTGCAGGGAAAATGTAATGAAAATAAAGTATGGACATCTGATTGGTTTTTACAGCAGTTGTATTTCCACAGCAACTCCTGACTGTCATTTAGACAGCTGGAAATTGCCTGCAAGTGCAAGAGGGGCAGAAGGACAGGACAGCTTACACTTGCTCTGTGTACTTTGATGATGTTTTTGTGATGAGTGTAGCACACCCAGTGTCCACAACTGCTTAAACATCCTTAGACAAAAAGGTAAAAAACAAGTAGAACTATAGGCAAAACGTTTTTTGTTTTTTTTTGGATAGAGTAATGGAGGAAGAAACCCCTGTCATATTATTTTTTGCTTTCTGTATCCTTTTGTGGATATTTCCCCCTCACTTCCTCTCCCATAGCCAAACAGAAAGTGAGATGAAATCCCTGAAAATTAAGAGAATCACTTGGGAACCCCCAAGTCACCAGAACTAGTGTCCCCTTTGGAAGATTTGCACGCTATTACTTTTCTTGGGACAACCCAAAATGTGGGAGTTTCTTATTTACTTTCTCTTAAAATGATAATGGTAAACAGGACACATAGAGAGGATTAATCTCCATAATGGGATACGGCACAGAAAGCAATAAAAGCCGACGGGTGATCTAATCTCTCTCCACTCTATCCAAAACTAAAAAAAAAAATGCCTTTTGTTGTACTTCTTTTTCTGTCATTAGTATTCTCTGTGATCTATCTATGTCATCTAAGTATCTATGAAAAGTTTTGGGGTGTGTATACCTTTAACACTTTAATAATGATTTATCACACTGCTCATAATTGTGGTGTTAATACATGAAACACAAACTAAAGGATGAATTCCTCAATGCCACAATAAATGAATCCACAAGAAACCAGTTATTACTGACCTTGTTTGTTGATGAAAATCAATGATATGCTCTGGGATGGATGAGAATTGCTCCCAAGCTAATATGATATATTATAAAAATATTCCAGATTCCCATGAACAGATCTCTAACATCAGATGGGAGTGAATACAGGAGAGGTGAGGAAATGGCACAGCAAATGGTAACCAGATATAGTCTATTTATTGTTCAGTTTGGCAACAAAATGTCCATCGTGATTCACCACAGTTTCAGCTGGCACCCTATTTTCCAAAATTTTATTAAAGGGCAAGTACAGTGTATTTTTAGGAAGCATATATTTTCTGTTATGACTGAAGCATTTACCTGAACGTAATTTTTGATATGTAATTTTTAATTTTTTTTATTTTACATATTAATACATTAGGCCGATTTATTAAAGGAGCTGAGAATCTTCATATTCAAAAAAATGTGAAAATATTCAATTAACTTATCCAATCATGTGAAAAGCAAATCCCTATTTTATCTGCACATGATTGGATAATTAAAATAAATATTCACACAATTTAGTACCCGAAGATTCTCAACGCCTTTAGTAAATCAGCCCAATTGCATCCTTAAGGATTTAATCTCAGTCTTGTAACTGTGGTCTTGAAAATTATTAGAATCTATTTTATGTCATGTTGTATAGTACGTATGTTCTTCGACAAAAAATGTTAACACTGGAGCATAAAAGAGAACAAAAAGAATATTTACAAGTAACAATGTGATTGGGAGGATATGTAGGATTACCCTATGCAACACCTGGTCTCTGTCATTGAAAGATTTATGCAATTTAAAATTTTTTATTGAGTCTACTTCACTCCCCAACGGTTACATAAAATGTTTTCCATACACTCATCTAAATGCTGGCGCGGTTCAGAAGACCCTGCCACATTTTTACACATGTTTTGGGACTGTCTGTGCATTAAAGTTTTTTGGACTGAAATTTCTTAATGCATTTGTTCAGTTACTACCATTTCGATACCCGTATCCATTGATGTTTGTATATTGGGTCTAGTTCATTTGCTTGATACCTCCGGGGCCATGAGAATTTTGATAGGATTGTTATTGTTTTATGCTCGCAAGTCTATACTACTCAAATGGAAATCTCTGTAGGCCCCTACTTTAGACTTCTGAACTTCTGTTAATAAAATGGTGCCAATGTATACGAGGGGGTGCTGATAAGTATTGAGCTTTACCCAGAAAAAAATTGAGCTAGGAATCTGTAACTGCCACACTATTCTAAATATTCCCTCATGAAATCAATGCACTTGCGACATCTGTCCTGTAGCTTCTTAAGTTCCTGCAAATAAAATTCTTCCGACTGCTGATGTAGCCACTCATTTGCAGCATTAGTTGCCTCTGGAACACTCCCAAATCGTTGTCACTTTAGGTGTTTTTTGAGATTGGGGAACAACTGATAGTCAGAAGGAGCTAGGTTGGGTGAATAGGGTGGATGGAACATCACTTGAAAGCCTAAGGAGGTCAGTTTTGCCATTGTTTCACCTGTTCTCCTGAATCCCACTTAGTGCCTACTAGCAGAAATGAAAGTAAGGAAATGAAAAGTAAGGACTTTGGTTGCCAACTTCTTATGTTTTGTGTGCCTTTATTTTATTTTTATTTTTTTCTTCCTCTTTTTTTTGTTCTGTGTTCCTAAGCCTGGATATGCCCGATAGGCTTTGTTTTGTATACCCTAAATTTTAAATTGAATAAATAGAATTTACAAAAAAAAAAGTAACAATGTGAGGATATTTTTAATTCAAATAATTTTTATTGAATCACAGCAATATACAGAGAATAGAAAGATTGACATATTCAAATTGCTGTACAATAAGGCACTTACAGATTTGCAGACAGGGTATGGGAAAACATTTGTGATCTTACACTATGTCGCTCTATTCTCATTCATCAAACGGTAAAGGGTTAATTGTGTATTAAAACATATAGGTACCATTAAGACCTGGGATATATTAACAAATTGAAAATGCAAGTTCTGAAAACTTCAATGTGAGGATATTTTTAAACATGTATATAAAAAGTAGACTGATCCAGAAACCTTGACATTCTTCGAATTTGTTTACTTTCACTGGTCAGTAAGGTTTAGCGAAATTGACAGATTTTGCTTCCTTGAAAATTAGAACATTTCACCAAAATTTCATCAATTGGGCAAAATACAACAAAAAGTTAATGGGGAAGATCAAATTAGGTAGATTTGTGATGTTTTTAAGGATCCACTGGGTTTTTAAATGGCTCCTGAGGGTTATGGAGGCTACTTCAAAGTATCCTGGACTGTGCTTGTGCCAAAAAGCGCCCCTCATTAGCCTCATTATTTTTTATCCTTTGACAAAAAGAAAAACCGACAATGAAAAAAATGAAATAAAAAAAAAGAAGATCATAAAACTAAATAAACTAAACTACCCAAAATGCAAAAAAAAAACTAAATAAAAAGTGAAATTAAGTGGCAAAATATATAAAGCATGGACTATGACATTTACCAAGCACTGAAATGTAAAGTTTTTAACAAAAAGAAAAAACTGAGAGTAAAAAAAATGGAATGCAAAAATGTAACAACAGAAAAATAAATAAGCTAAATTACCCAAAATGGAAAAAACCCTTCTAAATAAAAAAAAAGTATATTTTGCATAAGTACCTCAATAAGTGACATAAAGGGGCAGGTTTAAAAGCATGGAATGTGACATTTACCAAGCATCAAAATTTAAAGCTCTTAACAAAAAGAAAAAAAACGGACAGCAAAGAAACGTTAGAACAGAAAATGAAATACACTAAACTACCCAAAATGCAAAAAACTCCTTCTAAATTAAAAAAGAATAAAACAAGTACATTTTGCCTAAGAAGCTCAATAAGTGAAATTAAGGGGTACAGTTATAAAGCATGGAGTGTGACATTTACCAAGTATTAAAATATAAAACATATACACCAGAAAGATACACCAGCAATGAATATTTGGTGAATGTCAAATTCGCTGCTTTATAAATATACCCCTAATTGTTTCAAATTGTACTGAAGTCACTAAACTTCCAATTTTTCTTCTAAAAAAAACTGTAGTAATGGCGATATACAGGGCTGTTTCACACGGGTGGCCAGGAGGCAATAAAAACAGGTGTCTGAGCAGAGGTCTTAGCACTCCCAGGCTCGTCCACCTAAATTCTAACATTATAACTGAACGGGGCAGTAGACATGCCATGGCCATGATGCTTTGCTTCACACCCACGGTAATTTTACATTGGCCTCCAGAGTTTGATAGTCAATGAGATCAATGGGAAGTCAATGGGAGCTCACTGCAACCAGGAGCCAAAAAGCATGGTTCGCGGTCTTGTGCAATTTTTTAATACAAGATTCCTCTTGAGAATAAAAAAGACAGACATTCAAGAGGTGCCAGGATCACCTCCTAAATGACTGTCGGCCATTGCAATACCACCCAACTGAATAGAAATCTAGCTTAGCTTTTCAGAAAGCAGTAGGCACTGCCACTGGTGTGAAAGAGCCCTTACTGAAAGAAATAACATGGCTAACATTATTCTCCTTCTCTTCTGAAAATGATAGTGGCCTGGTTATCATGAGGATTCAATGTCTTCAATACTTCCTGGCGTGGAACATATACTTTATGTTGAACTCTTTCTAACTTCGCTAGCGGCATGCTTGTCCTTTGTTGCTGACCTAAAAGTTAATGAAGCTAGAGTTAAGATGATTAGGTGTTTTTTTTTTTTGTAGAAGGAGTTCAGCTATAACAGTCTACATATTTCTCTCGACATAAGATTCCTTTAAAAAATCCATGCTCATATTTTCAAAATGTAGGTCCATTTCTTATCTAGACTGAGCTCAATGGCTATGGAAAACATCACGCAGGTGACAGTGTTTGTATTTTCTGGGCTAACCAATAGTGATAAATTAATCCCGTTCCTCTTCGCTTTTTTCTTGATGGTGTACCTTGTGACCATAATTGGAAACATTGGCATAATTAGTCTTGTCCTTGTTGCCTCCAACCTTCACACTCCAATGTATTACTTCTTGAGTAGCCTCTCAGCAGTTGACCTTTTCTACTCTACAGCTATCACTCCTAAATTGTTGTCTGACCTTCCATCCCTCAGGAAGACCATATCGTTTAATGGTTGTGCCATACAATTTTTGTTTTTTGCTGGCCTAGCAGGAACGGAGGTTATCCTACTCTCTAGTATGTCATATGACCGCTACACTGCTATCTGCCACCCTCTTCACTATGTTTCCATCATGACCAAAAGCAAATGTTTGTCTCTTGTTGGTTTCTCCTTCTTCATGGGCTTCCTCCAGTCAGTTGTACAAACCATCTGCTTATTCAATCTCCATTACTGTTCGAATCTTATAGACCATTTCTACTGTGACGTCCCTCCCATACTCCGGTTGTCTTGCTCCAAAACACTTCTTTGCAGCATGTTAACTATTGTCATTGTTGGTTGTTATTGTTTTTATTCACTGTCAACAATCCTGGTCTCTTATGTTTTTATCTTTACCACCATATTACGTATAAAATCTTCTGAGGGACGAAAGAAAGCGTTCAGCACTTGCTCTTCCCATCTCTTGTGTGCCTGCGTCTTCTTTGTTTCAGTTTTTATTACTTATTTGAACTCGCCTTCCAGTGCCTGGGACAATAAAAACAAAGTGGCTTCTGTCTTTTACTCAGTAATGACCCAGATGTTGAACCCTCTAATTTACAGCTTGAGGAACAAAGAGGTGAAAAAGGCCATCATGCAAGCAATGCATAGTATTTCAAATTTTATAAATGTTTAAGGTTAAAATATACCCACAAAGGATAATATCCAGCACACTGCCATTGAAAGGGTACAGACAAAGGCGCCGTCTGTCTCACCAGATTCCGGGTGCGTCTCACTGCTCAAACGGACATGACGTCATATACGGTCCACGGGAATAGCAACAGCAATCTGACTTCTATCTAGTCAAGGTCGGATTGCTGTCACTATTCCCATGGACCGCATGTGACGTCACGTCCGTTTGAGCAGTGAGACGCACGCCAGAATCTGGTGAGACAGACGGCGCCTTTGTCTGTACCATTTCAACAGCAGTGTGCTGAATATTATCCTTTGATTTAAAACGTTTATGCTGGTCGAACTGGTGCCGGTCTGGACACCTTGACATGTAAGCGCATATATTTGGGGATTGTTTATAAAAGGGAAACGTTTTTAATAAAACTGCGTTGCACGATCACCGTGTTTATCTTCTTTCTGGGTGATTGGTGTATATCCTGCTGAGAGGAAGAAGCGTCTGTGAGCTGGAAAAGGAGAACACTTGAAACCCCATGCTGGGAGATTGTAATAATATCATTACACACGTGTGTGGTCCGGCGGGCCTTTTGGCTCTGGTAATTGAGCATTTGCATCACTGGTGGTGGAGTACGTTTTTTCTTGGAATCATATAAAGATGCACGGTGGATTGGAATCATTTAATTAAAGTGCAAGGACTACCAAATGGTCACAGTTGAATAAGGACTTTAATCTGCATTCTTTGACAGCACTTTTCATCTTTTTTTGATATGTATATGCATTACGTTATCACTGATAGAACACTGGTAATATTAATAGGATTTTTTCACAGAATTTTTGTGAACATTTTTTGGTGTGACTTTTTTGTGCAATTTCTTTAATTTTTTTTTCAATTTTTTGTGCGCTTTTTGAAATTGCACAATAGAGATTATCAAATTATTTTATCTTTGAATGTATATGCACTGATATAATACCGGTATTAACAAATTTTCTACAGCATTTGTGTGGAATTTTCTGTGTGATTTTTTTTATGCAACTTTTTTTTGGTGCATTTTGTTGTGCGTTTTTTTTCTGGTATTGCACAATAGTGATTATTACAGTGAGTGTAATCTTTATTATCTAGCATATGTTCATTTTAGGATGTATGTAGTTTAATTAGCGACATTTTTTGCTTGATTTATTAGTGTAATTCACACTTAAAGGGGCAGCTGTTACATGTATATACACAGGGTTGGCGCCTTTTTATATTTTGAAATAATATTTAATAGCAAATTCCAGTTACAAGCTGCAAAGAAGGAATGAGGATAAGATTGCCCTTGTTTTATTTTGCTCCTTTTTTGTTTTTTATAGCTTGTTAAATTTTGGAAGAGAACTATAGCTATGCAATTCATTAACCCCTTCTCTTGCACCACCCAACTCACTCTTTCCTACCTAATGTAAACATAACCTCTTGTCTCTATAAACACCTCACCTGCTTCTCATTGTACCAAATACCAACCTTTTTTGTGCCAAAAGAAGCCACCATGAAGATCCCAAAGACAAAATGTACTATATATTAATAGAAATACGTGTACTTGAAATGTCTGATCATTTAGAGTTCTGCTGGACTTTTATATTGATTCAGTAAAATTTGAAACTTGGAATTTATAAATCAGAAGTCCCATTAAAGTCAATTGAAACCCGGCACGGGCTCAAAAAAAGTGTGCAGAAATGTTGATGGGGCCAAACAAACAGCCTGGGACACTTCTTTTAAAAATTGTACCAGGTATGTTAAGAGAGAAGGGTGGGACCCTTTGGCAATGGCAGTTACATTAAAAGAGAAGTATGGACTTTTTGAAGAAAAAAAATGTATACTGACCTAGGTAGATGCAGTATCAATCTGATGCTGCGTCTATCCTCTGCCAACTCTGCAGTGAGAACTGAGCGAACAAACACCGCTGATCACTCAGTTCTCCTCCTCCGCTGTGAGCAGAGAGCCATGGCTGTCATTCATCGGTCCTTTGCTCTGCCCCTTCAGCACTCACTGGAGCACTGGGCTGTGGAGGGAGTGGGATGGGCTGGCTCAGACTCTCAGCAGATCCTAACCATATGGTCAGGATCTTTTCAGAACCTGGACCAGATGAGTGATGTCAGCCAACAGCAGACTTTTGTGTATAGAGTAAAAGTGTGTAACCAAATAATATAGCTCCCTTAATAAAAATGGGGATTTTTTTTTTATGATGAAAAACAATAATGGTTTAGCAAAGTTATAACAAATATAGTAAAAGTCCATAAGGTCGTTCAGTAAGTGCAAATGTGTAGAAGGAGACTCAAAAGATCACTCTGTGTTTCTTTTCATGAAAACAATCAATCAGCGCCGCTTACCAGAGTTGCTGGATCTCAAGTTATAGAGATCAAAAATGCTCAAACACGGATCGCTCAGCCAAGGAATGCGCCTCCACAAGCTCATCCAGTATAGGAATCCTCTCTCCTGCAGCGGCTATCCAATGGTATGATATTCCTCACAGTGACATCCAAAAAAACGATGATCAGTACATTCAAACAGCCGCGGCTCAAGCCAGCCAGCTGGTGCTTGGTGACGTCAAGAACTGTTGCTTGGGGGGGTGGAGTGCTCTTCCTGTTCTGAGCTCAAACTGCTTTTAATTGACCACTTGTTTTTTTGTTTTTTTTTACCTTCAGCGCATTTATTTGGTGACTTTACATTTGGTTCATGTCTGTTTTTGTACTTGTATCTTAATCTGTGTAGCACCCTCAAGCTAGTGTGCTAGGTAAAGATGGGTGAACGATTCAGCCTGAGCATAAGTTGAACTTGTTCGCCCCCCCCCCCCCAACTGACCACAATGCATTGCGGCGCTGAACAGTGCATTGCAAGCCCTGATTGGCTGATGCAGTGAAAGCTTCAGCCAATTAGGGCACAGAGCACTGTCAGAGTCATTATTGGACACTGTCACCATGACTTTATCCAATCATGGCTCATTCCCGCCGCACAGTATAAAAGTATTCTTTCAATGGTAGCCATTTTCAGTGTGATTTTGGCGTGGAGAGAAATAGAACAGGGCTCTGTTCAGTGCTATCAGTTAGTTAGTGTGCTATACTGTGCTATTTTGCTTCAATTGTCAGTGTAGAATATTAGTTTAGTGTCAGTCTAGGGATAGTGTGAGTGTAGTGAGGAGGACCATCATTTAGCTTTGCATAGTGTGCAGCTAGAGTAGGGACAGCTCAGATAGTTTCACTGTAGTGTAGTGAGACCATGTCAGTAATCTTGACATTAGTGTATAGCTAGAGTAGGGACAGTTCAGATAGCGTCAGTGTCAGGGGAATAATTCCTCCAGGCGCTCTGGCCGCATGCGCGGTGGAACGGCGCTCTGGCGCATGCGCATTCGCGGTCCGGCGAACGCGCACCGGCGCACGCCCAACGTGACCCTTTAGCTGGCCTATATAAAGGGCCCTGTTACCCAGCAGACAAATTGCTGGTTTTTGTCTTCAGCTTCCTATTTGAAAACTTGATCTTGTCTCCTGTGCCTGTTTACTCGTTGTCACCCGGATTGCTACCCGACTACTCTGCTCTTCTCCTGGACCTGACCTCAGCTTGTTTAAACGGATCTCCATCTATCTCCTGTGTTTGACCCTCTGCCTGTGACCCGGATTTGTCTCCTGTCTCCTTGCCTTGACCTCCTGCCTGTAACCTGGACTTGCTTTGTGTCTTCCTGACACCATCCCACAGACTGCAGTTGTATTGCTGATCCTGGTGTTTGACCCTCAGCCTGGTTCTGGACTTTCTGTTTGTTCTCTTCCAGCTAAGAACTCCTGTTAGCAGTTCCTGCACAGCGGCTCATCCCTTCAAGGACCTCCTTGCAAGTCTTCTACGGTCCACTGGGTAGCCTGTGCCTCTTTGTGCCATTCACTCCCTGTACCACCTCCAGGGGGCGGACTGCGCTTAGTTGCAAGGGTGAACCACTCTCAGCATCTCGGCCTCGGTAAGTACTTTCCTGACAGTCAGTGTAGTGACGGTTGAACACCGTCTATTTGATTGCGTTACTGCTAGTTTATTGCCATATCATTTTGTGTGCGTTGCTGCCAGTTTAACGCCATATTGTTTTGTGTGCATTACTGCCAGTTTAGATTGCCATTGCCATTGTTTTTTTGATTTTTGACGTTCGGGTCCCATTGAATTTAATGGGGTTCGTTATTTGGGTCCGAACTTTTGCGACGTTTGAATGTCCTGGTGCGAACCGAACAGGGGTCCGTTCGGCCTTTCCCTAGTGCTAGGTATACAGTACATAGTTAGCTGTTAGCGTAGGTAAATTGGTTTGGCTAAGAGCCAGGCCTCGGTTGAAACTGGGTCAGGGTTGAGTGACTCAGGGAGGCTGGAAGACTCAGCAGGCAGCTCTTCTGGTGCCACCCCCTGTTCTCTGGAACCTTGGAGAAGGTTCTAGATGTAATGGGTGGAGGCTAGGAGGGGCTGTTTTTGCAACTGAGGAGGTCCCCGACCAATCCCCAACAAAAAGGGGTAGGAAGGGGGTAGGCAGCTCATAAATAGGCATGAGTCCTGTCAGCAGGGGCAGTCAGGTGTAAAATGGAGATGGAGTGTTGAGGAGGCTGTCGGTGGCCCTTGAGGGTGCCCCTAGTCTGGGGGGAGTGACTTCAGGCTTGGGGCTTGGGTACTGGAGTGACCTTCTACAACATATGGAGGAATCCTATCTTGGAGGCATGGTAGCAAGTGAGAGGACAGCAGAAGCCAGTTAGCATGTCCGGGAGATCCCCTGAGAAGTCAGCCATGGGGGAGGACTGTGGAGAAAGGTTCAGTCTGGAGGACTGTTGGGAGAAGTTAGCCAGGAGGGCTAGTGAAAGGGGCAGCTGCAGACAGGTGGGTTGGCAGTGCCTGAAGAGGTGGTGCTGGGCTCAGTGACCATGGGAGGAAGTGCTGGAAATGGGTTAGTGGTGTCACTCCAATATTCTACAAATATAGAGGCTGTAAGTCCCTTCCTGTAATGGGCCATTACTACAAATCTTTTTAGACACAGCTGGGAGTACCGCAAGTGAGTGCTGGAGGAAGCAGAGGTGTGTGTATATAGACTGTATATAGGAAAAGTTGAACCTTGAATTCTTCTAAAGTCAAGTAAGTGTTTTGCTTGCATTTTTTTTTTAAGGTTCTTGTGGTAAAAAGCCAAGGAAGCTTAGACTTCTGTAGTGTATCAATGCTTTTACTAAACAGAAAAGCCATACTGTACATAAAACTGTAGGATACACAATACAACACAAAATATTCCTACAACATGCACAAGCCAATTATCCATTCTAGCAAAATAAGCATGTACAATATGTATGCAATAAGTAACTAAACTGTTACTTTACTTAGTGATGGCATCAAGATGTAATGTCCTTAATGGTTCTTTTCTCAGTGCCCAACAACTTTCTCCAAAGTCCTCCAGCTTCTAGCAGCCATGTCTTGCCTCTTTGTCTTCCAAAAACAATTTCTTTGTCTGACCGCTTGCTTCATTCAAAATCCTGAGCCCCTCCTCCAACTTCTGCTTACATCACATCCTGTCCTCTTCTTGCCTCCTAAACCAATCCGAATGGTTTATTCACATATCGATGGGGGAGAGCCTTAGCTTGTAACAACACATGGTCTTAAAATCCAACTCCACATTATTGCTATAAAATCACAACAAATAGCCGTGGCAATACAGTGGGCATCCCATAATTTTTCCAATCCCTATCCAAGTTCTAATTCCTCAATAAAACAAAAAAAAAAACAAAGTCACGGACTGTTCTCTGACTCTGAGTGACTGTGAAAATTCTGTGTGCCTGGCTCCTTAGAGTGTTCGCTACATCTGCATTCCTGGTGCTACAGGCTTCTCTGCAATGCCCCTCTTGCACTCTTTTCCTATACACATTACATAATTACCATGCTCTCCTACTCCAGCTCTGACTCAGCATGGGTGGCCATCTTGCCTAGGCAGCATGATACTCTGTCATGCGGGTTTTTATGTCTCTGACTTTTGTCTTTAATGCCTGGGTTTGGCTACTTCCTTTATTTACGTCTATTTTATAGGTACTTTTGTTGTTGTTTTTCTGTTCTCCCAAACTTGGATATTTGCCCATGATTGTTTTTAGCTGGCATGAGGAAGAAAGGAGCACCACCTCCAAAGTTTAGACATTTATTAAAAACTAGGTATAAATGAATAAAATGCACTCACATAGAGAAAAAGTTAAAAGCATATGACATCCTACAATCCTGACTGCAGACATCGGCAGAGTAACGGCTGGTATAGCAAGGTAGCACCTGGAAGCGTGTCACCGATCCTAGCAGAATCACCGGGAGTATGGTGCAAGAAGCCTGAGTGGTACTTGTCATTCGTTTAGTTTGGTTTCTGAATTTGTTTAGTTTTCATTAAATTTAGTTTCATTTTCATTAAAATTCATTTCATTTATACATTTTCTAATGAATTCCAACTTTTCAGAATGATTAGAATTCAGATCAGTCGAAAAACGATCGTCCGATTCTAATTCTGTGTGAAGAAATAGCTGGTTGTTATGCAGCGAGCCGGGAAGCCGGCTGCCCGCGTCCTTAACAACCATGAGTCATCATCTGTCAGCTGGCTTCCCCACTGACAGATGAATATAAAGATAAAGAATGCTGGCAATTTCCCAGCAATATAAAAATGTTTAAAAAAAGGGTGTTGGGTCCCCTCCAGTCCATACCAGGCCCTTAGGGACCCCCAGATCCCAAGCCCCCCCTATGTGAATTGGTACTGGGTACATCGTACCCGTACCCATTCACCAAAAAAAGTTTCAAAAAGTAAGAAACACACAAACAGGTTTTGACAAGCCCTTTATTAAAAGAAAAAATAGTGTCACTCGATGTCCATCACGATTCCCACTGACCCTAAAAATAGAAAAATGTCAAAAAACGCTTTGCCTCCTAATAGGGCGTACACGCGGTCGGACTTTGTTCGGACATTCCGACAACAAAATCCTAGGATTTTTTCCGACGGATGTTGGCTCAAACTTGTTCTGCCTACACACGGTCGCACAAAGTTGTCGGAATTTCCGATCGGCAACCACGCAGTCACGTACACCACGTACGACGAGACTAGAAAAGGCCGGTTCAGAACCAAGCGCGGCACCCTTTGGGCTCCTTTTGCTAATCTCGTGTTAGTAAAAGTTTGGTGAGAGACGATTCGCGCTTTTTCAGACTCGTGGCTTTCAGATCGTTTTCTGCCATTCAGTTTGTGCTTGTGGGTTTGTATCTGCTCTTCAGTGCGTGCAGTAAGTTCGTATCGGAGTTTTCTGTGTGATCTTGCCTGCTCGTTGCTGTTTTTCAGGTCGCTCTTCACAGGCTTTGCTGTTCTTCAGTGCGTTCTGTTACTTCGTTCTGAGCAGCCGACCGTTTTCTAGCCATGTTTCGTATGCGTACTCCTCGTAGAGTTCGTGCTGTGCGGGGGCTTGGTGTTGGGGTCCTGACCTTGACACAAGTCCAGTCCATGAACAGGGTGGGGAGGAGTTCATGGACCAAGAATTGGTTGCTTCAGCGTGACCAGTTCTCTCATATGCCTTTGCTCCGTGAGATCCGTGAGAATAATCCTGATGATTTCAGGAACTTTCTCCGGATGACGGACCCCGTGTTTCACCGTTTGTTGGCTTCGCTGACCCCCTATATCAGCAGGCAGGATACCTGCATGAGGCAAGCCATCACTCCGGAGCAGAGGTTGGTCGCTACCCTGCGGTACTTGGCGACAGGGAGAAGTCTGCAGGACTTGGAGTTCTCGACAGGCATCTCCCCCCAGGCTCTGGGGATCATTATCCCAGAGACCTGTTCTGCCATCATACAGGTCCTGCAGAAGGAGTATATGAAGGTAAGATTTTTTTCCTTTTATATCACATTTTATTGTATTTAATGTTTGCTAATATATTGTATTTCTTTCCTCATTCCCTAATTACCATGATTGTAATATGCTGTGAATGTCCCCTTTGTCCTCATGCATGCTGGATTTTTATGTAATTATTATTTTAGGTCCTTCATACATATTTGCCCTTCACTAACCTCCCCAGCATGGTGTCTCCTGCCCTATATTCACCTCATGTAGTCACTTAACAATGTATTTTATCAGCTCCATAGTAGTGCTTTACCCCAAACACCCCCTAAAATGTTTGTAAATGTTATTTTTGATTTAAATTCAGGCAGAGTGGCAGTGGCTTTTTTTTGTGGTGTCCCCAAATAATTTTTAGTAACCCTCCCTCCCCCCAACTGCTAAGTCAGCTGATCCCAATTCTCTATGTATCCTCTATGTATCCTCAATCATCTATCTGCTGACTTTGCCAAGCCCATACACACTATACCCATCTATTTTGTGCTCAGATTTATGGATGAATTCCCCAAAGCATGTAGTGCAAGGGCCTGCCTGTATACTTTCAAATTGTACTGTTTAAAGTTTTTGTATCCTATTATTATCTTGATAGGTAATAGCAGAATGTCCAAATGTGTACAGTGTGTATTTATATCTTTGTATTATGACACTTCTTACCTGTCCAGTGGGCTGCCAATAGTGTAACTAAGGAGGGGCTGTTCCAAGTAATACCCATTATTTAGGCATTCATCTCTCAATGAAGTGAAGAGGGTTACCTTTCCAAGAGTTCCCCCCCCTATAATGTTAGAAATGGCCCATGAGAGGGGGAGGGGGAATATGATAGGTGTACCTTATACTTTGGCCTTGTTAAATTCCCCTTAATAAATGCTATCTGGAGGTTGACCCATAATGTTTGTGTCTAATCTGCTTGCCATGTTTCTGTGAAAAAATAGTAATGTTTATTGTTTTTTCCTCAACAGTTTCCTTCCACGCCACAGGAATGGCAGACTGTGGCCTCCCACTTTGCCCAGCGGTGGGACTTTCCTAACTGCGGAGGGGCAATTGATGGGAAACACGTCCACATCGTCCCACCACCCAACTCGGGGTCGTACTATTATAATTACAAGGGGTTTAATAGTATAGTGATGTTGGCGGTGGTGTCGGCTAATTACGACTCCTTGTATGTGGACGTGGGGAAGAATGGCCGGATGTCCGATGGTGGAGTCATCACCCAGACGGAGTTCTACAGGCGTCTCCGGAATGGCAGCTTGGACTTGCCAGCTCCAGAGAACAATGTGGAAGGTCTCCCATTTGTGTTCGTTGCTGATGAAGCGTTTGCGCTGGGGGACCACCTGATGCGGCCATTCCCGATGAGGACCCTCACCCCGGAACAGAGGGTTTTTAATTACCGGCTGGCCAGAGCCCGAAGAGTGGTGGAGAACACATTTGGAATCCTGGCCAGCCGGTTCCGCCTATTTATGACACCCATCCATATGGCGGAGTATAAACTGAACCATATAATACTTGCGTGCTGTGTTCTCCATAACTTTTTAAGGAAACATTCGGCCAACTATGCTGGCTCAGTTGGGCCTGAGGCCGGAATGATGCATCAAACCACACTGACGGCGCTTGAAAGTGGCCGTCCTGGCTTGCCCTCCCTGAGTGCCCGTGATGTCCGGTTACGCTAACTGGAGTTCTTTGCGGGTAGGGGGGCTATCATTATGCCAGACAATCTGTGAAGCCTTTTTATAATAAAAAAAAAAAAGAAAATCTTTGTGGACATTTACTACTTGTGTTTGTTGTAGCTGACCCTGACAGAAATGTATGGAGTCCAGAAAATGGTGTGATTGTGTAACCTTATACAAAGCACTGTTGGCTGTTATTTACTAAATGCAAAGACACTTTTCATTACAAGTGCACTTACAACTGCACTGAACCTGCACTTGTAGTGCAAAGTGGATTTGCCCTTAGGAAATAACCCCCGTTTTCTCATAAAACAACAATTACATCACCCCAAAAATGTTGTAGCATTGAGACAATAATCCACACATTCTTGATGAACAATCTTTTTAATACCAACACAATCACATGTGCATTTACCCAAGGTTTTTCTGACAAACCAACATGTTTGTTGTATACCAATTTTTGTGGTGGCATTATCCAAAATCAAAATGTGCATTTTATAGAAAACAGGCCTGTGTAAAACCAACAAGAAAGACACAAATCTTGATCTTACAAAGTTCACATTTGGTAGAACTTGAAGGCTATATCAGACATCAGTATTTAGGAACTGGGTTTGATATAGCGTTCAGATGGGGGGAAGTCACACCTGGAAAAGCCTAATTTGGAAGATGCACACAAATTTCACAATGTCAACATGTGCTATCTGCCATCAGGGGGATCAAGGGATGTGTTTTGGGGGAGAAACCCCTTCCTCACCGCTACTTTATTATTGAGGAAGGGGTTGCACCCCCAAAACATGTCCATTGATCTCCCGTGATGTCAGATAGCACATGTTGACACACTGTGTGCATCTTCCAAATTTGGCTTTGGGAAAAATCACAAAAACATTTCGCACATTGTAGCACACAAAAGAAGAAAGTGATTTGGGGGGGCTTTAAACTCGCCCCAAAACATCAATGATGTTTTTATATTTTGGAATAACATCATTGATGTTTTGCTTGATGATTTCCAATTGTAAATTACACCCCATGATCTCCCCGATCAGGATCTGGGCACTTTCGGATGTGAAAGGATCTTCATCTACACCATCACGATCACCTAAAAAGAGAGGAACCCCAAAATAATTTTGGTTTCCAAAAAATGCCGCAATCCATCTCTTATCTGAGCCTGTGGTCGCAGACACTCACCTGTTGTGGTGACTAGTTCCACCACATCTTCTTCCTCCTGCTCAGCTTCTGTTGGGGGGATTTCCCCTTCTTCCAGGGGGGGGGGCTCTGGTCTCCTCAGATGAGGGGTGTCCTCCGAGTCTTTTCTCCCCTATGTAAAACAAAAATGGTATAATTAGCACACAGATATTTGATGGCAGAACTATAAATAGGAAACATTGCTTGGAAGTGGGGTACAATTATCTATTTTAGCAGAGTTCCAAGATGTAATTTTTTAAATGCCCTTTGTCAACCTGCAATACTTTACCTGTTTGGTACAAGCTTCACAGATGGAGACCCCCTATAGTATACACTGGAGCACCTGTGTGGCCCCCTAATAAAAATGGTGTTCTGGGGTCCCACACTAGTGCTCCAGTGTCCAGATGTAAAAACAGCTGCTGAGTGTCCTCTCCTTACACAGAATCTAGTTTGCATTTCATTCTAGTATCAAAGCCATCTACACAACCCAATTCTTTGAAGACAAGTATAGGGCCTCAAAATGCTGGCCAAATGCATATGGCCCAAACAATGTTATTTTATAGTCCGAAAGAAAAATGTGTGATCCGAACGAATAATGTGCCCATGAACATGAAAGTTGCCATTTTAAACTGTACAACAGTTCCTAAAAGCACATGGAGCAGCACGAACGTAATAAACATAAAGAATAGGAACACAGCACAACTACTTACTTTTTTGCAGCACTCTCCGGATCTTTCTGTACTGCTCATGTTCTCGTAATGTCAGGTCCGACCACCGCTTCCTGAGCTGATCTTTCGAACGTCGTACCCCGAATTTCCCGGTGCAGACTCCTGACCACTTTCGCCATGATCTTGGCCTTTCAGACATTGGGGTTGGGATAAGGCCCATACTTTCCATCATAGTCGGCCTTCTTCAGGATGTCCACCATCTCCAACATCTCCCCAAAGGACATATTTGAGTCCTTTAATCTCCTTCTGGATCGGAACGTTTCAGGCTCCGGCCTTTCCTCCTCGTCGTTGCTACAAATAGCACGCACCTGCTGTCTATCCGCCATGTGCTCTTCCCCCACTGCGCCGAACGAAAAGGGGCGGGGAATAGACTAGAAAGAACGTCAGGGGCGGGCGGAGTTATACGCATGCGCAGTGTGTATAAAGCGTAACACACGTTTGTCTTACGTACGATCTGTGAGCGGAGGAAGGAGCATCGGAGACGCCGATCCTTTTTCATACACAGGAAGACCTCAGCCAGGAGGAGGTTGTGGAATGTGGCAGTCAGGAGGAGGCGGGGATTAGTGGCAGCCAGGAGGAGGCGGGGCTAAGTGTCAGCTAAGAGAAGCCTGGGACCAGTCGCAGCCTGACTGAGTCTCAGGTTCCTCCCCTCCGCCTGCCACATAAACGAGCCAGGAAGATGACTACCAGTCCTGTGCAGGATTCAGCGTATAGGCTGAAGTGTCCCTCAGAGCCTTCCCCAGTCCTGAAGAGGCCTTTGCCTGCATGGCTGCCACAAAATTGCAGGGCATGCAGGAGGGCCAACGCAGGCTCTCTGAGGACCTGATTTATAAAGTCCTACGTAAGGGGTTGAGTGGGGAACTAACACCCGAGACGGATGTCATTGAGATCGACGATCCTCCTCCTCCTCCTCCTGCTGCCACAACTCCACCACCACAGCCACAGCGTGGAAGGAAGCATGGAAAGAAGACCAAAGAGTGATGACCCTGGGTTCAGTCTGGTCTGACAGAAGCTGCAGTCTCTCGTATGACCACAGCCTGGGGACATAGATGTCATCTGCTGCTTTCCAGATCTCTGGGACTTCTGGACCAGACTGCCCTCCCTAAGATAAGGACACCTCAGGCCACCAATTTTGCTTTTAAATAATTGATGTCTGCCCTGGGGGTCCAAGGCTTCACCCACTTCTGCAGTTTCTCCAGCGCTGCCTCCCTCTTTGTTTATAGTTGTGACCCCTTAATAAAATTTTTTAGGTAAATTATACTCTCCTGTGTGTGTTTTCATCCAAAAAGGACAGTTTGTTGGTGACGATTCAGGTACATTTCTAAAGTACAATGTGAAATTAACAAGGGACAACAACACCAAACAATCTCCTACAGATTAAATAGAACAACATATCAATGGTGTTGTGGTAACTTGTCACAAAAAACACACACAAACATTTTCGGGAGTACAAATCAAAATCACCAAAAAATTTAAAAAAAGAGAAACACAATAAAAGATTCAACATTAAAGCCAAAAAAAAAAAATTAAATATAAAAAAAATGTTGTCAGATGTGAGAAATCAAAATATATTGAGGGAATCCAGATAAATAGTAACGAAAGAAGTTTGTGAGAAGTGTGTGTGAATATGAGCAGCAAAACTACTATATTCTTGTCACATTATAAAGAAGAAGAGAGTGCGCTGTATTAAACCATTTTTAACATTGCAGCGTGACGAAAGTGCTGTATCCATTGCGATCGCTAAGTTTACCAGAACGAGCTGTCCCGTCTCGGAATTTCTTCTGAGCATGCGTGGCACTTTGTGCGTCGGAACAGGCCACACACGGTCGGAATTGACGCGATCGGATTTTGTTGTCGGAAAATTTTATCTCCTGCTCTCCAACTTTGTGTGTTGGAAAATCCGATGGAAAATGTCCGATGGAGCACACACACGGTCGGAATTTCCGACAACACGCTCCGATCGGACATTTTCCATCGGAAAATCCGACCGTGTGTACGGGGCATAAGAGGCAACCCGTCGTCTGCCCTCTCTTTGGCTTTGACAGTTCTTATATAGGCAAGGGGCAGGGCCAAACAGTTACGTCACTCGGTGGCACTGCCCCTTCTGACATCACGTCAAGTCAAGTAACCAGGTGGCCCCGCCCCTTGCCTATATAAGAGCAGAGAGGGCAGATGGTTCTTAGGAGGCAAAGCGCTTTTTGACATTTTTTTTTTTTTGGGTCGGCGAGCGTCGTGATGGATGATGGATGTACAGTACATCGAGGGACACTATTTTTTTTTTCTTTAATAAAGGATTTGTCAAAAACTGTTTCCTGTGTTTCTTACTTTTTTTAACTTTTTTTGCTAAATGGGTATGGGTACGATGTACCCAATAACCATTCACGGGGGGGGTCAGGATCTGGGGGCCCCCTTGTTAAAGGGGGCTTCCAAATTCTGATAAGCCCCCACCCGCAGACCCCGACAACCACAGCCCAGGGTTGTTGGGAAGAGGCTCTTGTCCCCTCTTGCTCGCACTCCCCCCCTTTCCTGACCTGCCAGGCTGCATGCTTGGATAAGGGTCTGGTATCGATTTTGGGTGGCCCCGCATCGTTTTTTTTTTTTTTTTTCAATTTTGGCATGGGGTTCCCCTTAAAATCCATACCAGGCCCTTCATACAGAATTCGAATTGGTCGGTCGACCGTTTCGAATGCTAATTGTTCTGAAAATTTTGAATTTGTTAGAAAACGAATAAACAAAACAAATTTTAACGCATTTCAACTAAATTCATTACTATTTCATTCGGAGAGACGGATATATCCGAATCTTTGAATAACCAAAAAATGTGTTCGTATTTGTATTCGGACAAAAATGAATTGCACATGTCTAGCGTTCGCCTCTCAAGACCCGTGAGTGCTGCTCTCTCTTTTGGATTATGTATACTACAGTCTTTACTGCGCACCCGGGCCCATTTTTATCTCTGATGTGTGCATTGGCAACCACTGGATTATACAGTAAAAAGGAGACTTTCAAGCCTCGTCCCAAAATAGTAGAAAAAAAGATAGGTAACAACTGGAAATAATGTTGCCTATGAATGAGGACTATAGCGGCACAGCATAGGATGCAAAAACCATTAAGGTAAAATAGTCTTTATTTAACCACTTCAGGCCCGAGCCTCTTTCTGAGATTTGTTGTTTACAAGTTAAAAACATTGTTTAGAACCCCCAACATTATATCTTTTTCTAACACCCTAAAGAATAAAATGGTGGTCATTGCAATACTTTCTGTCACACTTTCTGTATTTGCGTAGCGGTCTTACAAGCGCACTTTTTTTGGAAAAAATACACTTTTTTGAATTAAAAAATAAGAAAACAGTAAAGTTAGCCCAATTTTTTTTTATATTGTGAAAGATAATGTTACGCCGAGTAAATTGATACCGAACATATCACGCTTCAAAATTGAGCCCGCTCGTCGTGGAATGGCGACAAACTTTTACCCTTAAAAATTTCCATAGGCGATGTTTAAAAAATTCTACATGTTGCATGTTTTGAGTTACAGAGGAGGTCTGGGGCTAGAATTATTGCTCTCGCCCCAAAGATTGCGGCGATACCTCACATGTGTGGTTTGAACACCAGTTTCATATGAGGGCGCTACTTACGTATGCATTCACTTCTGCGTGCAAGCTCGGCGGGATGGGACGTGTTTAAACATTTTTTTTTCTCTTATTTATCTTACCCTTTATATTTTATTTTTACACTGTTCTTTTAAAAAAAAATTGTCACTTTTATTCCTATTACAGGAAATGTAAACATCCCTTGTAATAGAAAAAAAGCATGACAGAACCTCTTGATTAGGAGATCTGGGGTGAAAAAGACCTCAGATCTCATATTTACACTAAAATGCAATAAAATAAAAAATAAAAAAATGTTGTTTAAGAGCTATAGGCGGAAGTGATGTTTTGACGTCGCTTCCGCCCTGCAATGGTATGGAGATGGCTGGGGGCCATCTTTCCCTCACTCATCTCAATACCTAACAGGAGACAGGACCCGATCGCCTCCGCCACTGCCGGCGGCTCCGATAAGCAGCGGGGGGCCTTCTCCTGCCGCCGATAAATTGATCTTGTGGCAAATCCACTGCAAATACCACTTTTATCTGAAAGCAAACCGCCCACTGAAGAAGAGGATACCGGGGTTATGGTAGCTAGCTGCTGCCATAACAATGATATCCCTCTTCAAAGTACCGACATAACGATGGCGTGTGGACCGTAAGTGGTTAACCCCCCTGGCGGTATTCCCGAGTCTGGCTCGGGGTGGATTTTACATACCAAAAGCGGTATCCCCGAGCCAGACTCGGGCTTGCATCGCAGGATCCAGGAAGAGATTACTTACCTTGTCCCCTGGTTCCTGCGATGTCTCCCCGCTGTGATCGGCGAGCCGCTGTGTCTCGCTCGATTCACAGTGCCGAGCTCCGTTCCCTGCGAGCGTTGCGACGCACGGGGACGGAGTTCGGCGGTAAATTCAAAAGTGAAACACACAGTATAGATACAGCATACTGTAATCTTACAGATTACAGTACTGTATCAAATAACTACACATCCCCTTTGTCCCTAGTGGTCTGCCCAGTGTCCTGCATGCAGTTTTATATATATAAAACTGTTCTTTCTGCCTGGAAACTGGAGATTGTCCATAGCAACCAAAACTGTCTCTTTACATCAAAAGTGGTTTTAGACCAGCTAGAAAAAAGCGATAATAAATTATAATCACTTGCAGAATTGAGCGATAGTGATTTGTGGGGAGATCCGTCATCAAACACTAAAAGTAATAAAAGCTAAAATTCTGGAACTGAGCAAATTTCAGTGTTTTTGATTTGATTACATTATTATATAATTTTTATTATTATTATATTATTATGTGTTTTAATTATTTATAGTTATTTATTATATTATAATTTTTTATTTCGTTTTTCAAACTTTATCATACCCGGGATTTCTACTAGACTCTTGTTTGGACAGATTTAAGTGAACTATTCCTAAGAATTACAGGCCTACAATATAAAACACCAAATTTCTGTGCAAAATAATGGTACCGCTTTCAGCACCTAAAATCTGAAATAATCATACCGCCAGGGAGGTTAAACAATGTTAAAAAAGGAAAAAAAAAAACAATAGCGGCGCATCCCATATGTTCTAGGGAAGTAAAACCCTCTCAATGTGAATGACAATCAGATGAACACTAATAAACAGACTCCAGTCCAGTATAGATGAGAAAGGCTTTCCCAATGCCTGTAAGGTCAACGCGTTTCACCAAAGATTTGGCTTCCTCAGGACCCAGACAACTAGAGCAGATCACATGACAGTTGTACACAATGAAAGGCTTGGTTATATGCCTTTCATTGTGTACTATTGTGATGAGCTCTGTGATTGGTCACAGTCATCAGATAGTACAGAAAGGACCAATCACAGCCCATCTGTACCATGTGCTTAGCTGTGGCCAATCAATAATAAACACTGAATGAGTAGTTTTCATTCAGAAAAAAAATGTTTGCTTATAACTGTAAATTGCTCAGTTATAAGCAATCATAGTGTGTAAAAAAAAGAAAAAGTCCTGAACACCTCCCCAGAGTAGTACAGTGTCATTGTGGTAACACTGTATTGCTCTGGGTATTGTACAGTGGGGACGGAAAGTATTCAGATTACATTTTTCACTCTTTGTTATGTTGCAGCCATTTGCTAAAATCATTTAAGTTCATTTTTTTCCTCATTAATGTACACACAACACCCCATATTGACAGAAAAACACAGAATTGTTGACATTTTTGCAGATTTATTAAAAAAGAAAAACTGAAATATCACATGTTCCTAAGTATTCAGACCCTTTGCTTAGTATTTAGTATAAGCACCCTGTTGATCTAATACAGCCATGAGTCTTTTTGGGAAAGATACAAGTTTTTCACACCTGGATTTGGGGATTCTCTGCCATTCCTCCTTGCAGATCCTCTCCAAATGTTGGTAGACAGCCAAATGTTGGTAGACAGCCATTTTTAGGTCTCTCCAGAGATGCTCAATTGGGTTTAAGTCAGGGCTCTGGCTGGGCCATTCAAGAACAGTCACGGAGTTGTTGTGAAGCCACTCCTTCATTATTTTAGCTGTGTGCTTAGGGTCATTGTCTTGTTGGAAGGTAAACCTTCGGCCCAGTCTGAGGTCCTGAGCACTCTGGAGAAAATTTTCGTCCGGGATATCCCTGAACTTGGCCGCATTAATTTTTCCCTCGATTACAACCAGTAGTCCTGTCCCTGCAGCTGAAAAACACCCCCAAAGCATGATGCTGCCACCACCATGCTTCACTGTTGGGACTGTATTGGACAGGTGATGAGCAGTGCCTGGTTTTCTCCACACATACCGCTTAGAATTGGGGCCAAAAAGTTCTATCTTGGTCTCATAAGACCAGACAATCTTATTTCTCACCATCTTGGAGTCCTTCAGGTGTTTTTTAGCAAACTCCATGCAGGCTTTCATGTGTCTTGCTCTGAGGAGAGGCTTCCGTCGGGCCACTCTGCCATAAAGCCCTGACTGGTGGAGGGCTGCAGTGATGGTTGACTTTCTACAACTTTCTCCCATCTCCCGACTGAATCTCTGGAGCTCAGCCACAGTGATCTTTGGGTTCTTCTTTACCTCTCTCACCAAGGCTCTTCTCCCCCGATAGCTCAGTTTTGCCGGACAGCCTGCTCTAGGAAGGGTTCTGGTCGTCCCAAACGTCTTCCATTTTAGGATTATGGAGGCCAATGTGCTCTTAGGAACCTTAAGTGCAACAGAAATTTTTTTGTAATGTTGACCAGATCTATGCCTTGCCACAATTCTGTCTCTGAGCTCTACGGGCAGTTCCTTTGACCTCATGATTCTCATTTGCTCTGACATGCACTGTGAGCTGTAAGGTCTTATATAGACAGGTGTGTGGCTTTCCTAATCAAGTCCAATCAGTATAATAAAACACAGCTGGACTCAAATGAAGGTGTAGAACCATGTCAAGGATGATCAGAAGAAATGGACAGCACCTGAGTTAAATATAAGAGTGTCACAGCAAAGGGTCTGAATATTTAGGACCATGTGATATTTCAGTTTTTCTTTTTTAATAAATCTGCAAAAATGTCAACAATTCTGTGTTTTTCGGTCAATATGGGGTGCTGTGTGTACATTAATGAGGAAAAAATGAACTTAAATGATTTTAGCAAATGGCTGCAACATAACAAAGAGTGAAAAATTTAGGGGGTCTGAATACTTTCTGTCCCCACTGTATGTAAAAAAATGTAAACAAAAAAGATGTATTTATTAGTAAAGAACTATTAATTTTATTATTATTTTTATTTATTTTTTTTACATACTGTCACCAGTCAGAAAAAAAACATTTTTTAATTTCTTAATTTTCCAAAAATTTGGGCAAAAAAATTACAACTTTAACCACTTCCCTACCGCGCATAATCATATTACGGCGGCAGGAACCCTTTGTCCCTCTGGGCCGCCGTCATATAACGTCTTTTACTTCCTGAGCCTCTAGGGGCTGCACGCTCCCGCCGCCGCACTAGGCATCCAATGCCCGTACCCGGCAGACGCGATGTCCGCCGGGAACCGCGATTGCCCATGAACACAGCAGGACCGTGGATCTGTGTGTGTAAACACACAGATCCACATCCTGTCAGAGGAGAGGAGACCGATGGTGTGTTCCCAGTACAGAGGAACACCGATCGGTCTCCTCCCCTTGTGAGTTCCCTCCCCCTACAGTTAGAATCACTCCCTAGGAAACATAATTAACCCCTCGATCACCCCCTAGTGTTAACCCCTTCCCTGCCAGTCACATTTACACAGTAATCAGTACATTTTTTATAGCACTGATCGCTGTATAAATGTGAATGGTCCTAAAATAGTATCAAAAGTGTCCGAAGTGTCCGCCACAATATCGCAGTCACAATAGAAATTGCAGATCGCCGCCATTACTAGTAAACAATAAAAATGCCATAAATTTATCCCCTATTTTGTAGATGCTATAACTTTTGCGCAAATCAATCTATATACGCTTATTGTGATTTTTTTTATCAAAAATATGTAGAATACACATTGGCCTAAACTGAGGAAAAAGTTTTTTTTTTTAATGGGATATTTATTATAGCAAAAAGTAAAAAATATTGTGTTTTTTTTCAAAATTGTTGCTCTTTTTTTGTTTATACAAATCCGAAGCACAAAGTGCCACGCATGCTCACAATAAATAAAGAGATGAAAGCTATTGGCCACTGCCTCGTTTATAGTCCCGACATACGTGTTATACATCACCGCGTTCAGAAAGATCGGATTTTCCGACAACTTTGTGTGACTGTGTGTATGCAAGACAAATTTGAGCCAACATCCGTCGTAAAAAATCCTAGGATTTTGTTGTCGGAATGTCCGAACAAAGTCTGACCGTGTGTACGGGGCATTACAGCGCTGAAGGCTGAAAATTGGTCTGGGCAGGAAGGGGGTGAAAATGCCCTGTATTGAAGTGGTTAAAAAACTCACCATGCCTCTTACTAAATACTTGGGACTGTCTACTTTCCATAAAGGGGTCATTTGGGGCAAATTTGTACTGTCCTGGCATTTTTGGGCTTCAAGAAAAGAGATATGCCAGCAGTATATCATCAGTATATCAGGATTGATCCATTTTCAGATATACTGTATCCCATAGTTTGTAGACCTTTCCTAACTCTTCTTAACTTTCCTACAGACTATGTAATATGGGTACTGTGTTGCATGACTGCGCAATTGTCATTCAATATGTGACAGCCTGGGCAGGAAGGGGGTAAAAGCATCTGGTTCTGAACTGGTTAAGTCACCGCTACAAATGAAAGAACCCTCAATGCTAGAGGTCCACGTAGTGGAACAGAAACGAGCAGTCACAACCACATGGAGCCAGAACACCACCTCAGCCTTGAGGCCCACTTCAAGTCGGGGGGAACCAAACTTGAACAAAAGGAAAAAGAAGAAGGCCTGGTGCATTACCAAAATACCTTTAATTGCTGAAACATGATTTTAATGTACTCACAAAAATACCTGAGCCTGGGCTCTGATGAAGAGGGCACAGCCCTTGATACGCGTTAGCCACACTATTCCACAATGCCACAGCGTTGTCTGTTGGATAGGATTATTTTACATGTGGGATTATTTTACATGTGTTTCACTCCTTATTTTTGTGAGTACATTGAGATAATATTTTATCAATAAAAGCTATTTTGGTAATGCACCAGGCCAGTGTGCCTTCCTTTTGCTTTTGCTATAGCTGGTTTATGTAACGGAACCCCGTCGCACTCCGCTTGAGTGCCCCCATCACTACACTGCTTCCTCCAATCTGGACCTTCAGATATCAGATATTATAGCCACATGTTGTAACCAAGAACCAGGCGAGACTAGCTCAGTTACAAAACTGCAACATGGAATGTTTTATTGGACAAGGATACAGGCTTTTTTTTACTTTTGAAAAGTAGGTTCCCCCCGATCATATTACCCTAACAATACAAACTGTAACCAAAAACATAAATTAGCATGAGCCAATTAACTAGTCATTTAACCAGCCTAGGTGACTCAGAGATCGTCTCCTAGCTCATAAACTACAATACACATTATTATAGGTATAAACACAGGACACCTTTACACAATAGCAGGAGACCACCAGTAGCACACTATCCGTCTCCTACATTGTACAGAGGCCAATGTGATCAGCTCTTTCCATTATCAAGTATAGTTCAGAATCAAATAAACCAGGAATAATCTTTGTATATTTCCTGGGAGATATTGTGGATAAATATTACTGTCCCATTTGAAGTAATCTAAACCACATTCTCAATGTCCATTTGTAGCTGTCCATCATTTTCTCAGTCACCCTGTGCCCCTAATAGACACAGGGTAACTTATACATAGGAGGGGCCTGGGGAGCTGAAACAAGTGTTCCCCAACCTCTCCAAGGGATTCTGGGTTCCACGGGCCCCCCACCCAAAGTGACTCCCATCACAATCTATACTTAGAAAAAAGGGATACAAAAAAAAAAGACTTGATGGACAATTTGGTCTTTTTTTGTCACTTTTCTTCTATGTTTCTATGAAAAGGTCGGGGTAGGGAGGTTCTTCTAGCAAATCTTTAAAGTACACTTTAATGATAATTTCATAATAAAACACAAAATAAAGAATGTATTCCTTTATGGTACATTCAATTATTCCCTAAGAAACCAGTTAGTATCGGTCTTTTTTCTCAATAGAAATCATTAATGATATGCTCTGGGATGGATGAGAATTGCTCCCAAGCCAAAATTATATATTATAAAAATATTCTGGATTCCCACGAACAGATCTCTACCATCAGACGGGTTCGTATTCGGGAGAGGTGAGGAAATGACACAGAAACTAGAAACCAGACGGGTTTTATTGTTCAGTTTTGAAGCAAAATTAGGAGAATTTCCATCGTAATGTATTATTTTTTTACCTACCAAACTATTTTCAGAAATGTTATTAAAGGGAAAGCGAACGTTATAGCGTCTACAAACTATGGGGTATAGTAATGGATTTTTTTCCCATACTAGTAATGGTGGCAAACAGCGACTTATAGCTAACAGTGATATTGCGGCGGACGTTCTGACACTAACTGACACTTTTGACACTTTGTGGAAACCAGTGACACTAATAAAGTTATCAGTGCTAAAAATACGCACTGTCACTGTACTAATGACACTGGCTGGAAAAGGGGTTAACACCAGGGGTGGTCAAAGGATTAACTGTGTGCCTAACCAGCGTTTGTGTGTACTGTATGTGCTGCTTTTTCTAGGGGAAGTAATGGATTTTATTCCCTGTTTTGCAGGAACACAAAATTCATCCCCCCCCCGGAACTGAGATATGCATTGCTCACATAGAAATGATCGGACGGTCTAACGGTTGGCCATAGAGGTTACCAGAGACCAGATTGTCTCTGATTGCCTCTTTGGTCTTGGTGGACCAGAGCGACATCATGGCATCATTTCTGGTCTAGGAAGGAAATACACAATTATTTTTTTTTTAAAGCAATAGATCACATTTTTTGTTTTTGACCTTTTGCTTGTAGAGGTAGAGGAGAGATCTGGGGTCTTATTGACCCCAGAGATCTGGGGTCTTATTGACCCCAGATCCCTCCATAAAGAAGACATGTCATCCCTTATTTCTATTACAAGGGATGTTCACATTCCTTGTAATAGGAATAAAAGTGATCAAAAAAAAATGTGTAAAAATTAAAAGTAAAAATAAATAAAAAAATAAAATTAAAGCGCCTCCATGCTCGTGTGCAGAAGCGAACACGTATGTAAGTCACACATGCATATATAACGGTGTTCGCATCATTGCCGCAAATGTTAGAGCGAGAACAATAATTCTAGCATTAGGCCTCCTCTGTAACTCTAAACTGGTAACCTGTAAACATTTTTAGAGCGTCGCCTATGGAGATTTTTTAACTATTGTAGTTTGTCTCCTTTCCACGAGCGTGCGCAGTTTTAAAGCGTGACATGTTAGGTATCTATTTACTCAGCGTAACATCTTCTTTTATATGTTACTAAATATATTGCGTTTTTTTGCATTAAAATTCATTAAAATGTATTGTTTCCCCAAAAAAAATTGGGTTTGAAAAACCGCTGCGCAAATACCGTGTGACATAAAATATTGCAACAATCGCCAGTTTATTCTGTAGGGTCTCTGCTAAAAACATATATATATATATATATATATATATATATATATATATATATATATAATGTTTGGGGGTTCTAAGAAATTTTCTAAAAAATAAAAATTTAAACTTGTAAATAAAAAGTGGCTGAAAAGGTCTGATTTTTAAGTGGGTTCTTTACTGTTAGAGCGATAAGGATGTGAAACTCCCTTCCACAATTAGTGGTGTCAGCAGGAAGTGTTGATAATTAAAAAAAAACTCTTACATGGACATCTTTGGGAACGCAATATACAGGGATATGGGAAACGGCAGAGACATAAATACATGCACACTCCTTCACCCACTCTCACACAGGTTGAACTGGATGAACTGGTGTCTTTATTCAACCTTACCAAATACATAAATATGTAAATCAATGTTTGTCATGTCATGTCGTGTCATGGCACGCATCTTACTGTATGCATTGACATTTTTTGATGCTTTTTTCATTGATTTATATCAGTGGTCTCCAAACTGCAGCCCTGGGGCCAGATGCGGCCTTTTGCTTGCTTTTATCCAGTTATTGTGGCACTATTTCATACACTGATACCAACAATGGGGCATAATTCCTCCCACTGACACCAACTATGGGGCACAATTCCTCTCAATGACACCAATTGTGGGGCACAATATCTTCAAATGACACCAATGACGGGGCACAATTCTTCCCAATGATACCAAAGATGGGAGACAATTCTTCACAATGGGGCCCAGTTTCTCCCAATGGGGCCCAATGACATCAGTGATGGGGCACAATTCCTCCCAATGACACCAACGATGGGGGACAACTCCTCACAGTGACACCAACAATGGTCACATTTTCTCTCGATGACACCAACAATAGGGCCAAATTACAGTTGTGGGGCACAGTGATGGGGCACAATTCCTCCCAATGACACCAAAGATGGGGCACAATTTATCTCAATGACACCAACATTGGGGCCTAATAATGGGGCACAATTACTCCCACTGGACAAAACAATGGAGCATTATTTTTTCCTACTGATCTAAGGACCTTTTCGCCTCCCACTGACCCCTGTCCGGGCCTCTTAAAGTCTGAAGGACAGTAAACTGGCCATTTGTTTAGAAAGTTTTAGAATGTTTGGAGACCCTTGATTTAACTGGAAAACACATCAAGCAAAAAAGCATTGAGGCAAATTTGCTCTAAGGGCTTGTTCAGACGAGTGGTAGGGGGTTGGAAAATTAAGTAGTTGAGCTGCAGTTTTACCATCCCTCAACCACCGACCTAAATAAGAACATGAAGCTGCTGAGGTCTGTATGCATGCCGCAGCCAGAATGGTTTTTGGTCACGGCAAATATTAAACCTCATGTTACATTTGGACAAACATTACCCGTTTAAGTTTAAGGGGCTGTGCCGTGACCACCCTGGAACTACTTGTTGCCTTCTGACCTCCTGTCAAGCACCCTCTGAAAGCAACCCACGGCAGATGGCTTTTCATGGGGGGGCAAGGGTTGCTGCAAATAACAATAAGCCCTAAATGACTGTTAAATGTTATCACATTCAGTGTGTTGCAAATGAGATGATTGGAAACAAGTGGTTGAATCTCTCAGTAACAAAAAGATTTAGGCTGTTAGCGCACGATTAGTGATGTGATGTATTGCAATATTAGTCATTTTAAATGGCGCCTCAACACACCTCCCCAATCCACAAATGGGAACCAGTTTATGTTTCAGAATTTCAGAGGTTTGGAGAGTTTTGGGAGGCAAGAACCTCCAAACCCTAACTATAAGGACTGAATGGGGTTAAGCCACGTGTGAGGGAGGCTTGTAAGGTAGGAGGAAGGAAGCAGCAGAGGTTTGCGAGGTAGTGTGGCGTAATCACAGCTGTGAACAAGGGTGGACTCTCTGGAGAACTGAGACTCTGGTTTTGCTTGTCTTGTACCCTAAAACAAGTGGGACCCCTAAACCCCAGTGTGGGACCAAGAGACTGGTGGTGAGCCCTATTGCATGTTTTTCTTTTTCCAGGCATGTGAATTGTTTGCTTTTGCTGAAGAGAGCCATATGCATTTGCCTGTTTTGGAGAGACCAATAGATAATATTAAGTGGCTTGCTGGTGATCTCGGGTCCTATAAATGACTGTACAAAATAGATTACAGCGCACACATACAAAAATGACATTTAAATCCTGCAAGGCTACTTAAAAACACCTGAACATATTAAAAAAATATGGAGGTTTGGTCACACTATATGGTCATATAGTGCTAAGCCCACTTACTGCATCAAAGAACCCCATAATCAGTGGGTTCTACCCTAGTAATAGAATGAAAGATCCTGCGTCTCAACCATGGGAGACAAACTCCTCTATGTGGGAAAACTGAAGGGATTCCTCCTATGCACTGGTGGCCAATAATAAGAGGTAATGAGGGGGGTGGGGTGCTCCAGCCCAAGTAACCTGGTCAGAGTCCATACAATATACATATAAAATCATACTTGGGGTACTCCAAATTTACTGTTTGTTTGTATTAGGACATCTCCTCTTGCCCAGTCTTTGTTAATAGCTTTTTATGTAGGCTCATATACAGAAAGTGTTACTAAACCTTTTCTTTGGAAGCTAACCCAGGCCAGGGTTCTGCATACTCGCCCACCCAGGGGAATACAGCACACAGTCACTAAAAACACTGGGCTTAGATCAGTATTCACAATGTCTCGGGACCGTTGGATGCCTCCTTCCAGTATCCAATGGACACTCTTCAGTGGGCTCCCCAGACCAGACCCCTAGGTGAGGAATTCCTTGATCAGGTCCAGAAGGGATCCCAAGAGAAAGATCCCCCAGCTCTGCACAGCTGAATGGCTTCTGAAACCAGGATAGTTGCTGAAGGTGAGGGTAGCCACCAGCTACCCAGATTGGTGTATTCCTTCCAACAGGGAGATGAACAAGAAACCCTGCGGCTCTAAATCCCAGACTGTGTATATGCTTCTTCAGCCACCTTCCGGGCACACCTCACCAGGGATTGGCTGGAGCACAATGAATATTCGGGCTAAGAATTGCCTTGCCCAACTCTCTATGTTCCAGAAACCTCTGAAAGACAGGGAAGAGCAATCAAACCCACAGGCTGTGAGACCCAGAGCAGCCAAAAGCAATCAACAACTGCTCCACTGACTAGAGAGGAGCCAAAAAGCACTATATTTGCCTAGCTTCCTAGCAAACTAACTAGGGGGGTGCTACATGACAAAGGATACATGGGGTTGTAAATAGCTCCCGAGGGTTATGGAATCTACTTTCAACTATGCTGGACCTGTGTCAAGAAGCGGCACCTCATTAGTTTAATTAATTTACATCTTTTGACAAAAAGAAATCCATCATTTCATAGCCCTCTCCTCTTCATTATGCCACCAACTATTCTAGCTTACCACCATTGTTTTTGAAAAGTTGACTCAAACATAAAGATATTATATTTAAAGAGCATATTGTTTTAAACTTTATATTCCATGGTTGGTTATACTTGTTCAAGAGTTCTTCTGTATATATAAAAGGATATATAATGTTGTAGCTTTTATCAAATATCTATTAATGGATGTATTTTTTTGAGTTCTTGAAATGAACTAAAAGTGACCTGTGTTCTACCAGTACTTGGAATTGGGATCTTAACTAAAACTGACCCTAAAGTTATGTTCTCGGAAATGTCATAGTTTGGCCACAAAATACATATTCTGAGAATTTTTGATTAAGAGACATGTGGTCTGGGGAATTCCAACTGTAATTGTTGTTTAGTGTTTTATGATCATCTATTTTATGAAATGTTTGTATAATCATAATTATAGTGTTTAAAATAAAGACTTGGCTAAGAAATAATTGATGAGAAAATGCTGACATTTGATATGATCAAGGAGATTATTAAAGGTCAGTTAGGAAAATTCCATCCCATTTGAGATGTGTCCATACTGTAGATTGCCAAAAATATGTGTATAAAAAAGCCAATGTTGCCGATATGTATTCACCACATTGCATGTTGCATGTGGTCCAATGACATTGTATATTCTGGATAAACCAAATACAGATAACAAAAGCTGATTGGCGTTGATGTCCTTCCTTGAAAGACCAACTTAACATTTTATATGCGCGTTTTTGTTTTTTTTTGGTACAATCAGCCTGCCGGATTCGCTTCCAATTATTGCAAGTGGCTGCTATAGTCACTAGTGATAATCATGGCTTCGCCCCCCCGCCGGGAGAAGACAATGACCCGTGGTTGCAGGAAAGAAATTTGCATTTTATAATGTATCCGACAATGTGTTTTTTATTCTGTATTAATAAATGTTTTTATTTGTAAGGCCGGCATTAACATTTTGCCGAAACCTTGTGTATCAGCACTGCTTGACCTTAGAAGAGGAAGGTACACCCCAAAACCTTGCTTGAAAATTTGTATGTTAGTATAAATAAAGAAATAAAATATCACTGACAGTACTCAATTATATTTGTTGACAAAAAGAAAAAAAATAAATGAAAGTGGACCTTCACCCTCTATATGAGCTTCCTCCTTCTCCACCCCACCTCCCATCCTCTTCATGAATTGGGCATTCTTTTTTTAAAATTTACCTTCTTTTGGGAAAAAAGTGCGGCCCCACCCCTCAATGCATGTCATTTGCCTAGGCAAATGACGTGCATAGTACTCGCTAGGCCTCCTGGAATATGCAAGTCACATATCCCAGGAGGCCTTTAGTCATTCATAAATAGACAGTGGCAGGCCTAGTGGTATGTCATCGCAAAACCACGCTGGCTGAACCCAGAAGAGCCAGCAGGTCTCTTGATGACGTCACAAGTAAGATGGCGCGCGGGACCCATTGGAATATAATCGGGACAACGATGGATTGGTGGCTAGGTGAGTTTCCAAATGCTGCCTAGAACAGGAGGTAAGCAGGGGCAGTGAACAAGAAAGTGTGTGTGTGTGTGTGTGTGGGGGTGGTGCACAATGTCATCTTTAAGTGACAGAAAATAAAAAAAAAAAACATGGAATTTAATAAAATAAACTACCCAAAATGACACCTTCTAACTTAAAAAAGAAGTAATTTGAAGACATTGGCAGGAGCACGATGCATATTGTGCTCCAGCCAATGAGTGAAATTAAGGGGTCAATTTATAAAGCGTAAAATGTGGCATTTACCAAGCATTCACTGCATGGGAATCAAGCAATGACATTTAAAACAAAGAATAAGGCACACCCCAAAACCTTGTCTTGAAAATTTGAGGCCGGGTTCACACTGTTGCGAATTGGATGTGGGATCCCAGCAACCAATTCGCAGTAGCAGGAGAATGTGACTTGCTCTCTATGGAGCCGGTTCACATATCCCCGATGCAGCTCCGGAGCGAATTTGCACAGGAGCCCTGTGTGTCTTTTGGTCTGTTTCAGGTCCGAATTCAGCCCAAAATTCGGGCTGAAATCGGACCTGAAACGGTGAACCAGGACGTACAGGACCCCCTGCTGTAAGCAGCATCAGCATCCAGTGTGAACCGAACCATAATGTTAGTATGAATTAAAAAAAAGTATCACTGACAGTACTTAATTATAATTGTTGACATAAAGAAAAAAAAGAAATGAAAGCGGACCTTTACCCTCTATATGAACTTCCTCCCTCTCCACACCTCCTCCCATCCTCTTCACAAATTGGGCATTCTTTTTTTTAATTGACCTACTTTTATGAAAAAAAGTGCGGCCCACCCCTGAATGCACGTCATTTGCCTAGACAAATGACGTGCATAGTGCTCGCTAGGCCTCCTGGGATATGCAAGTCACATATCCCAGGAGACCTTTAGTCATTCAGAAATAGACGGGGGCAGGCCTAGTGGCACGTCATTGCGAAGCCACGCTGGCTGAATCCAGAAGAGCCGGCAGGTCTCTTGATGACGTCACAAGTAAGAGGGCAGCGCGGGACCCATCGGTGTCTGCTTACAGAAGAATTTCAGTGGGACAACGCTGGATTGGTGGCTGGGTGAGTTTCCAAATGCTGCCTAGAACAACAGGAGGTAAGCAGGGGCAGAGAACAAGAAAGTGTGTGGGGGGCGGGGCGCTGAATGTCCTCTTTAAGTGACAGAACATAAATACAAAGAACATGGAATTTAATAGAATAAACTACCCAAAATGACACCTTCTAACTTAAAAAAGAAGTAATTCGAAGACATTGACTGGAGCACAATATTCATAGCAATGAGTGAAATTAAGGGGCAAATTTCTAAAGCATAAAATGTGGCATTTACCAAGCATTCACTGCAAGGGAATCAAGCAATGGAATTTAAAACAAATACACCAGGAAGACACATTTGCAGTGAATGTTTGGTGAATGTCACATTCACCGCTCTATAAATATACCCAGAATTGTTTCACTGTGAAATCAAAACTGTACTGAGCTCACTTCACTTCACTCTAGCTGGAAATATGATTAAAATATTGTTTAATAGGAAGTTAAATATCAATAAACCAATTTAGCTTTATCCAAATCCGCCATCTTGGTTGACAAGTGGATAGTATTGTCATTGTTTTTGTTGTTTTGATTTAGATTTTTGTTTTTGTTCGTGTGACTTTTTTTTTTTTTATATATATTCTAATTTGGGTATGCCCAATAGGCTTGTTTTGTACCCTACGCTCAAAATGCTCAATAAAGAGTATCTTTAAAAAATTAAAAATATTGAGAAACACTAATGCAACCATTTTTTTTTCTCAAGAAACATAGCTGCATATACAGAAAGAAAACCTTTACATGGAGAAATAAGATGGCTTTTGTTGTTCTCCTTTTCTTCTGAAAATTACAGTTACCGGGTTATCATGAGGATCCAATGTCTTAAATACATCCTGATGTGGAACGAGTATACTGACCAGCGATTGTTACTTCATTCTACTAACTGAGAAGGTAATGAAGCTACAGTCAGCTAGATGGTTATTCTTTGAGATTCTAATGAGATTAGCTATGCCAGCCTACGAATTTCTCTTGGCATAGGTTTCCTAAAAAAAACAAAAAAAAAACATATCTCAGCTTAGCTCAGCTTAATGGCTGTGAAAAACAACACACAGGTGACAGTGTTTGTATTTTCTGGACTAACCAATAATGATAAACTCATCCCGTTTCTCTTTGTTTTTTTCTTGACGGTGTACCTTGTGACCATACTCGGAAACATTGGCTTAATTATTCTTGTCCTTGTTGCCTCCAACCTCCACACTCCAATGTATTACTTCTTGAGTTTCCTCTCAGCAGTTGACCTTATCTACTCCACAGCTGTCACTCCTAAAATGTTGTCTGACCTTCCATCCATCAGGAAGACAATATCATTTAATGGTTGTGCCATCCAATTTTTCTTTTTTGCTGGCCTAGCAGGAACTGAGGTCCTTCTACTCTCCAGTATGTCGTATGACCGCTACGCTGCTATCTGCCACCCTCTTCACTATGTTTCCATCATGACCAAAAGAAAATGTTTGTCTCTTGTTGGTCTCTCCTTCTCCATGGGTTTCTTTCAGTCAGTTGTGCTGACCAGCTGCTTGTTCAGTCTCCAGTTCTGTGGCTCCAATCTTATAGACCACTTCTACTGTGACATTCCTCCCATACTGCGGTTGTCTTGCTCCAAAACACTTCTTTGCAACATGTTAACTATTCTCTCTGTTGGTTCTTATTGTCTTTATTCACTGTCAACAATCCTGGTCTCTTATGTTTTTATCTTTACCATCATATTACGTATAAAATCTTCTGAAGGACGACAGAAAGCTTTCAGCACTTGCTCTTCCCATCTCATTTGCACCGGCGTCTTCTTTGTGTCCGTTTTCATTACTTATTTGCGCCCACCTTCCAGTGCCCTAGAAAAACAAGAAAAGGTGGCCTCTGTAATTTATTCAGTAATGACCCCGATGTTGAACCCTCTTATCTACAGTTTGAGGAACCAAGAGGTGAAAAAGGCCATAATGCAAGCAATACATAATATTTTACATGTATTTCAAATTACCGTATATAAATGTTTAGGGTTAAAATATTATTTACAAAAATGTATCTGGAATGGGAAAAGGTTAGAACCCATGCCAGGTTAACCACTGTTGTCTGTGCCCCATGGGGAGAATAACCCTTTGTGTCCTGGAAACCAATGTCACTACGATAGAAATTGATTGGGAATCCAAAATGTTATGGTTGTCACTGAAATAGGATTTTAGGGGGAGCCTTCTAGTAGGAAAACCTGTTTAAATGATGACTGACGGTCTAGGAGAGGATTTACCGTCGCTTTCTCCTGTCTCTCCTGTCTCTGCTAAAAAAAGTAAAAATAAAAAATAAAATAAGCTTTAGGTAAACTATAAGATTATTATTCTTTCTTTTATATTTAATAACACATTTCAGTGAGAATTTACAAGCCATAGAGAGGGAATGAGAATAATATTGCCACGTTGCTCCTTTGTTTTTTAGTTTGTTAAATTTTGGAAGAGAGACTTGTGGAACTATAGGGATGCAATCTGTTAATCCCTTCTCCTGCACCAGCCAATTCACTCTTTCCTACCTAATATAAACCTAACCTCTTGTCTCCATACACACCTCACCTTCTTCACAATCCATTGTACCAAAGACCAACTCTTGCTGTGCCAAAAGACGCCAGCATCAGGATCCCAGAGACAAAATATACTATATACAGTATCACTAGAGATGAGTGAACCTCTGAAAAGTCTGATCATTTAGAGTTCTGTTGAACTTTTTACAAATTCAGTAAACTTTGAGATTTGGAATTTCCAAACAGGAAGTCCCATTTAACCACTTAAGGACCGAGCCTCTTTCTGAGATTTGTTGTTTGCAAGTTAAAAACAGTTTTTTTTTGCTAGAAATATACTTAGATCCCCCAAACATTATACATTTTTTTTCTAACACCCTAGAGAATAAAATGGTGGTCATTGCAATACTTTCTGTCAAACCGTATTTATGCAGCGGTCTTACAAGCGCACTTTTTTTGGAAAAAAAAATTTTTTTTTGAATTAAAAAATAACAGTAAAGTTAGCCCAATTTTTTTACATTGTAAAAGAGAATGTTACGCTGAGTAAATTTATACCCAACATGTCACGCTTCAAAATTGCGCCCGCTCGTGGATTGGTGACAAACTTTTACCCTTAAAAATCTCCATAGGCGATGTTTAAAAAATTCTACAGGTTGCATGTTTTGAGTTACAGAGAAGGTCTAAGGCTAGAATTATTGCTCTCTCTACTGATTGCGGCGATACCTCACATGTGTGGTTTGAACAACGTTTTCATATGCGGGTGCTGCTCACATATATGTTCACTTCTGCACGCGAGCTCTGCGGGACGTTTCAATTTTTTTTTCCTATTTATTTTAACTTTTATTTTTATTTTTTACACTGTTCTTTTAAAAATAAAAAAATGTGTCACTTTTATTCCAATTACAAGCAATGTTAACATCCCTTGTAATAGGAAAAAAAGCATGACAGGACCTCTTAAATATGAGATCTGGGGGTAATATTTACACTAAAATGCAATAAAAAAATGGCACTTTAAGAGCTATGGGCGGAAGTGATGTTTTGACGCCACTTCTGCCTTGCGATGGTATGGAGATGGGTGGGGGCCATCTTCCCCTCACTCATCTCCATACCAAGCACAAAAATGGACCCAATCACCTCCAATGCTGTCGACGGCTCCAGTAAGCGGCGGAGGGCACAGGAGATAGGTGGGAGGGGGGCCCCTCTCCTGCCGCCGATAAAAGTGATCTTGTGGCGAATCTGCCGCAGAGACCACTATTATTGGAACCACACTGCCCACTGAAGAAGAGGATACTGGGGTTATGGCAGCTAGCTGCTGCCATAACAAAGATATCCTTCTTCAAAGTGCCCATGTATATCGGTGTGCGGCAGTCCGGAAGTGGTTAATCAATGGAAACCCAACATGGGCTCAAAAAACTGTGCAAAAATTGTGCAGAATGGTTTGGGAAATTCATGGTGGTCTGGCCTGATGAGTTGATGGGACCAAAAAAAACAGCTTGAGACACTTCTTTTAAAAATTTACCAGGTATGTCAGGATAGAAGGGTGGGGCCTTGTGGCAAAGGCAGTCATAATAAATGTACTCAGGGAATGGCGGGAGATATAAAGTAAGGGCCCTTTTACATGGGCTTTCTGATCAGGTCTACCTGTCTGTTTTTCAGGCAGACCCGATTGGAAGCTTCAGTTGCGTCTATGGGCAGGCTGTGGTAAATGGTCTTGTGTCTACCAACCTCAGAGTTCACCCAGGTCCCGCTAAAAAAACTGTGTCCTTTTCCATTTTCCCTGACCTAAATATGACAGATCGGAGATAGCCTGGTGTAAACAGAAACAATTCTGTTTACATTCAGTCTCCCTTAGAGCCATTGAATGCTTGTCCCTGTTTTCTGTGTAAATGTGGACACAAACTGAATGGGCATGGATGTGACAAAAATGACACCCACCAGCTCTGATTAAGCAGGGAATATGTTCGTGGATCCCTTGCTGAACAGAGCAGAGTGTACAGCGTAAAAGGGCCCTGAGTGGTGGGTTACATATTAGTGTCCTCCCCAACAGTCCTTTCAAACAGTCCACCCTTTCTTTTACACCTGCCTATGGCTGTAAGATCCTACACTTAACTTTTTGATGGCGCCTATGGCCATAAGTTTTCTCACTGCAGCTATGTCTTTTGCTGGCAAAAGCAGGGGAATTTCAGACGTTCCTCTCCTCTGCAGTGTTCATCCCAACTACCACATAAATATCCAAAATTCTGAAAAAAAAATGATACACACATTATAACAGTCTCGTATTCTATTGAGATGCAGGCTATGCTTGGTCTTGCATGAACCAGGTGTGAGGTTGATTGGCAAGTGTGTGTTGGCCCACTAAAAGCAGTACCTCTGCCTGGTCCAATCTCCTTTAATAACTAGAATAGTCATACTGTAGAAAGCAGAAGACACCATAGTACAGACACCATAGCAGTGTTTGTTTCTATGTTCCGGTCCGTCTGGCCTTAAAGAGAGACAAGCTGACCAAGCCATCACCTAAAAGTTGTGAAAGCCTGTGTGGAGGCAAACTGAGGGACTAAGATGTCCAAATAGCCAGAAGGCTGAAGTATTGCAGTCTGTACAGAGTGGATTTGGGCTGCTTATAGTGTAACTTTTTTTTATTGTTTATAGCTGTTCGCTGCACCAACAAGCCATTGTTCAATATTTGTGATCATTGTCCCACCAAAATTACTCTCAAATCACTCAATAGTCTCATCTACTTTTCCTATATTGTGGCCCAAGTTGCTTACATACTGTCCAGCCACTGAATAATATTTGTAGCTATTGTTTCTCAGATAATAAACTATAATCTTTATTGCAACATTATTGTCTTTTTTTTTTCATTTTGCTGTCTTTTCAAGTGCTTGCATATTGTCCTGATGTTAGCAGATTTCTACCAAGCACATACCTGAAGTCTAAATTTGGATTATTCTGGTGAATAATTTGGGATAAATGATAGGAGGGAGTTTGAGAATGTGTGGTTAGGGTTTTCAATTGTTTTTATGCATTCTATATTGACATTTCAATAAAATGTGCAGTGCTGTAGTGCTGTGAAAAAAAGTTGACAAATCATACTAGAATAAATTTTCCTATAGTTTTTCAAACTGATGTAGCTGCTACTTCAACAGTGCAATTCAGGCCTATTACCGCATGATGAAAAAACAGGTTTTACAGCCAAAACTACCCATAAAGCCATTTTTCAAGATGAAATGTATCAAATTGGGGTTCTGCTGTGGAATTTAAACCAAGCTACATGTAAAAGTAAAAAGTTCAATTACACATCCAAAATATCTGATGGGGGAATAATGTTTTGCTGATGCTGTCTGTGAAAATGTAACTTTTTCATAACACTACATACAGCTTGAAGGTATCTCAAAGCCTTTTAATTCAAAGGACATTTTTTGTCACCGCCACATCACAAGGACCATCTCCCCTCTGTATGAAATTCAACCACTTGCCGTCTGACTTTTATATATAAAACATCCTTCCACTGGTGCCACTTGTGTGCACCCTCTGGCCAGGGTTGCCAACCATCCATAAATTTACGGACAGTGTAAAAATTTGCTGATTTCTACCCTGTTCATAAATGTCCGTCCATAAATGTTTTACTGCGGGCCGTAAAAAAATTTGGCAGTGGGCCGGGTTCGGAACTGCTACGTGTTGCAGCCAGTGCTCTGTCTCCTATCACAGCGATTGTCTGTGAGAGGAAGCAGAGTGTTTCCTAAAGTGATCATCGCTGTAGGAAACACTCTGTAATCAACATTTTTTTTACATACAATGTCACTAGAGCAGCCAGCCAGTGTCTGTAGTCACTAGACACTTCAGTGCAGCGACACCATGGCATCATGAGACCAGTGTAAACCAGAAACAGTTCTTCATTGCCACACCTGTGCCAGTGTTACCTGACCAGTGCAGCTGGCAACAGTGTTTGAGATTGCCGCCACACCAGCAGTCAGCAACAGTTTCTCATCACCGCCTAACCCGTCTCAGTGACACCAGGCCAGTGTAGCCAGCATGAGTGTTCCTGCTCACTACCACACCAGTTGCATTGTCACCAGGCCAGAGTAAACCAATAGTGTTTCTGATCAATGCCAGACCAGCCTCAGAAACACCAGACCACTGTAAACCAGAAACAGTGTTCCTGATCCCTGCCACACCAGTGCCTGTGCCACCACAGCCAGTGCAGCCAGTAACAGTGTTCCTAAAATTCACCACACCAGTTCCAGTTTCAACAGGCCAGTGTAAACCACACCAGTCTAACTGTTGCCAGACGAGTGAAGCCAGCCACAGTGCTCCTAATTACTGCCATACCAATCCCAGTGTCACCAGACCAGTGTAAGTCAGCAACAGTGTTCCTGATCACCACCACGAGTCCCAGCATTACCAGACCAGTGCAGCCAGCAAAAATGTTCCTAATCACTGCCACACCTGTTACAGTGTCACCAGACCAATGCAGCCAGCAATAGTGTTACTGATCGCTGCCACACCCGTCGCAGTATCACCAGGACAGAGTAAGCCAGTAACAGTGTTTTTGATCACTGATGCACCAGTACCAGTGTCACCACAGCCAGTGCAACCAGCAACAGTGTTCTTGATTACTACCACACCAGTCCCAGTTTGACCAGACCCGTGTAAGCCACACAGGTGTTCCTGGTGTTCCTGGTCACTGCCACACCAGTGTAAGCCAGCAACAGCGTTGCTGATCACTGCCACACCAGTTCCAGAGTCACCAGACCAGTGTAAGCCAGCAACAGTGTTCCTGATCAACGCCACACTAGCCCCAGTGTCACCAGAGCCAATTCAGCCATCAACAGTGTCTCTGATTGCTGTCCTATCAGTGCAGTGTCACCAGAACCAATGCAGCCAGCAACAGTATTCCTGATAACCACCACAAGCACATAGACAGTGTTGGCTCTGCCTTCCACCTGTACTGACCCTGGCCTGTTTTTTTTTTGACAATGTTTCTGCCTGGACTGATCATTTGCCTGTTTGTTGACCTTCACTGATGGGCACTGATGAGGCTGCACCAATGGGCACTGATGAGGTGGCACTGATAAGCACTGTTGATGAGGCACTAATATGCAGCACTGATAGACAGCACTGATATTCAGCACTGATGGGCACTAATAGGCGGCACTGATGGGCACTGATAGGTGGCACTGATGAGCACTGATAGGTGACACTGATTGGCATTGATAGGTGGCAATGATGGGCACTGATGGGCAATGATGGGTACCGATGGGTACCGATGGGCACTGACAGATGGCACTAATAAGCAGCACTGATGAGGAGGCACCAACAGGCATTACTGATGGGCACCGATTGCCATCCGGGTTGGCACCTGTGGGCATCCTTTATGGGTCTGCACTCATAATTGATGCGCTGATTATCAGCATAGCCCCCCCCGTCAGGAGAGCTGCTGATCAGCTCTCCTTTACTAGCGTCTTGTCAGTGCAAATACAGGAAAAGCCAATAAATGGCACTTCCTGATAACAATGTAATCAGCTGTAATTGGACACGTCATAGGCTCTTTACCGAGATCAGAGATGACACACCGCACTGCCGATCGCCGCACTGCATGCCCTCGTGGGTGCGCAAACGGCTTATCCTGTTGGACGTTGTGACAGACCTAGCCGGGAGAGAGATTTTTGGAGGGGACTGAATGCTAGCCTCTTGCCGATCGATCGTGGGCCCTGGCATTTGGGGGAACGGTGCTCTTTGTGAGCTGTATGCCTGGGGACCCTTGAGGTGGTATTACTGTGGATTCGGGTCCTGGTCCCCCAGGACACACAGACTCTAGGGACCCTGGATTTGCCATATTCGAAATAGTGGCTGATTCATAATGCTGGGACAAATACTGTTAGGAGATGCTGATGCCAATTCCAGTCACCTGTCTGTCTGTTGCCTGCTAGAATGTATATTGTAAATAAGTCTAGTATGGGATCTAAGAGTCATTAGATCCCCATTGTTGTTTGTGTTAATTAACTCTGCTATTGTGTTGATTTGTGATAATGTGATTGGGGTTTCTGAGCTACAAGACGGCCAGTCTGGCCTAAAAGTCATGTCTGAGTCATCTAGGCTGTCTAAAGGGATTAGTTAATTAGCCCATGTTAATTAGGTTTCTGGTCACAGGTGTATGTTCAGAGTAATATGAGCAGGAGGTATAAACCTCCTCTTTTACTGTATAAAAGAGCCTGTATTCCTTACAATAAGAGAGATTCCTGGTTGAACTTACATACAGCCTGCCTGGTGTTTGTTCTGAGCTACACAACTGGATTAGAATGGAACATAGCTGTAGTTCTAGTCCCAGAGCATCGGATGACCGAACCATCAGATGTTGCGATCTGCAATCTGATTCTATAGCTGCAGAGGAGTGTCGGGAGAGTGGAACCGAGCAAGCAAGGGGCTCGTTACAGACGTCATATGATGCCCAGCCAGGATAACTGATCCCCCGCCCCGCCGTCATTTCTGCTATAGCCCGGGTGGGATGTGTTTCAAACTCTATTTTAAAAATATGTTTTGTTTTTTTTAAGCATTTTTCAAAAACTTGTGGCAGAAAAATGAAATCTTCAAAAGACTTACCATGCCTCTTAAAAATACACTGGAGTGTATGTTTTCCATAATGCAGTCATTTTATGGGTGTTTCTGTCACTCCAGGGCATACAAATATGTGTTGGGAAGCCTCAAAATCAGATGCCTAATTTATGCCCCTTGTAAACCTGAATGCGCTTCTTGGATTTTGGCCCCCCAACTGTGTGGCTAGGCTGCAAAAAAATCTCACATATGTGGTATCCCCACACGCAGGATCCAGATCCTCATATTTTTTCTCACTAGCTTGCTATGTGTCATACCTGGAAGATCCCAGTGGAAGCTGAATATCATTGTAGTGGGCACCGCTATTCAATAAGCAGCAGGACAGCTGCTTGGCATGGGGCCCGGAAGTTAGCAGCAATCACTGCTAGAAATTAGCAGCTAGTTACCATAACCCCGGTACCCTGTTCAAGTGCGGGCTGTCCACTTTCAGATAAAAGTAGTCTCTGCGGCGGATTCGCCGCAAGATCACTTTTGTCAGCGGCGGGAGAGGGACCCCCCTCCAGCCGCCCTCCGGTGCCCTTCGCCGCTTACCGGAGCCGTCAGCAGCAGCAGAGGCGATCGGGTCCTTCTCCCTGTGTGGTATGGAGATGAGTGAGGGGAAGATGGCCCCCACCCGTCTCCATAACATTGCAGGGCGGAAGCGACGTCAAAACTTCACTTCCGCCCAATACTCTTAAAGGGATATTTTTTTTTCATTGCATGTTAGTCTAAATATGAGATCTGAGGTCTTCTTGACCCCAGATCTCATATTTAAGAGGTCCTGTCATGCGTTTTCCTATTACAAGGGATGTTTACATTCCTTGTAATAAGAATAAAAGTGACCCAAAGTTTTTAATAAAAAAAAAAAACATTGTCAAAATAAAAAAAATAAAGTAAAATAAATAAGAAAAAAACACTTTTTTAAAGCGCCCCATCCCGACGAGCTTGCGCGCAGAAGCGAACGCATACGTGAGCAGCGCCCGCATATGAAAATGGTGTTCAAACCACACATGTGAGGTATCGTCGCTAACGTTAGAGCCAGAGCAATAAATATAGCCCTAGACCTCCTCTGTATCTCACAACATGCAACCTGTAGAATATTTTAAACATTGCCTGTGCAGATTTTTAAGGGTAAAAGTTTGTCGCCATTTCACGAGGGGGCGCAACTTTGAAGCGTGACATGTTGGGTATCAATTTACTCGGCGTAACATTATCTTTCACAATATAAAAAAAAATTGGGCTAACTTTACTGTTGTCTTATTTTTTAATTAAAAAATGTGAATTTTTTCCAAAAAAAGTGCCACTGCACAAATACAGTGTGACAAAAAGTACTGCAACGACCTCCATTTTATTCTTTATGGTGTTAGAAAAAAATATATATAATGTTCGGGGGTTCTAAGTAATTTTATAGCACAAAAAAACTGTTTTTAACTTGTAAACACCAAATCTCAGAAAGAGGCTCGGTCCTTAAGTGGTTAAAGTGTTACTAAACCCACGACAGTAAAATCTGTCTGTATATGCAGCATTTCATGCTTGTTATACTCACTGTGGAACTTACATAGTTAGTCAGGTTGAAAAAAGACACAAGTCCATCCAGTCCAACCATAAAAAAAAAAAAAAAAAAAAAAAAAAACACGTACAATCCAATATACCCAATACTATACCCACAGTTGATCCAGAGGAAGGCAAAAAACCCCAGCAGAGCATGCTCCAATTTGCTACAGCAGGGGAAAAAATTCCTTCCTGATCCCAAAGAGGCAATCGGATTTTCCCTGGATCAACTTTACCTATAAATGTCAGTACCCAGTTATATTATGTACATTTAGGAAAGTATCCAGGCCTTTCTTAAAGCAATCTACTGAGCTGGCCAGAACCACCTCTGGAGGGAGTCTATTCCACATTTTCACAGCTCTTACTGTGAAGAAACCTTTCCGTATTTGGAGATGAAATCTCTTTTCCTCCAGTCGTAAAGAGTGCCCCCTTGTCCTCTGTGTTGACCGTAAAGTGAATAACTCAACACCAAGTTCACTATATGGACCCCTTATATATTTAAACATGTTGATCATATCCCCCCTTATTCTCCTCTTCTCAAGAGTGAACAAATTCAGTTCCTCTAATCTTTCCTCATAGCTGAGCTCCCCCATGCCTCTTATCAGTTTGGTTGCCCTTCTCTGCACTTTCTCCAGTTCCCCGATATCCTTTTTGAGAACTGGTGTCCAAAACTGAACTGCATATTCCAGATGAGGTCTTACTAATGATTTGAACAGGGGCAAAATGATATCTCTCTCTCTGGAGTCCATACCTCTCTTAATACAAGAAAGAACTTTGCTCGCTTTGGAAACCGCAGCTTGGCATTGCATGCTATTATTGAGCTTATGATCTACCAAAACCCCCAGATCCTTCTCCACTACAGATTCCCCCAGTTGTACTCCCCCTAGAATGTATGATGCATGCATATTCTTAGCCCCCAAGTGCATAACTTTACATTTCTCAACATTAAACCTCATTTGCCACATAGTCGCCCAATTAGACAGAGCATTGAGGTCAGCTTGTAAATTGGAGACATCCTGTAAGGACGTTATTCCACTGCATAGCTTGGTGTCATCTGCAAAGACAGAAATGTTACTTTTGATCCCAAGGGGTTAAGGGGTTAACTTAAGGGGTTAATCCTTTGCATTGTGTAAAAAGGCTGTTTTATCCTGTATGCACTGATCCTCCCCTCCTTGCACTGTCAATCTGGGGAAGGCCAGCTAACACAGTCAGGGTACATGCTAAGTTGTGTCTTTTATGCTGGAGAGAACATTTACTTGTTCTCAGAGCTAGCCAGGTCACATGATATCGGCATCACACATGTGGGCGTGTATAAAGGCTGTAGTGGAAATCTCCTCCCACCTGAACTCTCAGCACTGGAAAAACTGCAATTTATCATGTAACCGTGGTATACAGATCATCCAAAAAGGTATATAGTGGCAGTAATTTAATGTAAAAAGAAGATTTATAAGCTGTGGGTACTGTGGTGGATGAACTATTTTCATACTACTGGGTTTAGTAACACTTTAAGGTTAAAACACTTCTCTTCCAGTCTCAGTGTGGGAACCTGTGTCCTCTTTCACTGAATAGTTTTTTCCTACGCTGGGATCACCATTGAGATATTTGTAAATCGCTATCATGTCCCCTCTCTAGCCTCTCTTCTCCAGTGAGAATAAATGTAGTGCTTGTAGTCGTTTCTCGTAATTGAGGTCCTCCAATCTCCTTATTAACTTTGTTGTCCTCCTTTGGACTCTCTCCAGCTCCAGCACATCCCTTCGGAGGACTGGTGCCCAGAACTGGACGGAATACTCCAGATGTGGCCTGACCAGAGTTTTATAAAGTGGCAGGATTATAGTTTTATCTCTGGAGTAAGCTAACATGTTACTGGCTTTGGTAGCTGCAGCTTGACATTGCATGCTATTGCTCAGTCTGTCTTCTACTAGGAGCCCCAGTTCTTTCTCCATCCTCGATTCCCCCATCGGTTTTCCCCCTAGTGAGTAGTTTGCGTTTAGGTTTTTAGCCCCCAAGTGAATTACCTTACATTTCTCCACGTTAAACCTCATTTGCCATGTAGTTGCCCACCTCATTATTTCATTCAGGTTTTTCTGTAAAATGTCTATATCCTGATTTGAAGTTATTGCCCTGTTTATTTTTGTGTCGTCCGCAAAAACTGAGATCGAGCTATTTATACCGACCTCTATATCATTTATGAATAAGTTAAACAGTTTTTAGTGAAAAAATTATCTCCATCTCCATGAGTTTTATGGTGAAAAAAATTATCTCCATCCTTGTGGTGCACCAAAGTATGTAAAGGACTAATTGGATAAAGGTAATAACCCCATGTACAAAAAAAAAAAAAGCATTCATCACAGTGGCGTAGCGTGGGGGGTGCAGGGGGTGCCGTGGCCCCGGGCGCGACATTTAGGGGGCGACAGTATGTGTCACTGGCTGCCTCCTCCTAATTTCAAATTCCTGTGTCCCCGGGCTCCGGCCGCCATGTTAAGTGTCCGGCGCCCTGTGATTGGGCGTATGGGGGTCATGTGAGGCGTTGGGCTGGCCTGTCCTCGATCGCTCCTGAAGTCCTGCCTCCACACATGACCCCCCATACGCCCAATCACAGGGCGCTGGACACTGAACATGGCAGCAGGCAGAGCACAGGGGAGAGAAGAATGTGAGCCGCCGCTGTCTTCTCCTCCTCATCCGGATCGATGCAGCCAGGATAAGAAGGTGAGTGAGAGTCTTATTACTGGGAGGGAAGGGGGGGGGGGCGAGAGAGAGACTGTAGGCAGGACAGTGTAGTATAGTGCAGGGGCGGACTGATAACTCATGGGGCCCCCGGGCAATAGGAGATTATGGGGCCCCCAGGCAATCAGAGATTATGGGGCCACACAGTATACACACACACAGTATACAATCACACAGTATACACATACATGTACACACAGTATACACAGACAGATGTAAAAAAAAAAACACAGATTTATACATACTGTCCCTGGTTTTACTGAAGCTGGCAACCCTGATGGGGCCCCCTAGTGGCCCAGGGCCCTCGGGCAGTGCCCTAATCGCTCAATGGTCAGTCCGCCCCTGGTATAGTGGTCAGTATAGTGTAGTTTAGTATGGAGGTCAGTGTAGTGTAGTGGTCAGTATGGTGGTCAGTATAGTGTAGTATAGTGGTCAGTGTAGTTTAGTGGTCAGTATGGGGCGAGTGTAGTGTAGTATAGTGGACAGTGTAGTATAGTGGTTAGCATAGTGTAGTTTAGTATGGAGGTCAGTGTAGTGTAGTGGACAGTGTAGTGTAGTATAGTGGTTAGTGTAGTATAGTGGTCAGTATAGTGTAGTGTAGTTTAGTATGGAGGTCAGTGTAGTATAGTGGACAGTATAGTATAGTGGACAGTGTAGTATGGTGGTCAGTATAGTGTAGTATAGTGGCCAGTATAGTGGTTAGTGTAGTGTAGTTTAGTATAGAGGTCAGTGTAGTGTAGTATAGTGGACAGTGTAGTATGGTGGTCAGTATAGTGTAGTATAGTGGTCAGTGTAGTGTAGTATGGTGGTCAGTGTAGTGGACAGTGTAGTATGGTGGTCAGTATAGTGTAGTATAGTGGCCAGTATAGTGGTTAGTGTAGTGTAGTTTAGTATAGAGGTCAGTGTAGTGTAGTATAGTGGACAGTGTAGTATGGTGGTCAGTATAGTGTAGTATAGTGGTCAGTGTAGTGTAGTATAGTGGACAGTGTAGTATGGTGGCCAGTATAGTGTAGTATAGTGGTCAGTGTAGTGTAGTATGGTGGTCAGTGTAGTGGACAGTGTAGTATAGTGGACAGTGTAGTGTAGTATGGTGGACAGTGTAGTATAGTGGTCAGTATAGTATAGTGGTCAGTGTAGTGTATTATGGTGGTCAGTATAGTGGACAGTGTAGTATAGTGTACAGTGTAGTGCAGTATGGTGGACAGTGTAGTATGGTGGTCAGTATAGTGTAGTATAGTGGTTAGTATAGTATAGTGGTCAGTATAGTGTAGTTTAGTATGGAGGTCAGTGTAGTATAGTGGACAGTGTAGTATGGTGGTCAGTATAGTGTAGTATGGTGGACATTGTAGTATAGTGGTCAGTGTAGTATAGTGGCCAGTATAGTGGTTAGTGTAGTATAGTATAGTGGTTAGTATAATGTAGTTTAGTATAGTGGTCAGTGTAGTATAGTGGACAGTGTAGTATGGTGATCAGTGTAGTGTAGTATAGTGGACAGTGTAGTATGGTGGTCAGTATAGTGTAGTATAGTGGTCAGTGTAGTGGACAGTGTAGTATAGTGGACAGTGTAGTGTAGTATGGTGGACAGTGTAGTATAGTGGTCAGTATAGTATAGTGGTCAGTGTAGTGTATTATGGTGGTCAGTATAGTGGACAGTGTAGTATAGTGTACAGTGTAGTGCAGTATGGTGGACAGTGTAGTATGGTGGTCAGTATAGTGGTTAGTGTAGTATAGTATAGTGGTCAGTATAGTGTAGTTTAGTATGGAGGTCAGTGTAGTATAGTGGACAGTGTAGTATGGTGGTCAGTATAGTGTAGTATAGTGGACAGTGTAGTATGGTGGTCAGTATAATGTAGTATGGTGGACAGTGTAGTATGGTGGACATTGTAGTATAGTGGTCAGTGTAGTATAGTGGCCAGTATAGTGGTTAGTGTAGTATAGTATAGTGGTTAGTATAATGTAGTTTAGTATAGTGGTCAGTGTAGTGTAGTATAGTGGACAGTGTAGTATGGTGGTCAGTGTAGTGTAGTATAGTGGTCAGAGTAGTATAGTGGTCAGTATAGTGGTCAGTGTAGTGTAGTATAATGGACAGTGTAGTATGGTGGTCAGTATAGTGTAGTATAGTGGACAGTGTAGTGTAGTATGGTGGTCAGTGTAGTGTAGTATAGTGGTCAGTGTAGTATAGTGGTCAGTATAGTGTAGTATAGTGGTCAGTGTAGTGTAGTATAGTGGACAGTGTAGTATGGTGGTCAGTATAGTGTAGTATAGTGGACAGTGTAGTATGGTGGTCAGTATAGTGTAGTATAGTTGTCAGTGTAGTATAGTGGACAGTGTAGTGTAGTATAGTGGTCAGTGTAGTGTAGTATAGTGGACAGTGTAGTGTAGTATAGTGGACAGTGTAGTATGGTGGTCAGTGTAGTGGTCAATGTAGTGGTCAGTGTAGTGGTCAGTGTAGTGAACAGTATAGTGGTCAGTGTAATATAGTGGACAGTATAGTATAGTGGACAGTATAGTATAGTGGTCAGTGTAGTTCTCAGTGTAGTGGTCAGTATAGGAATCAGGTAGGTCAGTACTATTGTATTTGAAGGGACTCAGAGATAGCTAAAAGTCCGCAGGTTAGGGGGGCGCAAATTACTTGCCTTGCCCCGGGTGCTGACAACCCACGCTACGCCACTGATTCATCACCAAATTTATCTGAAGCTATTACATGGTTCAATATGCAAGCCCAATATGAGGTTATTTTAGCATACAAAAATTACAACACAACCAAGTTTAAAAAAAAATTGGCAAATTTGGACTGATCATCTTATGCCGTGTACACACGACCGGACTTTTCGACAGCAAAGGTCCGACGGAACTAATCCATCGGACAATTCGATCGTGTGTGGGCTTCATCGGACCTTTTCTGTCGAAAAATCTGACGGACTTTAGAAATAGAACATGTTTCAAATTTTTCAGACAGACTCGAGTCCTATCGAAAAATCAGTTCGTCTGTATGCTAGTCCGACGGACCAAAAACGATGCAAGGGCAGCTATTGGCTACTGGCTATGAACTTCCTTATTCTAGTCCGGTCGTACGTCATCACGTTCGAATCAGTCGGACTTTGGTGTGATCGTGTGTAGGCAAGTCCATTTCGTTGGAACTCCGTCGGAACTCCGTCGAAAAGTCCTTCGGAGTTCATTCCGTCGAAAAGTCCGCTCATGGCATGGCATTAGAGCTTCCAACTCTCCCAAAGAATTGATTCGCAATTTGTGAATCACAAACCAATATTCTTCCAGTGAGTGCCATAGAGGTTTTGAGTCCTCTTCTAATTCCTCCAGTTATAGTCATTGTTATTCTTATAGCATTCCCTTGTGCCTGTTTACAGCTAGTACCCATTGGAGTAAACAGGGATTCGCCTTTTTTTGTTAAGTTTGTAACATTTGTCCATTCTCAGGTGTAAGACCTACTATAGTGATTGAGTATTTATGCAATCTTTATATTGCTACATTTGATTGCTTTATACTTAAAATTTGATGTCTTTGTTATATCTATTATTTGTATGAAAATTCAATAAAAATTATATAAAGTTTAAAAAACAAAAACATTCACCATGCCATAGATTAGGGCAAAAATCGGTCCACTTAATGTCTAAAATGTAATGCACAATAAACAATGTGGTCAATATGCAGCTCCTGAACCAAGAAGCGCTGCATTTGGTGTGATGGTAGGCAGTAGAGGCTAGACATACCCAACCTTGTGGCCATTCAAAGCGGGGGAGCTCAGGGAAAGCGGGGAGATGCAAGACACAATCTAATGTCAGGATCCTGGGGAACCAACAAAATGGCGGTGGCGTACAACCACAGGAACCTGAAATGCCGTCACCGGAAGCCATATGACCTGGATCTGATGTCACTCGGCTATACGCCTGGTACAGGACAAGAAAGGGACCACACAAATAGTCTCCCAGGCGCATGATGTGTTTTGACAGAGCTGCATCTTTCTCAAATCCAAGAAAGGGAAAGGCTAAAGAGTTCTTTAATTTAAAAAAATGAGAAAAAGGTGGAGAGGAGCTGGAACTGAACAAAAGACAAGAAGAAAGCCAACACACCATTTTTTTTCTATTTAGGGTTATTAGCTTTACGCAGTTCGTTCTTTGTATACTTTGGTGCACTGAAAGGATGGACATCTGATTTTTTTTTACAGCAGCTGTATTTCCACAGCAACTCCTGACTGTCTGTCAGGGTCACGATGGCCATAGTGCAAGTGACGCTCCTGAGGTGCACACAGATGTGCAGTCTCAGGCCTGCAGGTACTCCTCTTGCGGTGCACACCCTGTCCAGCCCGGCTCGGCACTTACCCACTCGTGATGGCCTCTCCTGGAGTGCGGGCAGCGGCCGAGGTGGCTCCGGTGTCCGCTCCTCCAGCTTCCTCCGCCGTGTGTCTTCCACCAAAGCGCTGACATACAATCGGATCGCCCGACGCTTTGGCCAATCGGGAAACAGGTCTCACAGACCTGCCTCCTGATTGGTGGGGAGGAACTTTAGTGTGATAATAGTGAAAATTAATTTGCTATGGTCACACAACTGGGTGGTGCTCTGCGCTCCCAGCTCACCCTTTTTTGAAGCCTATTAGAGCCTCTGGCTCTAATCAGGTGCTTAAAAAAAAACATCCCGCCTCTTTGGAATCCATGGTCCAGCACCACTGATATGTAGATCAGGGGGCCGAATGCATTGATATGGGAGGCGGCGCCCGTGCGCCCTCTATGGACGGACCGCCACTGGTCTGATCTGCAGCCCTTCCTGTGTTCCTGTGCCCGTTCCTGTACTTGATTTCTGTGTTTGACCCTGCTTGTCCTGACCTCGGCCTGTCTTTGGATTCTGCTTGCCTCTTGCTTATCTGCCCGCTCAAGTGTTGCTGACCTTTGCCTGTATTCTGACCATTCTCCTGCCTGCTGTCCATGCCTGTACCTGATTGTCTGTTGCTGACCTGAGGGGCAGAAGGACTGGGCAGCTTACACTTGCCCTTTATACTTTGATGACTTTTTTTGTGATGAGTGTAGCACACCCAGTCTCCACAACTGCTTAAACATCCTTAGACAACAAGTTTAAAAAAAAAGACCTAAAAAAGAACTATAGACTTTTTATTTTTTATTTTGGATAGAGTAAGGGAAGGTCATAATCCAAATTGCCATCTGTGTCCTATTGAGGAGATTTCCCTTCACTTCCTGTCCCATAGCCAAAACAGGAAGTGAAAGCGAATCCCTGCAAATTAAGGGTATACCTTGGGGACTCTTCTGGGGACAACCCAAAATGTGGGATTTTCTTTACTTCCACTTTCAATGATAATGCTAAAGACGACAAATTGAGAGGGTGAATCTCCCAAATGGGGGCACAGACAGCAACAAAAACTGAGAGGTGTTATAATCCCTCTCCACTCTATCCAAAACAAAAAAAAACAAAAAAAAATTTGCCTTTAGTTATACTTTAACCACTTCAGCCCTGGACGATTTGGCTGCTGAATGACCGGGTCATTTTTTGCGATTTGGCACTGCGTCGCTTTAACTGACAATTGCAAAGCTGCACCCAAACAAAATTGACGTTCTTTTTTTCCCACAAATAGAGCTTTCTTTTGGTGGTATTTTATCACCTCTGCGGTTTTTATTTTTTGTGCTATAAACAAAAAAAGAGCAACAATTATGAAAAAAACACAATATTTTGTACTTTTTGCTATAATAAATATCCCCATTTTTTTTTAAAAACAAATTTTTTCTCAGTAGGCCGATATGTATTCTTCTACATATTTTTGGTGAAAAAAATCGCAATAAGCGTATATTGATTGGTTTGCGCAAAAGTTATAGCGTCTACAAAATAGGGGATAGTTTTATGGCATTTTTATTATTATTTTTTTTTTTTTGCTAGTAATGGTGATGATTTGCGATTTTTATTGGGACTGCGACATTATGGCAGACACATCAGACACTTTTGACACATTTTTGGGACCATTGGCATTTATACAGCGATCAGTGCTAAAAATGCACTGATTAGTGCAAAAATGTCACTGGCAGGTAAGGGGTTAACGCTAGGGGGTGATCAAGGGGTTAACTGTGTTCTCTGTGTGTATTTCTAACTGTAGGGGGGGACTGACCTAGAAGAAATGACAGATCATGGTTCCTAGCTATTAGGAACACATGATCTGTCACTTCTCACAGAACAGAACAGAGATGTGTGTGTTTACACACACATCCCTGTTCTGCCTCTTGTGCTCACGATCAATCGTGGCTGGTGCTCATCACGACCGCCGGCCACGAGCATCGGCACCCCCGCAGCGCAGCGGGCTCGTGCTATCCCGGTCCCACGAGCCGACATATAGCTATGACGGTTCGCGGGATCGTGCCGACCTGCCGCGGTATAATGACGGCGGCTGGTCGGCAAGTGGTTAATGGGCCACTTGGCCTTTTTCTGTCATCAGTTTTATATACAGTATCTCACAAAAGTGAGTACACCCCACACATTTTTGTAAATATTTAATTAAATCTTTTCATGTGACAACACTGAAGAAATGACACTTTGCTACAATGTATAGTAGTGAGTGTACAGCTTGTATAACAGTGTAAATTTGCTGTCCCCTCAAAATAATTCAGCATACAGCCATTAATGTATAAACTGCTGGCAACAAAAGTGAGTACACCCCTAAGTAAAAATGTCCAAATTGGACCCAAAGTGTCAATATTTTGTGTGGCCACCATTATTTTCCAGCACTGCCTTAACCCTCTTGGGCATGGAGTTCACCAGAGCTTCACAGGTTGCCACTAAAGTCCTCTTCCACTCCTCCATGACAACATCACAGAGCTGGTGGATGTTAGAGACCTTGCGCTCCTCCACCTCCCATTTGAGGATGCCCCACAGATGCTCAATAGGGTTTAGGTCTGGAGACATGCTTGGCCAGTCCATCACCTTTACCCTCAGCTTCTTTAGCAAGGCAGTGGTCGTCTTGGAGGTGTGTTTGGGGTCGTTATGTTATAATACTGCCCTGCGGCCCAGTCTCTGAAGGGAGGGGATCATGCTCGGCTTCAGTATGTCACAGTACAGGTTGGCATTCATGGTTCCCTCAGTGAACTGTAGCTCCCCAGTGCTGTCAGCACTCATGCAGCCCCAGGCCGTGACACACCCACCACCATGCTTGACTGTAGGCAAGACACACTTGTCTTTGTACTCCTCACCTGGTTGCTGCCACACACGCTTGACACCATCTGAACCAAATAAGTTTATCTTGGCCTCATCAGACGACAGGACATGGTTCCAGTAATCCATGTCCTTAGTCTGCTTGTCTTCAGCAAACTGTTTGCGGGCTTTCTTGGGCATCATCATATTTAGAAGAGGCTTCCTTCTGGGATGACAGCCATGCAGACCAATTTCATGCAATGTGCGGCGTATGGTCTGAGCACTGACAGGCTGACTCCCCACCCCTTCAACCTCTGCAGCAATGCTGGCAGCACTCATACGTCTATTTCCCAAAGACAACCTCTGGATATGACGCTGAGCACGTGCACTCAACTTCTTTGGTCGACAATGGCGAGGCCTGTTCTGAGTGGAACCTGTCCTGTTAAACCGCTGTATGGTCTTGGCCACCGTGCTGCAGCTCAGTTTCAGGGTCTTGGCAATCTTCTTATAGCCTAGGCCATATTTATGTAGAGCAACAATTCTTTTTTTCAGATCCTCAGAGAGTTCTTTGCCATGAGGTGCCTTGTTGAACTTCCAGTGACCAGTATGAGAGAGTGAGAGCGATAATACCAAATTGAACACACCTGCTTCCCATTCACACCTGAGACCTTGTAACACTAATGAGTCACATGACACCGGGGAATGAACATGGCTAATTGGGCCCAATTTCGACATTTTCACTTAGGGGTGTACTCACTTTTGTTGCCAGCAGTTTAGACATTAATGGCTGTGTGTTGAGTTATTTTGAGGGGACAGCAAATGTTCACTGTTATACAAGCTGTACGCTCACTACTTTACATTGTAGCAAAGTATCATTTCTTCAGTGTTGTCACATTAAAAGATATAATCAAATATTTACAAAAATGTGAGGGTGTACTCACTTTTGTGAGATACTGTATACTGTATTTATAAAAGGTTTGTGTATACTTTTAGCAAATCAGAATTCAATTTAATAATCATTTTTCACACTGGTCATAATTGTGGGGTTAACACGTGCAACACAAACATTCCCCAATGGCACATTAAATTAGTCCATAAGAGACCAATTAGTATCGCCCTTGTTTGTTGATGAAAATAATTAATGATATGCTCTGGGATGGATGGGAATTGCTCCCAAGGTAAAATGATTAATTATAAATATATTCGGGATTCCCATCAACAGATCTATAACATCAGACGGGAGTGAATACTGGAGAGGTGAGGAAATGGTACAGCAAATGGTAACCAGATATAGTCCATTTATTGTTCAGTTTGGAAACAAAATATCCATCGCTATTCACCAGAGTTTCAGCTGCCACCCTATTTTCCAAAATTTTACTAAAAGGCAAATACAGTGTGTTTTTAATAAGAACATATCTTGTGTTATAACCGTAGCATTTACATGAATTTTTTTTATTTTTTATAATTTTTACCTATTAATACTTTAGGCCGAATTATTAAAAGAGATGAAAATCTTCACAATCACAAAATGTGAAAATATTCAATTGACTTATCCAATCATATGAAAAGCAAATCCCTTTTTTTATCTGCACACGATAGTATAATTAAAATGAATATTCACCCCCGGATACAGAGGTTCTGGGTCACAGTACAGGAAGTATTAGAACAACTCCTAAAGACTCCTAAAGACTACTTTGCTTCTTGACCCGATACGTTATCTCTTAAGCCTTCCTTTTAAAGGCATCCCAAAAAATTCCAAAAAGTTGAGCGTATATATTTTGACTGCTGCATGATAACGAGGCATTGGAAATTGGTAGAGATCCCCTCTCGAAATCACCTCCTGACAGCTATATCTGAGATACGAGCTATGGAACACTTGACTGCCCTGACTGAAGAATATTTTGAACAATTCACTAAAATATGGGACCTGTGGGACATTTTCAGGTTCAGTTCCTTTCCCACATCTACCCCTATTGCTACACAACCCTTCAATACACCCTAACTATAAATATTCTTAGCAGGTCCTCTTTTATCATGCTGTGTGAGATACATGTGGTGGCCACTACTGTGCACCTACATGTAGACTCAATGTTTCTCATTGTTACATGTTGGTTTCTTTTACAACTCTAATTTCTTTTTATGTTGTGCTTTATTATTTCATAGGCTTAAGTCCTGTGTTCCACAATTTAATGATTTCTGGGCTAAACTCGCAAGAAAAGCCAAACTTTTGAATCTGACTGTATGTATCATAATGTACATAAGCCTCTGTATCAACATGATGTGCGCAAGATTAACCTTATATATTATACCCATGTTATCTCTTTAATCCTTATTAAAAATTACAATTAAAAATTAATATTCACACAATTCATTATGTAAATATTCTCCAGTCCTTTAGTGAATCAGCCTAATTGCATCATTGAGGACTGAATCTCAGTCGTGTATCTGTGGTCTTGGAAATCATCACGATGTATGTACTATTTTATAGTACATAGTTACATAGTTAACCAGGTTGAAAAAAGACACAAGTCCATCTAGTTCAACCATAAAAATAAATAAATAGAAAATAATATTATACAATACCCATATACCCAATCCTATACCCACAGTTGATCCAGAGGAAGGCAAAAAACCCCAGCAAAGCATGATCCAATTTGCTACAGCAGGGGAAAAAAAATCCTTCCTGATCCCAGAGAGGCAATCAGATATTCCCTGGATCAACTTTACCTATAAATGTTAGTACCCAGTTATATTATCTACATTTAGGAAAGAATCCAGGCCTTTCTTAAAGCAATCTACTGAGCTGGCCAGAACCACCTCTGGAGGGAGCCTATTCCACATTTTCACAGCTCTTACTGTGAAGAAACCTTTCTGTATTTGGAGATGAAATCTCTTTTCCTCTAGGCTTAAAGAGGGCCCCCTTGTCCAATGTGTTGAACGTAAAGTGAATAACTCAACAATAAGTTCACTATATGGACCCCTTATATATTTGTACATGTTGATCCTATCCCCCCTTAATCTCCTCTTCTCAAAAGAGAATAAATTCAGTTCCTCTAATCTTTCCTCATAGCTGAGTTCCTCCATGCCCCTTATCAGTTTGGTTGTCCTTCTCTGCACTTTCTCCAGTTCCCCGATATCCTTATTGAGAGCTGGTGCCCAAAACTGAACTGCATATTCCAGATGAGGTCTTACTAATGATTTGAACAGGGGCAAAATGATATCTCTCTCTCTGGAGTCCATACCTCTCTTATTACAAGAAAGGACTTTGCTCGCTTTGGAAACCGCAGCTTGGCATTGCATGTTATTATTGAGCTTATGAGCCTATGAGTACATGTTCTTACAACAACAATTTTTCACACTCCAGCAGGGGCCAATTTACTTACCAATGTGTCTTTGGAGTGTGGGAGGAAACCAGAGTACTCGGAGGAAACCCACACAGGCACAGGGAGAGCATTCAAACTCCAGGCAGGTAGTACCGTGGGTGGAATTTGAACCAACAACCCTAGTGCTGCTAGGTGAAAGTGCTAACCACTTAGCCACAGACATTTAGGAAGTGCCAGGATTGCCTCCTAAATGTCTGTTGGCCATTGCAATACCCCCTACCTCCTGGGAAAAATATCCAGTTTAAAAAGCTTTCCGCAGGGCAATAGGCACTGCCTCGAGTGTGAAAGAGCTCTTCTTGGCAGAAAAACATGGCTAACATTGTTCTCCTTCTCTTTTGAAAAATATAGTTGCCTGGTTATCATGAGGATCCAGTGTCTGCAAAACTTCCTGATGTGGAACATGAATGTTGAGCAAAGCTCCTTATCTCATTCTAACTTTGCTTGCTGCATTCTTCTTCTTTGTTGCTGAAGGAAAAGGTAATGAAGCTAGAGTCAACAAGATTTTTTTTTAAAGAAGGACATCATCTATAAAAGTCTACATATTTCTCTCTGCATTAAACTCTTTAAAAAAATCCATGCCCATATTATTCAAAATTTACGTTTATTTAATTAGCTAAAAAGAGCTTAATGACTATGGAAAACAACACACAGGTGACTGTGTTTGTATTTTCTGGACTAACCGATAATGATAAATTAATCCCGTTCCTCTTCACTTTTTTCTTGATGGTATACATTGTGACCTTAATCGGAAACATTGGCTTAATTATTCTTGTCCTTGGTGCCTCCAACCTTCACACTCCAATGTATTTCTTCTTGAGTTTCCTCTCAGCTGTTGACCTCTTCTACTCTACATCTATCACTCCTAAAATGTTGTCTGACCTTATATCTCTCAGGAAGACCATCTCATTTAATGGTTGTGCCATCCAATTTTTCTTTTTTGCTGGCCTAGCAGTAACTGAGATTCTCCTACTCTCCAGTATGTCGTATGACCGCTACGCTGCTATCTGCCACCCTCTTCACTATGTTTCCATCATGACCAAAAGCAAATGTTTGTCTCTTGCCGGTTTCTCCTTCTTCATGGGCTTCCTCCAGTCAGCTGTACAGACCAGCTGCTTGTTCAATCTCCATTACTGTGGTTCGAATCTTATTGACCATTTTTACTGCGATGCCCCTCCTATGCTCCAGTTGTCTTGCTCCAAAACACTTCATTGCAACATGTTAACCATTCTCTTTGTTGGTTGTTACTGTTCTTATTCGCTGTCAGCAATCCTGGTCTCATACACGCTTATCTTTAACACTATATGCCGTATAAAATCTTCTGAGGGACGACAGAAAGCTTTCAGTACTTGCTCTTCCCATCTAGTGTGCGCCAGCATCTTTTATGTTTCAGTTTTCTTTACCTATTTGCGCTCACCTTCCAGTGCCCTAGAAAAACAAGACAAAGTGGCCTCTGTCTTTTATTCAGTAATGACCCCGATGTTGAACTCTCTTATCTACAGCTTGAGGAACCAAGAGGTAAAAAAGGCCATCATGCAAGCAATGCATAAAAGTTCACATCTAATTAGAATTGAATAAATGTTTAGGGTTAAAATATATTATTTTAATTGTATATGGCATGGGAAAAGGTGGGAACACATTTTGGATTTTCCCTGGGGTGATTCACCTTATGAGCCCTGGTAACCAACTACAACAGAAATTGATAATAAATCCAACATTTTACAGTGAAACAGGAGGTTTGAGGAAATCTTCTAATAGGGACACCTGTTCAAATAACAAATCACCATTTAGGAGAGGATTTCTTTTCTCCAGGACAGCAAGTGAAGAATTTACCCCAGGAAGACAGCTAAAAACTAAAAAAAAAAAACTAAAGAAAAAAAAAAAAAAAGCTTGGTCTTTTGATAAACTAAGATAAATTAGGATTGTTTTTCTTTCATATTTAATAAAACATTTCAGTGAAATTTATAAGCTGCAAAAAGGTAACAGAATAAGATTGCCATTGCTTAATTTTGCTTTTTTTTGGTTCTTTTAGTTTCTTAAATTTTGGAAGAGTGATATTGAACTAAGGCTAGGTTTCCACTAGTGCGTCCCCAAAGTCGCGCGATTTTGCCGCGATTTTTTACCGCGATTTTACCGCGACTTTTTACCGCGATTTGAAGCAATGCCTGTATCTATAGACCTCAAGTCGCATCAAAGTGGGACCAAAGTAGTGCAGGGACTACTTTGAAGTCGCTGCGACTTGAAGTCGCACAGATATGAACGGTACTCATTGGAAATCATGGGAAACAATTTGTCATGCGACTTTTCAGTCCCAAGTCGCATGAAAAGTCGCACTAGTGGAAACAGAGCCTTAAGCTATGTTTCTAAATAAAGGGGGTGTAAACCCTTGCAGTTTTTCACCTCAATGCATTCTATGCAATGAGGTGAAAATCCTCTTGTAGTCCCCCAGCCCCCCTGAGCCCCCCTTTTACTTACCTGGGCCCGATCGTTCCTGATCAGATAGATTGATAGCAGCGCAACCATTGGCTCCCGCTGCTGTCAATCATATCCAATGACGATGGAGCTGGGGGCGAAGTCGAGTCCTGCTGTTTGTGTCAATGGACACAGCAGCAGCAGGACACAGGAGCACACCCGCATGGGTGCCCTGAGGAAGAGCGCTTTTCCGACGGGGCATTCAAAAAGAGGAGGAGCCAGGAGCACCCTGTACAAAACTAACTGCACAGAGGAGGTAAGTATGACATGTTTGTTTTTTGTTTTTTTAAACTGAACCTTTAGTTATCCTTTAATGCCTTCACTTATACCAGCAAATGGAGGCACAGTGGTGTAGTGGATAGCACTTTCACCTAGCAGTAAGGAGGGCCGCTGGTTCAAATCCCAACCATGACACTACCTGCCTGGAGTTTGCATGTTCTCCCTGTGCCTGCGTGGGTTTCTTCCGGGTACTCCGGTTTCCTCCCACACTCCAAAGACATGCTGGTAGGTTAACTGGTTCCTGTCTAAATTGTCCCTAGTATGTATGAATGTGAGTTAGGGACCTTAGATTGTAAGCTCCTTGAGGGTAGGGACTGATGTGAATGTACAATGTATATGTAAAGTGCTGCGTAAATTGATGGCGCTATATAAAGTACCTGAAATAAATAAAAAAATAAATAAATAAATGTAAACTTGACTACTTGTTTACATTCACACCTCACCTGCTTTGTAATCCCTTATACCAAAGACCAATCCATTCTGTGCTAAAAGATGACAAAATCTCAGAATATACTATATCTCATTAGAGATGAGTGAACTTGGTCAAAAATTCAACCAACTGGGGTTCTGCCAAATTTTTTTACAAAAATATCAGCGAACCTTGAATTTTGAAATTTCTTAACAAAGTTGTGTAGCAACTTACACAACATTGTGCAGGATGATTTGGGAAAACCCCAGTGGTCCAGAATGATGAGAAAATAAATAGCCCGAGCCATTTCCTTCCAAAATTATAATAGAGGTATTAAAAAAAAAGGATGGTCCCATGTGACAAAGGCAGTCAAGTGTACTTAGAAGGCAATAGCAGGGGCAGATAAAAGGCACCACCAGCTTTTGAGATGTCTTTGGTCCCTTTTTCCCCGTAGCCTTTGTGAATCTAAACTACCAAAATAACATTGAAATTTGGGTTATGATCCGGTTATTATCCAAATCGATGAAATCAAAATTTACCTTTATCCAAAACTTTAGGATGAACTCTAGATTTAGTTTTCTGTATCTGAAACAATGTAAGGAAAAGAGCACACACACTGAAACTGTATCTGCATACGGTTCTGGCTGTTTGCACTCATGGTATAAAGCCTTGTGCTCAACCTGTGGCCCTTTGGTACTTATTGTGTGGCCCCTGGGACTTCTGTTATTTTTTACTTAAGTCAGTGAAGGAAAAATATTCTTTATAGTGGACCCTAGTAGTTGGATTGGTTGATTTTTTTTTTACATGTTCTTACTTTTCTTTGAGCTGTCTTAAAGCCAGGGGAGCTTTGACTTGGAACTTTTGGCTTCGGAAGCAAACACTTCATGATAAGGATATTTTTCCGCGGATTAAAATGCACCAATTAAAGTTTTCAGTGGTATCACAGTGATTAGTGGGCATGGCAAATGGTGGGTGTTTATTGTGACACGCTTTATCGCATATGCGATCAAAAAAGATAAAAATATTGTAAATGATAAAATGTAAATAATAAAGTACTTTATTGGTGGTGTACTTTCTAACACATACTTTCTAACACATAATAAAATACAGACACACTAGCCATGTTTGTGCCTGTATTCTGGCCTGGCTGGCCTTAAAGACAGCCAACCTGACCAGGCCATCACCTGAAAGTTGTGAAAGTCTTGCACAATTTTCCTTTAGATTTACCAAAGCCATATAATTTGAGGTCAGATCTAAACACTTTTAATTTGTATGCAATCAGGCCAGCCCTTGCACTACATAGTTGAAGGTAAATCTCACGGAAATGGAACAAGAAAAGTCTATAATTGATGGCCAGCCTAAAGTGGTTCCAAAGCCTAAACATGTTTTACCTTAATGCATTCCTTGCATTAAGGTAAAACATGTTTAGGCATTGAATGTACCCCCCCTTATATTTACCTGAACGCTCATTCAATCCAGGGTTGTGTACATCTGTAGCTTTTCTCTCCCCTCACTTCCTGGTCTCCCTGGCTTTGCTGGGGCACCAAAAGCCATTGTCTCCAAGTGCTGTCAATCAAAACTAGTATACAAGAAAAAGAACCGCTGCTCCAGGTGTATAAAGATAAGGCTGATTGGAGTATCTTGCAGACTGCTAGCCCCGTCCGTGGAGAAACTTGGGAAGAAAAAAGAAATGGCTGCACATCCAGAACTTCCGATTGCCTTTTATTTCGTTTCACAAAGATAACACCAAAGACACCAAACTGTGGTCACGTAGACGCGTTTCACACATACATCTTGTGCTTAATCATTACCAAATTATTACACACAAGATGTATGTGTGAAACGCATCTATGTGACCACGGTTTGGTGTCTTTGGTGTTATCTTTGTGAAACAAAATAAAAGGCAATCGGAAGTTCTGGATGTGCAGCCATTTCTTTTTTCTTCCCATGCTGTCAATCAAAGCCAGTGATGAGGCAGGGTCAATTGTGTCAATTGACGCAGCAGCGTGGCTCAGGAGCGAGCATGCACAAGTGCCCCCTATGGGAAGCAGCTTCCTGTGGGGGGGCACTGGATAGAAAGGAGGAGCCAGGAGCGCCAGCGAGGGACCCGAGAAGGGGAGGTTCAGGCCGCTCTGTGCAATTCGATTGCACAGAGCTGGTAAGTATAGAGATGTTTGTTATTTTTTATATATTTTTTCCTTTACAATCACTTTAGAGTATAACTAAAGACAAAACTTTTTTTAAAAGTTTTGGATATGGTGGAAAGGAATTAGAACATCTGTTAATTTTTATTGTGGTTTGTGCCCCGGGTATGGATATTCCCCCTCTCTATTTGTCCTGTTTACCATTGTCATTGAAAGTGAAAGTAAAAAGAAAATCCCACATTTTTGGTTGTCCCCAGAAATGTAATAAGGGGGGGGGGACTTCCTATGGGGATACTGGTTCTGGTGAACTGGGGGTCCTCAAGGAATTCCCTTAATTTTCAGGGATTTCCCCTCACTTCCTGTTTGGCTATGGGACAGGAAGTGAAGGGAAATATCCGCAATGAGACACAGATGGCTAAAAAACAAAAACAAAAATCTGACAGGGGTTATAACCCTCCCTTGCTCTATCCAAAATATAAATAAAAAGTTTTGCCTATAGTTCTACTTTAAGGTTCATTCATTGCAGTCTGTGCAGAGGCACACTGAGGACTAAGTATTCCAGATAGCCAGGAGGCTGTTCTTTACTTTGTATCTTGTGTAATGCTGAACCATTGAGTGGGAAACCTGATGTAAAAGACATTTCTTTTAAATAAAAGTGGAAAAGCCTTTAAACACATTTTTGGTGAATGGACTGAGTCCCTGAAGCTCTACTCTTAATGCTAACACTTTACAATATACAGAAAAACAAACATTTTAAAAATAACAAAAAAAAAAAAAAAATAGAAAGTAACAAATATACTACAAATAACTGTACTGTTAATGGGGAACAAATTAATAAATATGAAAATAAAATAAATTAAATTAGGAAGCATCTCCCCCCATCTCATAGCCTCAATATGTACCATGGTTTGAGGCTTGGAGCACCTTACCGCAACCTTAGCTGACAAATTGGATCTATTGCTCAAAGTATTAGATGCCTGAGATCAGTCAGAATATGGCTTTCCATCTCTTCCTAGACCACTTTCAATGTAACTGTTTTGACTTACCCTTGTATGATCCAGCTTCGTACAGTTAAACTTGGTGTGTTTTTCAATATACCCTTTCTTTTACCTTTTATTAGTTCTTTAATGTATTTTGGGTAATTGTAATGTTGTTCATGTGCAATCCAGCACCTTGAGGGTTAATCTGGATATATTTCAGCTTATTTTACATGCTTTTGATGCACATTGTACACCGTTTGACAATTGTAAGCTGCAATACTTGTGAATATTCTCCAAGCTGCTAACGCTAATTGCTAAATTTAAACCATTGATTATTGCTTCCTGCTGTTTTGTGATTCATGTTAGATGTAACTCTATTTTTGTGGAATATAATAAAAATAAAATTACAAAAAAAAAAATTGGTGGCTGCTGTTGTACTTACTTGTGTTATTAACACCTCTTAGTATACCAAATTTAAATACCCCAATACCTAAGGGCAGGGGCCTCCAAATAATGGTCCTCCAGTTGTTCATGAACTTCAATTCCCATCATGCCGAGTCATGTCTGTGAATGTCAGATTTTACAATGCCTCATGGGACGTGTAGTTCTGCAACAGCTGGAGGGCCGTAGTTTGGAGATCACTGCCTAAGGGTAACAGCTCTATCTTGTATTCCTCAATTTATATTACAGATATAACCATATATATTATTCAGAAAACATAAGAGAGTCCACCTATATGTTTATTGACAGAAAAAAAAGAAAGAAATTGCAGCTGGGAATCTGCCACTTTGGACCACTAAGGCCAGGAAAGTTCCACTAGATTATATTGAGTGCTAAACTGCCCAGCCACTGTACGATATTTATGGATACTATCTCACAAATAATACACTCTGATTTCTTGAATAGGAAAACACATATATGAGAGTCCCCGGGGCTGCACAACCCAAAAGTATACAAAAAATGGAAAAATTTCCCCAGGGGGCTTTTTAGACAGCAAAAGATTGATTATGTAAAAGTCTTTTATTAGGTCAAAAAATAGATGATGAATACAAATATACAATGAATTTGATTTTAAAATACAAGCCCTGATTTTCGACACAAACAACATAAAACATCGCTCATGGCAAAAAACACCCCAAAGGAAAACATGATTTGCCAATTACATTTACAATATTACTATCCGCATGAATACCCCAATGCATTTCGACCCTTTAGTTTCTGGTCTTCTTCAGGGGGATTTTTATTCTAGAAAAATATATCAAAAAGTTCTAATTAAGACATTTAACAGCATATGAAACATTGCTACAACATTTCAAATTGTGCAAAAGATATATCTCCATATACATAAAGGTATATTTTACCATTGGGCAGATGAGAGAGTGAGGATGTATCGCACAAACCAGATTGCTGAAAAATATTTGCGTTCAGTGATACCATCATCTCCGCACGTCCCCTCTGCGCCCTCCAGGTGAATCCACAGTCCACCAGGCTTGCAAGGGGCCACACTCTTGGACATAGAGAAGAGGACAGGGGGCAAAGCACCTGCAATGGGATATATTTAGAAATCTCGCTAGATAGTCGTCAGGTATTCTATGAGTGTACTGCTTTGCAACTCCAAATTGGCTGGTACTGGATCAAATATAAAATTCATGTTAATTTGAGTTGTTTATTCATTTTATTACATAGTTTATTCATTTATTGAATTAATATGTAAATTAGTTGTAGTTGACATTAGAAAAATATAACTTTTCCATTTTTTGTACACTCTGATTTCTTTTTGAAGATAAAATCTATCTCATCTCTCTTTCTTATATTGCAGCCTTGTCAAGCTGCTTATATGCTATATACCCACTGTACAATATTTGTGGCTATTGTCTCTAAGATAATACACTCTAATTTGTATTGTAAAAATTATTGTTTCTATTTGCTGCCTATTCAAGTGTTTGTGTACTGTGCAGAGACTGGCACATTTCTACCAAGCACATACCCGAGTCTATATTTGGAATATTTGGAGAATAATTAGAGATACAGGGATGGGGGGGGTCATGTAATGTGGAGTTAGGGTATTAAAATGTTTATTCTTTTGTCCTTAAAGCTCTACTCTTGATTCTAACACTTTACAATATACAGGAAAACTAAACTGTAAAAAATAATAAAAGCAAAAAAATTGAAAGTAACAAATGTCCTACAAATACCTGCACTGTGAACGTTGAACTAAGTAATAAATAACAATTAAAAGAATAAAATAGGTGGCTGTTGTTGTACTGTGTTATTAACACCTCTTATTATACCAATACCCAAGGTTAACAGTGCTACCTTATTCCTAAATGTATATCACAGTTATAACCATAAATAGAGAGTCTGCTTATAAGGAACTTATAAGGGACGGACACTGGCCAATTTCTACCAAGCGCATACCCGAAGTCTATACTTGGAATATTTTGGGAATAATTGGGAATAATGGGATGGGGGTGGGGAGTTCATGTAATGTGGGGTTGGAGTATTAAAGTGTTTTTGTGCATTTAGTTTTGACATTTTAATAAACATAAAACAATAAGGCATGGTACTAGGTGCATGCTCGGTTGGGGATTGGGTTTGGCGTTGCTACTCCCGGCCGTGATTGGCCGTTGGGAGCAGGCCGGGCATGTAGCAGACCATTTAAAGGGAGCTTGTGGTTTGCTCCCTGTAAACATGGACACCATGATCTTTGTGAATATCAGATAGGCCTGTGGTGGCTGGTAAGTTTTTGTGGGGATTGCCTTGTGCTGTCTGAAACTTTTTTCTTTCCCCCTGTTGTAGATCTTTTTGGTGTTGGTTTTGGGGATTAAGTTTAACTAATAGAGGCTTTCCTTTCTCTTGTCTTTGTATCTTTTAGGTAGTGTTTGGTGGGCAACACCTGTGATTATTGTCAACCTGAAGACATGGTATATGGACTGTCTTCCAATCTAGCCTGCAGTGATCAGTGTGCTCTCCGGTCATAGCATCTATTCTTCCGGGAGAGTCTATGGCCCCTTTGACACAGGGCGGAATCTCTCCAAGTGGATCTGCATAGTCAGCAGGGGATCTCTTCACTGATCCCTGCTGAGCAGGTGGATGACAGGTCTGTGTCCACTCTGCTGATGCAGAGCGAACACAGACAAAGCCCGCTGTTCTCTATGGGGTGTTCAGATGGAAAGGGACTGCATGTCCATTTACATCCGACTGTTATCCGATCTGATCCACCTGAGGGATGTTTAACGTATCCCCGTCTGTCTGTTTTTAGCAGACCGAATCGAGTGACAGCGGACACGTGTCCGCTGATATCTGTGTCTGCTGACATCCGCCGCCACATAGAGAACAATGGGTGGTCCAATCGGGTCCACCTGAAAAACAGACAGGTGAACTCGATCAGTCCGCTGGTGTGAAAGGGGCCTATTAGTTCAGTTTAATTTGTGTGCACCTGGACATATTTTACCATTGTTTTTGAAAAACCTTTGTTCCACCGCTGCCACCTAAAGGACTTATACCTTTGCCCAGATTGTATCTGCTAAGTTCTTTTGGACTCTCTTCACATGGTTAGTATTCACAGTGGGATGGTCCTCATTCAGTGGGTTTTGGTACAGTGTTTTAAATAGCATTTTTGTATGCTTTGTAGGTAAAGTGTCAATTCCTGGTCTGCTCCCACACCCACCGGGAGGTGCTAGCACCCAGGCTCTGGGTGTGCTTCATGCGTAACCCCTTCCGCAGTGTACAGTGGGTGAGTATGGGTGCTCTGCCTGGGCTTTACTATATCTGTTTATATTATGTAGAATGTATGTTGTTTATATTTTGTTGTCTTCTTTTATCTAGAACTTGAATTGTATCCCCTCCATCTCCTAAAGAAATGGTTTGCACTGAAAAACGTGCAGAGGAAAACACCATATCTGAAGTATGTTGTTCCTGTTCCACTATTGTTACACTTTTACCCATTGTTTTGAGATAACGTATATTATTGGATTATAGAACATCAATCTCTAGTATGTTTTGAGGGGTTATAATGTATGTTTTAATCTACCTGGAAATGTTTGTAATGTTGTAATTGAATTTTATTTATATACTATATATGTATGGTGTTTTTTTTGGTGTACCAAGTCCATCTGAATGTATTTTTTGTTTCTGGACACAGTTTATTCGCCTTTAGTAAATCCATCCCAAAAGTGTTCCCTGGTGGAGATGGTTGAATGTTGAATCATAGATCATAGAGCTGCAAATATTATGTTAACTTTTTTTCTAGTACTTGTCCATCAGATCTGCTCTAACGAGAAGGTCTTTCAGGTTCTGACTCTGTGATGTGAACTTATGGTCTCTTAATCTCAGAGCAAATGTTACTCACTCTAAAGAATATGATGGAGATAATTGGATTGGAATGTGGCAACTTCTTCTGTGATCCATCTGTTTTCAACCCCAATCCTGGTAAGATTCTGCATCTTCTCTGATATAGAATTGATTGGATGACCCAATACCCTGGTATAGGTTAATCTATCTTTTTCTAAGATGAAAAGTCTAGAACAGTGGTCTCCAAACTGTGGCCCCTGGCTTTCCTTTATCTGGCCCTTGGGGCACTATTCCTCCCGCTGATATGAGACACTATTCTACCAACTGATATTAGCAGTGGTGCACCATTTCTCCCACTGACACCAACAATGGGGCACTATTCGTTCCAAAGACACCATCAATGGGCCACTATTCCTCCCAATGACACCAACAACGGAGCATTATTCTGCTGACAACAACAATGGGGCACCATTCTTCCCAATGATACCAACGATGGGGCACTATTCCTCCCTTAATACCAAATGTGGTGATGTTTACTCCTGCTGATGTCAGGAAAAATTCCACTCCTGCTGGCCACAGTCTGACCCCTCTAAAGTCTGAAGGACAATAAACCGGCCCTTTTTTTTTTAAAGTTTGGACAATGATGACCCTCTCTTTTCAGCTGGTTTTAGAATTTTATGACTGTCTTTAGATAGTCCTTTTTGTCCTGGTGAACCTTGGTTGGGGACCAGGTTCCCAAACCTCTATTCCCCTAGTTTTAGAATACGTTCTTTATTATTCTTCAAAGGAGATAATGTTGAACGCTGTTCTATTGTGAAGTAAAGAAAGGACGTTTATCCCTTATTAATTGTCTACCATCATTTCTAATGGTTTTAATGTACTGTAAGATTCAATGGCACCAAAATCTTGAGAATAGGCATATGACAGGAGAAAGGCCATAAGAACTGGAGGAAGACAGCTATCCCAAAGTCATAGAGGACTTTTTAGGTGCCAACTTCAACTAGAAATAACTGAATGTCCATTTTGTAATAAAAACTGAGTTGATTGAATGACCTCAAATAAAACCATTCATTTAAAGGACTTTACAGATTCTTGTGGTCATCAATGATTTAATATATCATATAGATTTATTGCTATCTGTCTTCCCCCCTGTGAAAGGGTAGGTTGCTTATGGCTATACGTCACCCGTGCCCTAACTGTAATGAAATTAATATACTACATATATATATATATATATATATATATATATATATATATATATATATACAGTATCTCACAAAAGTGAGTAGACCCCTCACATTTTTGTAAATATTTTATGCTATCGTTTCATGTGACAACACTGAAGAAATGACACTTTGCTACAATGTAAAGTAGTGAGTGTACAGCTTGAACAACAGTGTAAATTTGCTGTCCCCTCAAAATAACTCAACACACAGCCATTAATGTCTAAACCGCTGGCAACAAAAGTGAGTACATCCCTAAGTGAAAATGTCCAAATTGGGCCTAATTAGACATTTTCTCTCCCTGGTGTCATGTGACTCATTAGTGTTACAAGGTCTCAGTTGTGAATGGGGCAGGTGTGTTAAATTTTATGTTATCGCTCTCACTCTCTTCATACTGGTCGAAGAAAGTTGAGTGCACATGTTCAGCATCATAGCCAGAGGTTGTCTTTTGGAAATAGACATATGATTGCTGCCAGCGGTTGAATGGGTGGGGGGGTCAGCCTGTCAGTGCTCAGACCATACGCCACACACTGCATCAAATTGGTCTGCATGGCTGTCGTCCCAGAAGGAAGCCTCTTATAAAGATGATGCACAAGAAAGCCTGTAAACAGTTTGCTGAAGACAAGCTAAGGACATGGATTACTGGAACCATGTCGTGTGGTCTGATGAGACCAAGATAAACTTATTTGGTTCAGATGGTGTCAAGCGTGTGTTGGTGGCATTAAGGTGAGGAGTACAAAGACAAGTGTGTCTTGCCTACAGTCAAGTATGCTGGTGGGAGTGTCATGGTCTGGTTCTGCAAGAGTGCTGCCGGCACTGGGGAGCTACAGTTCATTGAGAGAACCATGAATGCCCTCTTGGCCCTCTGAAGATGGAATGAAGAAATACGTCAGGGCGTTGCCACGCGACTCACAGCTTTAGCTACTGTCAGGCAAACTTCATCCCGGGACTCATCTTGGTGGGCGTAACGCTGTGGAAACTCTGGCCAGGGATGAGCTGACGTTCTGTCATGACAAGCTGTTTTTAACTTCATACATTGTAAGTCTAACTTGTATCAAGGGGGAATTGGTATTGAAGTAAACAGATTAGCACTATGAAGAGTTTCCTCCCTCACACATGCTTTTCCAATGACACCCATATACCGTGACCCTGGAAGATTAAGAACCGTGATGGGCAGAGCAGTCTAAGTGGGCTATTCTGAATTTTACCTCTGGTAAGCATACAACCATAAGGGGTTTGCCACACGGTGTATTGGTGAAGGTTTTCTATCATCATTAAGGATAAGCACCAAGTTTCATATGAATGAGAAGCTAAGTTTTTTTACTACATTCATCTGCATGTATGAGACTGGAAACTGCAAATTAATACCAATCCACTTAAGCCGCATGCACGGGACTCTTTCAGAGAGGATTATTCTCTGATGCAATGTTGGGACACATTCCCTTGAACCTTTTATAAATAGATTTATGTTTACTTTATTCACTGATTAATGTCAAGGATTGTGTATTATTTCTTTTTATGATTTCCTTCATAATTCCTTCATAATTTATGTTTTATGTTTACCACGAACAAGATCAGCATAGTTTTATTGTCCTTTACACTATCATTAGAATGCTAGTATTGGGGCTATTGTGATTACAAGTAAATTATGCACTATCATCATCACCTATTGACTAGTCGTAGTAGCATATAGTACTAAGCGCTGTTAATATTTGCTTTATAAGCAAATATACCCTTGTTTTTAATATTGTTGTATTTACCATTATAACAGCAGCTAGTAGAATAGTGACCTTTTTTCCATTTTGAGCGCTAAGGTCAGAGTCGTTACAGGCTCTGACATCTTTTTTAATGTACTGTGACATACTGAAGCAGAGCATGATCCCCTCTCTTCAGAGATTGGCCGCAAGGCAGTATTCCAACATGATAACGACCCCAAACACACCTCCAAGAAGACCACTGACTTGCTAAAGAAGCTGAGGGTAAAGGTGACGGACTGACTAAGCATGTCTCCAGACCTAAACCCTATTGAGCATCTGTGGGGTTTCCTCAAACGGAAGGTGGAGGAGCGCAAGGTCTCTAGCATCTGTTGTAATCATTTTCTCTAATCAAGTTCTCTAACATCATAATATGTTCGCCGATTTATGTGGGATATTATATTATTATATATATGTACACATACAGTACAATATTGACCTAGCAGAAACTCCCTCCCAGGGTGCTAATATATCAGGGGGGACTTGTTGATGTTAATATGCAAGAATACAGATTAGGAATGTAGGTATTCCAAGGGCTCAAAAGGGTGTTCAGGTGGTATATGTTAATCTAATCTAATTACACATATCTAAGGGGACTTGTTGATGTTAATATTCAAGAATACAGAATTAGGCATTCCAGGACTCAAAAGGGTGTTCAGGTGGTATCTGTTAATCTAATCTAATTACACATATCAAAGGGGACTTGTTGATGTTGATATGCGGGAGTGCAAATTGGGGCAGTTTATGACTGCAGCTGTTCACGGCTGGGGGTTGTTGTCTGTCTGAAAGACTAAAGTATATCAAAGGCCTGAATGGAGACGACCAATCAAATTGCTCATCCATTCAATGTCTAGTGAATATAACATGGCGTTCAGTCTATAGTTAATATAGTCTTGTCTGTGTATGACTATGAAGGCACAAATCTAGGGAAAATGGGACTCTGAATTATATACTCTGTCGGATTTTTTGTCATCTGTGGACTTTGTTCTGTGTTGGAAGTCAATAAAGTGCATCTCTCCGGAAGACTTGGGTGCTGCGGAAGAGTACTTGCATCATCATTATAATAACTACTAATTAATATATCTACACCACTATACATATTATATCACTACAACATCCACCAGGTCCGTGATGTCGTCATGGAGGAGTAGAAGAGGACTCCAGAGGCAAACTGTGAAGCTCTGGTGAACTCCATGTCCAAGAGGGTTAAGGCAGTGCTGGAAAATAATGGTGGCCACAGAAAATATTGACACTTTGGGCCCAATTTGGATTTTCACTTAGGGGTGTACTCACTTCTGTTGCCAAAGGTTTAGACATTAATGGCTGTGTGTTGAGTTATTTTGAGGGGACAGCAAATTTACACTGTTATACAAGCTGTACACTCACTACTTTACATTGTAGCAAAGTGTCATTTCTTCAGAGTTGTCACATGAAAAGATATAATAAAATATTTACAAAAATGAAAAAAGTGTACTCACTTTTGTGAGATACTGTATATATTAACATACAGTAGGCTACTTAATGTGTCTACAAGGAGAAGGATTATGCTGGCAAAGCACAGGAATTGTAGACGTGTCTGGCTCATGCAGTGTGCAGCCCAACCATACATCAGTATGAAAAATACAGAACAAAATGTAAAACAAATATGAAAACATATATGTAGCTCTGGGATTTTTTCCATCTAATATAAGCAGTATGTAATGCTATTAAATTAGTGGTTGGCTCCCTATAGTGGTCAGCTCCTCTTTTTCTGAATTAAGACTTTTATTTCTCACATAAGAGCATAGGACAAAAAGATAAACAGGAAGTGACTTCAAAGTTCACCTGAAAAAGACTTACTTACCCACAGTGCTTAACTTACCTACCCACAAGGCCAAGTTACAGAGTTACCTGGTGGGTAGGGCTATTTAAAGGACATGCGTGGCACGTGTCTCTCTCTTCTTCCTGCCTGCCGGGACCTGTGTGGGAGTGTTCAGGAGAGCGCGGCCTGCTTGGCGCGGAACGGAGTTGATGCCACCGGAGAGGTGTTGAACACAGTGTGCTGGAGGCGCGTGTGATCGGGTCAGAGGATCCAGGGAGCCTGAAGGGGCCTCATGACAGCCATTGTTCATCTGACGGAGCGGTGCGGTGTGCCGGAGCCCACCTGGAAGCAGGACTGAGATCACAGGAACGCAACAGTACAGCTGTCCGGGCCTGGTATGGTGAGAGGGCTGATGACCAAGATTTATATAGAGCACTTAACACGTTATAGACTAGTGCGGGAGTGTTGCTGAGACCTGAAGTTCTACGAAACAGTCTCAGTCAAATAGACTGTGTTTAACCAGGCCTCAAAGCCTGTACTCCACTAGACATTGACTGACGGTCCGGTTGCATTCTCACAGAAGAAAGTTACAAGTGTGTTGCATAATTGAGTTCACCGTTACCTACCACTTTATATTACTTTGTCATCTGCTAACTCACTGGAATACAAATACTGCAGTATAATATGATGGCTAGCTTAAGAAAGAAGACAAGAGACTATACCATTCATTGGAAGGCCTTGTGTTTCTGTAACATGCTCTAGGAGCTGCATTGCACCGCAGGGGGAGCTCTTGAACATTTATACTGTATTGTACTGTGTTTTCTAGCACTAGAGAATGTGCTGCAAGTCCAGTTTGTGTTGCGTGGTCGCACTGGAAGTGGGAAGGTGCCCAGTGTCAAGATCTTACCACTCTGAGCATTAGTTCCACTTGGAGGCGCTCCTGCATGCATCATTCAGGTAATCTTTGAGTGACAATTATTTACGTGCACCTAGTTTATTATTGTTCTGAATTTGTGTACCAGAATTGTTATTGTAATTACTGTCTTAAACCAGCCTTCAGTAAACTTATGGGGCGTACACACGGTCGGACTTTTCGTCTACAAAAGTCCAACAGCCTGTCCGACAGACTTCCGGCGGACTTTCGGCGGACTTGCAGCAGACTTTCTAACGAACGGACTTGCCTACACACGACCACACAAAAGTCCGACGGATTCGTACGTGATGACGTACACTGGACTAAAATAAGGAAGTTCATAGCCAGTAGCCAATAGCTGCCCTAGCGTCGGACTAGCACACAGACGAGCGGATTTCGGGGTCCGTCGTAGTTACGACGTAAAGATTTGAAGCATGTTTCAAATCTAAAGTCCGTTGGATTTGAGGCTGAAAAAGTCTGCTGAAAGTCCGGAGAAGCCCACACACGATCGGATTACCAGCCAGCTTTAGTCCGTCGGCGTCCGTTGGACTTTTGTAGACGAAAAGTCCGACCGTGTGTACGCCCCATTACAGTCTGGTTAAAATATAACTGGTGTGAGGCTTTGTTTATTCTCTAAGCAGGTGGAGTAACGGATACCCAGGTAATAATAGAGGTACAATATATGGTTATTCCTTGTCATTGGGTTTCACACCAACCCTGTTACACAGCTGTGTCAAGTGGGTTGAGCCAATTCATTGGGGGTGGAAAAGCAGAGTACAGGCCCGATTAATTACCAGCAGCTCCTTAGGGGGTAAGTGCTACATATAAAAGGAAAAATATTTTAAAAATAAATCGAGGCTTGGAAACTGTCATTCTAGGGCCACTAAGGCCAGGAAATGTCTTCAAGATTATATGGGAAGAGTTGAAGCACAAAGAGCTTGGATCTCGTGGGGTTCAGAACACTGGGATAGGGGGTGGCTATTAGGGATGAATACAGAATGCCGAATGACGAACATTAATGGGCGTTCGCCGTAAACGGGTGACTCTGCCCCCCTCTGATGTTACATAATGTCAGAAGAGGGCGGGGTCATCCATTTACATCACCGGATGGCCCCGCCCTTAGCTATATAACAGCTGTCATTGCAAAAAGCCTGCAGTCGCGGGATGCCTCCCATGGAGGCGGAGTTTTTCCATTTTTTTTCTTGGGTCATTGGCGCCGTCATCGAAGATGGAGTTAAAACGCGGGACACTTTTTTTTTATAAGGGATTTTTCCCAAACTGTCTCCTGTCATTTTTACCATTTTGACACTTTTTTTGGTGAAGTGTAGGGGTACAATGTACCCGATACCCATTCACATAGGGGGGCTGGGATCTGGGGGGGTTGCAAGCTCAGATAAGGGTCTGGTATGGATTTTGGGGGGGATTCCCCACGCCATTTTTTTATATTTTGGCGCAGTGTTCCCCTTAAAATCCATACCAGACCTGAAAGATCTGGTATGGATTGGGGGGGGGGCCCTCACACCATTTTTTTTACATTTTGGCTCAGGGTTCCCCTTATATCCATACCAGACCTGAGGGAGCCTGGTATGGATTTTGGGTGGTCCCCATGCATTTTTTTTTAAATTTTGGTGCGGGGTTCCCCTTAATATTTATACCAGACCCAAAGGGCCTGGTAATGGACTGGGAGGGATCCCATGCCATTTTTTTCAATGATTTTTAGCTATATTGCCGGAATCCGACAATTCATTACAGCCGCAAGCAGTTTTAAATGACATTTTTTCCTTTAGAAATGTTATTTTGCTGTGGTACTGTTCAGAAAGATGCGCTACTTTACAGACATACTAAGGACACCCCCCAGGCACGATATTTAAAGGAATATTTCATTTTTATTGTTTCACTTTAAGCATTATTAAAATCACTGCTCCTGAAAAAAACGTCCGTGTTTAAAAAAAAATGTTTGCATTGATACATGTCCCCTAGGGCAGGACCCGGGTCCCCAAACACTTTTTATGGCAATAACTTGTATATGAACCTTTAAAATTAGCACTTTTGATTTTTCACGTTCATGTCCCATAGACTTTAACGGTGTTCGCACAAATTTTTTGTCTGTTCGCAAGTTCTGGTGCAAACCAAACTGGGGGGAGGGTGTTCGGCTCATCCCTAGTGGCTATAGTGCAGCTCCAAATTACAGGTGAAGTCTACTGCACTGTCTAACCAGTGTTTAATTTAAGTGGATATTGTCTCTCAGATAAAACACTGTGTTTTGCATTTTAAAATAAAACCTGTACATTTTTTGCCCATCACTTACTGATCTGATACCAGCCAATTTCTACCAAGCTCAAAATTGAAGTATATATTTTAAATAACTGGGAATACAGGGATGGGATGGGGTTTATGATATGTGGGATTCTGGATTTGAAGAGTTTTTGCACTCTGTTGGAAACAGTATGCTAATAAGCTGTTGTGCCACTAGACAATTTATTTAGGGCTTTAGATTTATCTTTTTAAAATAAACTCTTCTACAGTTTCTACTTCCACTGCTCACTTCAGCCCTATTACTATTTGATTAATAAAATCAGATATTGAGGTCCAAACTCCCAAAAAAATGTTGAAGTGAATCAGACTGGGTTGCTGCTGCAAAGACATGTCCAAAATATGTGATGCCAGAATAGGGTGTTTCTCACCTTATTATTATTACAAAAGAATACTGTTCCACTGTGTTTGCTTTGTTAAATAACCCCAATGGTAGTACCCAGTGTCCCATGCCTTGTTTTTAACAGTAGTTCACCTATAGGCCTTGAAAGTGGGCAAAAATGTTGCATCAAGATTCCCCCCCATATTCTTCAATAGGGTTCACAGCTAGGTTCAGGTTTCATGAATTTCAAGCAGGATTCAATGAAAATTCTACAAATCAAACCTGAGGAAATGTACTCATCCCTTATTAACAGGTATTTTCTGTACTTTTTTATACGAAGATAAACTATGAGGAAATATGTATTCATTGTAAAATTTATTTTATTTATTTTTTTGCCCCAGACATACACTTTTTATGACAGATTTGAGGTTCAGAAGAGGAGAACTTTCCGTATAAAGTAAAGTTTAAGAAAACGGGGGCATGGCCTTAAACTAGTAGAATGGAAATGTCAAGTGTTATGCTGTATTCCTTTTTGCTATATTAAACTAGTTTACTAAGGGCCTTGTTCCTTGATGAAAATAATTAACGGTTGATCTGGCAAGGAAGAGGATTGCTCTCAAGCTAAAGTGAAACGTTATATAAAAGGTTCCAGATTCTCATTGAACAGATCCCATCAGACAGATATGAATTTTTTGAGGTGAGGAAATGACATATCAAATGGTAAGCAGATATTGTTAATTGTTCAGTTTTAAAACAAAATGAGGACAACGTCCTCCAAGATACTCCAGTTTCAAGACTATGGTACTATTGGGCTTTGAGCACAGGGATATCTTTGTTCTGTTGCATTGCAGGTCAGTGGCCAGACATGAAATTGTAGAGATCTCCTACACCTTGTGTCTATCTGCTACGTATTGGTACTATACCACTGGAGCATTTGCTTTTTGCAGAGTAGAGACTAGCCATAAAGAGATTACTTTGACGCAGTTGGCTAGCTGACACATGTATTGCAATATATGTGAACCAAAAACCCCTGATCTTTTGCAAAGTTTACCAGAAAGGGCATATAGCAGTGTGCAGAGGGTGCATCCAGAAAGTTTGGCATTGACACACAGAGTTCTCTGTCCAGTGAGGAGGGAGAGAGTGGAGAGAACCATTGCTCTTGGGTACAATTCTGGGTCAAGATCGGGTTCAGGCAAGTATAAGGGGGGCTTTATGGCCAGTCCCTACTATACTCTTCAAAATGCAAATACTCCAGTGGATCCCGCTGCTGTATGTGCAGTGCATTGCATTGCCATTCATTGTGTGCAATGCATTGCTAAAAAAAAAGGGTGACATTTTTTTGTCATCCATTAGGATTTTTTATTTGGAAAGAACCCTTAAAATTGGGATTTTAAAGGCAATTGAAAAAAAGAGAATTATATTGTTTAAAAAATATTTATTTCCATATAAAAATAAACTTGCATGAATAATGATAAAAGACTGACAATGGTATGAACATGGTATACCAACATGGTAACATCTCACTACATAAATGTAAATACAGAGTTTAAACAATTCTGAAGTGGTATTCTCCAACTACTTGCGGTACCAAACGCGTTTTGAAATGTACAATAAGAAACAAAATCTTCAGGGAATATACCACTTCTGAAAGATAAGATTGTTGCATTTTAAATCAATATTTTATGACTTCTAAATATAACATGTAATTATGAATGTATTATACAAACACTTACAGTATTTAAATGCTCTTAGTGAAAGTACTCCTTTAAATGCAGAGAGAAACCTATATCGTCTGTGCTAAATGCCCTTCATGGCATACAAGATGGACAATGTCCAACCTTGTAGCGCCAATATAGAGGAGGTTATTACACTATAGGAAAGAAAAGGAAAAAATATATATGTATTAATCCCTAGAAAGATAATAAATATCCATTCCAAAAATTGCTAATAAGAAGCTTCATACCTTTCATGTCTCCACCATCTAGTTGCAAAAGGAGCCGCATATGAGAATATGCCCGCTATTGTCCACTGAGGGACATTGCTCCGCTGCAAAAAACCATCCACATCAGACGTTGTGGGGAAAGAATGGCGCCAGCTACGATCCCTATTTTGAAGGCTTATTTGCAAGTTATTGGCCATAAAAGGGGTATGAGGGCCCAGGTACTGCCCTTGGGGACATGTATCAATGCAAATTTTTTTTTTTTTTTAGAAAAGATAGTTTTTTTAAGGAGCAGTGATTTTAATGATGCTTAAAGTGGAAACAATAAAAGTGAAAATTATATTTAAATATAGTGCCTGGGGGTCCCCTTTGTCTGCCTTTAAAGGTGGACTTCCACTGAATTTCAGCCAACCGAACACTGGCTGTGTATGATCGCCTAAAATGGTGAAGACTCTTCTGGCCTGCTCTAGAAGATCTTGCAAACCTTGGTACCTGTTTAAGAAATGCTGCACCACTAAATTGAGGACATGTGCCAGACATGGCACATGTGTCAACTTTCCCTGTCAAAGGGCAGACAGAAGGTTAGTGCCATTATTACACACCACCATTTCTGGCTCAAGCTTCCATGGCGTGAACCACCTCTGGGCCTACCCCTGCAGAGCTGAAAGAATCTCTGCTCAGGGGTGGCTCTTGCCCCTAGACAGACCAGCTAAAGCACTGCATGGCATCTTTTAGCCTGACTCGTTGAACGGCCCCTTGAATGCTTAGGGGGTACTGGTGGTTCATAGGACAATCCAGCAGAGGAGGGCATGGAAGAGGGGGAGGGGGTGGAGCTGGCAGATCTCGCATCATCACCATCAGCTGTGTGGATACGTGCTGGCAAAACAAGCTCCAGCATTGAGCCCTGTCCTGCATCCTTCCTAGTTGCTAGCAGAGTTACCCAGTGTGCTGTGAGCTAAATATATCAACCATAACCATGCTTGCTGGACCATGAGTCAGCAGAAAGTTGGACCTTGCGACTGACTGCTTTGCCCAACGATGCCAAAACATTGCCTTCCACATGATGGTACAGAGCTGGAATGGCCTGACGTGAAAAGAAATAGCGAGGAGGAACCTGTCATTGTGGTATAGCAAATTCTGCAAATTCACGGAAGGGCAGAATCCACCAGATGCAAAAACAGGAGTTGTAAAGCCAGAAATTTTGACAAGCTGGAATTTAACTGCTTGGCATGTGGGTAGCAGGTAAGGTATTTTGTGCTGCAGCAGCTGGGGCAGAGAAATGTGCCTGCTATACAGGCAGACATGTTGCAACCATTTGCTATACCAGTGGGCTGAGAAATAACAGCTCCACAATCTAATGGCATAGGGTGGCTGCTCTCTACTCTTCCATGATGCCTGCCTGTCAAATAGGTATTTACCGAGGCCGAGATGCCGAGAGTGATTCACCCTTGCAACTAGGCGCAGTCCGCCCCCTGGAGGTGGAACAGGGACAGTATGGCACGAAAAGGCACAGGTACCAGCAGGCAGGATGGAACTTGCGTAACACTCCTTGAAGGGTCCTGGTAGATGTGCAGAGACTGGCAATTCAGAGGGTCTGAACCAGGCTGAGGATAAAACACAAGGTTAGCAGGCAGATCCGGGACAAAGGCAGAGGGTCAAGCACAGGAGATAGCGGGCAAGTCCAGGCCACTAGCAGAGGTTCAAGCACAGGAGACAGCAGGCAAGTCCAGGCCACTAGCAGAGGTTCAAGCACAGGAGACAGCAGGCAAATCCGGGTCACAAGCAAGGGGTCAAACACTGAAGACAAGGCAGAATCCATTTAAACAAGCCATAGGTCGGGTCCAGGAGAAGAGCAGATTGGTCAGGGACGATCCGGGTCAAGCAAGTGATTCAGTAGGCAGGAAACAGGAAACAACTCAGACAGGAAGTTGACCACAAACCAGCAACCCGTCTGAGCACCTGAGTGTCTTTAAATGGGCAGCTCGAGCGTCACGTTGAGCGTGCGCTAATACGAACGCACGCGCGTCGTGCCACTGGGCCACGAGCGTCACATCGTTCCACTGCGCATGCGTTTGTTCCGGAACACCATTCGGCGATACGGCCGGGTTGATGATTCCTCTGACACTGCCTCTGGAAGACATCCTGCCTCATTGGGGTTATTTCTCCCCCTCACTTTCCTCCTCTGTTCTATCCAGCACCCAAGTCACGTCAGTGACCTCATCATCAGCATCCCCTCCATTCTCATCATCACTGGAGCCAACTTGGCAATATTCTGTGGCTGGGGGAACAAGACTGCCAATTTGTTGTTTATCAATATTGTCCCCTCTCTGTAGGCTCATGTCAGTCCCTTCCTCTACCTCAGAACCAACAACAGAATCAAGTATTGGCTGTGCAGCCTCAAGAAGCAAGTGGCTGATGCTGTGTTCAAATAATTCAGCTGACTCCTCTATGCATGATGCTGAGGCTATGGCAGAAGTAGCTGTGGACAAGGAGGCAGAATAAGCAGCTCTGGCAGCTGCGGTGGACTGCGCACTAGTGCCAGCTTGGGTCATAGAGGATGAGGAGGATGGTTTAGTAAGCCAGTCCACCACCTCCTCTGCATTCTGTAGCTGGATAGCACAGGTCAGGCAACATCACTAAACAAAGACAAAGGTGCCCGCCGACCTGAGGACAGATCATGTCCACCTTTGCATGTGGATACATACCCTGCTGGCCCCCTCATAGTGCCATGGGAACGTCTGCCTCTCCTTGTTGGCCTCTCAGACATGATGGGGGGAGGGGTGCTTATTACCCACATTTTATAGATACTGGGAAATGTGTATTTGGATGCACTTTATTCAATGAACAGTGGTGTTTGGTGCACTTTAAATTGAGGACTGACGCTGACAGATATGTAAAAACTATTAAAAAAAAGGGGGAACACCACGTCGCAGTCATAAAAACTGTGTCTGACAATATAAAAAAATGGAGCAGCTCATTCAAGATATATACCCAAATAGGCAAAATTCTGTAATCCAAGTGTATCCCTCCAAACGGTACTTACATACGACCCCTATAAGGCACTGGCCCACCAAAAGATCATTCTGATTTCAGATGGAAGGTAAATAGAACGTAAAACCATACAGAAAAACACAACAGACAGAGGTAGTCCCCTAAGTGTACCAGTCCCATTAGGTATGATGTTTAGGCACAACAAACATTGCCAATAAATCCAAGAAACCACATAAAACTAGTGAACAATGGGGAAACTACTGTGTGCCTCCGCTTCCTGGCATGATGGTCAACGTGCAGCAAACCCACATACAATGGCACCTCAGCCTACTGCTTTAACTCAACACAGATTAACGCATGTCATAGCATACATTGATGCACTATAATGGACCTCTTAAATATGATTGGGCCCTTAATAATAATTTCTTATGGTACTCATAGTTGAGGGGTTAATACATGAAACACATGAAACTCTAAGGATATATTCCTTATTACTGCATTAAATGAATTCACAAGAAACCGGTTAGTAACTGCTTTGTTTGTTGCTAAAAATAATTAATGATGTGCTCTGGGATAGATGAGAATTGCTCCCAAGCTTAAGCAATATAATATAAAAAGGCTTAAGATTGCCATATACCGATCCCTAACATCAGACAGGTGTGAATTCAGGAGAGGTAAGTGACATAGAAAATGGTAACACAGACATTGCTTTTTTATTGTTCAGTTAGGCTGGGTTCACACCATCACCACATGCGGCTCCCTGCAGAGGACCCCGTTCACTGTTTCAGGTCTGATTTCAGCCTGAATTTTTGGCTAAATTCTGTTGCCTTATGAGTTTATGTGAAATCTCCATTAATAGCTGTAAAATATTGTAATTATGAATATATTTCAGTTAGCTTTGTATCTATGTAGGGGGAGTAACATAGCGTCCCAGAAGTCTCTGTTAGACAGACGAGTCTGTGCCTAAGCTTGTGTATCTAAAAAAAAAGGATCCCATGTTTGGATATGCAATGAAGGGCGGCCAGCCCTTCATCAATACTTAACTTCTCTGAAAAAGGTCAAGTTAATCTCCCACTCAGAATAGTGACAAGGATTTGCATTAAAGGGGGCTGATTTATGCAAAGTATAGGGATTGGAGATGTAGCCAGTCCTTACCCAGGATTAGGGAGGCCCACCAATCAGAGCCACTCCATGCCAACCTATGAGGCATCAGCCTGTAATGATATACACAGACTAGATGGGAGGGAAGCACACACTCTATGGTAGAGCATCCATCAGAATGGAACCTTGGTGGAAATGGTAACTATGGGAAATGTCTGCCTTGTACTTGTAACTAAATATGCTTGTCTTATGTCTTTTATGTCCTACTGTTTGTAGATTAATGTTATAAGGAATATACTCTGTATTCCTTCATGTAACCCTTGATTTTTACCCTTTCCCTGTACAAATAGATAGATTGTGTTTATTAGTCTAGGCCTCTTTACTGCAGTTGTGCTCATAAGTTTAGATACCCTGGCATAATTTATGATTTCTTGGCCATTTTTCAGAGAATATTAATGATAACACATTCCTAGTGACTATAGTGCAGCTCCAGATTACAGGGGAAGTCTACTGCACTGTCTAGCCACTGTATAATATAAGTGGATATTGTCTCTCAGATAATACACTGTTTTGCATTTTAAAATAAAACCTGTACATTTTTTGCCCATCACTTACTAGTCTGATACCGGCCAATTTCTACCAAGCTCAAAATTGAAGTATATATTTTAAATAACTGGGAATACAGTGATGGGATGGGGTTTATGATATGTGGGATTCTGGATTTGAAGAGTTTTTGCACTCTGTTTGAAACAGTATGCTAATAAGCTGTTGTACCACTAGACAATTTATTTAGGGCTTTAGATTTATCTTTTTAAAATAAACTCTTCTACAGTTTCTACTTCCACCGCTCAGTTCAGTCCTATTACTATTTGATTAATAAAATCAGATATTGAGGTCCACCTCCCAAAAAAATGTTGTATAATAATGCTGTATAAAAATAATAAACTCTCCTACAGTTTCTACTTCCACTGCTCACCTAAGCCCTATTACTATTTGATTAATGAGGCCCAAACTCCCAAAAAAATGTTGAAGTGAATCAGACTGGGTTGCTACTGCAAAGACACGTCGAAAATATGTGATACCAGAATAGGGTGTTTCTCACCTTATTATTATTATAAAATAACACTGTTCCACTGTGTTTGCTTTGTTAAATAACCCCAATGATAGTTCGCAGTGTCAGATGACAAATTTAAGGTTCAGAAGAGCAGAATTTTCAGTATAAAGTTAAGATCAAGAAAATGGAGGCATGACCTTAAACTTGTAGAAGGGAAAAGTCAAGTGTTATGCTGTATTCCTTATTGCTATATTAAACTAGTTTACTAAGGGCCTTGTTCCTTGATGAAACGGGTTGCTCTGGCAAGGAAGAGAATTGCTCTCAAGCTAAAGTTAAACGTTATATAAAAGTTTCCAGATTCACAATGAACAGATCCCACCCATTAGACAAATAGGAATTTTTTGAGGCGAGGAAATTACATATCATATGGTAAGCAGACATTGTTAATTGTTCAGTTTTAAAACAAAATGAGGACAACGTCCTCCAAGATACTCCAGTTCCCAGGCTATGGTACTATTGGGATTTCAGCACAGGTATATCTTATTTCTGTTGCATTGCAGGTCAGTGGCCAGACATAAAATTGTAGAGATCTCCTACACCTTGTGTATATCTGCTTCGTATTACTACTATACCACTGGAGCATTTGCTTTTTGCAGAGCAGAGTAGGGACTAGCCATAAAGAGATTACTTTGATGCAGTTGGCTAGCTGACACATGTATTTCAATATATGTGAACCAAAAAAGAGCTAATGGCTCCTGCTGCTGCCTCTCTGTCCAGTGAGGAGGGAGAGAGTGGAGGGAACCACTGCTCTTGGGCACAATTCTGAGTCGAGATCCGGTTCAGGCAAGTATAAGGGGGGCTTTATGGCCAGTCCCTACTATACTCTTCAAAATGCAAATACTCCAGTGGATCCCACTGCTGTACGTGCAGTGCATTGCATTGCCATTCATTGTGGTGCACCGCATTACTAAAAAAAAAGGATCACTTTTTTTGTCATCCATTAGGATTTTTTATTTGGAAAGAACCCCAAAATTTGAATTTTAAAGGCAATTGAAAAAAAAGAATTATATTGTTTAAAAAATATTTATTTCCATATGAAAAAAAAAAAATTGCATGAATAATGATAAAAGACTGTCCATGGTATGAACACGGTATACCAACATGGTGACATCTCACTACATAAATGTAAATACAGAGTATTCCCCAACTACTTGCTGTTCCTCTATCGGTATAGATTCCAATGGTGTATGGTAGATGGGGTAACCAACGCATTTCGAAATGTACAATAATAAACAAAATCTTCTTCAGGGTATATCTACCTCTTCTGAAAGATAAGATTGTTGCATTTTAAATCAATATTTTATGACTTCTAAATATAACATGTAATTATGTATGTATTATACAAACACTTATGCCGCGTACACACGAGCGGACTTTCCGGCATACTTGGTGCGGCGGACCGGAGTCCGGCGGACAATTCGATCGTGTGTGGGCTCCAGCGGACTTTTTTTTCTCAAAAGTTTGATGGACCTAGAAATGAAACATGTTTCAAATCTGTTCGATGGACTTGAGTCTAGTCGAAAAGTCCGCTCGTCTGTATGCTAGTCCGACGAACAAAAAACGACGCTAGGGCAGCTATTGGCTACTGGCTATGAACTTCCTTGTTTTAGTCCGGTCGTACGTCATCACGTACGAATCTGTCGGACTTTGGTTGATCGTGTGTAGGCAAGTCCATTCATTCGGAAAGTCCGTCGTAAAGTCCGTCGAAAAGTCCGCCGGACAAAGTCTTCCGTAAAGTCCGCTCGTGTGTACGCGGCATTACAGTATTTAAATCCTCTTAGTGAAAGCACTCCTTTAAATGCAGAGAGAAACCTATATCATCTGTGCTAAATGCCCTTCATGACATACAAGGGCCAATGAACAATGTCCAACCTTGTAGCGCCAATATAGAGGAGGTTATTGCACTATAGGAAAGGAAAGGATAAAACATATATGCATTAATCCCTAGGAAGATAATAAATATCCATTCCATGGGATACCGGATCAACTTGAATGATATTCCTCTCAAGGAGTCAATCAATAGCTGGCCCAGTAAACACATATGCCCAAAAAGAAAAAAACTTGCTAAAGCTTCATACCTTTAATGTCTCCACCATCTAGTTGCAAAAGGAGCCGCATATGAGAATATGCCCACTATTGTCCACTGAGGGACATTGCTCCGCTGCAAAAAAACATCAACATCTGATGATGTGGAGGAAGGAATGGCGCCAGCTACGATCCCTATTTTAAAGGCTTATTTGCAAGTTATTGGCCATAAAAGGGGTATGAAGGCCTAGGTACTGCCCTGGGGGACATGTATCAATGCAAAAAAAAACCTTTTAAAAAAGATAGTTTTTTTAAAGGAGCAGTGATTTTAATGATGCTTAAAGTGGAAACAATAAAAATAAAAAATGTATTTAAATATAGTGCCTGGTGGGTTCCCCTTTGTCTGCCTTTAAAGGTGGACTTCCCACTTAATTTCAGCCAACCGAACACTGGCTGTGTATGATCGCCTAAAATGGCTGAAGACTCTTCTGGCCTGCTTTAGAAGATCTTGCAAATCTGGGTACCTGTTTAAGAAACACTGCACCACCAAATTGAGGACATGTGCCAGATATGGCACATGTGTCAAATTTCCCTGTCAAAGGGCAGACAGAAGGTTAGTGCCATTATCACACACCACCATTTCTGGCTCAAGCTTCCATGGCGTGAACCACCTCTGGCTCTGCCCCTGCAGAGCTGAAAGAATATCTGCTCCGGGGTGGCTCTTGCCCCTAGACAGACCAGCCAGGGCCGTCTTTAAGGCAGGGCAAAAGGGGCAGCTGCCCTGGGCCCTGTCATTGTTGTGGGGCCCAAACAGCTGCCTCATACTTGGCAACTATCCCAGTTTAAATTCCCTTGTCCCTTGAGATTTTAGTCCTTTGCTGTGTCCTGATATCTCACTGTGAAGTTCTGTTACTATTGCTGTCCAACTCTGCCCTATTGTTGTGTATAGATGACTCACCTGCAGACCCAGTGTTTACATGTAAATACCGACATTAATATGTAAATAGCGACCTCATGCATATGTAAATAGCAGCGGACCAGCATCATTCATATGTATATCATGCCCCCCTGAAGTCATATCCACCATTACCTATACTGAATGCTGCTCACTGGGAGGTAAAGGGGCATGCTTGAAAGTCCTGCCTACAACCGTGGTCATTAAGCCTACCATCAGCCTGTTCTGCAAAGGTAAATTAGTGGGGAGGAGGGTAGTGTGGGGTGGGCAGAGGTAGGCAGAGAAGGAATTACAGTTTGGGGTGCACAGGTGAGCAGGGAGGGTATATATGGGGGTAAGGAAGGTGGGTGCAAAGATGAGCAGAGGAGCCAGGTAGAGTGAAAGGGGAAGGGGATTGGAGTGGGGAGGATGGGGGAGGTTTGGGTTGCAGAGGTTAGCATGGGTTTTAGGATGCAAATGTGTATTGACAGGGTGGATAAAGATGTAGGTCGTGTGTAGGGCAGCCTGTTCATTTCAATGGGCTGCTCTATGCGCTACAAATGAGGAAGAAACTCCCAAACTCTTTTCCAAAATCACACGGTGCCAAGGCACATGTCAGCAGATGCGTGAGGGTGTCATTAACATTAATCTGCTAAAAAGGCAGCACGTTTCTGTGGTGTCAGGAAATGGATTTTGCATGCGTTCCCAACACATACAAATGTAAACGCAGGCTAAATGTCTTAGTTACATTGGTGGTCAGTGTAAATCTTCTCATTACATTGGGGTTTGGTGTACAATCCTTTCATTCACACTAGTGGCCAGTGTGAATGTCCCCCTTACATTGGTGGTCAGTCTAAATCCCTCCTTACATTGGTGGTTACTGTGAATGCTTCTATTACATTAGTGGTCAGTGTAAACCCCTATTACATTGGTGGCCAGTGTTGAAACGCCTCTTTATATTGGTAGTCAGTATAAAAAAAATCAGCATTGCCATTGATCACACCCTCCCCCAGCACTGCCACTGATCCCAGGAGTCCTAGGATCCCTAGGAGTTTTCTCTCTGTTAATGGGCCCCCTCACCTCCCCAGTCCATGGTGTGCAGGCAGTGAGGAGATGATGTGCTGTAACCTCTAACAACCAATCAGTAAGCAGTAATGATGTGCAGTAACCTATAGCAACCAATCAGTGAGCAGTATTGATGCACAGTAATCTCTAGCAACCAATCAATAAGCAGAAATCATGTGCTGTAACCTCTAGAAACCAGTCAATGAGTGGTAATGATACACTGAAACCTCTGGCAACCAATCACAATCGCTGTCTGATCTGATTAAGTAAATTGATTTTGAGTCTAGCAGCTTTTTATTGTATATCTCAAAGCAGGTGGAGAGCGAAACTGCATGAAGGGGTGGGGGGACCAGAATTTTTTTTTTGCCCAGGGTCCAATGAATATTAAAGCAGGCCCTGAGACCAGCTAAAGCACTGCATGGCATCTTTTAGCCTGACTCATTGACTGGCCCCTTGAATGCTTAGGGGGTACTGGTGGTTCATAGGATAATCCAGCAGAGGAGGGCATGGAAGAGGAGGAGAAGGAGAGGGTGGAGCTGACAGATCTCGCAACATAGTTAGTTACATACTTACATATTTAGTCAGGTTGAAAAAAGACACAAGTCCATCTAGTTCAACCATAAAAAAAAAAAAAATCATACAATCCCATATACCCAATTCTATACCCACAGTTGATCCAGAGGAAGGCGAACCCCCCCCCAGAAAAGCAGGATCCAATTTGCTACAGCAGGGGAAAAAATTCCTTCCTGATCCCAGAGAGGCAATCGGATTTTCCCTGGATCAACTTTACCTATAATTATATTAGTACCCAGTTATATTATGTACATTTAGGAAAGAATCCAGGCCTTTCTTAAAGCAATCTACTGAGCTGGCCAGCACCACCTCTGGAAGGAGTCTATTCCACATTTTCACAGCTCTTACTGTGAAGAAACCTTTCCATATTTGGAGATGAAATCTCTTTTCCTCTAGATGTAAAGAGTGCCCCCTTGTCCTCTGTGTTGACCGTAAAGTGAATAACTCAACACCAAGTTCACTATATAGACCCCTTATATATTTATACATGGTGATCATATTCCCCCTTAATTTCCTCTTCCCAAGAGAGAATAAATTCAGTTCCTCTAATCTTTCCTCGTAGCTGAGCTCCTCCATGCCTCTTATCAGTTTGGTTGCCCTTCTCTGCACTTTCTCCAGTTCCCTGATATCCTTTTTGAGAACTGGTGCCCAAAACTGAACTGCATATTCCAGATGAGGTCTTACTGTACAGGGGCAAAATGATATCTCTCTCTCTCTGGAGTCCATACCTCTCTTAATACAAGAAAGGACTTTGCTCGCTTTGGAAACTGCAGGCATGTTATTATTGCGCTTATGATTTACCAATTGAGGTTGGCTTGTAAGTTGGAGACATCCTGTAACAACGTTATTCCCCTGCATAGCTTGGTGTCATCTGCAAAGACAGAAATGTTACTTTTAATCCCAGACCCAATATCATTTATAAAGTTATTAAAAAGTAAGGGTCCCAGCACTGAACCTTGGGGTACACCACTGATAACCTTAGACCATTCAGAGTAAGAATCATTAACCACTACTCTCTGAATTCTGTCTTTTAGCCAGTTTTCTATCCATTTACAAATAGATCTTTCCAAGCCTGTAGACTTTACCTTACACATGAGCCGTGTGGGGGGAACTGTGTCAAACGCTTTTGCAAAATCCAAGTATACCACTTCCACCGCCACCCCTCTGTCCAAGATTTTACTTACCTTCTCATAAAAAGAAATCAGGTTTGTTTGACAACTTCTGTCTTTCATGAATCCATGCTGTCTGTTGCTTAAAATATTTTTTTTCCAGCAAGAACTTATCTATGAGGTCTTTTATTAACCACTTGACCACTGGGCACTTAAACCCTCTTCTTAACCAGACCAATTTTCAGCCTTCGGTGCTCTCACATTTTGAATGACAATTACTCAGTCAAGCAACACTGTACCTATATGAAATTTTTGTCCTTTTTTTCACAAAAACAGAGCTTTTTTTGGTAGTATTTAATCACTGCTGGGTTTTTCATTTCTTGCGCTATAGCTTGTGGAGTTATAGAGTCCACAAGCTCTGGTGCCAACCTCTGAAAATTTATCACACCTGATGTACTGACGACCTTGCTCAATTCTTGAGACCCTAACAAGCCAGGAAAGTACAAATACCCCCCAAATGACCCCCCCAAATAGCCATTCCAAGGTATTTAGTAAGAAGCATGGTGAGTTTTTTGAAGTTGTAATTTTTTCCCACAATGCTTTGCAAAATCAAGAATTTTTTTTTTTATATTAGCAGGTTATTTCTCACACACAGCATATGCATAGCACAAATTACACCCCAAAACACATTCTACTACTCCTCCTGAGTACAGCGATACCACATGTGTGAGACTTTTACACAGCGTGGCCACATACAGGGGCCCAACATGCACGGAGCACTGTCAGGCGTTCTTGGAGCACAAATTACACATATCATTTCTTGACTACCTCTTACACTTTTGAAGGCCCTGGAGCACCAGGACAATGGAAACGCCCCAAAAATGACCATTTTGGAAAGAAAACAACCCAATGTATAATCTATGAGGCATATTGAGTCTTTTGAACATGTCACTTTTTTCTACAAGTTTTTGGAAAATGTGTAAAGAAAATGAAAACACATTTTTTTTTCACAAAGTTGTCCATTTATACAATATTTCTAACACATAGCATGTACATGCCAAAAATTACACCCCAAAATAGATTCTCCTACTCCTCCTGAGTACGGCAATACCACATGTGGGAGACTTTTACACAGCCTGGACACATAGAGAGGCCCAACATGCAGGGAGCACCATCAGGTGTTCTAGGGGCATAAGTTTCAAATCTAATTTGACTACCAATTACGCTTTTGTGAGGCACTGTAGTGGCATGGATGTGGCATGGATGAGAACTGATGTGGCGTGGATGAGCATGAATGGGGATGGATGAGCTTTGGATGGGGATGTCTGAGTATGAATGGGATGACTGAGCATGAATGAATATGGCTGAGTACGGCCGAGTATGAGTGAGTATGGCTGGGTAGGACTAAGTACGGCTGAGTACGGCTGAGTACGGCTGGGTACGGCTGAGTACGGCTGAGTACGGCTGAGTTCAGCTGGGTATGCTGGGTACGGCTGAGTATGGCTGGGTATGGCTGAGTATGGCTGGGTACAGCTGAGTGTGGCTTGGTACGGCTGGGTATGGCTGAGTACGGCTGAGTGTGGCTGATTATGGCTGGGTACAGCTGAGTACGGCTGGGTACGGCTGAGTATGGCTGATTATAGCTGGGTATGGATGGGATGGCTGGGTTTGGCTGGGTATGGCTGAGTACGGCTGAGTATGGCTGGGTATGGCTGAGTACGGCTGGGTATAGCTGGGTACGGTTGAGTACGGCTGAGTATGGCTGGGTATGGCTGAGTATGGCTGGATATAGCTGGGTATGGCTGAGTACGGCTGAGTATGGCTGATTATGGCTGGGCACGGCTGAGTACAGCTGAGTATGGCTGAGTATAGCTGGGTATGGATGGGATGGCTGGGTACGGCTGGGTATAGCTGAGTAAGGCTGAGTATGGCTGGGTATGGCTGAGTACGGCTGGGTATGGCTGAGTACGCCTGGGTATAGCTGGGTACGGCTGAGTACGGCTGGGTACGGCTGGGTATGGCTGAGTACGGCTGAGTATTGCTGGGTATGGCTGAGTATTGCTGGATATGGCTGAGTATTGCTGGGTATGGCTGAGTATGGCTGAGTATGGCTGGGTATGGCTGAGTATGGCTGCATATGGCTGCGTATGGCTGGGTATGGCTGAGTATGGATGTGGGTGGCAGGGATGGCTGAGCATGGATGGATGGATGAGTGTTGCTGAGTATGGATGGTTAGATGACTATTGCTGAGTATGGATGGATGGATGAGTATTGCTGAATATTGATGGATGGATGGATGGATGGATGGATGAGGCTGCAATGGGCACAGATCAGTGCTGTGGGCACTACAGATTCAGCCCACAGCACTGCTGCACCCGATCTCTCCCCTCTCCGCTCACACTGTACCAACCGGTACAGAGAGGGGAGAGAGGAACCGAAAGTGACGCCGGTTTGTTTACAAGTGATCGCTCCGTCATTTGCTGTCAGCGGCCATTTACCGTGATCCGTGATCCAGGGTGCGTACCCCACAGATATTCCCGGGTGCGCGTACGGGAGCGGGATTCTGGGAGGACGTCAATGTACGCTCTCCCAGAGTTATCGAGCCGCGCTGTAGCCGCCATTCGACTATGGCGTGGTTGTTAAGTAGTTAAACTCTCCAGTATCTTCCTGACTATAGACGTTAAACTAACAGGTCCATAGTTACTTGGTAAAGACTTTGTTCCCTTTTTAAATATAGGCACCACATTGGCCCTATGCCAATGGAATTTAACCGCTTGGCATGTGGGTGGCAGGGAAGGTATTTTGCGCTGCAGCAGCTTGGGCAGAGAAATTTGCCTGCTATACTGGCAGACATGTTGCAAGAACCTGTGAAACCATTTGCTATACAAGTGGGCTGAGAAATAACAGCTCCACAATCTAATGGCATAGGGTGGATGCTCTCTAATCTCCCATGATGCCTGCCTCTGGAAGACATCCTGCCTCGTTGGGGTTATTTCTCCCCCTCACTTTCCTCCTCTGTTCTATCCGGCACCCAAGTCACCTCAGTGACCTCATCATCAGCATCCCCTCCATTCTCATCATCACTGGAGCCAACTTGGCAATATTCTGCGGCTGGGGGAACAAGACTGCCAATTTGTTGTTTATCAGTGTTGTCCCCTCTCTGTAGGCTCATGTTAGTCCCTTCTGCTACCTCAGAACCAACAACAGAATCAAGTATTGGCTATGCATCCTCAAGAAGCAAGTGGCTGATGCTGTGTTCAAATAATTCAGTTGACTCCTCCATGCATGATGCTGAGGCTATGGCAGAAGTAGCTGTGGACAAAAAGGCAGAATAAGCAGCTCTGGCAGCTGCGGTGGACTGTGCACTAGTGCCAGCTTGGGTCATAGAGGATGAGGAGGATGGTTTAGTAAGCCAGTCCACCACCTCCTCTGCATTCTGTAGCTGGATACCATTGGCAACATCAATAAACAGAGACAAAGGTGCCCGCCGGCCTGAGGTCAGATCACGTCCACCTTTGCATGTGGACGCATACCACGTCGCAGTCAAAAAAAACTGTGGCTGACAATATAAAAAAACGAGGTAGGCAGGGGACAAAAAAAAAACATGCAGCAACTAAAAAAAAAAAAAAGGTATACAGCACTGTATACAGCACTAAATGTTTTGTAATGCTGTGTTACTACACGAACACACTACACTGACACTCTACACTCACAATAGGTGAACACACTAACTGCTAGTAGCAAAACGAGCCCTGCTCTATCTATCTCCACTCCAACACACAAGAGATTTCTATGGGAAGTTAGCTTTTATAGTGTTGGGTGGCACTATGAGCCATAGCATACATTAAGGCACCATAATGGACCTCTTAAATATGACTGGGCCCTTAATAATAATTTCTTATGGTACTCATAGTTGAGGGGTTAACACATGAAGCACATAAAACTCTAAGGATATATTCCTTATCACTGCATTAAATGAATTCACAAGAAACCGGTAAGTAACTGCTTTGTTTGTTGCTAAAAATAATTAATAATATGCTCTGGGATGGATGAGAATTGCTCCCAAGCTTAAGCAATATATTATAAAAAGGCTTAAGATTGCCATGTAATGTTGCCTAACGTCAGACAGGTGTGAATTCAGGAGAGGTAAGTGACATAGAAAATGGTAACACAGACATTGCTTCTTTATTGTTCAGTTAGGCTGGGTTCACACCATCAACGCATGCATCTCCCCGTTCACCGCTTCAGGTCCGATTTCAGCCTGAATTTTTGGCTGAATTCTGTTGCTTTATGAGTTTATGTCAAATCTCCATTAATAGCTGTAAAATATTGTAATTATGAACATATTTCAGTTAGCTTTGTATCTATGTGGGGGGTGTAATATAGCGTCCCATAAGTCTCTGTTAGACAGATGAGTCGAGACAAGTTGGTGCCTAAGCTTGTGTATCTAAACAATGGGACCCGAATCTCCTTGTTCTACACATATTCACTTCAAAGGATCCCATGTTTGGATATGCAAGGAAGGGTGGCCCGCCCGCCATTAATACTTAACTTCATCGAAAAAGGTCAAGTTAATCTCCCGCTCAGAAAAGTGACAAGGATTTGCATTAAAGGGAGCTGATTTATGCAAAGTATATGGCTTGGAGATGTAGCCAGTCCTTACCCTGGATTAGGGAGGTCCACCAATCAGAGACATTCCATGCCAACCAATGAGGCATCAGCCTGTAATGATATACACAGACTAGATGGGAGGGAAGCACACACTCTATGGTAGAGCATCCATCAGACATCAGAATTGAACCTTGGTGGAAATGGTAACTATGGGAAATGTCTGCCTTGTACTTGTAACTAAATATGTTTGTCTTATGTCTTTTATGTCCTACTGTTTGTAGATTAATGATATGAGGAATATACTCTGTATTCCTTCATTCCTTCATGTAACCCATGATTTTTACCCTTTCCCTGTACAAACAGATAGATTGTGTTTATTAGTCTAGGCCTCTTTACTACAGTATATACCAATACATTTTTGTTATTGTGTCAAAGCTTTCACTCATGGTCAAATAACTCTCATTTAACCCAAATCATATCTGAAAGATATTAAATCTCAAATATAGTAAACGGGTAACAATTCGTACCTGAAACAGACCAAAAGATGCACAGGGCTCCTGTGCAAATTCGCACTGGAGCTGCAGATAAGATGTGTGAACCGGCTCCATAGAGAGCCAGTCAAAATCTCCTGCTATTGCGAATTGAATGCAGGGAACCCGTATTCAATTCACAATGGTGTGAACCCAGCCTTAAGGAACAACATTTGTAGGTCAAGACAATGTCCATCACCATTACATAGTTACATAGTTACATAGAAGTTCAGGTGGGAAAAAAACACAAGTCCATCAAGTCCAACCTATGTGTGTGATTATATGTCAGTATTACATTGTATATTCCTGTATGTTGCGGTCATTCAGGTGCTTATCTAATAGTTTTTTGAAACTATCGATGCCCACACTGAGACCACCACCTGTGGAAAGGAATTCCACATCCTTGCCACTCTAATGCCCGTACACACGGTCGGACTTTGTTCGGACATTCCGACAACAAAATCCTAGGATTTTTTCCGACGGATGTTGGCTCAAACTTGTCTTGCATACACACGGTCACACAAAGTTGTCGGAAAATCCGATCGTTCTAAACGCGGTGACGTAAAACACGTACGTTGGGACTATAAATGGGACAGTGGCCAATAGCTTTCATCTCTTTATTTATTCTGAGCATGCGTGGCACTTTGTGCGTCGGATTTGTGTACACACGATCGGAATTTCCGACAACGGATTTTGTTGTCGGAAAATTTTATATCCTGCTCTCAAACTTTGTGTGTCGGAAAATCCGATGGAAAATGTGTGATGGAGCCTACACATGGTCAGAATTTCCGACAACAAGGTCCTATCACACATTTTCCGTCGGAAAATCCGACCGCGTGTACGGGGCATTACAGTAAAGAACCCTCTACGTAGTTTAAGGTTAAACCTCTTTTCTTCTAATTTTAATGAGTGGCCACGTGTCTTGTTAAACTGCCTTACGTGAAAAAGTTTTATCCCTATTTTGTGGTCACCAGTATGGTATGTATAAATTGAAATCATATCCCCTCTCATGCGTCTCTTCTCCAGAGAGAATAAGTTCAGTGCTCGCAACCTTTCCTCATAACTAATATCCTCCAGACCCTTTATTAGCTTAGTTGCCCTTCTCTGTACTCGCTCTATTTCCAGTACATCCTTCCTGAGGATTGGTGCCCAGAACTGGACAGCATACTCTAGGTGCGGCCAGACCCGAGTCTTGTAGAGCGGGAGAATTATCGTTATATCTCTAGAGTTGATCCCCTTTTTAATGCATGACAATATTCTGTTTACTTTGTTAGCAGCAGCTTGGCATTGCATGCCATTGCTGAGCCTATCATCTACTAGGACCTCCAGGTCCTTTTCCATCCTAGATTCCCCCAGAGATTCTCCCCCCAGTGTATAGATTGCATTCATATTTTTGCCACCCAAATGCATTATTTTACATTTTTATACATTAAACCTCATTTGCCATATAGTTGCCCACCCCATTAATTTGTTCAAATCTTTTTGCAAGTTTTCCACATCCTGTGGAGAAGTTACTGCCCTGCTTAGCTTAGTATCATCCACAAATACAGAGATTGAACTGTTTACCCCATCCTCCAGGTCGTTTATGAACAAAATAAATAGGATTGGTCCCAGCACAGAACCTTGAGTACTCATGCCGAGTACTCCCCATTTATCACCACCCTCTGAACTCGCCCTTGTAGCCAGTTTTCAAACCATATACTCACCCTATGGTCCATGCCAACAGACCTTATTTTGTACAGTAAATGTTTATGGGGAACTGTGTCAAATGCTTTTGCAAAATCCAGATACACCACATCTACGGGCCTTCCTTTATCTAGCTGGCAACTCACCTCCTCATAGAAGGTTAATAGATTGGTTTGGCAAGAACTATTCTTCATGAATCCATGCTGATTACTGCTAGTGATACCTTTCTCGTTAGTAAAATCTTGTATATAGTCCCTTATCATCCTCTCCAAGAGGTTGCATACTATTGATGTTAGGCTAACTGGTCTGTAATTCCCAGGGATGTATTTTGGGACCTTTTTAAATATTGGTGCTACATTGGCTTTTCTCCAATCACTTGGTACCATTCCAGTCAGTAGACTTTCAGTAAAAATTAGGAACAATGGTCTGGCAATTACTTGACTGAGTTCCCTAAGTACCCTCGGATGCAAGCCATCTGGTCCCAGTGATTTATTAATGTTAAGTTTCTCAAGTCTAATTTTAATTCTGTCCTCTGTTAACCATGGAGGTGCTTCTTGTGATGTGTCATAAGGATAAACACTGCAGTTTTGGTTTCTGAAGCCCCCTGATTCCCTCTTGAAGACTGAGGAGAAGAATAAATTCAATACCTTTGCCATCTCCCCATCCTTTGTAACCAGAAGTCCTTCCTCATTATTTATGGGGCCAATATGGTCTCTCCTCCCTTTTTTATTGTTTACATACTTAAAGAATTTCGTGGAATTTTTTTTTGCTCTCCCCTACTATGTGTCTTTCGTGTTCTATCTTAGAACACCCTAATTATCCGCCCTAATTGCACCCTTACATTTCTTGTTTCAGTCTTTATAAAGTCTGAATGCTGATGATGATCCCTCAACCTTGTATTTTTTGAAGGCCTTCTCCTTTACTTTTATATGCATTTTTACATTGGAGTTAAGCCATCCAGGACTTTTTTTCGCTCTTTTAAATTTATTACCCAATGGGATGCATTGGCTAATGCCCTTATTTAATATGCTCTTAAAGCAAACCCATCTCTCCTCCATGTTCTTTGTTCCTAAGATTTCATCCCAATTCATGCCTTCAAACAAGGTTCGTAGTTTAGGGAAGTTGGTTCTTTTGAAAAACAGTGTCTTTGTATTCCCCTTATGTTTCCTATTTGTGTGATTTATACTGAAGCCAATTGACCTGTGATCACTGTTTCCTAAATTGCCCCGTATTTCCACATCCGTGATCAGGTCTGTATTGTTGGTAATCAGTAGATCCAGTAATGCTTCATTTCTAGTTGGTGCATCCACCATCTGAACTATGAAATTGTCCTGCAAGACATTTAGGAACTGGCGAGCCTTAGATGAATGCGCGGTTCCCTCCACCCAGTCTATGTCTGAATAATTAAAATCCCCCATTATGATAACACTTCCCATCCTTGCTGCTAATCCAACTTGTGATAGGCGATCCATCTCCCCCTCCTCCCTCAGGTTAGGGGGCCTATAGCATACTCCCAGTAATATTTTCCCCTTAGCTTCATCCCTTTGGAGCTCTACCCATAAGGATTCCACCTCCTCCCTAGCTCCCTTAGTGATGTCATCTCTCACATTTACCTGTACATTATTCTTGATATATAGGCATACCCCTCCCCCTTTTTTACCCTCTCTATCCCTACGATAAAGGGTATACACTTGAATGGTTGCCAGCCAATCATGAGAGCTGTTGAACCAGGTCTCTGAAATTCCCACAAAATCCAAATCCTCCTTGTACAACAGTATCTTTCGTTTACCCATCTTGTCCACCAGGCACCTGGCATTGGTGAACATGTCATGTAGTTTAGACCGGCCGCATACTATCCTCTTATTGGGTGTTCTGAAATACTTATTGGGTGTTCCATGCTCCAGATCTTCAGCTGCAGTGTTATCTTCAAACACTTTATTAAAGGGAATGCATGGTGTATATTCTGGTTCCCCTTTACAAAAAAATGTCATATGCGATGCAGGCTCCCTGGAATATTACAAAGCAGTATTACTTCTAAAATTAAGTTTATAATGAAAATCTAAACACTGCTATGTATAATATTGGGGAGGCTTCAGTGCATATGACTTTTTTAAAGGTAAACTAACCCTTTAAAATGTATCTATAGCTAAACCTTTGGAGAAGTGGGGAAGGCTTGCAACTCCTCTCCAGGTTTCAGAAGCTCCTATAAAGAAATTCCTTCCTTTTTCTATTTTTTATTTGTTAGGTAAGGCAATGCTAAGACCTCTATTACCTTTTTATTGTTATCTGCTTCCATGCTGCAAATTTTCCCTCATTTCCTGTCTGGGTAAAGGTTGCCACCAGAACGTTAGGGGGTTAATTTACTAAAACTGGAGGATGAAAAATCTAGTGCAGCTGTGCATAGTAGTCAATCAGCTTCTAACTTCAGCTTGTTCAATTAAACTTTGACAAAAAAAAACCCCAGAAGCTGATTAGTTTCTATGCAGAGCTGGACCAGATTTTGCACTCTCCAGTTTCAGTAAATCAACCCCTAGGTTTGGAAGAAATCTCTGTAACAGAGCCATAGGCATATGCAGGGGATGTGCCTAGGGTTGCCACCTTTTCTTCAAGCCAATCCCGAACACTTTAGTGGCGCACAACAATTTTTTTTTTTTTTTTTTTTTAATTTCAAAGTTTTTTATTTTAAGAAACAAGATGGATACATATGAAAACAACATTACATATTACGTTAATGTATAAAAGCACTGTAGCTGAGCAAAATGAAAAATAATTGGTTTATATAAACAAGAAGAATATTAGAAAACCTGAGACTAGACGACCATGGGAAGACTAAGGCAATAGGAAACTTCTCAGACAGTCAGGAGGAGGATCCCCTCGTCCTCCGGCACCCCATATGGGATCTAGCTGTACCGGATTAGAGGATTCCAGCTCCTGACCCCCGACGAAATATACCAAGAAGGGGGAGAAAATTGCCATGGTTCATGTTACCCATAATAAACTTCCCAATGAAGGATAGGCAACCTGTCGTTTTCTTCTTTAAACTTTTGTAACATAGCGGGGGGGTAGGTTGGGAGAGGAAGAGAGGAAAGGAGGAGAGAAAGCTGGGAGAAAGAGAAGAAACAGGGGAAGAGAAAGAAAGGAGCATAGATTCTAGATATTATTTTAAATTAAGCTGATAGTGAGTTAGTGGTCAGTGGGGTTCCCACATGATTAGCCCAGGGTTTCCAGATGGACTCAAGTTTGCTTGCCGTATCTAAAAGTATGCTGGAGAGTTTCTCCTGCGACATTATCCAGGAGACCTTTCTGGTTTCTTGTATCTGGAGTAAATCACCGACATTTGGGCTATTCTGGCTGCCAGGTAATATTTGTGTAGGTGGGGTAACCCCAGTCCCCCCTTTTTTCTGTGTAAATATAGAGTTTGTTGAGGGATTCTAAAGCCCGCCTTTCCCCAAGTGAATTTGAGTAGTTTGCTTTGAAATTATTTATTATGGTCTTTTTTAATTGTTAATGGAAGAGAACGAAACAGGTATAGCAGCCTGAGGAGCAGCGTCATCTTCACAGAATTAACTCTCCCAAGCCATGATAGGTTGTTCTTGGACCAGGATGTGAGATCTGACTCCAGCTTTCAATAAAAGGGGGGATAGTTACTGCCATAGATAGCCTCAGTTTTTGCCGTGAGGTTAATTCCCAGGTATCTAATGGAGGAGTCACTCCATTCGAATTTAAAGCTTTTTTGTAAGAGGGCAACGGTGTCAGACTGAAGGGATATGTTTAGGGCTTGAGACTTGGAGTAGTTTACCTGGAGACCTGAAATCTTGGCAAATTCATCTAAGTAGTGGCACAGGTTGGGGAGGGAGGTTAGAGGGGAGGTGAGGAATAGAAGAATGTCATCCGCAAAGAGGCCACATTTATGGATCTGAGAGCCACAAGTAACTCCTTGTATATTAGGGTTTTGGCAAATGGAAATGGCATGTGTCTCAATTGCTATAGCAAAAACAAGCGGAGATAGTGGACAGTCTTGCTTAGTGCCCTTAGCTATAGATATTGGCTTGGAGTAATATCCTCAAAGCCTGATGTAAGCTTTAGGAGTTGGGTAAAAGGCATGCATCAGGCCCATGAATCTGTCGCCAAAACCCCAGTGCTCAAGGATCGCAAAAATGTATGGCCAAGAGACTGAGTCAAAGGCCTTTTGGAGGTCAAGTGAGAAGAGCATGCCTCATTGTTTGGGGCCCCCTGCCCAGTTTGTTTGGAGGACTGAAACTATACATATGGCCCTCCTGATCTGATCGGGGCCTTGCCTTCCCGGGATGAACCTCACGTGATCCTTATGGATATATGTATTAATGAAGGAAGCTAAACGATTTGCCAGAATTTTGGTGAGGATTTTTAAATCGCTATTGATAAGGGAGATGGCTCTGTAGTTGCTAACCTCTTCTGGGTTTTTGTCCAGTTTAGGAATGACTGCAATATAGGCAGTGTTAAGGTGAAGATCAAGTGGGGTTCCCTGCATCTTTGTGTTAAGGAATTTTGTCATGTGGGGGTCAGGGTATTGGTAAATGTCTTATAGTAGGGGTTAGAGAGCCCATCTGGGCCAGGGGCTGATCCCTATTTAAGGGCTTTGATTACTTCCTGAACCTCTCTTTCAGAGAAGGGGGCTTCCAATATTTCTCTATGTTCTGCAGAGAGAGATGGGATGGGGAGGCTGTCTAGATACTCAGAGATGAGAGCGTTATCTTTGGCTTTGTGGGGACCATATAGGTTGGTGTAAAAGTCAAGGAAGACCCCAAGGATTTTTGCAGGATTGGCTGTAGTGCCTTGGCCTGGCACACTGATCTTTGGCATTATGAAGGACCGGAATCTGGGAGTTAGTTTCAAAGCCAGCATGGAACCCAATTTGTCCCCCTGGGTATAAAATGTGTTTTTGCTCCAGTGGATTTGTTTTTCAGCTTTAACTGTGAGGGCAAGGTTGAGCTCTAGCTTAGCCTTGTCAAGTTGAACCAGTAACAAGGGAGAGGGGTGCAGTTTGTGTTGGGTACGTAATAAGGTGTACTTCTCGTCTAATCTCTTTATGTCGGCTGCCCTTTCTCATTTTATTTGAGTGGTCATCCTGATGATTTCCCCTCTGATGTACGTCTTGTGGGCTGCCCACAAAGTTTCTGCGGTTGTACCATCAGCCTCATTAACGGTGAAGTATTCCTTCAAGGATTTATCTAGCATGGTGACTCTCACTGGGTCTGAGAGAAAAGATTTGTTCAATCTGCAATGTCCTTTACCTCGTCCCGAATGTCGCAGAGATAGTGACATAGTAACTAAAGACCGTGTCTTGGATTTGTGAATTGGTGATGAGAGGGATAGTGTGGGACTGGACTAGGAGGTGGTCAATCCTAGCGTATAAATTGTGAGGGCTGGAGAAGTGGGAGAAGTCTCGTTTGGTGGGGTTTAATTCTCTCCAGACGTCAGCCATGCCATGGGCATGAATGAGTTTGGCAATCTTCAGGCTATCCCTGGTAGGGCAGGTCAGTTGGGAGGCAGGAGGTCTAGGTCTATCTAGACCCTGATCGAAGGCTGCATTGGAGCCCCGCCCGCAAATATCTGTACCCTCAAGGATGGGGCAGAGGGAATCAAATAGCAGCTTGTTAGGGGCGTAGTAAGATACGATGGAGTAAAGATGACCTTCGATCGTTCCTTTAACTAGGATAAATCTACCCTCTGGGTCTTTTGTGTCTGAGATCCAGTTAAAGTTACAGGATTTTGCAAAAATAATGGCCACTCCTTTAGTTTTATTTTCTGTGCTAGCTAGAAAAAAATTAGGGAAGTGAGAGTGGAGGAATTTGGGACTATACCGAACCAGAAAATGAGTTTCTTGAAGCATGACAATGTCTAGTTTGGAAAATTTAAAAAGGTTAAAGTGCTTTCTCCTTTTGAGAGGGGAATTCATGCCCTGGACATTGTGAGTAGCTATCTTTAAAGCATTTTGTGTGTGGTCAGCCATGGAACCATAGATGAGGGGCGTTAACATGCCCACTGCCACTTACCTCTGGGAGCCTGTTCCAGCAGGGAATGAATGAGAATTCTGGTCTGCTCCGATTAGGTGTCTCAGGTTGTGTAGGCCAGGTGATTATCCATACTGAAAAGTAGAGGAAGGTTAGTTGATGCTCCAAAGAAGAAGGAAAAGAGAGAAGGAATGGGAAGAGGGATAGAGGAGGAGGGAGTTTTCTCCCCCAGGGTGAGTAGGAACCCCGGGTGGAGAAAAAGAACATAGAGCACCTCTCGCATGTAGAAGTGAGGGAAAAGCTCCATGCCAAACAAGGCCCGGAGGTCCTATCCCCCAGAAACCACAAGGAGTCAAAGGGATAGGAGGAGGCGCATGTGTGCCACCCCAGACCAGTGCACCCTGGAACAGGGAAAAATCTAAAAACAAAAATTTAACTTTTGAATAACCCTATTACATGGGGTCGAGGCGATCAGGTCAAAGACAACATTTCTACAAATACAGGTTGGAAACTAATGTACTCATAAGGGGGGTTCAAATTACCCTAAGATCCCTGCCCGTCACATCCCCCCCATCCCACCAGGAGATACAAGGAGGGGGGGAGAGAGCCCCATGGGCTCCCTGGCTGAGCCGAGACGATTCCAGAGGAAGAGTCACGGAGTAGTTCAGGACAGCTTGTCCTACTCGTTCGGAGATGAAGGAGGGTCTCTGGAGGTCTCGTTGCTGAAAATAACGGGAAAAATGTAAACTGCAACATAACTGGTAATGAGGCACTGGAAATGCACCAGGATAACAGTTCCTGGGGTATGGGAGAAAGTCAAACTCGGCTGACAGAAGATCAATCTCTGTGGGCTGTCACCAACTAGGATATAGACTCTGCTTCAGGCTGGAAGTCATGGAGGGCCATTATGGGAAGATTTGCGAGCCTTGGGCTTATTCCAAAGGGGATTCAGAGGGCTCACTGGTGGCAGGCGTTTGTTTGAGCCCATGGAGGGGGAAGAAGTTTCTCCTGGGAGATTCTCAGGCTGAGGAGAAGTTTTTCACCCATGGTGAAGTTGGAGAAGGAGTGGTTTTGGCCTTTGTATGTAAATTTCACTGCGAATGGAAAAGACCATCTATATTTCATGTCTTTCTGTGTGAGGGCATGTAGAAGTGGTTTCAGGGTTCTTCTGCGTTGGATAACAGAAGGTGCAAGGTCAGCAAAAATCAGCACAGGGGGGCCTTGGCATGTCACCTGGGGCAGGGCTCATGACTGCTTCATTATCGCATCCTTGACTGCGTAAAAGTGGGGTTTGGCAATGATGATCCTGCGGGGACCAAGTGCTCTATGGGCTCTATCCAGCTCCAGACAGTGGGACGGGATGTTCGGGATCAGTGTTTTCATTAGGTCCTGTTTCGCCGCCATGACATCCAGGATAGATTCAGGCAGGCCTTTGATCCTGAAGTTGTACCTCCTGGACCTATTCTCTAAATCATCAATGCGGGATACAGCAGTATCCAATTAATCCTGGAGGGTTTGAATGAGATCAGAATTTTGATGTAAGGTTGCAGCAGTCTGATCAAGCTGATCCATTCTGGAGCCTATGTTCTGGAGGTCTGCTTTAATTTCCCCAGTGATTTTAGCTGCTGTGGAGGCTAGCCCCCCATCCAGGAGAGCAGACAATTTGAGGTAGAGATCCTCTATGTTAAAAGGATGGTCTTGGGCAGGGGCATCATGGTGGGGAAAGTCAGTGTATGTCACCATTACTGGCCCTGCAGGGGAGAAAGCTTGATACCAAAATGAGTGGCCGAGGAGGGACTCTGGGGGCCGGGAAGGGTATCATTTTCTGCTGGCTTTTGTCCGTGAGGCCCAGGGGGGAAGTGTAGGTGGGCTGGGGAGAGGACTTGCCTGTAATCCAGCTGACCGTCCATGAGGGAGGCACGAGGCTGAGTGGCTGTTTTTGCCGCGGCGACCATCTTCGTACAACCAGTCCGGGTGGAGGCTGAGAAGGCCGGCTCCAGATTATGCCTGGAAGCCGGATTTGACATGCGGGGACTGCTCTCCGGTGGTGCTGAGGTCCGCACGCCTCGGGATCTCGGGTCAATTGCAGCTCGGGTGGGTGCTGTGGGTGCCGGTGGTCTGAGGTGGCGCGGAGCTCCGTGATCAGGCAGCCATCATGGATCCCTTGCGCATGCGCACTTGCAAAAAATGTTTTTAAGGGGGAACGCTGTGGACTCTTTTGTGAAGGAGAACTCTGATGGAAGGTGGTTTCTGCTCACCAAACCTCCCACTTTTATCAGAATTCCCAGCATTTCCCCTTAAATTAGGATTCCCAAAGCCCCTCTTACATCAGAGTCCACAGGGCACCCCTTATATCTAAGTCTCTCTTACCTTAGTGTACTCACTCGCTCGGAGAGAAGTAATGGAGACTTCATTCACAGACATTGGATGGTGAGTTTAGTCACCCAAGGATGGAAGCTCAGGTATCAACGCCTTTCATCCATGATGTATCTGCCGGTTCCTGAACTTCAACTTCATTTTCAGATTTTCAGCCCACACATCGCTTTGCTGAGGCACAGAATGCCGGTAATTGGAGCATGGGTGGGCAGACAGAGGAGCCCTTTCTGCTCTCCTGTCTGTGTATAGGGATGGGGCCTGTGTGCACCCCTATGCACTTGGCAGTTGTGGTACTTGGTTACTTGGGGAGCCACAGTTTATTATGAATATTTTGTCCAGGTTCCAGGCAGTCTGAAACCTGGACACATGATTCGAAACCTGGATTGTCTGGGTGAATCCCGGACAGGTGGCAACCCTAGATGTGCCTTGGCACACCCTAATCACTATGTGTGGTTCCTACTCCCTCTACCGCCCAGGCCTTCCCCGTTTTGGCCCCGCCCCTCAGTTCTTCTGGCTTCCCTGCTGTCCTCTCCTACCATGCAGGGGATGTTTAAGGATGGAGAGTGGGGAAGGGGCTAGTAAATATGTAATTTACCAGCACCTTCCTTTTCTAAATGAACACAGTGAACACGCTCAATCAATGTGTTTATTCATAACTGAAGCATAGTAAACAGTGTCTACTATGTTTCAGTTTGTGAATGAACAGGAAGCCGCTCAGCACAAAGTACTTCCCATTCATTCACTGTCCAGTGCAGCTGAGAAGGCATGTGTGTTTGAGCTTTGGGGTACACACCCTAATGCAATAGGCTGCGCACAGCTATGAACGGAGCTCAGACAACAGTAAAACCCGACAGGGGTTCTAATCTCTCCCTAAACTATCCAAACCAAAAAATAGTTTTGAGTATAGATACATTTTAAAGAATATGTATAGACAACACTTAACATTAACACATATATACGTATATACTAAATATAAACATATACATTGAGAATCAACAAAAAAATATGAATAACCTTACTATAAACACGGCCCAGTGTCCCAAAAAAAACACTCCACAATATGCCAGATATAGGGCTCAATTCACATCTATGTATGTTGCTTTTGAGCGTTTCGGCAGTGCTTTTTGCTGTGCTTTCTGAGTTTTTTACTGCGTTTTACAGCAATTTTACCGCGATTTTGCAGTGATTCGCGTTTTTATTCGCTTTTTTTTGTGAAAGTTTGTCGTTGGGCAGATTTAAAAATGCAAATCAGGGTAAAAACGCACTACAAGTTTTCCTGCAGCTTCTCCATTGAAGTCTATTGAACCAAAAAACGCAAAGAGCACTGTTTTGCGTTTCAAAAAGTCCCTGACCCTTTCCAAAAACTCAGAGGCACAAAAATGCATTGATATGAACATGTTCCATAGGAACCCATGTTAAAAAAATGTCCTGCATTCCTGCAAAAAGCATGAAAAAACGCATTGGTGTGTATGGAGCCTTAAAGAGTGACCAGAGTGATTCCATTGAGCCTCATCCTGGCATGACCCAAGTCACTGACATAAAATGTAAGTACAAAATATATTGTTAGTGCAGACCATCCAAACAAATGAGATCGTGTGTAACTGCTATAGAGTGAAACTAAACTGCTAATATATCTCCAACGAATATCTGGCAGAACTAATAAAGCACTAAATGTTTTATTTTTTACAATTCATCAAAAATGCTAAATTAACCACTTTGCCCCCTTAATAACCAGGCCATTTTTTGCGACACGGCACTGCGTCACTTTAACTGACAATTGCGCTGTTGTCGAACGTTGCACCCAAACAAAATTGATGTCCTTTTTTTCCCCACAAATAGAGCTTTCTTTTAGTGGTATTTGATCACCTCTGCGGTTTTTATTTTTTGCCCTCTAAACAAAAAAAAAGACCGACAATTTTGAAAAAAAAAACAATATTTATTACTTTTTGCTATAATAAATATACATAAAAAAATGTTAAATAAACTTCTTCAGCAGTTTAGGTCGATATGTATTCTTCTACATATTTTTGGTAAAAAAAATCGCAATAAGCGTATATTGATAGGTTTGTGCAAAAGTTATGGAGTCTACAAAACAGGGAATAGATTTATGGCACTTTTATTATTTTTATTTTTGTGCTAGTAATGGCGTTGATCTGTGATTTTTATCTGGACTGCGACATTGCGGCAGACAGATTTGATACTTTTGACACATTTTTGGAACCATTGACATTTATGCAGCGATCGGTACTATCAAAATACACTGATAACTGTGTAAATGTCACTGGCAGGGAAGGGGTTAACACTAGGGGGCGATCAAGGGGTTAAATGTGTTCCCTCCCGTGTGCTTCTAACTGTGGGGGATGGGACTGACTGGGGGAGTAGACCGATTGCTGTTCCTAATTACTAGGAACATATATAGTATAATGAACCACAGAAGGGAAATTGCGTCACCTTCAATATCTTGCCAACATCCCCAATTAGTATAGAAAAGTAGGAACCCTAGGATAGGGAACCTATGTACCCCCCGATACAGCGGGACTTTTTAGGCGAACAGAACAGTTGCGTTTTATAGTAAAATTCTTATTTATTTTGTTAGAAAAAAGAAGCATAAAAACAGGACAAACTAGACATAGATCTGTACAAAAGTGCCTGTACAGTAGATTTCCTTTCATACTGAACATTATATACTTTTGTCCATAAATACATATTTCTTTATAAGCCTGACATGTTTCAAGACGATGTCCCTTCTTCAGAGGCGTATTGTCAAGAGAAAAGTATATGTATAAAGGCGTATTCAAAATCCAATCTTTTAAAGAAAAATGCTGTGCATAAGATGTGCAAAAAGCAAACTTTTGTATCAATAGAAAATTGCTAAAAAAGGCGATGGCCACCAATTAGCCAGAACTGGGCGTGGCGGCTCTCCCCTGGGTTCAGGAATAGCTCCGCAAAGGCCCCCAAATACAAGGACGACCACAGTCAGACCATACCCACGAATGCTCATCACGTCCTGATTCTCTGTCCAAATAATAAAGCTACAGTGAGGATGTGGCAGGGCCGTCCTTGTATTTGGGGGCTATTCCTGAACCCAGGGGAGAGCCGCCACGCCCAGTTCTGGCTAATTGGTGGCCATCGTCTTTTTTAGCAATTTTAGCAATTTTCTATTCATACAAAAGTCTGCTTTTTGCACATCTTATGCACAGCATTTTTCTTTAAAAGATTAGATTTTGAATACGCCTTTATACATATCCTTTTCTCTTGACAATACGCCTCTGAAGAAGGGACATCGTCCTGAAACATGTCAGGCTTATAGAGAAATATGTATTTATGGACAAAAGTATATAATGTTCAGTATAAAAGGAAATCTACTGTATAGGCACTTTTGTACAGATCTATGTCTAGTTTGTCCTGTTTTTATGCTTCTTTTTTTCTAACAAAATAAATAAGAATTTTACTATAAAACGCAACTGTTCTGTTCGCCTAAAAAGTCCCGCTGTATCGGGGGGGGGGTACATAGGTTTCCTATCCTAGGGTTCCTACTTTTCTAATTACTAGGAACAGACGATCTGTCTCTCCTCCCCTGACAGAACCGGGATTTGTGTGTTTACACACACAGATCCCCGTTCTGGCTCTTGTGCCCGCGATCACGGGCATCAAGACCACCGGCCACGTGCAGCGGGCGCGCGTGCCTGCTTAGGCTCTTATAGGAGCCGACGTACCTATACGGCGGTTCATGCAGGGCTGCCAACCTGTCGCAGTATATGTACGTGAGTTGGTCGGGAAGTGGTTAAGAATAGAGGAAGAATTTTGGACATATTTTTGAAAAGGAGATCAATCCAGACACATATTTGTGCTAAGACCGGGCCTTTTTCTGACATTTGTTGCTTACAAGTTAAAATCAATATTAATTAATTAATCAATAGTCTGCCAAAGCCCCAACGTTTTAGGAGAGTAAAGATGAAACCAAGTCAAAGGCCTTGTGTAGGTCTAAAGAAAGAAGCATGCCCGATTGTTTAGGTCCCCCTTCCCAATTAGTCTGGAGTATGGAAACTATGTCAATTGCCCTTCTAATCTGGTCAGGGCCCTGTCTGCCTGGGATGATACCCACTTGATCTTTATGGATGTAAGTATTAATAAAGGAGGTTAAGCGGTTGGCTAGAATTTTGGTCATAATTTTTAGATCACTATTTATAAGGGATATTGGACGATATTTACCAACTTCTTCCGGATTTTTGTCCGGTTTGGGTATTACCGCAATATATGTTGTATTGAGTTGTGTGTCCATTGGGTCACCCCGAGTCTTGGCATTAAGGAATTTTGTTAAATAAGGAACCAAGGTGTTAGCAAACATTTTGTAGTAGGGGAATCGAAAGACCGTCTGGTGCAGGGGCTGAGCCCTTCTTAAGGTCCTTGATAACTCCCAACACCTCCCCCTCAGTGAAGGATGCTTCAAGAATGTCTTTGTGTTCTGGGGATAGGGAGGGAAGATCATCCAGGAACCCATTAATGGAGTTGTTGTTATTCAAGGTGTGGGGAGTCTGGACTATACAGATTGGCGTAGAAATCATGGAATGCTTCTAAGATTTTGGAGGGGTTAGCTGTAGTGCCATGTCTGGGGATTTTTGTCTTTGGCATTACATATGACTGTATTCGGGGTGACAATTTGGCTGCCAGAATGGAACCCAGTTTGTCCTTCTGGGTATAAAATCTATTTTTGTTCCAGCTAATTTGTTTTTCTGCTTTTATGGTGAGTGCTAAGTTGAGTTCCAGCCTGGCTTTATTGAGTTGGGCCGTTGTAGTGGCGGACCGGTCCTTTTTGTGTTGGGCCTGTAATGTTGCGTAAGCTTTTTCTCGACGTCGGCCATTCTTTCCTGTTTAATTTGAGTGGCCAGCCGAATGATTTCCCCTCTGATGAAGGTCTTGTGGGCTGCCCACAAGGTCTCCGCAGAGGTTCCGCCATTATTGTTAAAGTAAAAGTATTCCTGCAATGATTTATCTATTGTGGTAACTCTAACTGGGTCAGAGAGGATGGACTCTTTCAGTCTCCAGTGCCTTTGACCAGATTTTGGGGATTGTAAGCGAACTGACATTATCACTATTGAGTGGTCAGACAGGACTGTGTCTCTAATATGGGATTTTACGATAAGTGGGATAATGTGAGTAGGGACCAGAAGATGATCGATCCTAGCGTATGAGTTATGTGGATGGAGTAGTGTGGGAAGTCTCACGTAGATGGATTCAGCTCTCTCCAGACGTCTGCCAAACCCTGGGTAAGTATTAGCTTGGCTTTTTTGTGGCTTACTTTGGTCGGGTGGGTCAGTTGGGTTCCAAGTGGTTTAGATTTATCTAACCCCATGATCAAAGACTACTTTGGAGTCCCCTCCAAGAATGACTATGCCCTCCAGGATGGGGGTGAAAGTGTCAAAAAGATGTCTAAAAAATGCCCCTTGTCCTTTGTTGGGAGTGTAGTATGAGATCAGGGAGTATAGGTGATCCTTGATCGTTCCCTTAACTAGGAGGAATCTGCCCTCCGAGTCTCTAGTGTCTGAGAGCCAATTAAATTTGTATGATTTTGAAAATATGATGGCTGCCCCCTTAGTTTTATTTTCTGTGTTAGCTAGCTAAAAATAAGGGAAGTGGAATTGTAGGAATTTGGGACTGTACCGAGACGGAAAATGAGTTTCTTGAAGTATGACTACATCCAATTAAATAGATTTATAATTGTTAAAAACTTTCCTGCGTTTGAGGGGTGAATTTATGTCCTGAGTGGCTACCTTTTGGGTGTTCTGCTTGGCGTTAGCCATGAAACCAGAAGTGAGGAGCGCAAATGGGTCTACGTCACTTACCTCAGGGAATCTTTTCCAGTGGATGCCTGTAGAGGGGATTCCATGTTGGAGCATTTGAAATCTAGTAAACTGCGCAGGCTAGGCGAGGTGATTTTCTAAAAGAGATAAAATAGTTAGGATATGCTTTATAAGAGATAGAATAGAAAAGATGGAGAGGAAGAGGGCACAGTAAGAGAGGGGGGTTTCTCCCTAGGCAGGTATCTGGACCCAGGGGGGAGAAAAAGTCCCTGGGGACCATCTCACAAGGAGAGGATAACAAACAAAATATATCTGAACTAAAAAGGTTCAGAAGTCCTATCCCCCAGAGACCTGTAGGAATCTAAGGGATAGGAGGAGTCACATGGGAGCCACCCCAAACCAGGGCGCCCTTTAAAAATATAACAATTGTGCTCTTGTAAAAGGCAAAAATACAGTATGTCCAAAATTGAAACCTTTAGTAAAGAAAAATTATAGCCATAATGGGGGATAAAATGACCCCAGGACCCGTCTTCGGTGGGACCCCCCACCCCGGTATTAAAGGTGGAGGGGGAAGTGGACCGTGCGAGCCCGTAAATTTAACCCATATGGCTCCAGTGCGGAAATCATTAACCAGTTCCATGAGGTGGTCCTTCCTCCGAAGTAGTGGAAAGTGGGCTGCATAGATTCCCGCTTCTGGAAGACAAAGGAGAACTGTCTAACAATTATAGAGCTGGTGAAGGAACATAGGAGGAACAAAGGAGAGATGACTCCTGGTAAAAGGATTCAGTCAAATCCCAAAGACGAGTAGTAAAATGACAGGTCAAACATCTGACAGAAACCTGAACTTCTCGGAAGAGGGCCATTAATGGAGGGCCATTGTGCATAGATCTTTGTGTCTTTGTCTTGTTCCAGAGGGGGGGTCAATGGACTTGTGAGTGGAGGTCTTTTGGTGGATCCTGAAGTGGAGGACATTTCCATATTTGTTTTTTGGGAAATTATTTTCAGGCTTAGCAGAAGCTTTTCTCCTGTGGAGAAGTTGGAGAAGGCCTGATTTGGGCCTTTATAGGAGAATTTAACTGCAAATGGGAAAGACCATTTTATTTGATGTCCTTCTGGGATAGAGCAGACAGTAGTGGTTTCAGGGTCCGTCTTTGCTGAATAGTAGAGGGTGAAAGATCCACAAAAATTTGCACCGGGTGGCCTTTGCATGTCACCTGGGTTATGGCGTGAGATTGTTGTCATGACTGCTTCCTTAACTGCATAGAATTGGGGATTGGCTATGATGTCTATCCTTCCTGGGGCGGTCCCAGGGCTCTATGGGCTCTTTCCAGCTACAGGCGGTGTTGTGGGGCATTCGGTATCAGTGATTTTATTAGGTCTTGTGTCATTGCCATGACATCCAGGATTGTCTACGGCAGGCCCCTGATCTAAGTTTTCTAAGTCGTCTATGCACGATAAAGCATTACTGGGGTGTAGTTTAGGGTGGCAGGGGCTAACACTTGCCTTTGTTCCAGTGCTCCTTCTGTGTTTTGAGCATGAGGCTGTGTGGCTGTGGTGGCCGCAGCGGCTATCTTGGTGCACCCGGCACGGGTGGAGGCTTCAAAATCCGGCCCTAGGTCTCATCTGACGGCCGGATTTTGCATTTGGGGTGTTCCCTGGTGGTCTGGGGGAACGAATCCCTTACTGAGAGTGGCCCTGGGTAGTGCTGGAAGGTGCTGCGGGTTTCGCTGGTCTGTCGTTGTGTGGTGCTCCAGGCTCAGGCGGACATCTCGGAACTCTCGCGCATGCGCACTCACTGAGATCACTTTTATATGAAAGCCGCCTGCTTGCTGTAAATTGAGAAGCTAGCTGCTGCCATGACTCCTGTATTTCATGTTAAAGTAATGATGTACATTTACAGTTAGGTGGACAGCAAGTGGTTAATTGGTCTACTTTAACCATCCACATGTGCAAATCAAGATTCAAGGCTGACATCTTTATTTGCCATGCAGCAAATGCAACCCTATGTAATATCTGAAAAATTATTGCTGTTATGATTCATTAAAAATCATTAAATTATGTGTTCTTGGTAAGTTTTTGGTAAATGTTTTTTGGTAAATGTGTACAAATACAGCATATGCATGTTGAGGTTCTCCCCTTCTTCATGGTTAAAGAGATTAAAAGTTTGTTCTGTGCTTAATGAGGTATGGAATGGAGGTCTGATGCCTTAGAGTGAAGAGGAGCTCAAGAATCAAGCATGAGCCTACAACTGTGCCTTACCGTTGGGTATCCAACCTCGATTCTACAACTCATCACACACCAAACATCACATTCAAGTTTTGTTTTTTTTTTAGCCCTAATGATTGAGGAGATCCTTTAAATGTTGTGTACATGTTTAACAATAAATTCAGGAATTGTGTAAAGACTGAAAGCTTTAGACCTTTTTCACATGGTGCTCCTCAACCACCTAAACAATCATGATACATCTAAAGGGACCAACCAATTAAGGAAATCCTTCAAAAGTTAAGTTGATACAGTAAATCTCCTCACCTAGGTCTAATGATACATCACACATTAAACCCAACACTTCAATACCTTCCAGTCACTGACCTGGAACAACTATAGTGAATGTGGTTACTGCACTTCTGTTGCTGCATGCTTCTTGTGGGTCAGGGAATCAGAAGGAAATAAAGCCAGATTCAGCCAGACAACTAGTATTTTTAAATAGAGGTCAAGAGTGACAACCTTTGTATTTCTGTCACAATCTGTTTCCCTTAAAATATCTATATCTAAAATGTGATTTCTTATTTATACAGGAAGAACTCAACATCTATGGAAAACAACACTCAAGTGACAATGTTTGTGTTCTCTGGACTAACTAATAATGATAAACTAATTTCGCTCCTCTTTCTCTTTTTCTTGATGGTCTACCTGGTGACTGTATTTGGAAACATTGGCTTGATCACTATTGTCAATGTTGCCTCCAATCTCAAGACTCCAATGTATTACTTCTTGAGTTACCTCTCAGCGGTTGACCTCTGCTACTCCACATCTGTCATTCCTAAAATGTTATCTGATCTTACATCTCTGAAGAAGACCATATCATTTCATGAATGTGCCACCCAGCTGTTAATCTTTGCTGCCATGGCAGGAACTGAGGTTCTCCTACTCTCCAGTATGTCGTACGACCGATACGCTGCTATCTGTCACCCTTTACACTATGTTTCCATCATGACCAAGAAGAAATGTGTGTCTCTAGTCAGTCTATCATTTTTCTTTGGCTTTTTTCAGTCCATTGCACAGACCAGCTGTTTGTTTAGCCTCCGATACTGTGGACCCAATGTTATAGACCATTTCTACTGTGACATCCCTCCAATACTGCAGTTGTCCTGCTCCAAAACACTTCACTGCAATATTTTAACCATGAGCTTAATTGGTTCTTACAGCCTTTGTTCATTGTCAGCAATCCTGGTCTCGTATGCTCTCATTTTCTCCACCATATTGCGTATAAAGTCTTCTGAAGGACGACATAAAGCATTCAACACTTGCTCCTCTCATCTCATGTGTGCCAGTGTCTTCTATGTCGCAGTTCTTTTTACTTATTTACGCTCACCTTCCAGTGCCCTACAGAAGAGAGACAAGGTGGCCTCTGTTTTCTATGCAGTAATGACCCCAATGTTGAATCCTCTTATATACAGCCTGAGGAACCAAGAGGTGAAAAAGGCCATCATGCAAGCAATGAACAATGTGTCCTAGTAGTCCCACATTCCCTACTGTTCATCAATCCAGTGTTGTGTCTCTCTTGGACTGGTTATCATTATTGCCTGACCTGGACTTGTTTCCACTGTTATGTTAAGTTCTGATACTGCTGATACTGCTTGTATATTGCTTACAGATGATGTTTTTTTGGTCTTTTAGGCTCCATTCACACTAACGCGTTTTTTGATGCATTTTGCATTTTGCAGAAATGCATGGGAATTTTTTAACATGGGTTCCTATGGAACATGTTCACATCAATGCCTTTTTGTACCTCTGCATTTTTGGAAAGGGTCAGGGACTTTTTTTCATGCAAAATGCAGCGTTTTGCATGTAATTGAATTCAATGGACCAGCATCAAAAACGCAAGTGCAGCGTTTTTGCAGCGTTTTTACAGTGTTTTTTATGCGTTTTTGGCGTTTTTAATTTTTTTTTATTTTAGACTGTATACAGTCTAAAAAAACTGTAAAAAAGACAAACAAAAAAACAAAAAAAAAACCGCATCAAAAACGCCGCAAAAACGCTGTAAAAACGCTACAAAAACGCTGCTCAAAAACGTGGCAAGCATCACAAAAAACACTCCAAAAACGCTCAAAAGCAACATGCATAGATGTGAATCGAGCCTAAGGCCTGGTTGACACCTATGCAGGTTGCAGTTTGCATATTCCAGGTGCATTTTGCGTTTTTCAATACGCGTTTTTGATCCATTGAAGTCTATGGAACCAAAATACAGAAAAAAGTCCCTGGCCCTTTCCAAAAAATGCACAGATGTGAACTGACTGATAGGAAATCATGTTAAATGGACTGTAGTGTGTTTCTGCAAAACTGAAAACACACTAAAAAATGCATAGGTGTGAACCAGGCCTTATAGTGAAAAAAACACTAAATGTTAGAGATTAAAGTGATACTAAACACACACTGTTTAATTTATTCTGCCCTTTCTATTCCTCTATGTGGATGATGGCACTGTAATTATTTTAATAATAAAAATTATATATATCTAAGTACCTTTTTCCTAATGGATATCCAGCTGTCACATGACCCAGCTATCTCCCAGCCTGTCTGCAGGGAAACATAAGCAGGAGGAGCTTCTAGTCCTCTACTGCTGGTCACATGTTCAAAATAAAAAAAGCAGCCTTTGGGATACAGAGTAAAAATACATAATTAATATCAATAAACTGTTATAAATTGTCATACAAATATATATTTGAAATTAAATCTTTATTATTTTGTGGAAATAACATGGTGTGGACAGATTTCTGCCAGTCACAGGCTGTGTCACACCCCTCCAGCCTGTATTTTAGAAGAAGAGGGAGGTGAAGCCTCCATCAATCAAAATGTAATATCCTGCCCCCATTGTGTTTAGCTGGTTAGTGACTGTCATTTACCACTGTGTATACACCCACATTTGTGACTCTATAGTCACATGCGCTGCTCAGATGTGATAGAAGGAAATGCTTAGCATAGAAACTCACTGAAATCTGAGCATGTGCAGAGCTGCTAACAGCTGCACAATCCCTAGATGAACGGAGGACATGAACAGAAGGGGGAGATAGAGAGCAGCCGGATCAACCATGTTTTTTGCAGAATACAGAAAACGAAGTGAGTGTGAACAGCATGTAGAACACCATTTATTCATAGTTTTTTTTATGATGTGGGATTAGTGACACTTAAGATTACTTTTTTTTTTACCATGACTAGTTTGAGGAGTCCTTGATAGTACAGTGTACGGGTCACCAGTAATCTGATGCACTGTTAATCTCTTCTCATATAAAGCTTGTATTATTTCTGTACTGGTGTGCATCTATGTACAATGTATGGTTATTGTTATATGCTGGTTACAGATCTTCTTTGTTTAGATTACTGATTCATTTCCCAGAAAGAAAACCCCCACTATTCATTGAGTCCCTGTCCTGGGTGGAGGCACTGCCAACTTTGTTATCAAACCCACTCTTCCACTTAGCGAAGGTTCTAGGTCTCCTTTTTACCAACAATGTCCTGTTCATGGAGGGCCATTTCTCATAGCCCCCCAAAAAAGGCTACATTGTGTTTGTGTTTTTTATTACAATTTACATTTTTTTAAGTACCCTTTACTCTGGAGCGGGATCTGTATGGTCCTTTATTGTCATACTGTTGCTGTAATAGGTTTGTATATGTTGCTCCCCACTAAATGGAATATTGTATTTTTTTTTTTTTTTTTGCTTTGGTACATATGCCCCAGGGCAGAGCTCACTCCTCATGCCATTTGTTGCAAAATGATTTTGCCTATTAGCTCAGAAAATGGCAAGAACCTTCACAATCCTGTTCGGATTCCACACCTGAACTTCAGTAATGTATGCCGAACCCAGGTAGGTTTGGCTCATCACTAGCGCTTAATATAAAGTTATCTGGAGAAGGTTGGACTGTGGTCTAATACATGTATGTCAGGGAGTGGTGGGTTCATTTTAGCATACATTTGACAAAAGAAAGATGCCTTCATGCAGTATGCACCAATAAATGAGGGACAAATCCTATATATATATCTGATGGCAGGATTGTGTGGGTAGGCACCAACATCCCTGGGGTCAACAGATACAAACACTGTTTCTTTTAGTTATAGGATTTTAAAGGTGACAAAAATTGTACTGTTCCACTGTTAAAATCCGACTTTTATAATAAAACGGTTAAAACAAGTGCAATTTGAACTTAGTATTATACATTTTATAGGTATATTACGTAATATAGATACAGTAAACCTATTAATGTGATTCTATAGTGTTGCTTCCAGTAGTAGATAGTTGGTATATTTCCTTCACACTATCTAATTTTTTCCTGTGCTGGGAGAATTGACTGAAAACGTTTAGACTTTAGGAAGAAAAAACTTCAAGCTTCTCCTCCATGATAAGGAAATTTTCCTGTGGGCACCAATTAAAGTTTTCCATGGTACCGTAGTGATTAGAGGGCATGGAAATAAGTAGGTGCTGATTGTGACACCCTTGATTGAAAACAATAAAGTATTTTATGATGGAGCAAGATGACTGCTGCTTTGTGAAAATAGCGTGCACTTACACACAGTAAATAAATACATAATAAAATATCCTGCCATCCTTACAAATAAAGAGGGCAGGGGGGGGGCTGTCATGTACCTCATAGGAGACTAAAATGACAAAGTCATCCTCTCTTGTATCTCCAGCCCAAGCCTGGGTCCCACTGAAGGTAGAACAGAGGATACAGAGGGTCAGGAGTGCATGCAGATGTTGATGGAAGAACTTGCAGCAGGAGATGCAGTCCCAAGGAGACTGGCAAACCAATGGATCAGGAACCGTAGTAGTGTTCAGAAGTCTAGCCTAGGTTAAAGAGGCACTCCACTTATGCTGTTGGTTCAGAACGTGCAGCTTGTCAGGGCTCTCAGCAGGCTTGAGGCAAGAACACTCAGCGGTGCACAGTGCTGTACAGTAGGCAGCCAAACAGGCACTTGAGCAGGACAGGAAACCAGGATCAGAGACAGAAGCGTGGTCAAAGGAATAACCAGGATCATCAACAGGCAGGCAGCGAGGTACTAAATTAAGTCAGAAACAGAGCCAGGACAGGAATTAACGACAAGTCAAAAGCGGAATCCAAGATCAGGTCAAGAGCAAGCCCAGTCAGCAACAAGGGAATCATACAGGATACACGCAGGACACAGGGAATGCAGGAAACAGCTGAAGTCAGCAGAGAACATGGGTATGAGTATCCTTTAAATCGCCCATCTGGCGCCAACAGGGATCATGTGCATGCGCCTGTGCATTTGAGAACTATTGCTCGCATGTGCATAGCTCCTAACCGTTCTGTGAGAAATACCATGCAAATGTGCATATCTGCACACCAGATGTCTCACGGGGCTTCCCTGACAGGGGCAATCGCTAGACAACAACTGCTCCAACACAAACTGACAAATGCCTTCTGAGAGTCTTAGAACACTGTCTTATATAGTGAGGAGGCTGTCCTCAGTTTTGGCCATTCTAAGCCACCTTACCTAGGTTTAGAGGCCAGAAAGTGTGTTATTGGCCATTGCTTGCTGTAGTGGTGAACAGCTTCATTAGTTCTCTCTTTTCCTGAACTTTGAGTTGGTTTCATCTTGAACTTGTGCTCAACCCAACCTGAAGGTCCCCACCCAACAACTCATCAGATACAACAGACTACAAATGCTCAGATTCCTCTGCAACCTGTCATAAATGGAACACAATGTCCAGTCTATGACAGTGGATTTGATTCTCTAGACTGCCTCTCACATGAGCATGAAAGGAAGATATACAGTAAGGAAGTGAAGAAGACAAAAAAATGTTCCACGTGAAGATGGAGATCAGGATTGGTCTTGTTGGCAGAGGTATGATGGTATTTGAGGAAATAGTGGAGGAGGTGGAGGTAGTGGAGGATGAGAATGAAGAGATTAGGCAGAGGAATAGATGGAGGTAAGGGCGTTGAAGGAATAGGAAGAGTAGATGAAAGCGAAGGAGTAAGTCAGTACCTCAGTTATGCTCACCAATTACTTCCTCTGCATGCAGCATTTCAAACACTCCTTATACATTTTTATTTTTTTAGGGGGAGAAGAAGTCCCAATTTGAAGAAAGGTGGGTACCTCTTGGCCGTAGGATTCCACTTTTTGCTGCTTCCTGTCCTTCCCATTTGCCATAGAATTTCCCCTTTCTATTTACTGCTACTTATCTTCCCCCTGCAACGTGGAAGGGCAAGCAGCCTATGGCTGTATATTTTTCCCCTGTAGCCAAGCCTTCAGTGCCATGACTATAAGTAAATAAATATATATTTTTAAAAAATGCCTGGGCGGACAAAAATAATGCATGAAATTGCAGACGCTTTGCTCAACTAATGCATCAATACCAAAAAATACCCATTAAAAATACCCATTAATAAAAAACTCAAAAATAAATATAATTATAACGGAAAAAACGTGCTCAATATAATTGTGACAAATAGTAAATAAATTAATAAATATATGAAAAAGTTAAAAGTCCCATCCCCTTAAAGTCGCGCCTTTCCAACAAGCTGGCGAGCGTGATGACGTCACTGATGAGGAGAAACACAGCAGTGATGTCATCACACCCATCGGCTTTTCAGAGTGGTGCAGCATGGCTGTTGTATGCTTGTTTTTAACACTGTTTTTTTTTTTTTTTAACAAGAAAAATGTTTATTCAAATCTTTAGATTACAAGTGATGAACATACACAATCGGTATTGTTTACATTACAGTGTGGATTACCACAGAAAACAGTTTGTTGATATCTATAGGAGAGAGGGGAGCGAGACCCCGACATTACATTGGGATAGTGGTCCAATAGGTGTACATTTCAACATGGTTACAGAAGGGGATCCTGGGGGGAGGGGGAGGTGGGGGCAGGGAGGGGTGTGGGGTTGGAGGGATGTCACATGAATGGATAGACTACATATTATACCTGAGTATTGGCAGGTAAGAAAACAAACCAATGATATATTATTGCAGTACAGCCTCAACTTCAAGGCCCAGATCGTCATCTATGATCTCCGAGCCCCAGGCATCTATCCATCCTGACCATATTTTATCGAATTTGCTGGGGCAGTTCCGATTAATATAAGTCATTCTATACAATGGAATGACAGAATTCAAAACAGAGCGCCAGGAGGACACTGTGGGAGGTGCAGCATCTTTCCAGTGGAGAAATGTCTCCTTACGTGCATAGAAGGTGGCATAGCTTAAGAACAATCTGGTATGTCTACCCCGAACATTGGTGTCGAAGATATTGAGCAGCATCAAACTGGGGTCAGGTCCCAGGGTCAGGGAGGTTATCCAGTTAAGGCTATCCAGAATCCCAGGCCAATAAGCATCAAGGCGTGGGCAGGACCAGACCATGTGGGAGAAGGAAGCAGCCTGCAGGTCACATCTGGGACAGGGCACCGGGGTCCCGGGATTCATAAGTGTCAGTCTTTTTGGGGTGAAGTAGGCCCTGTGGAGGAATTTTACCTGCATAAAATGATCCCTGGCTGAGATCATATTGGTTACAAAAGTGGATATACAGGCGTCCCAGTCCTCCTCAGTCAGGTCAGGAATGTCCACCCTCCATTTGTCTAAGATTTTTCAAATTTTTTGGTGGGAGTTATGGATAGTCGGAGGTATAGGGAAGATAAGGGTTTGTCTATTGTCTTGGCGATGAGTAATCCCTCTACAGAATCTGATTGTAGGGTGAGAGAAGGTGGGAACTGCTTCCGATATGCGTGGCGAAGTTGATAGTAGCGGAACAGTATCCACCCTGGCAACTGGTACGCCTCCCTGAGGTCGGGGAATGATCGTAATTTACCGCCGGAGACGATATGTTTGAGGTTCACTATCCCCTTCTCCACAGGTTTGGGTACTTTGTTCATATGCGGGAGATTTGGGTTGCCCCATAGGGGAATGTGGGGGGAGAACGTCTCGTGGGAGCTGAAGCGAGTCCTAGCTCTGTGCCATACCGAAATTGTTGTGCGTATCAGGTCTGTAATACCGGGATGAGATCTCAGTCCCCTGAACACCAGGTTACTGAGGGAAGAGTATGACCCCATTATGGCCGCCTCCAGGGTTACCGCTGGGTTATCTTTGGGTTGAGAGAACCACCACCTGACTGTTACCAGGACTGCCGCCCAGAAGTAAGCCTGGAAGTCGGGTAAGGAGAGACCCCCCTGAGTGATGGGGAGCTGCAGGGTGGAGATGGCCAAGCGTGGGGGCCTTCCATTCCATACAAAGGAGGATATAATACCCCTTTTAGTTTGGCAAAAAATGAGGCTGGGGGTATTAGTGGGGAGTTGCGGAAGAAGTAGAGAAATTTAGGCATGTATACCATCTGTGAAAAAGTCTTAAGCAGCGGCATGAGGTTCAGCTCGAAGTATGAGGACAAAGGAGTTCTAATCATCACCCCCAGATATTTAAACTTGGATGTCCAGTTTAAGGGGGTACCTGTTGGTGGGTGTTGGCCCGATGCGTTCAGCGAGAAGAGGAGTGACTTTCCCCAGTTGACCCTGATGCCCGAGAATGAGCCGAACACATCAACGATGTGAAGGGCTGGTGGGAGGGAGGAAATGTCTATCAGAAATAGGAGGGTATCGTCTGCGTATAAGGATATTTTGTCCATGACCTCCCCCACCCGAATTCCCTCGACAGAGGGAGTGGATCTAATACAGGCCGCCAGAGGTTCCATGGCTAGTGCAAACAGGCCGGGGGAGAACGGGCAACCCTGTCTAGTGCCCCTGGTGAAGGGGAAAGGAGGTGACAGTGAGTTGTTAGTGTGTATACGGGCTGTAGGGTTGTGATAGAGCAGTTGAACCCATCTAATGAATCGAGGGCCAAACCCAAACTTACGTAAGATGGCCCAGAGGTAGCGCCACTCCACTGAGGCCTCAGCGTCTAGGGAGGCCACCACCTCAGGGCCATCCCCAACCACCCTGGAGAGATGTGTGAGGAGGCGTCCGATGTTGATATCAGTTCCCCTACCTGGCATAAATCCGGATTGATCCGCATGCACCAGCGCGGTGACTACAGTGTTCAGTCGTCCAGCCAAGACTTTAGCCAACAATTTGGCATCCACGTTTAGGAGAGATATTGGCCGGTACGAAGAACACTGCTCCGGGGTTTTACCAGGCTTGAGAAGGACCACAGTGATCGCCTCATGGTTGGGGGGAGACACTCCTCCTCCATGGCTGTTTGGAGCATGAGCCTAAAGGTGGGGAGCAACTCTTCCACATATGTTTTAAAAAGTTCAGCAGGGATGCCATCCGGACCCGGCGTTTTACCATTTTGCATAGAGGCCACCGCCTGTTGAAGCTCCTCCAGCATAATAGGGCCATCTAGTGCATCTCTGAAGGTAGATGTCAAGCAAGGCAGCTCTATCTCCTCCACATATGCTGTTAGCTCCTCATCTATGTTTACCATTCGCAAGCTGTACAGCTCTTGATAGAATGATGCAAATCGGGCATTAATGGAAGTTGGGTCAGTCCGCAGTGTCCCATCAGAGTCTCATATAGTGGATATGGTCACAGGTGAGGAGCTCTCCCTAGCCAGCCACCCCAGCATACTACCCTTTTTTTCCCCATGTTCAAATATGCGTTGAGATTGATGTAGAAACTTGGTTTTAGGGGCAGAAGTTCGGAGCAGAAGGACATCCCTCAGTGCTGCCTGAAAATCAGAGTATACCCTGGGAGCCCTTGATGCGGAATATTCCACCTCAAGTGCAGCTACCCTTTCCTCAGCCTTCAATATGTCCTTCCTCAAATCTCTGCGGATCCTACAGATATTTAACTGCAGGCTGCCCCTGGAGAAAGCTTTGAACGCATCCCAGGATGTGGTCAAAGATACAGAGTAGTCACGGTTCTGCCAGTAATGCAACACCTCGGATCTATATGGCTCAGAGACCCTTGAGTCCGACAACCAAAACCTGGACAATTGCCACAAACTGTCCCCCGGTGCGGTGGACACGCTCAACTTTAAGGCAAGAGGAGCATGGTCTGATATGCCGCGGGGTAGGATGGAAATGTCCCAAACCTTAGAAAGGACAGACCCCCCAGCATAGGCAAGGTCTATGCGCGAGAAGGTTTTATGTGTGGCGGAGTGGCATGTGTAGGCTCGTTGATGGGGATAGCGTCATCTCCACACATCAGTCAAGTTAGAGGCTTCCACCCAGGTGAGCAGCTCCGAGGGTTAGCCCGCCCCGGTGGATAGTCTGTCTGTCCCAGGGTCCAGGACCATATTGAAATCTCCAAGAATCACCACATTATCTGTAGCGTATGCAGCAATCTTTGAGATAAATTGGTTGAGTAGTCTCATGGAGGCCGGGGGGGGGGTAGATACAGTCCCACCACCACCAATTCGAATCTGTCCACCATAGCATGCAACATAACATAGCAGCCGTCCGGGTCCAGCTTCAGGGTCATCAGCCTAAATGTGAGGGATTTTTGTCAGGGTCTCTTAAGACTCAAAGTTTTACTGGCCCACTAAGTGAGTCTCTTGCAGAATACAAATCTGTGGGTGGTATGTATTAAGAAATTCGAAGACCAGTGACCTCTTCACAGAGGAATTCAGGTCCCTGGTGTTCCACAATACTATGTTGCACTCAGCCATAGGCACCAGGTATTATAAAACTAATCTGGGGCATCCACACCGGGCCCAGGACCACTCCACATGACAGGGTATACAACCCCAGGTATCCCGGGTCATAGATGAAAACATTGCTTGTAGAAATACAATAAAAGAAAAAAATTGTAACAAAACAGTCCCAACCAAACCCCCCACCCCGCCAGCTCCTGCCCCAACATTGGGGAGGCTTAGGATCCCAACTTAGAACAAAGGCAAACACGCCTTCAATGGGGGAACGTGTGTGGAACGGCATCCACAATCCAGTGATCAGAGGGTGCTCATTCAGTCCTCTGTTTGGGACCGGATTAAATATGTGGGTGCAGTATCCCAGCAGTCACCGGGGGTACAAACTTGAACAGTATCATTGCATGGGCTGCCAAACATAATAGCCTTGGCCTTGGGGGGGGGGAGGATGAAAAGGTATACAGTTTAACCTCCAAACAGGGCTCCCAACTAGGCCGTAAAGGTGTTAAAAGATAACGTCTCCCATCCCCTGGGAGCCATGGGATCTGTTGTGTACTGGAGTGCGGGGACTTTTAGGAGCAATGAACTGATTAAGGGTCAGTGCACAAAAAGGCAGGTCTATAAGGCAGTGAATGGTAGTGACCCATGCAAACAGGTAGCCGTCAGTAATACTTATCATCGAGGTAGAGCGTCGATCCAGGTGGAGGCCTCCTCAGGATGTAAAAAACCAGACAGATTCTCCGTCTTCCACCCGCAGCCTGGCCAGGAACAGCATGCTGTATTTGATATGCTTGGAGCGGAGTCTGGCTCTCACCGCATCATAGGATTTCCGCTGCTTCTGGGTTTCCAGCAAATAATCCGGAAAGATCAGGAGTTTGGCATTTTTGAAAACGCAATTCGCCTTGTGATCTCGCTTCCTTCATCACCAGGTCGCGGTCACGGAAGTGGAGCAGCCTAAAGATGAAGGTGCGGGGCGGTGCTCCCTGGGGCCCCCTGGTGGAGGGTATGTGGTGGGCCCTCTCCACAGTAAAAAATGGAGAAAAACGTGCTGAGGGGAGCAGCTGTTATAGTAAGCGTTCAGCAAAGGTGGTGGGGTTTGCACCCTCAGTCCCTTCAGGAAGGCCCAAGATATGCAAATTATTCCTTCTATTTTCTGCATCTTCAGCCCGGGCCTTAGGTGCCTTAACTTTTTTTTTTTTAGGGTATGCAGGTCAGCCCCCCGGTCACGTACTGTGTCTTCGGTCTGGGAGACCCTCTTGTTCCACCTCAGTCATTCCTCCACGGAAAGTATCAAAGTTCTTTCTGATGAATTCCACATTGGCCTGTATATGATCCACCTTGTCAGTTAGGGTAGTTATAGCCTGCATGACCGCTTTAAAATCGGCCGCCGTAGCAGGCAGCCGTTCGGGGTCCTCGGCCCGGTTCTCCATCCGTGCAGGAGTTTTAGGCGAGGCCGCGGCTGCGGCCTTGCCCGCGATGTCCGGCGCTGCAGCCTTTTTTCTGGATTTTGCCTGGGATTTTCACCTGTGCATGCCCCGGAGAGGCTATTGAGGCTGGCTACTGAGGCTGGGGTAACACAGGAGCGCCGTTTGGTGTGGGTCTGCACCCGATAATCGTAGGGCACAGCGCCGGGCCTTGGGAGCTCAGACACTACACGTCTGCTCCCAGCGCCATTCCGGACACGCCCCCACCCTTCCACGTTTTAATCAATGATGTTTAACATAATAACTATGAAGTTTTTTCTCTGCTCTGACCTGCCTAATTTGGTTTGTGGAATTGGAGTCCCTGAGCTGGAGATTGAGATTGTAATTGCCTATACTTTGATATGTTGGGATAGGAGCACTAGTTGACCTCCATCATTCAAAAGTCTTTCCTTCTGGTAAGCAGCTTAACTATATGAGGTGGTGGAAGCACTGAAGCACTTGCACAGAAGGAATATTTGAAGTTTGGACTGTTTGGGGACTTTCAACTATTTATTCATTTATTTATTATTTGTCACAATTAGATTGAACATTTTTTTTTTTTACATATATTCTATGTCGTATTTATTTTTGAGTTATTTACATATGATGATTTGGATAATTTGACACCGATGTGGATGATTTAAAGAAACAGCCAAATGCATTATTTTACACAATTTTTTGATATTTTATATCGGATATTGACGAGTGCTGCTGTTCACAAGGAAAGACTTCTGGAAATACACTAAGCGCAGGTTTTTCTTATTTTAATACCAAAAAAGTACACAAAAAATTTAATTTTTTTAAATATATGTGAAAATAAAAATTAATAAAAAAAGAAAGTGTGACTGGGAATTTACCACTCTGGGGCCACTAAGGCCACAAATGTCCACTAGATTATATAAGAAGGGTTGAGACACAAAGACTTTGACATAGTGGGCTTGGGGATGACTATAGTGTAGCTTTTTGTTGCAGCTTCAGATGACAGTTGGTATCCATTACACTATCACTACTTTACAATACACTGGTATCCAGCCACTGTACAATATTTGTGGCTATTGTCTTTCAGGTAATACACTCTAATTTCTATTTCAAAATAAAACATGACTTGTCTTTTTCTATATGCTGCCTATTCAAGTGTTCATGTACTGTCCTGACACTGGCCAATTTTCTGCAAACACACAATGGAAGTTTATATTTTAAATTATTTGGTAATAATTGAGGATACAGGGATGGGAGGGGGTTCAGGGAATGTGGGCTTGTGGCTTTGAAGTGTTTTTGTGCTCTCTGTTTTGACATTTTAATAAACATGTAAGACAAAGTAGTGCGGTACTGAAAAAAGGAAGTATTACAAAGTACACTACTAAGCTGTTGTGGTATTGGTCAATTTTTACAACATTCAGGGCTTTAGCTTTATTTATTTTTTTACAGTAAACTTTCCTATAACTGTTACTTTCACCTTTCAATTCAATGCATACTGCTTGATAAAATAAAATCAGAATTCAGGGCCCAAACTAAAATAGCCTTTTCTTCATGTTTAAATAATCAGATTGGATTGCAGCTGCTGTAATAAAGATAAGTTAAAAGTAAATGGTAAAAAATCAATTACGCATCCAAAATATGTGATACCAGAATGTGGTGCCACTGATGCTGTCCTTGAAAATCATACTGTTCTGTAGTCAAGCCAAAAAAGGACTGGACTGAACACCAATGATGTTGAAGCATCTAGTAAATTTAAAGTGGTTGTAAACCCTTACAGACCACTTTTACCTACAGGTAAGGTGCAAGAAATATCTCCTAAACCTACACAATTTAGGAGCTATTTGCAAAAGACAGGCACCGATGTCCACGGCGCATGCGCCATAGAAAACTGCGCGCAGGCACTGCACGTGCCGTTTCTAAGGGCGATCAGGCCGTTAGTGGCGGCTCCCACATGCATGCGCTGGAGTGACGTTATCGCGGCTCCGGCCAGTCACAGCGCCGGAGCCGCGATACCCGAAGTCAATCCAGGAGATATGGCGGCGACGGAGGAGGGGAACGAGGACCGCTTCGGGGGCTTCGATCTCAGGTAAGTAATTTATAATGAGCTAGTATGCTATGCATACTAGCTCATTATGCCTTTGTGTTGCAGGGTGTTTATTTATTTATTTTTTTTCCAGAGGGTTTACTTCCTCTTTAATGACAAACAGCAAGAACTACAGCAGGAATCCTATAAATAGGCCCTGTAGGGGTGAAACATGTTAGCGGTGTGACCTCAAGTGGGAGTTTCCCTGTGTGTGTCGGATGTTTCTGTTGCTTGCTCATGAAGTCTACTGGATGCTGAAACATAATCGGTGTGCAGTCTCGTCCTTTTTTGCTTGTATGCAATGTGGAGTGGAGGTGGGCTCCTGGGCTTTGGCACCTAGCAGTGCCATAGGATGGAGGAGTTTTGTGAGATGCTTTGGAGTGGTGGCACCTATCTAGCTCATATAATACCGTTGCATGGTTTTCTGCTTTGTTAAATGTCCCCAATGGCAGTGTCCAGCTTTCCATGCCTTGTTTTTAACAATAGCTTGCCTGTTACCCTTTAAAATTACCAAAACTTAGGGGTTGGTTTACTAAAAGCAAATAGACGTAGTTGCTCCAGAGCTTAAATGAGGTAAACCTTCAATTTTCAAATAATACCCACTCAGGTGCAAAGAAATTTAAAAAACAGCATTTTTGCTTGCACATGATTGTACATGATTGGATGATGGAAATCAGCAAAGCTTCTGCTCATTTACTAAGCTCTGGAGCAACTGCTTTTGTAGAGTGCAACTGCACTTTGCAATGTGCACAGTCTAATTGCCTTTAGTAAATCAACCCCTTAGTATCAAGATTTGTCCCCATAGACATTAATAAAGTTTGCTGCCAAGTGCAGGTTTCCAAATTTCCAGCACGGTTCGACTGATTCCCCACAAATCAAAATTGGCCGATCTTCTCATCCCTAATTAACAGCTATTTTTCTGTACTTTTTTAACCACTTGCCTACCGGGCATTTTGCACCCCTTCCTGCCCACGCCAATTTTCATCTTTCAGTGCTGTCGCATTTTGAATAACAATTGGGTGGTCATACAACACTATACCAAAACAACATTTTTAGTATTTTTTTTTAAACAGATAGAGCTTTCTTTTGGTGGTATTTTATCACCACTTTTTTCTTTTTTCTGTTTCTGTTATAACATTTTCTAAATAAGTAATTTTTCTCCTTCACTATTGTGCGCTGATGAGGCTGCACTGATGGGCACTGATAGGCGGCACTGACGCTGCATTGATTGGCACTGATGAGGCTGCACTGATGATCACTGATAGGCAGCATTGATGAGGCTGATCTGATGGGCACTGATAGGCAGCACTGATGGGCACTGATGAGGCTGCACTGATGAGGCCCTGATGAGGCTACACTGATGGCCACTGAAATGTGGCACTAATTGTCACTTATAGGTGGCAATGATGGGCACTGATAGGCACTGATAGGCAGCAATGATGGGCACTGATAGGCAGCACTGATGGGCATTGATAGGTGGTACTGATGGTCACTGACAGGCATCACTGATGAGCACTAACAGGCATCACTGATGGGCACTAAATGACAGCACTGATGGGCACTGATGAGCACTGATGGGCCTGCACTGATAATCAGGGCACTGATAAACTGATGGTGTAGATGTCCCCTGTGTGAAATGTCCCCTGTGTGGAATGCTGCTTACAGGCTCTCTTCTCCTCACATGCTGTCAGTGTGAGGAAAGGAATGAGGAAAGAAATCCTCTCAAATCCTGTTTACACTTTGATCAGCTGTGATTGGACACAGCTGATAACATGGTAAAGGGCCACTGTGATTGGCCCTTTACCCCGATCTGTGATCAGCTGTGTCTGATGGATACAGCAATCACAAAGCACCCCCGATGTGCATGAGGAGGCAGGGTTCTGGGAGGACGTCAATAGACGCCCTCCCTGAAATGTGCGACTATGCTGTAGCTGTCATTCGACTATAGCACAGTCCGCAAGAGATTAAAGGGATAAAACATGAGGGGCAGGAGGCGGAGCCTAGCGGAGCAGACATGCATTGTTAGAGCTCCACACCGCTGAGGAGAGAAGAGAAGGACAAAGCGGAGCCTGCAGGCTCAAAAGGTATCCATTTGAACCTTTTTGCCCCAGGGAACAAACTGTGAAAGTTTGGGCAGAAAATATGGTACTGGGAGGAAACCGTGGCAGAAATAAAAATCACCTCACAAAGAGCTCACAGGCACTCACTGCAGCTGAAGCAGCTCCAGTCACCTCACAAGATACAGCATCAGGGCGCTCTCACAGACAGAAAATGTCACAGCAAGACTCTCCATTTGAGTCAGATACAGAACAAATCCTCTCACAAACTTCTCCACAAGCCTCCTCAGCATCCCCAGTAATATTATTACAATTTGAAAAGATGCTTCATAAGGCTTTAAAACAAACCTCAGACCAAATAACAAAAAGCCTAACCAAAGAAATAAGAGAGCTGGGAAACCGCACCGCAGCCTTAGAAATAAAAATGGATGAAATTGAAATTACAACCCAAGAAAATATAACAGAATTGGAACAATTAAAAAAAGAGAATTTAATACTTCAAACTAAGCTCGAAGATTACGAAAATAGAGCCAGACGTTCAAACTTGCGCATAAGGGGAATACCTGAAACTGTGACAGACCTGCAATCTACTATTACTGCTCTATTACAAGAACTAAAGCCAGATATCCCTATTGAACGTTTAGAACTGGACAGAGTACACAGAGCCCTCACAGCCAAAAAGAAAGATGGACCCCCACGTGATATAATCACAAAATTTCATTATTACAGAACGAAAGAACAAATACTAATTGCTGCAAGAGAAAAAAAGGAACTTAATTTTCAAGGACACAATTATCAAATTTTTGCTGACCTATCCCAACTTACTATTACTAAAAGACGATCCATAAAACCCCAACTAATGGAACTGCAACGCCACAACATTATGTATCAATGGGGCTTCCCCTTTTCAGTCAGATTTAACTACCAAGGTACAATTTACAGAAGCAGATCAGCAGATGAACTACAACAAACCCTTTTAAAATTAAATCTGACAGAACCCACAAGCAGCAACACTCCCACACGCAGAAGAATGGCGTCATCTTCACCTTCAGGCAGCACCCAGAAAATTTCAGAACAAAATGGGAATCATCATTCTCACAAAAGAGGCTGTTATGCCACATCATCCATGGACCAAGAAGATTCAATGGACTGACATCCTAATTCCTGATATCTCTTCATTTATTATACTAAGAGATGGTTCTCTATAAAAAACCTATATTTATAACTGAATGTAACTGCATTCTGATAGTCACACACTGTGTGGGATCATGTTACATTCCAGTTATATTTCTTATTACTTCTGATTCATATAGCCTTAGAATATATAAGTGAAATAAGGAAATTCTTGTTCAGTTATATATTATCAGGTAATAACAATAGATTTATTACTTTTTAGGACAAATATGTTCAATAATCCAGAAGTAATGGAAGCTTTTTCTTTCTTTTCTTAAAACAAATATATTATTACCTAACTAGTTCCTAGAATTATGTTTTTGTTTATTCTAATCTGAAGCAATACAACCTCAATTTTATGAGTTAACATATCTAAACAGTTACATATGAATAAAATATGTAATTGTTTACTCTAAAAGGGTTAAAATCCCAAAATAATTCAAACTATCTTCATCAATACCAAAGTTATTAACAGTACCTTTCTAACTGAATTATTTAGCCTAGGGCAAGACTAACCATATACAACCACCCTGGAATAAATAATTTCAACAAAAACTATATTCTGCACTCCAATTAATGAAACATCATTTTGATATCTTTTGACATAGCACTTCTCTCCTGTAAGCGGAAGATCCGTGTACCCCCAATTAGCCCTCCTCATTCTCCCAACCATATTATGTGGGAGTGTGACGAAGGCACTTATTACCCTGAGAGAGATATTTATTCTCTTTCACGGGTAAATTGTGATTACTTGCAAAAAATAATTTATACAATGTATCATCTAATCTCATATGTTTTTTGTTTACTCTTTACTCCAGAATTCACTGGTTTCTTTTCTATCTATTCATCTCTTCAGTCCACACAGGTTGATCTGCGCAGTCAGCTCTGCATAACAAAAATTAAGTCAAAACTATTTGATCTATTGCCATGGCACCACTGAATATACTTTCCCTGAATGTTCAGGGAATAAATGTCCCTCAAAAAAGGACCAAAGCCTTCAGTACTTTCCATAACAAGAAGGCTCACATAGTATGCCTCCAAGAAACACACTTCACCAAAGATTCTACTCCAAAATATATTTCTCCTCTTTATCAACAAATTTACATGGCTTCTGCCTGTACCAAGCAAAGGGGAACTCTAATTGCATTTCACCGATCCACACCATTCACCTTATCATCAGAAATTAAAGACCCAGAAGGTAGATACCTGATACTCATGGGTTATATAATGGATACAGCAATCACAGTGATTTCCTACTACGCTCCTAACAAACAACCTACACCATTCCTCTCACATATATTACAAGTGATTAATACACACAAAATAGGAACAGCGATAATGTGTGGGGATTCGAACCAGCTCCTCCTCCCATTTCTAGATAAATCACCTTTTACACCATCCAAAATAACCTCTAGATTACCTTTTTCTCAACTTCTTTCCAAATACAATCTGGTAGATTCATGGAGAGAAAGTAACCCAATGAAAAAGAAATTCACTTATTTCTCGCACCCTCATCAAACCTTCACCAGAATAGATCATATTTTTCTAACAATAGGAATGATACCAGAAATTATTGCATCAGATATAATTCCGATTCCGTGGTCTGACCATAATGCAGTATACACTACTATAGCCTCAGCCATACCAAAAGCGCATGACCCAACGTGGTACTTACCGGACATAATGCTCAAACACCCACTACATCAGATGGCCATTGAACAAGCTTTAAATGAATACATATCAATTAATAATACAACAGACATCTCCCCAATAACACTGTGGGAAGCTCATAAGCCTGTCTTGCGTGGTACAATACAAAGACAAATGGCACTATTTAAACGGGAACGCAAAAATCTAGCAAAAAAACTAGAACTCAATTTTAATGCAGCCTACATATCATTTCAAGATAATCCATCTCAGAGTACAAAATCTCATCTTGAAAAATCTAGATTGGAATACGATCTATTTCTCACTGAGTCAGTTGATAAATCCCTCAAACGCTCCAAACACAATTTCTACATGAATACAAACAAACCAGGTACATATTTGGCTCGGGCATTAAATTCAACTAACAAATCTTTCAAACCAATACGTTTGAAATTATCAAAAAATGTTTACACTTGTAATCCAGTTAAAATAGTCCATAAATTTCACTCACATCTCGCAACTTTATACAAGACAAATAATGAATTTAATCCTACAGAAGCCGAATCCTTCTTCTCAAAAATAACCTTACCTGAGTTATCTCAGAATCAAAAAAGCAGTTTGGATGAGCCTATAACTATAGATGAAGTTGCTAACGCCATAAAAGACCTAAAACTTAACAAAAGACCAGGCCCAGACGGCTACTCGGCTTTATACTATAAAACATTCTCAGAAATACTCTCTCCCATTCTCACTGAAACTTTTAACAAACTTCTAGATGGACATTCTTTTCGGCAAGAAACACTAATGGCAATTGTTTGTATGATCCCAAAACCCCTTTCTGATGATACTTCCTGTGTGAATTATCGGCCTATCTCTCTGTTAAACCTCGATATTAAATTATTAGCAAAAATAATAGCAAAACGCCTCAATAGCATTATAGGAAAATTAATACATAGAGATCAAGTAGGCTTCATGCCAAATAGACAGGCAGGCGATAATATACGCAGGGCAGTGTTATTGGCACATATTGCTAAAAAACGGAAAATCCCTTTATGTTTTCTATCTCTCGATATTAAGAGGGCATTTGACACAGTATCCTGGCAATATATGCAATATTCATTACAAAAATGGGGTTTTGGACCCCACTTTTTAACATGGATCAAAGCATTATATAATAAACCCAAAGCCTATATAAAATATGCTGGATACAAATCTGAAGCCTTTAATATTGAAAGAGGTACCCGACAGGGTTGCCCATTATCTCCCTTATTATTTGCCCTTATACTTGAACCCATGGCCCAATACATCAGAACAAACCAAACTATAACTGGCATTGAAGTAGGAGGTATTACACACAAATTATGTATATTTGCAGACGATATATTACTTTTTCTATCATCACCACAGGTCTCTGGTCCTAACTTAATACCAGCTCTTGATGGATTTGCAGCCCTATCCGGCCTTATGATTAATCCTAAGAAATGCCTAGTGCTTAATATTTCACTCACAAACATGGAATTGATCCCGGCTAGGGCTGCACTCCCATTCACATGGGCAGAAAAATCAATCCCATATCTTGGAATTCATTTAACAGCATCTCATTCTGACTTATTCTCAACCAATTATCCTCCTGTATTAAGACAGATCACAAATCTAATAAAACAATGGTCGCAACTTCCTTTATCCTGGATAGGGAAGATTAATGCAATCAAAATGACTATTCTACCCAAATTGCTTTATCTATTCAGAGTCCTCCCTATTCCAATTCCTTCCTATTTTTTGAGAATAGTACAAAAAAGAGCAACTTCGTTTATATGGGGCTCTTCTAAACCACGTATACCTATACACACACTACATCTTCCCAAAAATAAAGGAGGCCTGGGATACCCTAATTTTACTAACTACTACAGAGCAGCACATTTGGCCAGTCTGTCCAAATACCATGCAAAACAGGAAATCCCATTATGGGTATTTATAGAGGCTTCAGAAAATGACCCTCTATTAATATCAATTTTATTATGGCTTGATCCTAAAGACCGCTTTAAAATTCATAATCCCATAACTAAACACTTCTTATCTCTCTGGGACAAACTAAAAACCAAATATCAGTTACAATCTTCACACAATCCTCTCCTTTCTTTTATCAGAAATCCGGCCTTTTATCCGGCATGGATCTACCCAAATTCTTTTAAAGCTTGGACAACATCAGGCATTGAGACACTAAATGACTTCATAGCATCTAAATCATTCCTTTCATTCCCATCGCTTAGAGAAAAATATGATCTACCAAACTCTGAGATATTTAGATATCTCCAAATCAAAAATTTCTATACACCATTCCTAAAGGGGGATACACCATTATCCCAATTATCCATTTTTGAATCAATCTATACAAAAGATCCATTTGCTAAAGGTACAATTTCATCACTTTATAATCAATTATATGGAGTAGCAAATCTTAATAGACCCTCTTACGTTCAGAGGTGGGAGGAGGACCTGGGACGAACTTTAGAAGACACGGACTGGTCTAACATATGGCTCACATCTAAGTCATCTTCACCCAACATCTTAGCACTGGAGACAAATTATAAAGTCCTAACTCACTGGTACCTTGTACCCGCTAGAGTGGCAAAATATTCACCTAATACCTCAACTCTTTGTTTTCGAGGATGCCCAGAAATAGGCACATATTTACACATATGGTGGACGTGCCCAGTAATCCAAACCTTCTGGAAGGAAGTCTTCGTGATTGCATCTAAAATATTTAAAAAAATAATACAACCAGATCCATATTTAACTTTACTTAATCTAAAACCGGAATGGTTAACACTCTCTCAATTCAAACTTATGATCCAACTAATAATGGCTGCAAAACAAACAGTGGCCAAGGCATGGAAATCTCCTACATTGATACTAGCAGAAACAATTCACAGAATGAATAATACAATGTCCCATGCTAAGATGGTAGCCATCGATCAAAATCAAATTCCAAAATTTGAAAAACTTTGGCATCCTTGGATAAAACAACAGTTCCTGTCAAACTTCAATGACTCTGTCCTGTTGCCATGGTAACAGATTAAATGACTTACAGAGACACCCATTCTAAGGCTTCAAAGAGAACTAAAAAGAATAATAAACTGACGAGCGGGACAACCTTGTGGACCATACCTCTACCTTTCAACCCTTTTTCTTCTTTCTCTTTCCTTTTCTCCACCTTATGATTAAAGCTCATTATCAGAATTTATTTGACCTATATACACTCTACTTGTAAACAATATGTATAGTAGGTATAAATCATTTAAATACCTACAAAAGTAACTAAGGAAATGATATATATCTTTAATTTAGGTTTACGTGAACCCAATGTTTAATATTTGAAATTTCATGATATTTACCTATATAAACCCTACTGTAAAACAATGAGCTTACTTTATAGATCCTTGTAAACTTACTTTATGTATCTTTATAACATTGTATACTCAATAAACTTCTTTTGACAAGGAAAGGGATAAAACATGAAGAATAGTGTATGTATTGAAAGGGGGAACATGATTAAAACCTTTGAATACATTGAAGTTGGAAAAGCTGATATCAAGAACATGGAGGCATGATCTCAAACTAGCAGAATGAAAATGTCAAGAGTAATGTTATATTCAGGGGCGGACTGACCATTCTGGCACTTGGGCACTGCCCGAGGGCCCCATGCCACTAAGGGGCCCAATCAGGGTTGCCAGCCTCAATAAAACCAGGGACAGTATGTAAAAATCTGTGTTTTTTTAAAAATCCCAAGATTATAGCTGCCCCGCCTCTCCAGTACCTTTTCAGTGTGTATGTGTATTCTGTGTGTGTATACTGTATGTGTGTGTGTATACTGTGTGGCCCCATAATCTATTGCCTGGGGGCCCCATAATCTCCTATTGCCTGGGGGCCCCATAATCTCCTATTGCCCGGAGGCCCCATAATCTTCTCCTATTGCCCGGGGGCCCCATAATCTCCTATTGCCCAGAGGCCCCATGAGTTGTCAGTCCGCCCCTGGTTATATTCCTTATTGCTTCATTAAATTAATCCATAAGAAACTGGTTTGTAATTACCTTGTTTCTTAATGAAGATAATTAATGCTCTGAGAAGGATGAAAATTGTTCCCAAGCTAAAGTGATACATTATAAAATAAAGGTTCCGGATTCCCTTTGAACAAATCCTATACATCAAACAGAAGCGAATGCCTTTGAGGTGAGGAAATTATTTATTAAATGGTAACCAGCCATTGTTTGTTAATTGTTCAGTTTTGAAACAAAATAAAGACAATGTCCATCAAGATATACCATCTGCTATACTATTTTTATACTATATTTCGAACATTTTTCTTAAGGGAAAGTACAACATAATAAATAGTGAGAACCTATTTTGTGTTTTAATTGCAGCACTGACCTGACCGTATTTTTTGGAATGGAACTTTTTACCATTTTAATAATACATTTTTTTTTTGCATTAACTGTAGACCTTTGTAAATCAATAGGGGTCATTTGCTATAGCGCTGCACACTAATTAGAGCTAATTATTGCTAATTAATACTAAAATTTTAGTGATCACCCTAATAAGCGCTAAAACTGAAATCACTATAGCGCTGGTAAAAAAAATACTCCCAAAATCGAATTTACTATAGCTCCCAGAAAACAGATAGCGCCCAAACCTTTACTCTGCTAGAACCTGGAGTATTGCACATGGAAATGATGTTTAGAGCATGATATGATCCCCTAAATGGTACTGAAATATGTGATGTATTGTTTGAAGATAATCTGCATTTAAACTGTGTGAAAAAGTGATATATACACTGAAAAATCTTTAAAAGTCTGAGAAGATATAAATTCTCCGTCTCTGTACAACTAGGTGCCAGCACAACTGAGCATGCTCTGACATGTAAACTACTCTCATTTTAACTCCCATGCCTTTTTTACAGTACGCTATAGTAAATACCAAAATTAGCGCTGGGCTAAAATGCGTTTTTGAGAGTGAAAATTTGCGCTATATAGCCCCAGAACCACCAAATATTACTGAATAAATCAAGAAGAATAACTCCTGACTAATGTAATTCCACCACCTATATGTCCAGAGAAATGCAGTATTTATGTGTAGGAGGGTTCCACCACCATTGCAAATCGTGTCATAAGTTTTCCATGGGCAAGGACAATAATCAGCCTTAACATTTCCCCACCAGCACTAATTGCAGCCTCTTACCAAGCAAAAACCAACCAATTTTGAGATGGTTCAGCATGCTGACAGCAATCAGTCATACACAGCCTTCAAAACAGATGTCATATGCCAGAAACAGATTGTTTAATGGCTCTCTGACCTTCCACGGTACATCTGCATTGATTAACTTATTTTACCTCCGAGACTTAGGACTGTTGGACAGCACAGAAATGCAGCCTTTATCCATGTGTCAGCACACTGGTTAACTGGCTAACTGGTTAGCACTCCTGCTTAGCAGCCCTGTGGTCAATGGTTCAAATCCTAAGCATGCCACTTCATGTAGAGAAGTGGTTTGTTCTCCCTATGTTGTTAAACATAACTCCTGACTCATGTCCTTCCACAAATTATGTCTAAATGTAGTATTTATGTGTAGGAGGGTTCCATCACCATTGCAAATCATGTCATATGTTTTCCATGGGCAAGGACAATAATCAGCTTTCAAAACATGGAAACCCAAGAAATGACATTATAAATCAGTTCATAAATTATTAGGGTTGTCAGAAAGAGGCCCTTGTCCCCATCAACATGGGGGCAAGGTGCTTTGGGGGCACCCCAAAGTACCCTCCCCATGTTGAGAGAATGTGGCCTGGTATGGTTCAGGAGGAGGGGTGCTGGTCCCCCCATCCTGACCTCCAGGCTCAGATAAGAGTCTGGTATGGATTTTGGGGGGGACCCCACGCCAATTCTTAATTTAATTTTGGCATGGGGTTCCCCTTAAAATCTATGCCAGACCCAAAGGGCCTGGTATGGATTTTGGGGTGGTGGGGTCCCTACGCCAATTTTTTAATTCATTTTGGCATTGAGTTTCCCTTAATATCCACACCAGACTCGAAGGGCCTGGCATGGACTGGGGGGGACCCCATGCCATTTAAAAAAGAAAAATCACAATAGCCAATGCCACATCAACGTGAGCATGGTTGTTTCTCTAATATTAATGGCTCAATTGCTAAACATTATTGTATAGAATAAAAACATCAAACACTAGTAAATGTATATTCTATATATGGCTGTGCTCAGCCCAATAGGCTAGTGGTCAGTGATTTTTACCTTGAAAAACTCAGGCCTTGAAGGACTCATGGGTTCAATTCCTACAGAGGGATACTAAAAGATTGCATTGCTGAAAAATGGCGAATGCCAATTAACGACAGCAGCATATGCTGAAAATAGGCCAAATAGTCACTGCACTTTTGTTTGGTTGATTCTATTATTATTATTATTATTATTCAGGATTTATATAGCGCCAACAGTTCACGCAGCGCTTTACAATATAAAAGGGAGACAATACAGTTATAATACAATACAATAGGATTAAGAGGGCCCTGCTCAGAAGAGCTTACAATCTAATAGGGTGGGGCAGGTGGTACAAAAGGTTGTAACTGTGGGGAATGAGCTGGTGGAAGTGGTAGGAGATTAGTTGGAGACGTGATAGGCTTTCCTGAAGAGATGAGTTTTCAGGGATTGCCTGAAGGTAGCAAGAGTAGGGGATAGCCGGATAGATGGAGGTAGCGAGTTCCAGAGGATGGGAGAGGCTCTGGAGAAATCCTGGAGACGAGCATGGGAGGAGGAGATGAGAGAGCTTGAAAGCAGGAGGTCTTGAGAAGAGCGGAGAGGTCAATTTGGGTGATATTTGGAGACAAGATTGGTGATGTAGCTCGGGGCAGAGTTGTGAATGGCTTTGTATGTTGTGGTTAGAAATTTGAATTTAATTCGCTGGGTGATTGGGAGCCAATGTAGTGATTGAAGTAGAGGGTTGGCAGACACTGAGCGGTTGGTAAGGTGGATAAGTCTGGCAGCAGCATTCATGATAGACTGAAGAGGGGATAGCCTATGGAGCGGTAGGCCAATGAGAAGGGAGTTGCAATAGTCAAGGCGAGAGATAACAAGGGAGTGAATGAGGAGCTTGGTGGTTTCATTTGTTAAAAAAGGGCGAATTTTAGAGATGTTACGGAGGTGAATTCTATTATTTTACCTCTTCAAATGCATGCAATGGTATGTAAATATTCAATAATATTATGGTGTGGAATTCCAAACATCACACACTAGTTAATGGGCAGTTTACATTTTTTGTTGGTTTATTTTAATTTGCTTCTGCACTTGAAAAATAAACACAGCTGGTGGGTGGTAGGTTGGCTGGGATTTGATCCCATAACGTGCTTAGGTGACATCTGAGCAGACCCCCAAGCCATTGTGCTAAGTACTCTGAGGTCTGCATAATAGTGTAGTATGATTAAAGAATGAACATAAATAATTACTGCTTTATAGTCACCTAAATAAAAAAAACATTAAAAAAATATCATATGATAAATATGTAAGTGTAAAGGTGCAATACATGTAGCTTTACAGAATAGCCAACATTAATCTGTAATATTCATTCATAAATGCATTTGTTAGCAAAAGAAAAAAAAAATAGGAATACTAATTGCAATATACAATCAATGGTTACACGAGGTAGAGCACATCTCACATAAAAATGTTTTCTTCACATACATGGATCATGGTTGCAGTGCAGTGCTATATAATAACTTGGTAGAAATTGGCACTTGCATATCGCTGATTAGCGCTGATTCTGAATTTACTAAGGCATGTTCACCGCTAATAGCGAAATTTTTTCACCTAGTTGAACTCTTAATTGCCTGAAATGGGCGCTATTACATGTAATAGTGCCCAGTACTTCCTGGCGTTATAGTAAATCACCCCCCACAGTTTGTTGTAATAAGTTTAGGGCTGTATGGGCATTTCCATCTTATTTATAGAGATTTAACTGATTTTTGAACATTATCAAATTTCAAGTGTTGCAAATGAGATTATTGGAAAGTAGTTTAATCTCTCAGTTGCAAAAAGGTTTAAGCTGTTAACACATGATTGGCATTGGTGGGGGCATTACAATACTATTCATTTTGAATGACACCCCAACATACTTAGTTCATGATTCGTTTTTCAATCATGTTAATACCTTAGGATGATTCACTAAAGGCGTTGAGAATTTGCATATTCACTTCAATTATCCAATCACATAAAAAGCAGATTCCTGTTTACCTGTTTCATCTGCACCTGACGGGATAATTGAAATGAATATTCACAATTTATTATGCAAAAAAGTTCCACTCCTTTAGTACATTTTACCTAAGCAGTGCTATGAGTGAAATTGAGAAATTGAGTTTCACTGGCTATCCTGAGGTTCCAGTGCGTTTAATAATTCCTGTCTTGAAACAAGCATGCTGGCCAGAGAGTTTTATTTTATTTTGACTCCACTTGCTGCATGCTTGTTTGTGGTTGCTTACTTAGCAGGTAATGAACCAAGAGCTATTTTCTCACCAATCTAAGTTTACAGAATATCATAAGAATAATCTGCATTCTTTAACAAGAAAACATATCTTTTATAATAAAAATTAAATTTTTATTATACAAAAATAATACAAAATAAGGATGCTGGTTTAAAACAGAAAAAAAAATCACTAAAAATAGTACAATTGTTTGTATACAGGTTCAAGTTGCCTTCAACAGGTTTAGTGAGTGTTACTCTGAGTGGTGGTTTCATCATGTTTCACTCGTTGCTTCACCAGGAAACCACAATATTCCAAAGAACACTACACAGTAAAGAACATTATTAAATGAGAATATCTATACACAGTTTTTTTCAACATTTGTATTATAATTGTTGTGTGCAATTAAAGCCCACTGCATCTCTCAGAGGAGCAAAGGAGAAAGCTGGCCAGTCTTGTGATCGCAAACTCGGCAGTGAATTTAGGTATTTGCAGCATTTATTTTTATAAATTGCACACAGAGAGGGATACTACAATAGGAGGCAGTGCTGATGGTGTATACAGGTAAGAGTGGCTTACCAATCACTTTAAGTAACACATAACCCATCTGCTAAACTCGTGGGCACCTCCAGCACCACCCTGGGCCTCCAAGGGAGAGAAACCCCCATCAAGCACCCTTAATCCTGTCAATGAGGGTATTTTGATGCTGATATTTTCTAAAAAAATATGCTTTTGGAATATTTTTACATTATTCGTATACTTCCCTATCTCCTCCTGCAGTCCACATTCTGCTCCTCCCCCATTGGCTGTATTGGGGTGCTGATGAAGCAACGATGCTGAAACCACCATTCACAGTAGCACTCATTAAACATGTTGAAGGCACTTGAATCCATATACAAACACGTGTACAACTTTTTCAGTGACTAATTTTCACTATATAAACCAGCATCCTTATTTTGTATTGTTTTTATATAATAAAACTTGATTTTATTGTAAAAACAATGTTTTCCTAATGAAATCCTAAAAGTCTCACTATTTACTGCTTGAATTGTTGATTAATTAATTAGATGTGGTGCTTTTTGGCCTTCTCTCCTCCCTCCATTATTCTGATGATAAAGTAGTATATAAAATATTAATTTGCAAAAAGAAAATGACAATAGTAAATAAACACACAATGACATTTGACAAGAACCTTTTAACTTCTCTCCCCAGCACTTGCTTCAGGTATTTCAGTCCAAATTCCTTTTTATTCTCAACATGGCTCTATTTTTTCCTTCTTCTCTGTCACCCTCACTCTCACTTTGTTCACCTATCATTTGTTCACTTCTCTGGCATCGTCACACTTTGATTTTTCTATTTTCACTCCCCACTTCAGGCCTCATGGGTTCATGCCAGCCCTGGATGGCGCCTTATGGGTTGCCCTCGCCGATCCATCCACCTCAGCTCCTGGGGGGTGGTGCCTCCGAGTGGCCGGCGGTGCACGGCCTTCAGCCACCATCACACAAACCATAGTGCGTAAGCATGTACTTTGTGTGGGGCTCTTCCCATTACCCCACCTCTGTTTCATGTCTGCATTTACTAGACCATTCTTTATTTTTCATCCTAGATAAGACACGCGCTTGCTCCTGACGAGTGGCATCCAGCCACGAAACGCGTAGAGCTACCAATGTCGCGTCTTTCACCAGTGTCATGCAAATTAATATTTGGAGGCTTGTTTTGTAGGCAATACACTATATTGTATGGCTATATATCATTTTCATCTATTGGTGCACTATGGAAAATTGTTGTATTCATACGTATAATTGTTGCTATTATTGCCAATATTTCTTTCTATTTGTGATTGATATTATTATTATATGCATGTTATATTTTTTATGAACTAAATACATTTTCCTAATTGTTCACCAATTTTATTTCTTTGCAATCACGCATTTCATTCAAAGTCCCACTCTTGTTGCTCCTTTCTTTTAGAATAGTATGGGGATGGAAACACATGACCTCATCCGGTCATGGTTTCATTCAAAGTCCCTAATCCCTCTTTTGATAGAACCTTTTAACCACTTGCTGACCCGCCACAGTATACCATGTAACATACATGGACGTTAGGTGCCTGCTCCAGGTTTAGGAGCATGCTGGGCACCCCCCACCATGACCGCCGTGTCTGGTGGATTGTGGATCTCCTGGGCCCATTGATCATGTGTTCACTATGTCAACAAAGCTGTATTAATTCATTAATCGCAGCTGATTGGCCCACAGCTATCACATGGTACATGGGCCAATCACAGCACACTAGTGATCACAGCTGTCGCGAATGGTTAACTCATTTATAACTGTTGAAAACTTTGCTGTGACAATGATCTTCACGTTAACAGCAAACAAAGTATAAAAAAAAATAAAAAAAATAAAAATTCCTGATCACCCCCAGAGTATTACAGTGTGAAGTGGTGAAAATACTGCGCCAAACCTCAAATATAAGCAGCCAACACAACAATCAGACTGATTGTAAATGGTGTATAAAATAAATGTGTAGCGCTAGTGATGTATATAAGTCACAGAAGCCTGGGCAGAATGGAAATCTGAAGGCAAATTGTGCTGTAAATACAATAATATAACACTCAATGGCAAGAGTGTATATAAAAAATACAAAATACAACAAAAACAATTGAATGTGAAAATCCAAAAGCGACTATGTAAGCGATTAGAAAATCGCATATAATCACATAAACTTATATATAAGTGGAAAGATGTAATATTAAGTATAACAGAAATATAAATATTTCTAGTACCAAGGGAAAAGTGCATATAGTGAAATTCAAACATAAGCGAGTAAATAATCACACAAAATCGCATACACTGATATATATATAGCAAGTGTAGTGGATATTCCAATATTATCACATAATGGGTGTATACACTATATGTAATTCTAAATGGAAAAAAAAGGCTTCTATATTAGATAGAAACCATGTAGGTGTATTCTCAGATGTGTCATAAAAATACAGTTACAAAAAAAGTTTGCGGTCCAAGGTAGATATTTGGATCAATAATATAAGTATACCACATATAAGTAGAGACATATATAAAAGTTCTGTATTAAATTCCCACTCGATCAGTGATTGAAGTAACACCCAGGGTAGTGCCTCCACCTTCTGAGAATAGGTGGGGATGGGGTACTGTCAGGAAAGGCACAGCCGTGCAGCTGGAATAGCACAGCAGATGCGCACATTAACGGCGCGTTGGCACGCATGCACGCATGTGCGCGCGCACACACATGCGCCTGCGCGCACACATGCGCCTGTCACCAACATTGGTGCCAAAGGGGCTATTTAAAGTCTGTGCACCAAAGACTCCTTGCTGTTTGGTCTGCAGCTCCTGTGTTTCTGAATCCTGTTATCTGTGCTGACTTCTGATCTTTGACCCGGTTTGCTCTTACTAACCCTGTCTGCTTGATACCCCGACCCCGGATTTGGACTTACCTTCTGCCTGCTGCTCTGCCTGATCCACCTGAATGTTACCGACTCGGCCTGCCTGACTCCCCATCCACTCCTCCTGCCTGCTGCAGTTCTGCCTCTGTGAATCACACCAGTTCCTGTTTCCTCTGCGATCCAGTCTACCACAGTCCTGGTCTTCCCAGCGTTACCAGCCTGCCTGCTGCATTTCCAGCCACAAGCATCCAGCCATACCGATACTGGACTGATCCTAGGCACTCCTGCGTCACCGAGCTTCTGTGGCTGCTGTTACAACCTCAGGGGCCCACAAGCCGGTGCGGCAAGAGAGGCTCTATTCTACATGTCAGGCTCATGATCCAGGTACATGACAGGTACTCTTACCCGAAATGATGGACTCACAGGCCGGTGGCGGTGAGTCAATTGAGCGTGTACCAGAATACGGTGTGGATGAGGTCCAAAGGGCAAGATGTTCAAACTTCTCCCTTGTTGGTCGGTGAAAAACACAGAACACAACTCACCACAGGGATACACTGGACACGGATCAGGATCAAGGGAATAAACACTCGATCTTCTCCTTCAACAATCAATCGACTGTGTTGGAAGCTCCGATCATCAACCGCAATCCTCCAAATAGTGATAATGGTTTCAGAGCATGAAAAAAAGAAAAAAATAACCTCCACATGGTGTAAATCCAACAAAGATTGGAATTTTCTTGAAAATAAAAAGTCCAACATCCAGGCAAGTGGGTGTTAGTATAAAACAGGTTCAATTGAACAGGTAAAAATGAGCAGTAAAAAGTGGCTCAGCAAGCATAGTAATCCTACGTGTTTCATCTGCAAAGACTTCGACTGGGTTATATTATAGTGTTACTATGGTGACACTGAACTGCTCTGATAAAAATATGTAAAAAAAATTGTAAAAAATATTTTAAAAATGAAAAAAAATATTAGAAAAATTGAATAAAAATATTTTTTCCTTTATTTTTAATATTTTGTCAATAGTCAGTGTGCCTGATCAATGCCACATTAGTCATATGATGACGTTGTACTGAACTGGTGACAGTATGTAACAAAAAAGTTATTCAATTTCTTAATTTTCTAAAAATTGTGACAAAAAATTACAACTTCATAAAACTCGCCATGTCTCTTACTAAATGCCTTATAGTTACATAGTAGGTAAAGTTGAATAAAGACAATAGTCCATCCAGTTCAACCTGTGTAGGTGTACGTGTGTCAGTGTCTTTAATCATTTCCCATATCCCTGCATGTTGTGTTTTTTAAGATGCACGTCCAAGAGTTTTTTTAATATCAATACTCTCCACTGAAAACCACCAATTGTGGAAGACAGTTCCACATTCTTATTGCCCTGACAGTGAAAAAAACCCCTGCGCAGTCTAAGGTTAAACTGCTACTCCTCCAATCTCATTGTGTGTCCCCGTGTCCTCTTACAATCCCTGAGACTGAATATTTTTTTTCCTATGCTGGGCTCACCATTGAGGTATTTGTAAATCGCTATCATGTCCCCTCTCAAGTGTCTCTTCTCCAGCAAGATTAAATTTAGTGCTTGTAGTCATTCCTCTTAATTGAGGTCCTCCAATCACCTTATTAATTTAGTTGCCCTTGTTTGGACTCTCTCCAGCTCCAGCACATCCCTTCTGAGGACTGGTGACCAGAACTGGGCGGAATACTCCAGATGTGGCCTAACCAGAGTTTTATAAAGTGGCAGAATTATAGTTTTATCCCTGGCATATATCCTCTTTTGTATGCATGTTAAATTCTGCTGGCTTTGGTAGCTGCAGCTTGACTACTAGAACCCCCAGATATTTTTCAATCCTTGATTCCCCTAGCAGTTCTCCCCCTAGTGAATAGTTTGCATTTATGTTTTTTGCCCTAAGTGCAATCAGAATTTCCGACAACAAATTTTGTTGTCGGAAAATTTTATAGCAAACTCTCAAACTTTGTGTGTCGGAAATTCCGATGGAAAATGTATGATGGAGCCCACACACGGTCGGAATTTCCGAAAACAAGGTCCTATCACACATTTTCCGTCGGAAAATCCGACCGTGTGTACAGATCATAAGTCATCAAAGTTACTCTTGGTGGGCACTGGAACGGGCCCTGCTTTGAAATATTAGATCAAGAATTGTAATTACATGCACCTGTTGAACAGGGGCAGAAAAATTGGACCTTTGGTGGTGGTGGTGGTTTTGCTGGTGCCACAACACTGAAAGTCCTCACAGTTACTCTTGGTGGGCACTGGAACGGGCCCTGCTGTGAAATATTAGATCAAGAATTGTAATTACATGTCCCTGTTGAACAGGGATAGAAAAATTGGGCCTTAGGCACTGGTGCTGGTGCCACAACACTGCAACCCCTCAAAGATACTCTAGTTGGAGCGCAGGATCGAGCCCTGCTGCAAAGAATTGCATCAAAAATTGTAATTACATGCCCCTGTTAAACAGGGGCTGAAAAATTGGGCCTTAGGCACTGGTGCCACAACACTGCAACCCCTCACAGATACTCTAGTTGGAGCGCAGGAACGAGCCCTGCTGCAAAGAATTACTATAAAAATTGTAATTACACGCCCCTGTTAAACAGGGTCTGAAAAATTGGGCCTTAGGGACTGGTGCCACAACACTACAACCCCTCACAGATACTCTAGATGGAGCGCAGGAACGAGCCCTGCTGCAAAGAATTGCATCAAAAGTTGTAATTACACGCCCCTGTTAAACAGGGGCTGAAAAATTGGGCCTTAGGCACTGGTGCTGGTGCCACAACAATGCAACCCCTCACAGATACTCTAGTTGGAGAGCAGGAACGAGCCCTGCTGCAAAGAATTGCATCAAAAATTGTAATTACATGCCCCTGTTAAACAGGGGCTGAAAAATTGGGCCTTGGCCACTGGTGGCGGCGCCCAGAAACAAAAATATTCTTACAAGCTATCAGCATGATCATTGAGGAGGAAGAGGATAGTCACTCAGCATAACAGGATAGTCACTCAGCATCAGCATAGGCAGGGATCTGACATTTCAAAAAAAATTTATTCGGTTACATCAGCATCAGGTGCTTGGTATTTGGTGGTGATCCAAGACTGATTCATTTTTATGAAGGTCAGTCGATCGACCGAGTCGGTGGACAGGCGCACCCCGTGATCATTACAAAGCCTCCAGCAGCACTGAATGTGTGTTCTGAAAGAACGCTGGATGCAGGACAGGCCAGTAGCTCAATTGCATACTGTGCAAGCTCTGGCCAGTGATCCATTTTCAAGACCCAGTAACCCAGAGGATTTTCGGTGAGAAAGGTGTCCAAGTCAGATCTTGTCCCTAGGTATTCCTGCACCATGTAAAACAGACGCTGGCGATGGTTGCTGGAATTGATCATACCTTGGGGCTGCTGACTAAAAAATTGTCTGAACGCATCAGTCAGATGGCCACCTTCTCCACCGCTCCTTCTTTGACTGACCGAAGCCTCGGCAACACGTTGTCCAGGAACAGGAGTTTGTAACCTCCCAGTCTCTGGACAGACCTTTCTGCAAGGCCTCCCGAAGATGTTTCATCCTCTGCTCCCTCTGCGATGGCAAGATAAGGTCTGCAACCTTACTCTTGTAACGTGGATCAAGGAGGGTTGCCAGCCAGTATTGATCCCTCTCCTTGATACCACGAATACGAGGATCCTTCCACAGGCTTTGCAGGATCAGGGAGGCCATGCAGCGTAGGTTTGCAGAGGCATTCGGTCCGGAGTCCTCTGGGTTACTAAGGACGACATGATCCGCAGCCACCTCCTCCCAGCCACGTACAAGTTCATGGGTTTCTTGGGACTGTAAATGATCTCTTAAAGACTGCTGCTAGCCCCCTCAAATGGTGACAGGACAGTGCATGCATCCCTGATCATGGCCCACTGGCGTGGGGAAAAAAACAAGCTCCCCTGACCCTATCCTGGTGCCATGGCCTGCCTCAGGACATCCTGTAAGCCCGGGTACCTGCCCAAGAACCGCTGCACCACCAAATTAAGGACGTGAGCCAAACAGGGCACATGGGTCAGTTGTCCCTGTCGGAGGGCAGAGAGGAGGTTGGTGCCATTGTTGCAAACCACCATTCCTGGCTTAAGTTGGCATGGCATCAACCACCTCTGAACCTGCTCCTGCAGAGCTGACAGAACCTCTGACTCAGTGTGGCTCCTGTCCCCCAAGCACACCAGCTCAAGCACCGCATGGCATCTTTTGGCCTGCGTACTTGCGTAGGCCCTTGAACGCCTATGGAGCACCGCTGGTTCCAAGGACAAAGCACAGGAAGAGGCCATGGAGGAAGAAGAAGAGGAAGGGGTGGAGGAGAGAGGTGTGTCAGAATCACCAGTAGTGGCATTTTGGAGGCGTGGTGGCGGAACAACCTCCAACACTACTGCACCTTGTCCTGCATCCTTCCCAGCTGCCAGCAGAGTCACCCAATGCACGGTGAAACTTAGGTAACATCCCTGTCCATGCCTGCTGGACCATGAGTGCACCTGCGAGTGCACGTAGGTCTGCGAGTGCACGTAGGTCTGCGAGTGGTCTGCGAGTGCACGTAGGTCTGCGAGTGCACGTAGGTCTGCGAGTGGTCTGCGAGTGCACGTAGGTCTGTGAGTGCACGTAGGTCTGTGAGTGGCCTGCGAGTGCACGTAGGTCTGCTAGTGGCCTGCGAGTGCACGTAGGTCTGCGAGTGCACGTAGGTCTGCGAGTACCTGTGTATTGTCTTGTTGTGTACCTGTGTATTGTCTTAAGTATTAGTGCCAGGAAGCTAGCTGTTAGGTAATTTGGACAGGGTATAATCCCCAATCCTCACCAAATTTAATAGGTATGATGCCCGGCGGGTGTGGAGAGGCGACTCTTTGTACATCTTGCTGCATGTATGCGTTCCTTGATCATCCGATCAAGGGCGAATACTGCTGTGCAAAATGTAAGCACATTGTTTCCCTGGAAGCCCAGGTTCTGAATCTAGGGAAGCACTGAGAAGTCCCTCCATACTAAAGGAGAGCCAGGAACGTACGCGGCAGGGGCCTGGAGGGGCCAGAACAGAGGCAGGTGGAGACAAAGAGGTGCAGGCACTAGCAAAGAGTAGATGGGTGACAGTCAGGAAGGGTAGAGGGGGAAGTGCCAGGGAGGCCGGACTGGAGCATCCCAATAAGTACGCTCCATTGAGTGAAATTGGTGAAACCAGTCAAGGACCAGCACTGCTGGAGCTGAGGGACTCTCCTAGCTGCCAGGGGAAGAACTCCTCCAGTGAGAGTGGGGGGGACAGCAAAGGGAAAGGAAAGACAAATTCTGGTGGTAGGGGACTCAATTCTTAGAAGGACAGAGAGGGCAATCTGTAGCCAAGACCTGAAGCACCGAACAGTATGTTGTCTACCGGGCGCTTGGGTTCAGCACATCAGGGATCTTGTGGACAGATTACTGGGAGGGGCTGGGGAAGACCCAGCTGTCATGGTGCATGTTGGCACCAATGACAAAGTCAGAGGCAGATGGAGTGTCCTAAAGAACGATTTTAGGGACTTAGGAGCTAAATTGAGGAAAAGGACCTCCAAGATAGTATTCTCAGGAATACTACCGGTACATCGAGCCACACCAGAAAGGCAAAGGGAGATTAGGGAAGTAAACAAGTGGCTGAAGAGCTGGTGTAGTAAGGAGGGGTTTGGGTTCCTGGAGGACTGGGCCGACTTCTCAGTCGATAACCGGTACTATAGAAGGGACGGACTGCACCTAAATGAGGAGGGTGCAAATCTGCTGGGAATGAAGATGGCCAAAAAGTTAGAGGGGTTTTTAAACTTAGCGATGGGGGGAGGGTCCAAAGGTAGAGATAGTCAGCATGGAAGATATTCCAGAGGGTAGTATTGGGGGCATTAGTGGTAGGTTGACCAAAGCACAAGAGCACAAGGGAAGTATAGTAGCAAGTCCTAGTTGCAATCTCGAAACACCCAATACGAGGACAATATGCGACCGGTCTAAACTATGTGGCATGTTCACCAATGCCAGGAGCACGGCGGACAAGATGGGTGAACTAGAGATACTGTTGTACGAGGAGGATTTGGATTTTGTGGGAATTTCAGAGACCTGGGTCAACAGCTCTCATGATTGGCTGGCAAACATTCAAGGGTATACCCTTTACCGCAAGGATAGAGAGGGTAAAAAAGAGGGAGGGGTATGCCTATATATCAAGAATAATGTACAAGTGAATGTGAGAGATGACATCACTGAGGGAGCTAGGGAGGAGGTGGAATCCTTATGGGTAGAGCTCCAAAGAGATGAAGCTAAGGGGAAAATAATACTGGGAGTATGCTATAGGTCCCCTAACCTGAGGGAGGAAGTGGAGACAGATCTCCTATCACAATTTGGATTAGCAGCAAGGATGGGAAGTGTTATCATAATGGGGGATTTTAACTATCCAGAAATAGACTGGGCGGAAGGAACTGCGCATTCATTTAAGGCTCGCTAGTTCCTTAATGTCTTGCAGGACAATTTTATGGGTCAGATGATAGACGTACCAACTAGAAATAAAACATTACTGGATCTACTGATTACCAACAATACAGACCTGATCACGGATGTGGAAATACGGGGCAATTTAGATAACAGCGATCACAGGTCAGTTAGTTTCAGTATAAATCACACAAATAGGAAACATAAAGGGAATACAAAGACACTGAATTTCAAAAGAGCCAACTTCCCTAAACTACAAACCTTGCTAAAAGGCATAAATTGGGATAAAATATTAGGAACAAAGAATACGGAGGAGAGATGGGTTTGCTTTAAGAGTATATTAAATAAGGGCATTAGCCAATGTATCCCATTGGGTAATACATTTAAAAGATCGAACAAAAGTCCTGGATGGCTTAACTCCAATGTAAAAATGCATATAAAAGCAAAGGAGAAGGCCTTCAAAAAATACAAGGTTGAGGGATCATCCTCAGCATTCAGACTTTATAAAGAATGCAACAAGAAATGTAAGGGTGCAATTAGGACAGCTAAGATAGAATATGAAAGACACATAGCGGAGGAGAGCAAAAAAAATCCCAAGAAATTCTTTAAGTATGTAAACAGTAAAAAAATGGAGGACTGACCATATTGGCCCCATAAAGAATGAGGAAGGACATCTGGTTACAAAGGATGGGGAGATGGCGAAGGTATTGAATTTATTCTTCTCCTCAGTCTTCACGAGTGAATTGGAGGGCTTCAGTAACCAAAACTGCAGTGTTTATCCTCATGACACAACACAGGAAGCACCTCCATGGTTAACAGAGGACAGAATTAAAATTAGACTTTAGAAACTTAACATTAATAAATCACCGGGACCTGGGGTACTTAGGGAACTCAGTCAAGTCATTGCCAGACCGTTGTTCCTAATTTTTACAGACAGTCTACTGACTGGAATGGTACCAGCTGATTGGAAAAAAGCCAATGTAGCACCAATATTTAAAAAGGGCACAAAATACATCCCTGGGAATTACAGACCAGTTAGCCTAACATCAATAGTATGTAAACTCTTGGAGGGGGTGATAAGGGACTATATACAAGATTTTAGTAATGAGAACCGTATCATTAGCAGTAATCAGCATGGATTCATGAAGAATCGTTCTTGCCAAACCAATCTATTAACCTTCTATGAGGAGGTGAGTTGCCATCTAGATAAAGAAAGGCCCGTAGACGTGGTGTATCTGGATTTTGCGAAAGCATTTGGCACAGTTCCCCATAAACGTTTACTGTACAAAATAAAGTCCGTTGGCATGGACCATATGGTGAGTACATGGATTGAAAACTGGCTACAAGGGCGAGTTCAGAGGGTGGTGATAAATGGGGAGTACTCGGAATGGTCAGGAGTGGGTAGTGGGGTTCCCCAGGGTTCTGTGCTGGAATCAATCCTATTTAATTTGTTCATAAACGACCTGGAGGATGGGATAAACAGTTCAATCTCTGTATTTGCAGACGATACTAAGCTAAGCAGGGCAATAACTTCTCAGCAGGATGTGGAAACCTTGCAAAAAGATCTGAACAAATTAATGGGGTGGGTAACTACATGGCAGATGAGGTTCAATGTAGAAAAATGTAAAATAATGCATTTGGGTGGCAAAAATATGAATGCAATCTATACACTGGGGGGAGAACCTCTGGGGGAATCTAGGATGGAAAAGGGCCTGGGGGTCCTAGTAGATGATAGGCTCAGCAATGGCATGCAATGCCAATCTGCTGCTAACAAAGCAAACAGAATATTGGCATGCATTAAAAAGGGGATCAACTCCAGAGATAAAACGATAATTCTCCCACTCTACAAGACTCTTGCCCGGCCGCACCTAGAGTATGCTGTCCAGTTCTGGGCACCAGTCCTCAGGAAGGATGTACTGGAAATAGAGCGAGTACAAAGAAGGGCAACAAAGCTAATAAAGGGTCTGGAGGATCTTAGTTATGAGGAAAGGTTGTGAGCACTGAACTTATTCTCTCTGGAGAAGAGACGCTTGAGAGGGGATATGATTTCAATATACAAATACCGTACTGGTGACCCTACAATAGAAATAAAACTTTTTCGCAGAAGAGAGTTTAACAAGACTCATGGAAACTCATTAAAATTAGAAGAAAAGAGGTTTAACCTTAAACTACGTAGAGGGTTCTTTACTGTAAGAGTGGCAAGGATGTGGAATTTCCTTCCACAGGCGGTGGTCTCAGTGGGGAGCATCGATAGTTTCAAGAAACTATTAGATAAGCACCTAAATGAACGCAACATACAGGGATATACAATGTAATACTGACACATAATCACACATAGGTTGTACTTGATGACTTGTGTCTTTTTTCAACCTTGCCTACTATGTAACTATGTAACTATATAAGTCAACGGTAATATGCACCTTACCGATGACTGCCTTGTCCAGCGAGGCCAAGACATTGCCTTCCACATGCCGGTAGAGAGCCGGAATCACCTTCCATGAGAAAAAGTGGCATTTGGGAACCTGCCACTGAGGAACCCCACATTCCACAAACTCACGGAAGGGGGCAGAGTCTACCAACTGAAAAGGTAGCAGTTGAAGTGCTAGAAATTTTGACAAGCTAGCATTCAACCGCTGGGCATGTGGATGGCTGGGAGTGAACTTCTTTCTGTGGTGCAGCAGCTGGGGCAGGGAAATTTGCCTGGTACAATCTGACGTCGGTGTGCCGCAGGTACTTGGCTGTGACACACTTAATTCTACACCTTCATTCCTCTCAGTGCAGGTCTCAGAGCGGACTGAAGGTATAGTGGGGTGTGAGATCCCAGATGATGAGGAGCAAGGAGAGGTCCTCTTTGTTCTTTGGTGTGGGTCTTTAAGGTACACTTGCCAACGAACTGCATGGCAGGTCAACATATGTCTGGTCAAGCATGTGGTGCTCAAGCGGGAGATGTTTTGGCCACGCGAGATATGCTTGAGACATATGTTGCAAATAGCTGCAGTGCGATCTGATGCACTCGTCTCAAAAAATGCCCACACCAAAGTACTTTGAAATAACATGCAGAGACAGCAGCACCCTGCACATGCGGAGCTCTGCGGTGTGATGCAGTCAGTGTGCTGCGCTTAGGCTGGCCCCTGGAGGGCATCCTGCCTCGTTGGTGATGTGCCTCATCCTCCTCCTCCTCCTCTCTCCTATCAGGCACTCACGTGGAGTCAGTGACCTCATCATCCTCTCCCTCCTCATCACTGGAGCAAACCTGGCAGTATGCTGCAGCAGGGGGAACATGACTGCCAGATTGCTGTCCTTCTTGGGCACCCACTCTGTCTGGGCTCACTTGACTGCCTTCCTCTAGCTGAGTTCCATCATCGGAGCCTTCAAAATGCTGGGCATCCTCCTGGAGCATGTACCCAACACTGTGGTCAAGCAGTTCGGGGGACTCCTCAGGAGGACATGGTGGGGCTAGAGAAGGAGTCACTGATGCCATTGAGCCGAGGGAAGAGGCCGCGTTGGTAGTTGCTTTGCCAGACAAAGTAACCTGAGCCTGGGTAAGAGAGGATGAGGAGGATGAGGATGACTCGGTCATCCACTCAACCAAGTCTTCCGCATGTTGCGGCTCAACACGGCCAGCTGCCGAAAAAAAGGCCAAGTGTGTCCCCCGGCTATGTGCTGATGAGGATGCACCGTGTCCATGACCAGCACTGTTTCCTCTAGACACAGAGCCTGCTTGCCCTCTTTTATTGGCTTGTGACTGTCTGCCTCTCCTTGTTGCCTTCCAGACATACTATTGGCCTGCAGTGAGATGTAGCTGCACAAAACTGGGATGTATATATATACAGATTATACTGCAGCTAGCAGAATCAACTGCCTGCCTGTAGTATTATTAGTATGAGAACACCTGCACTTGTCTTCTGGTAGCTATACTGTAGGTGCAACTGTGCAGGGTACACAGTACAGTAACTGGAAATACGTCAAGAGCCTACACAAGCACCTGGCTTCAGGTAGTTATACTATAGGTGCAACTGTGCAGGGTACACAGTACAGTAACTGGAAATACATCAAGAGCCCACACAAGCACCTGGCTTCAGGTAGCTATACTGTAGGTGCAACTGTGCAGGGTACACAGTACAATAACTGGAAATATGTCAAGAGCCTACACAAGCACCTGGCTTCAGGTAGTTATACTGTAGGTGTAACTGTGCAGGGTACACAGTACAGTAACTTGAAATACATCAAGAGCCTACACAAGCACCTGGCTTCAGGTAGTTATACCGTAGGTGCAATTGCAGGGTACACAGTATAGTAACTGGAAATATGTCAAGAGCCTACACAAGCACCTGGCTTCAGGTAGTTATACTGTAGGTGCAACTGTGCAGGGTACACAGTACAGTAACTGGAAATACGTCAAGAGCCTATACAAGCACCTGGCTTCAGGTAGTTATACTGTAGGTGCAACTGTGCAGGGTACACAGTACAGTAACTGGAAATACGTCAAGAGCCTACACAAGCACCTGGCTTCAGGTAGTTATACTGTAGGTGCAACTGTGCAGGGTACACAGTACAGTAACTGGAAATACGTCAAGAGCCCACACAAGCACCTGGCTTCAGGTATCTACACTGTAGGTGTAACTGTGCAGGGTACACAGTACAGTAACTGGAAATACGTCAAGAGCCTACACAAGCACCTGGCTTCAGGTAGTTATACTGTAGGAGCACTGTGCAGGGTACACAGTACAGTAACTGGAAATACGTCAAGAGCCTACACAAGCACCTGGCTTCAGGTAGTTATACTGTAGGTGCAACTGTGCAGAGTACACAGTACAGTAACTGGAAATACATCAAGACCCCACACAAGCACCTGGCTTCAGGTAGTTATACTGTAGGTGCAACTGTGCAGGGTACACAGTATAGTAACTGGAAATATGTCAAGAGCCTACACAAGCTCCTGGCTTCAGGTAGTTATACTGTAGGTGTAACTGTGCAGGGTACACAGTACAGTAACTGGAAATACGTCAAGATCCTACACAAGCACCTGGCTTCAGGTAGTTATACTGTAGGTGCAACTGCTGGGTACACAGTAAAGTAACTGGAAATACGTCAAGAGCCTACATAAGCACCTGGCTTCAGGTAGTTATACTGTAGGTGCAACTGTGCAGGGTACACAGTACAGTAACTGGAAATACGTCAAGAGCCTACACAAGCACCTGGCTTCAGGTAGTTATACTGTAATTGCAACTGCAGGGTACACAGTAAAGTAACTGGAAATACGTCAAGAGCCTACACAAGCACCTGGCTTCAGGTAGTTATACTGTAGGTGCAACTGTGCAGGGTACACAGTACAGTAACTGGAAATACGTCAAGAGCCTACACAAGCACCTGGCTTCAGGTAGTTATACTGTAGGTGCAACTGTGCAGGGTACACAGTACAGTAACTGGAAATACGTCAAGAGCCTACACAAGCACCTGGCTTCAGGTAGTTATACTGTAGGTGCAACTGTGCAGGGTACACAGTACAGTAACTGGAAATACGTCAAGAGCCTACACAAGCACCTGGCTTCAGGTAGTTATACTGTAGGTGTAACTGTGCAGGGTACACAGTACAGTAACTGGAAATACGTCAAGAGCCTACACAAGCACCTGGCTTAAGGTAGTTATACTGTAGGTGCAACTGCAGGGTACACAGTAAAGTAACTGGAAATATGTCAAGAGCCTGCACAAGCACCTGGCTTCAGGTAGTTATACTGTAGGTGCAACTGTGCAGGGTACACAGTACAGTAACTGGAAATACGTCAAGAGCCTACACAAGCACCTGGCTTCAGGTAGTTATACTGTAGGTGCAACTGTGCAGGGTACACAGTACAGTAACTGGAAATACGTCAAGAGCCTACACAAGCACCTGGCTTCAGGTAGTTATACTGTAGGTGCAACTGTGCAGGGTACACAGTACAGTAACTGGAAATACGTTAAGAGCCCACACAAGCAACTGGCTTCAGGTAGCTATACTGTAGGTGCAACTGTGCAGGGTACATAGTACAGTAACTGGAAATACTGTAAAAACACCTGCCTGCCTGTCAGTATATTAGGAAGAGAATAACAGGATCTAGCTAAACTGAATACAGTGTATATATATATATATATATATATATATATATATATATATATATATATATATATATATATACACACAACATCTGGGATGCATATATATATACAATACACTGCAAGTGCAGCTAACTGACTCGACCTGCCTACTCTATCTAACTTAAATCAAATCACACTGTCTCTCTGTCTATCTATCTCTCTCCACCGTAAACACTACACAGGGCCCACGTGCAGGCAACCTTATATAGTGTGGGGCGTGTACTAAACCCCCCTGAGCCATAATTGGCCAAAGCCTCCCTGGCTTTGGCCAATTATGGCTCTCTGTACATACGGCGCTGTGATTGGCCAAGCATGCGTGTCATAGTGCATGCTTGGCCAATCATCAGCCAGCAATGCACTGCGATGCCGCAGTGAATTATGGGCTGTGACGAGCCACTTGAATTTGGGGCGAACGGCCCATAACGTTCGTAATTCGACGAACGACCGAACACACGATGTTCGAGTCGAACATGCGTTCGACTCGAACACAAAGCTCATCCCTAATCACCACCCTTTGAACATGCCCGTGTAACCAGTTTTCTATCCAAGAACAAACCTTATGGTCCATGCCTGCATACCACAGCTTGTAGATTAAGCATTCAGGCAACTACGGACTCTTGTGATACGGCAAAGACTCACATAAACATATGTTTAAAAAAGTATAAATTTATTAAGACAACAATATCATTTTAAAAAGGTCCTATGAGGAGAAAATATACAATACACAGTATTAGTTCTCTGAAGAGGAACTAGACAGTTAGATGTGTATCCATCCACCAAAGGGACCATGGATCTCGTCCCATGTCAGTTCAACCTCGACATGTTTTGGGGTGTTAAGAAAAAAAGGGACCTATGGCTCATCCATTTTAGTCCAGATCTGATGGGAATGAATTGGCCTAAAAAATTGAATACCCGGTTCAAGGATCTGTTTACACCGTCACCCTGAGGTATACAGCGCAATAAGCCGAACCTCCAGGGGTGGTAGTGCTCTGAATAATAAAGCACACACAAGAAAAACGGGAGAAGCCCAAAAGTTATTCATCAAAGAGGACAGACCGGTGAAAACGAAATATCTTTATTGATAATCCACAAAGACCTGTAATAAATATCTACAGTGTATGCATACTACACCCACCTCCAACACATATGTTAAAATTAAGACCGAAGTCTTAATGGGACACAGGTGGCCACCACACCCAATACAAACACCTCATGCACACCTCACACACAAACACTTGAATAACCTTGAACCAGATCTGAAACTAATTCATATGGTAGTCAATCGTTACTAATTCACAGAGTGAAATATGAAATGAAAGGTTCCATAATAAGACTGGGTTGAGCGCTTAACTAAATACTCCAATGTGGATATAAAGTGCTTGTGCTTCTTGAGGTATGGAGAAATTTCCCTCGAATGTCAGGAAAGCAAATGATACAATAGTTCTTAGCCAACGGGATATATATCAGAGGACAGATGTAAGAGGGAATCAGTGGTCATGGACTAATAAACGTAAAGGTGACACCAAACAAGGGAAACAAGCGGAATATGCTATGAGTGAAGCTCCCCTTCTGATGCATGGGGTAGGATACAGCTCACCGTTTGACGTCTTGTGTATGGAGTCGTTTCCCTATTTGAATCAAGTCCAACAATAGCCCCACCGTCTCAAAGACAAGACTGGAGTCCAGATCATGAATGTCGGCTCAAGTTAGTCCTCACCAATGTATGGCAGTTTGTAATATAATCCATCGTTCAATGACTTCCAGTATCCCGTGGCTGTATGATGAACCATGGACCAAGATAGCTGTACAGCTGGTTCACGCCAACTAGCGAGGTGGTGGCTAGCCGCGGCTTGAGGTGAATAGAGGTGGATCATTGTGTGTGATGAAAATCACCGTGCCCCCACCACAAACAACATTATGACGCTTCTTACGCGTTTCGCTTGAGACCAAGCTTCTTCAGAGCATCCCCTCTTACATCTGTCCTCTGATATATATCCCGTTGGCTAAGAACTATTGTATCATTTGCTTTACTGACATTCGAGGGAAATTTCTCCATACCTCAAGAAGCACAAGCACTTTATATCCACATTGGAGTATTTAGTTGAGCGCTCAACCCAGTCACATTATGGAACCATTCATTTCATATTTCACTCTGTGAATTAGTAACGATTGACTACCATATGAATTAGTTCAAGATCTGGTTCAAGGTTATTCAAGTGTTTGTGTGTGAGGTGTACATGAGGTGTTTGTATCGGGTGTGGTGGCCACCTGTGTCCCATTAAGACTTCGGACTTAATTTTAACATATGTGTTCGAGGTGGGTGTAGTATGCATACACTGTATAAATTTATTACAGGTATATTTGTGGATTATCAATAAAGATATTTAGTTTTCACCAATCTGTCCTCTTTGATGAATAACTTTTGGGCTTCTCCCGTTTTTTTTATGTTTTGCGGTGTGACCGCTTCTTCAGGAGTATGCTTCAGAAGATAATATATGTAGATATCTCTACAAAAAATAGACAGTATATAATCAAACTTCAAGGACAAACAACACACATATAGATACTAAAGATGGCATGGATTAGAACATGGAAACAAGGGCCAACTCAGATCTGCCATAGAAATGGACTGGTTCAAAATCCAGCGAACAAAAATGATACTATAAAGTATAATGTAATTCCCCAAGCATACATATTCCCATGTAGAGTGAAAAAAGGAGCTCACCAGGACTGGACCAGACCAAACCACCAGGGCATCTACAAGCCCCTAAAGGCCTCCGGGGCGAGTGTGAGAGCCAGGTCAGGATATACAAATAGACAATGAACTGTCAAGGATAAATAAAGAAAAAGAATTGTACATAAGTGAAATAGCAAAAGAGATTGCTGGTAGGATATACCTGCAATCTATATACTGGGTATGCCGTAATCGGTCATACTCAGACAAGGTAAAAATATGCATATATCCATGTCACAAACAGTACACACCTGTCAAATTTTTGATAGATGATTAGATGGCATTGAGGCTTAGACAAACGGATTTCACTAGAGTGGCACTCAGCAGCTTGGTAATGTCAAAGAAACTGAGAAAAAAAATAATTTATAGAGCATGCGCAGCTTCTGAACATGGCGGACGTGTGAGACTCATGCTCCATCCTCCATCACCACTCCGGGACTCCCACCACCCGATCTACAGCACTGATAGCCACGGGAGTCACACTCACGCCACATCCGTGCACCCCATGGGCAAAATTGGAGACCAGAGACACAACTACGCCGCAGTTTTTCAGCCTCGAGCCTACTCCAGCATGGACCACTGCCTCCATAGGCCCGCATCTGCGGCCTCGAGTACCCAGGAGGTCGCGCTGGATCCACCGGAGCTCCAGGAGCTAGAGACAGGTACCCTCTTTGATACACCCCACACCCCAGCACAGGGGTCCTCCCCCCCACTGACAGCAGCAATCCTGGATGCCAAATTGCAATCCCTGCTGCAGGCTCTCACCCATAACATTGCACAAGAGGAGGGGAAACTAGCCAAGGAGCTGAGAGGGAAAATAGTAAAATGAGGGAATGCACTGAGACCCTAGAGACAAAGTTTGATGAACTTATACAGTATGTACATGTTCTGGAGGAGGACAATGCTGGAGCCACCCGGCTCCAAGCCCAGCAGGAGGACCTGGAAAATAGAGAACGCAGATAAAACAGAGGTATTCCAAAAACAGTGGAAGATCTACGCCAATACCCTGTAAGCCTGTTTATTATTGTAGCTCCCAAAATCCCTGACATTGATTGGCGTCTGGACAGAGCTCACAGATAGCTTGCTCCTAAACCACCAGCAGAAGCCAACCCAAGGGATGTGATAGTCCGATTTCATTACTATGACAGCAAAGAAGCCACCCACAATAAATCCAGGCTTGACTTCAAAGGATCCAGAATCCAGATCTTCAGTGACCTTTCTCCCATAACACTGGCTAAAGGAGAAATCTTTGCTGGTGACATTGCACCTCCAGACTCACAAAGTAACATACCATTGGGGATTCCCCTTTTGCCGCTCTGCCTCCCGAAATGGCATACAGTACTCCCTACGTGACCTTCAGGAAAGTGACTCCTTCCTGCGCAACTTGGGCCTGCCACCCCTCCATGATAAGGACCCTGTGCCACTCCCCGCCACTCCCAGGCCACTGACAGCCCCGAGTTGCATCTGGACCCCGGTGAGACAGAAGCAACACAAGTCCACCTTCACACCTCAGAGACGCCCTCTCTCCAGTTTCCCAACCTGAGGACCATTGATGCATACTCTAGCTGAGAGCTTTATTGTTACCTGGCCCTTGATGTTTATGTATGGCCAGTACCCCCCTTAGGGGGCCCATTCACCCCTGCCCTTGGGGTGCGTTGACTGTTGCGCTTATTACACCCTGGTTCGAAGTTTTGTGTTACCAGCTGCTCACAGTTTTTCTTTGTTCCAGGTTTTTTTACCTGGAAGGAGAACCCTCCTTCCCCCATTTTTGGAGACCCTCATGTGCCTCTCCCTTACCCACAGCTGTGGCCTGGGCTTCCTGGAGACACCTTGCCTTCCAGGTTTCATTTTGGATAAAATGATAATTTTTCTGTGTTTTTTTTTATTGTTGTTATTTTTGTTCATTTCTCTTTTATGTTTTTCTCAAGTCTTTTTTTTTTGACCTGAGGTTACTACATTCCATTGATATAGTATATTCATGCTACAATGCTGCTGACATTTACAGTTTCACTATGACACTTTATATTTTCTCTATGTCATACACACCATGGAACTTTCCACCGGATGTCTATTACATAATTTACCATATTCTTCCCCAACAACTCATGTTATTATGGCGTTGAAATTTTTTACTTGTAATATCAAAGGCTTAAATTCTGTTCAGAAGAGATATAAGGCTTTGAAAGAGTTTAAATCTTCCAAGGTTGACGTTATTTTGATCCAGGAGACACACTTCCACCCTGAGGGTTCCTTCAAATTTGCCAGCAAAAATTTCCTGACCACTTTTATGGCTTCCGACTCATCTGGGAAGGCAGGTGTGGCGATCTTGATTAATCGCTCATGTCATTTACGTATCAAATCCTCGCACTTGGACCCCCATAGCAGATTTATTGTCTTTGATTGTTCGTTCCTAACCCGCTCTCTCACTTTAGTGAATGTCTATGCTCCTAACTCTGGCCAGGTTCAATTTTTATCAGATTTTCCCAACCCTTTATGGTTATAGGTGGAGACTTGACCATGTCACCTAACAGAGACAGACGAATTCTGTTTCCCTCCACATCTTCCACTAACGCCGATAGACTTTCCAAATCCTTCCGTAAACTTATAAGGGCCCATAACCTCCTGGATATCTGGAGAATTAAACACCCCATGCATAGGCAATACACATTCTACTCTCACCCCCATAAGCTTTACTCCAGGCTAGATCATTTTTTCGTCTCCACTCCTCTTTTGACATCCATGGCATCCTCAGAAATAAATTGTCTCATGGTCAGATCACTCCTCAGTACATTTAGATATCACTCTGTCCTCAGCTGCACCCAGGACATGTCACTGGAGACTCAACGAGTCCCTACTGCACATGCCAGAAACTATGCCTAACATGCCTATCGAACAGTCTGACTGATTATTTTCAACTCAACGCGAACACTGTCCCTGAGGCCTCCCCCCCTGTGGGAGGTACACAAAGCCGTATTCCGTGGGCACTGCATTTCTACAGGGACTTGTCTGAAAAGAGATGCAGCTTTTCAACGTTCCTCTCTCTTGTCTAAACTTTGCAAGGCTGAGGGACTCTTAATGGCTTCCCCCACAGTGGCTAGGCTCTGTACCGTTATCTTTTTCCGTAACCAAATAGGTCCCTAAACATGAAAAAAATAGACAAATCCCTTCTGTGGTCTAAACAGAAATTTTATGAATTCTCAAATAAACCACATGGAATGTTGGTTAAAAAATAAAAGCCTCGCCCCTTTCATTCTATTCCAGATTCTCTCACGCAGTCCAATGGCACCCCTACCTACTGTCCTCTCACTATGTCCAAAGTATTTGGGGACTTCTATCATAAACTATATAACTGCCTACAAACAGACCCCAATTGCCAATTCACAAAAAAATTGAATCTTTTTGATTCCCTACACCTACCTAAGCTCTCTCCTGACCACCTTTGTGGTCCTTCGAATTCTTAGCCCACATCTGATTTCATTATGCGCTTCGTTGCTCAAAGGCACTGAACCTCATTCCCAATTCCTTCATGCCCACATAACCATAATTCCTAAACCTGGTAAAGACCTCTCCCTCCCAGACAATTACAGACCTATTGCTTTGCTCAACTCTGACTACAAGATATTTACAAAAATTTTGGCCAACAGATTATCCCGCATAATCCCTACCCTCATACATAAGGACCAGGTGGGCTTTGTACCAGCCAGACACGCGGGGGACAATACTAGACGCACCATTGACCTTATTGACTTGCTAAACAAGACAACCCACCCTGCTCTAATACTAAGTCTCGAAGCACAAAAAGCATTTGATCGGCTTAGTTGGCCCTTCATGTTTGCCACCCAGATATGGATTTCAAAGTCCCTTTGTGGCAGCACTACATGCCTTATACTCCCAACCCTCCTCCCAAGTCCTATTTATCACCGTCCTTCTCCCTAAGTAACGGCAATAGGCAGGGCTGCCCATTATCCCCCTACTCTCTAGTCTATGTTTAGAGCCTTTAGCTAAAGCCATTCGCACCCACCTTGACATCCGCGGGGTCTCGTTACGCCAAAGGGAATATAGACTTCCCTTGTTCACCGACAACATTCTATTGACATTGACCAACCCTCACACATCCCTCCCAAACCTCCATGACTTGCTACATATCCCACCCCCACTCCTTACCACCCTACAAAGAAACTATTCCTACCATTGGTGCCCACACTCCCTTAAATACCTAAGAATAAATCTCACCTCTTCTTCTCACCTCTTCTTATTCCTCCCTCTACCAGGCTAACTTTCCCCCACTCTTCCGTGACATTGACCGACTCTTGCGACAATGGGACGCTTTCCCCCATCTCTCCTGGGCTGAGTCAATGTCCTGAAGATGTCCATCTTACTGAGGCTACTTTACCTGTTTGAAACTCTACCTGTCCCTATCCCTATGTCACAGCTCAAAGCTACACAAAGATCATTCCTTAACTTTATATGAAATAACAAAATCCACCAAATCGCCGGCTCGGTTTTGTTAGCTCCTCGCCTTTGAGGTGGCATGGGAGCTCCAGACCTTATCAAATACTGTTTTGCCACCCACCTCAAGCCAATTACTGCATGGTCCACCAGGATGGTGACCAGCATTTGATCTGAGACAGAAATGAGCATAACAAGCCCAGTTCACCAATGCTCCATGATTTGGTTGAGTCTGGAAGATGTTATTCACCCTCTCTATATGGCAGAAATGCTCCCGACGCTTCTCTCTCTCCTCCCCATGCCCACCCTTGTTAAATGTGCTCTTTAATCCCGAGATCCCAGACAGTCTATCCTACATACAAATGCTACCTTGGACACAAGCTGGAATTTTTCAACTCTGGAGCATAGTACACCCACTCACCCTCACTCTCCTGCCATTTGTGGACAAAAAAAAAACATCAGATTCCTAAACAACTATTTTACTCCTACCTCCAATTCAAACACTACTTCTCCTCTAAGTCCCCTACCCTCACATTAGATAAACCTACCCCATTTGAACTTTTATGTTCTCGAGGTCCACATCAAACCCACTTTATTTCAGATATATACAGGTTTCTCCATGAAGCCCATCCGCTCACTAATACACAACACTCATATATGACATAATCTCTCCCCTATCCTGTCCTGACCTGGCCACCTCTGTCTACAACAGTTCACTCTCATCATCACTAGATGCACTTGCGCCTCTAACCACACGCAGAATCAGGCCGACTTTGTCTCTCTTATTAATTCCTTGTCATCCAGTCCCCATCAGCTCTTCTCAACCTTTAACTCTCTGCTTCGTCCCCCACCCCCTCTACCCACTAACTCACTGCCCAAGAGATTGCCAATCACTTCAAAGACATAATCAATGCAATTCGTGAGGACATCTCCACTGTGCGTACGTCTTCCCCACCCAACATACCTTGCCTAGCAGCACATTCAACACTCTCCTCTTTTGAATTGGCTACTACTGAAGAGGTTACAAAACTTTTCTCGGATGCCCACCTAACCAATTGTCCCTTGGATCCTGTTCCCTCACAACTACTACAGTCACCCTCTTTTTCTATCCTATGCTCCCTCACCCATATCTTCAATCTCTCCCTCTCTAGTGGCATCTTCCCCTCCCCTCTAAAACATGCGCAGATCACTCCCATTCTTAAAAAGCTCTCACTGGACCCTACCAACCTGAACAACTTAAGACCCATCTCATTGCTCCCATTCACCTCTAAACTTCTAGAACGCTTAGTCTATAACCGTCTTAGCTCCTACCTCAGTGAAAATAACCTTCTTGACCCCTTACAGTCTGGCTTTTGTTCGCAGCACTCCACGGAAACTGCCTAACTAAAACTCACTAACGGTTTACTAACTGCTAAAACCAACATACTCCTACTACTTGACCTCTCTGCGGCCTTTGATACTGTTGACCACCCGCTCCTTCTCAATAAACTACATTCCCTTGGCCTCCGAGATTCTGCTCTATCCTGGTTCTCTGCCTATTTATCACAGGGCTCCTTCAGTGTCACCTACAATTCTGTCTCCTCCTCTCCATTGCCCCTTTCTGTGGGGGTCCCCCAAGGCTCGGTTCTTGGACCCCTTCTCTTCTCTATCTACACCTCCTCCCTTAGTCACTTAATAACCGCCCACGGCTTCCAATACCACTTATACACTGATGACACCCAAATCTATCTGTCTACTTCTCACCTCACTCCTTCAGTCTCCTCTCGCATTACTAACTTACTAACTGACATATCAGCATGGATGTTGCACCACTTCCTTAAACTAAATCTCTCTAAAACTGAGCTATTAATATTCCCCCCCGCCCGTGCCCCCCTCCATGACTTTTACATCAAAATTAACAATGTAACCATCAGTCCCTCCCCTCACGCCAGGGTACTAGGTGTAATCCTAGACTCTGACTTGTCATTTCAGCCTCAAATCCAATCCAATTCGCCCCTTTTTAACAAATGAAACCACCAAGCTCCTCATTCACTCCCTCGTTATCTCTCGCCTTGACTACTCCCTTTTCATTGGCCTACCTCTCCATAGGCTATCCCCTCTTCAGTCTATCATGAATGCTGCTGCCAGACTTATCCACCTTACCAACCGCTCAGTGTCTGACAACCCTCTACTCCAATCCCTAAACTGGCTCCCAATCACCCAGCGAATTAATTTTAAAATACTAACCACAACATACAAAGCCATTCACAACTCTGCCTCGAGCTACATCACTAATCTTGTCTCCAAATATCACCCAAATCGACCTCTCCACTCTTCTCAAGACCTCGTGCTTTCAAGCTCTCTCATCTCCTAATCCCATGCTCGTCTAAAGGATTTCTCCAGAGCCTCTCCCATCCTCTGGAACTCGCTACCTGCATCTATCCGGCTATCCCCTACTCTTGCTACCTTCAGGCGATCCCTGAAAACTCATCTCTTCAGGAAAGACTATCACGTCTCCAACTAATCTCCTACCACTTCCACCAGCTCATTCTCCACAGTTACAAACTTTTGTACCACTTGCCCAACCCTATTAGATTGTAAGCTCTTCTGAGCAGGGCCCTCTTAATCCTCTTGTATTTTATTGTATTATAACTGTATTGTCTCCCTTTTATATTGTAAAGCGCTGCGTAAACTGTTGGCGCTATATAAATCCTGTATAATAATAATAATGCAGAAATTGTCTCAGGCCACCCAACAACCCACACCCCTTCCTCAATGGCAGAGAATATGGGAGGCTGTTTTCAAGTCATTGAGATGTGTGGAGCAGAGGGAGACAGCTTATAAAAATACTGTTTTTTTGGTATAGAACACCAGAGGTAATTCACAGATATGACTCTAAGGTTTCGAGGGTGTGCTGGAGGTGTCTGGATGACATGACATGACAGGTTCTCAATTCCACATATTCTGGGAGTGCCCCATTATTCAACCATTCTGGGCCTCCATTCAGACTTTCTTACAAGACCTTCTAGAAATATCCCTCCCCCGGACCGGATCCATTACCTATTGGGACTGCCAGCATCTCCAAGCACACCCAGAGACTGGCTGCCTACGTTCTTTTGGCAGCAAGAAGAGCCATTCCTCTAAGATGGTTATCCACCTCACCGCTGTAATGGAAATTTGTAAGTTCTGTATATAATTGTATTGTATTTTGTATGTATTGCACTCTGCCCTCACTGTGCAACAGCACTAATAATGTTTTCAGTAAATATTTACATTCTTTCGAGTCCTGATTAGAATAAGCCTGCCTATGTAACGCCCCTTGTTACGATAAACCTACAATTGTAATATTAATGTGATACCTACGTAATCATGTGCATAAAAACCTTCAATTGCGTCATAATAAAGCAAAACAGTAATTTGAAAAGATGCTGAGCGTATCTTTTGTGTCTGTTCCCTACTGCAGTAGTTATTATTAATTTGGAACCACTAATCAATATGAGGATAGGAGTTGCCTATCATCAATTTAACCAAGTCAGCATGGCGAGCTTTGCCTTAGGAGGGGATTCCAGGTGACCCTGAGTATCCGAAACGAGGAGCTTGAGACGATCCGCGAATTTCTGATAATCAGCCGGCTGAGGTAAGTCTTTTGCTTACATTTGAGTTATCAGACTTCCTTGATCGGTAAGGCATTTTCGGGACAAAGGGTACCTATTTTACTCCCCTTAATCGAACTGTATTGATTGGTGGTTATATGTTATGTTGTCCCTGTCTATTGTCCATTGGAGTGTTATAGATAAGATAGGGAAGAATAGTGCTGTTCACAGGTATATGTAGTAAATCTGCTAGATAAAGTAGTTTAGAGGCAAGAGGGTATAGGCACAAGTAGAGAAGAGAGAAGACTGGCCAGTCATTATGGGCATTGAATTAAGTAAGAGAATGAAGGGTAAGAGACCCTCAAAAATGCCCAGCGCAAGAGGAGCGCTACATAAGGTGCGGTTCCGCCTATACTGAGCCCCTAGATTAATGGTTAGAGTGGACAGGGATCCACAATGGGTAACTGGGTTACCAAAGGCCATAGGGACTAAGAATCATGCAGAGTAAACAGCTAGAGAAACAGCTATCTATGTGAGCAGGATGGATCAAGGGTGACATTAACACTAGACAGAAAGGGACATTTTCATGTTAAGTTGTGGGATGAATTTCGGGTCAGGCACTATAACTATTAGAGTCAGAAACAGAGAAATGAGAGTTAAAACAGAATACTTTATATGTTGTCAGAGAGGGAAGATGGGATGAGCACTCTGGCTGCCCATCTGATCATAGAAGCTAGATATAAAAGATATCTGAACAAAATAAAGAAAGTAGAATTTAGACAGGAAAATATTAATGAGAGTTAAAAGAAAGTGAGAGAGATATTGGTGTATGTGTGTGCGAATGCTGGGACCTTTAGTTCTATTGCTTGTGTGTGTCATGTACGCAGATGTGACCCCCTCCTTTGCGCTCTCCTGAATGTCCCTAAGAGGTCAGTGATAAGCTGGAAGGACACAATGCCAATTCCAGTTTTTTAGACAAAACATGTGCCGGGTTAACGAATCTAATGGTAAACAATGTGATCACAATTATTTTGAATCTGTTTTCCAAACATGGTAAAATTAAGGTTACATTTAACCGTGTATTACACAAATTGAATATCCTTTGATAGTGGAAACACTGCATTTAAAAAAAGGAGAAATTAAGTAAAATTAAGTAATAATGAGTATTAATTTCTAATATGAGTTTAACAATTTTATTAATAAAATAGATATATTGAAACTGGTTTAGACAACCTTTGGTTGGAAATGAAATTCAGGTTAATGGGGAAATTTGTAATGAATGAGATTAGTTTAGATTAAGATAACAATTTTGTAATTTTACATTTATACAATAAGCCCTTATTGAGAGAAAAAAAAGATTAAGATGAGGCTGTTATTTTGAATAAAGCTGCCATAATATTTAACAAAGCCAAGATGGATGGAATACATAAGAAGTTCTTCTACAAAAATGAAATTTTAAGGTTTTTGATAATAACTTGATGAGTGGTCCATGATGTGAGAGTAATAATAAATAAAATTTAAATATAACAGACCCATCACATCAAGTCCACACACCCTGTTAGGATAGATGCCACCTGCAGCCAGTTGTTTTATAGTTTTTGATGCTTTCTGGTCCATCATACAGATTGTTGATCCTTTTGTTTTATTTATTTTTATTTTTGAAATGCAAAGCAGAATGTGTGGATTGTGAAATGATGTGCCCCTTTTCCTTGTAAGTACAGTGGTATAAGCAGAAGAATATTTTGGATTTATGGGCATCTCTGCATGACCGCAGGGTATTGTTATCATTTATTATAATATTGCCAGGAAGAAGTTGTCTTTTGAAACACGAAACGGGAGTTCTTACACAAATAGTATGATAGAAAACAAGCCATTGTAATATATTTATGCAAGCTGGACCCAGTAATGAAGGGTTCACCCCGATATATCAGAGCTGTAGCTTTTATGCAAAGGTGCTATTAGACAAAGTTAGATATTGTTTTGGTCAAACATTTAATTTTTAATGGTCCGACATTCTGCACAGCAAATATACAGATAACTAAATGTTTGTCTAATGAAAGGTTTAAAATATGAGTTTGTTTATATACAAATCTAACAATGAAAAATGCGTACATTTGAATCCAGCCACCTTATTGCCTCTATTGGAGGAGGCTGGAGACAAAGGAAGCCACATGTGTTAAATTGATGTGGGAATCAGCTGCTGTGAGCCCAGTGCAGGACACACTCCCTGAAGACCCAGATATTACATTTTTTGTAGATTTGAGTGTGCAGTTTATCACCCAGAAGGATACTCTGTATTCAAAGTCATTGGATCCTTTTTCCCCAACTCAAGAAGCAGAGCTCCATGTTTTAGCAAAGCCTGTGAGCTATAAAAAGAGTGTATATTTATATAGATAGTCGAGATATAGAGAGCTTTTGGTTCCATTTAAAGGGCCAGAAGTTTGTTTTCACTTCGGCAGGTAAACCAACCAAGCATGCCAAGTTAATTTGATCGGCTGTTTTCAGCCTTCCAGGTTCTTGCTGAGGTAGCCATATTAACTTTCACACATGGAAGCAAACCAGAATGCACTAAGTATGCTGCATTTACAGCCCCGGACACTTGATGGGTCTGTGCAACTTACAGATTCCACCCTAGTTCTGGCCCAGTATAGCTGGGATTAATAATTCAACTTTAAGGACCCCAGAACGAGAAGAACAAGTGGTCCACAGGGGGCAACTTCTTATGAAATAGGACTTTGGAAAAGGTGATCATTTATGTCTGCCAGCCACTCTTTTCCCTCCAGCTTGACACATGGACCGTGTCATCAGTCACAAGCAGTTATGGCTGCCTTAGTAATGAGCATGGGATAGAGCCAGGGTTCACCACAGTTGTTTTTATAACATACCACTTCTTGTTTTACCTGTTACCAAAGGTGTTACCAAAAGCTGAACATCCCTCCCAGAGATTACAATAAAGATATATCCAGATGCCCAAGTTAGGATCTTACGAGTATGCATTTTGTCTGTATGGACATGTTTTTTGGATGTCCAGTGGCAAATGCTACTGCAAAGGCCACAGTAAAAAGTGTTATCAGAAGTAGTTTGTAAGTACAGAGTGCCAGAAAGTACAGAGAGTAACAGAGGAAATCATTTTTTATAGGAGAGTCCTTAATAGAAGTTTTGAGGTTTTATTTTTACACCCCTTACTGTCTACAATGTAGCGGACAAAGTATAGTAAGAAACTAGAAAACTTTTGCCTGAATGTTTTCTTATATTTTATCAAGCCCCTAAGGGGGTGTTGGACTCTCTCCCTATGGGATTTGGTTTGGGAGTGTGTTACTCACTTGCTTATATTTTGTCTCAGCAGCTGAAGTCCTCCATTCGGATCTCACAGAGAATGTTGCTGATCTTTTAAGGTTTTTTGACAAACTCATTTATGTGTTTTCTCTCTAATTCCAGATCCTAAAAGTTTGGAAGGATCTAAAACTAAAGCCAGGTGACTTGTGGATTGTTAAGAGACATTTATATATAAGGAAAAGTTTGGAGACTCAATACAGCATCTATTTCATGTACAGTTTTTGCAAAACGTGAAGAAAAAGTCACCTGGATCCACACCAGACACTGCAAAAATGACTAAATTAAAGAAATCTGAGTTTGATTTGTTTCCCTCTTGTGATCACAGTCTAGGGTACTTTTTGATTAAATTACTTTAATTGTAAGGGATATATATATATTTGAAAAGTAGTTTAGCCATGTTGAAGTCATATTTTGTCTTTTGTACGTCTTCCATTTTATGTAGAATTGTCTGTGTTCACATATGCTGATAAGTCAGCATGCTCACAATTAAGCTAGAAGGCCATTCTGGCCACAGGAGTGTACAGCCAGTACTCTGTAAATATGTCTTATCAATCATTTGTTTTTCACAACGAAAAGTCATTTTGTGATGAAAAAGTTGCTCAGCTACTATTTTCTCCACAATGGAGTTTTTTGCCTCTTTGGCCAGGACTACCTCTACCTAAGCGTGTGGAGGTTCCAGGTTAAAGGTGATAGCAGGTATGGTTAGTGATCAAAATATTGATCAAAAGAGGGTAGACTGTAATGGAAATTTGTAAGTTCTGTATATAATTTTATTGTATTTTGTATGTATTGCACTCTGTCCTCACTGTGCAACAGCACTAATAATGTTTTCAGTAAATGTTTACATTCTTTCGAGTCCTGATTAGAATAAGCCTGCCTATGTAACGCCCCTTGTTACGATAAACCTACAATTGTAATATTAATGTGATACCTACGTAATCATGTGCATAAAAACCTTCAATTGCGTCATAATAAAGCAGAACAGTAATTTGAAAAGATGCTGAGCATATCTTTTGTGTCTGTTCCCTACTGCAGTAGTTATTATTAATTTGGAACCACTAATCAATATGAGGATAGGAGTTGCCTATCATCAATTTAACCGAGTCACCGCCCACACTCCCACAAGTTTTACAAGTACTGGAGCAAATCCGTAGAATGGAACCTCTTACCGCAATGATACACGACACACTCCCTCAGTTCTCCAAAATATGGGACATGTGGGACCATGCAGAACTCAACCCAGGGGCCTTACCGCTACACTCTACCGGTTCTGTCCCTCACTGAAAACCTGGACTAAAATTTGACCAAGGCCTCTTCTGACTCCTTGATCTCCCTCATTTTACTTGACCATGGTATTTCCCCCTCCCTCCCTTCTCCCCACCCTTCCCTTTAGTGGGTCCCCTGTGTAGTGTCCTCATTATTCGTTCAGACACCCAGGGGGTCCCACTAACCTTTGACCTGGAGAGCACCACTCTTTCTGTGAAAAACCATGCTCTGTTTATGCCGATTGCTCTCTCGGTCCCCCCACCCCCTCCTCCTTTTTCCATCCCAACCAGACAGGCTGCATTACCATGCAGCTACAGTTTTTTTTTTTTTTTAGGCAGCATTGCACCCCCATTTCTTCCTATGATATATCTATGTGATCTGTACTTTGTTGATAACTGTACTATCTCTATGCATGAGACTCATGATTTGAATCTGTTCATCTGTTCGCTTTTCCTTTCTGTATCTGTGTAAAAATTTTCAATAAATACACAATTTACAAAAAAAAAAATAAAATAATAATTTATAGATGTATATATAAATATAACACCTACAATTCACAAAACTAAATGTCACATAAATACCGCTGAGATTCAAGAATAAGGAATTACAGCAAAAGGATACCTGTTATACAGTAACTTACCCTGCAATGGTGGTTACATTGTACAGGGTAGTTCATCATTGTGGCCAAAGGTTGAAAACGGCATTGTGAAATGATTAAAAATATTGTGGACTAATCCATAGCCACAACATCCTGAAATATGAACAAATGGATAAATGTTTACCAATCAAATAGTAAAGACCGGTATATCAAAGAATAGTGGAACCACTGGGATCTGGATGCTTTTGGGACAGGTGAAAGGCATCTATGAAAGTTTTCTCTCTCTGGTCTATTTGCAGGTTTCACTGTACTGCCTACGACGCTGAGCTGTGACATCTTTTGGATAGGAGCTAGGCCTATATAATGGGAGCGATTTCCCATTATGGGGCTGGTTGCAGGCAACCTCCTCCTGGAGGTTTTTTCTGAGGTAGGCATTTCTTTGAGGCATTTGTGATTGGTTGAGAGCGGCGGCGCCACTATTCTTTGATATACCGGTCTTTACTATTTCATTGGTAAACATTTATCCATTTGTTCATATTTCAGGATGTTGTGGCTATGGATTAGTCCACAATATTTTTAATCATTTCACAATGCCGTTTTCAACCTTTGGCCACAATGATGAACTACCCTGTACAATGTAACCACCATTACAGGGTAAGTTACTGTATAACAGGTATCCTTTTGCTGTTATTCTTTATTCTTGAATCTAAGCGTTATTTATGTGACATTTAGTTTTGTGAATTGTAGGTGTTATATTTATGTATACATCTATAAATTATTATTTTTTTCTCAGTTTTTTTGACATTACCAAGTTGCTGAGTGCCACTCTAGTGAAATCTGTTAATCTAAGCCTCAATGCCATCTAATCATCTATCAAATATTTGACAGGTGATTACTGTTTGTGACACATATATATGATTATTTTTTACTTGTCTGAGTATGACCGATTACGGCATACCCAGTATATGGATTGCAGGTATATCCTACCAGCAATCTCTTTTGCTATTTCACTTATGTACGATTCTTGTTCTTTATTTATTCTTCACAGTTCACTGTCTATTTGTATATCCTGACCTGGCTCTTACACTCGCCCGGGAGGCCGCCCTTAGGGGCTTGTAGACGCCCTGCTGGTTTGGTCTGGTTGAGTCCTGGTAAGCTCCTTTTTTCACTCTACATGGGAATATGTATGCTCAGGGACATTATACTCTATAGTATCGTTTTGATCGCTGGATTTTGAACCGGTCCATCTCTATGGCAGATCTGAGTTGGCCCTTGTTTCCATGTTCTAATCCATGCCATCTTTATTATCTATATGTGTGTTGTTTGTCCTTTGATTGTAGTTTGATTATATACTGTCTATTTTTTGTAGAGATATCTACATATATTATCTTCTGAAGCATACTACTGAAGAAGCGGTCACGCCACGAAACATGTCGAGGTTGAACTGACATGGGACAAGATCGATGGTCCCTTTGGTGGATGGATACACGTCCAACTGTCTAGTTCCTCTTCAGAGAACTAATACTGTGTATTGTATATTTTATCGTCATAGGACCTTTTTAAAATGATTACATAGTTACATAGTAGGTGAGGTTGAAAAAAGACACAAGTCCATCAAGTCCAACCTATGTGTGTGATTATGTGTCAGTATTACATTACATATCCCTGTATATTGCGGTCATTCAGGTGATTATCTAATAGTTTCTTGAAGCTATCAATGCTCCCCGCTGAGACCACCGCCTGTGGAAGGGAATTCCACATCCTTGCCGCTCTTACAGTAAAGAACCCTCTACGTAGTTTAAGGTTAAACCTCTTTTCTTCTAATTGTAATGAGTGGCCACGAGTCTTATTAAAAAGATGTTGTTGTCTTAATAAATTTATACTTTTTTAAACATATGTTTATGTGAGTCTTTGCCGTACCACGAGAGGCCATGCTGATTACTACTAATGATGCTTTTTTCTTCAGTAAACTTTTGGATATAGTCCCTTATCATCCCCTCCAATAATTTACCCACTATTGATGTTAGGCTGACTGACCTGTAGTTTCCAGGAATTTGTCTCCCCCTTTTTTGAATATTGGTACCACATTGGATTCCTTTGTTAGCCACAAGGGTACGCCCTGTGATGTATCACTAACAATACTGTACTGGTCAGTACACTCCTCCGTTTCCTGTGTAAAAACTGAGGAGAAAAAAGCATTTAGTACAGTTGCCTTCTCTGTGTCATCTGTAACCATCCTCTCATCATTGTCTTTTATGCAGGCAATGTGCTCTGATCTTGCCTTTTTACTGTTAATATATCCCAAAAAAATCTTTAGATTTTTTTTACTCTCCTCTGCTATGTGTCTCTCGTAATCTTTTTTAGCCACCCTGATTTCGTTCTTACACTTATTGCATTCCTTGTAGTGTTGGAATGCTGACAATTTCCCCTCCACTTTATATTTTTTAAAGGCCATATTTTTCTCTTTAATGAGACCTTTTACATTACAGTTTAACCACCCAGGTTTAACCTTCGCTCTTCTATATTTATTGGCCATTGGAATGTGTGATACCTTTGTTTAATGTGTTCCTAAAGCATTCACATTTTTCTCCTCCTTCAGGTTGGGGGGCCTGTAACATACCCCCACTATTAATTTCCCACTTACTTCTTCTCTTTTGAAGTTCTACCCACACGGATTCCACATCCACCTTCGTCCCATTCACAATGTCACTCTTCTCTACCACCCTTACATAATTTTTGACATATAGACACACCGCTCCCCCACTTCTACCTTCCCTGTCCTTCAAGGAATACCCCTGGATATTTGTCAGCCAGTTGTGAGAGCTGTCAAACCAAGTTCCTGTTATTCCCACAAAGTCTAAGTTCTCCTCGTGTAATAGCAACTCCAGTTTCTACATTTTATTAGCTAGGCTCCTGGCATTTATGTATACGCCCCTCAGTGTTGTATGAGTGCATATTATTTTCTCCTTATGTTTTCCCAGGTTTTGTTTTTGATTTGTCCATGCATTGACCGGGGAGTAGATGTTATGGCTGTATTATCACTACTGACTTCACTTTTACCCTCTATCCTTTGCTCACTACCGGCTATTGCTTCCTCTGAACCTTCACCCATACCCGAGTTTAAAAGCCCCTCCAACTTTGTGGCTATCTTTCTTCTCTATAGAGCTGCATCCTTCCCATTAAGGTTGAGCCTGTCCCTAGAAAGAGCCGGTAAACAACTGAGAAGTCAGCCCAGTTCTCCAGGAACCCAAACCCCTCCTTCCTATGCCAGTTCCTCAGGCACTTGTTCAGCTCCCTAAGCTCCTGCTGCCTCTCTGGTGTAGCTCGAGGCACAGGTAGTATTTCTGAGAAAACCACCTTGGAGGTCCTTCTCTTCAATCTATTCCCTAATTCTCTGAAATAATTTTTTAGGACTTTCCAACTTCCTCTCACTTGGTCATTGGTGCCAACGTGTACCATGACAGCTGGGTCCTCCCCTGCCCCACCTAATAATCTGTCCATCCGATCCGTGATGTGCCGAACCCATGCGCCGGTAAACAACATATCGTTCGGTGACCACACTCTTTGTGATAGATTGCCCTCTCTGTTCTCCTAATAATTGAGTCCTCCACTACCAGTACCTGTCTAACCTTTCCTGTATCTCTGCCCCCCTCCTTACCAGAGTAGTCACTCCCCTGGCAGCTAGGGGTGGGCACCTGCTCTAGCAATGCCACCCCTGAGCTGATATTCCAAACATCATGCAACTTGGCATATTTGTTGGGGTGTATCAACTCAGGACTAGCGCTCTTCCCTCTACCCCTCCTTCTAAATGTCACCCAGTTACCTACCTCTGGCTCCTTTGCCTCCATATCTCCACCCTCCTCCACACTGGCCCCCGCTAGGACCTGCTGGGAAAATGTCCAAGCTCCTTTCCAGGTTGCTGAATGCTGATGCTTCTCAATGTTGCCACCTGATTCTCTAGAACCAGGATCTAGGCTTCCAGAGAAACAACTTACTCACATCTTGCACAGCAGTACTTGCCCTCGATTGTCTCATCAAGGAAGGCATACATGAAGCAGGATGTGCACTGAGCGGCAATCCTGTTGGACAATTTACCCGCTATTCTAGTGGGGATAATAAGGAAGGATTTTCTATTGGTACACTACACTACTCCAAACTCTCCTAGTGCTACAGCTATCCCAGTTCCTCACAGTCGCTCACCCCACATCACTCTCAGCACCCCGCGTCACTCTCAGCACCCTGCATCACTCTCAGCACCCCACGTCACTCTCAGGACAATGTGTCCCTCACAGCACCCCGCGTCACTCACAGCACCCCGAATCACTCTCAGTACCCTGCGACACTCTCAGCACCTCGCATTACTCTCAGCACCCCTCAACACTCTCAGTACCCTGCTACACTCAACACCCCACATCAATCTCAGCACCCTGCGACACTCTCAGCACCCTGTGGCACTCTCAGCACCCTGTGTCACTCAGCACTCCACGTCACTCCCAGCACCCTGCGATACTTTCAGCACCCTACGTCACTTTCAGCACTCCGCAACACTCTCAGCACCCTGCGGCACTCTCAGCACTCTGTGTCACTCTCAGCACCCTGCAACACTCTTAGCACCCTGCAGCACTCTCAGCACTCTGCAGCACTCCGCGACACTCTCAGCACCCTGCGGCACTCTCAGCACTCCGCATCACTCTCAGCACTTTACGTCACTCTCAGCACCCTGCAACACTCTCAGCACCCTGTGGCACTCTCAGCACCCTGTGGCACTCTCAGCACTCCGCGGCACTCTCAGCACTCCGCTGCACTCTCAATACCCTGCATCACTCTTGTAGAATTACTACAAATAGTTCTTCTGGTGCAACAAGTTCATATATTATGCTAATAATACTCCCAGTACCCAGTTACTATATTAAGCAATTACTCCAGTACCCAAGTTACTATATTATGCAAGTACTCCAAGTTATGCAATTAACTATGCAATTAACTCCATGGTACTGTATACTCTAGGTACTCCCAGTTACTCTCAGTGCTCCCAGTAGCCCCAGGTACTAAAGGTACTCCCAGGCACTAAAGGTACCCCCAGTTACTCCCGGGTACTAAAGGTACTCCTAGGTACTAAGGTACTCCCAGGCACTAAAGGTACTCCCAGGTAATAAAGTTATTCCCAGTACTAAAGGTACTCCCAGGTACTAAAATTACTCCTAGGTACTCCTAGTCACCAATCACAATCCCCTTACCCTTCCTCTGAAAAAAACAAACAAAAAACTTTGTTACAACTACTGTCTATTTCTTGTGCAGCTGCTCCACTGCCCGGCCACCCCTGTAAAGCTTGTCAGCTTCTGCAGCCTCCCTCAGTCTGTCTGTCTCTCTCCGGTCCCACTCCTACTGCCTCTCCCGGTCTGGCTATCACCCCCTGACCCCCGACGTCTCTCTCGATCAGGTGATCAGCCTCACCTCGCATCTATGGTCTCCTTGTCAGGTCCCACCCCCCGACGCCTTTTCGATCAGCCTATCGGCTGATCGTCCATCCAACTCACGATCTCCCTGTCCCTCCTGATTAGGTCAGTGTTTCTCACTCCTGGTCCTGGTCACTCTCTCTAACACTCCCCCTGCTCTCACAGCGTGTCTCTCTCCCGCCTCCTGTGTCTCAAACACAGCACAGCTCAGCTACAGCCTCAGGCTGTCTACTTTCCAAAAAGGGGTAATTTGGGGGGTATTTCTACTGGCCTCAGAAAATGAGATAGGCCACCTGTACATCAGGATTAATCAATTTTCAAATATATATATACACCATAGTTTGTAGACTCTATAACGTTCACACAAACAATTAATATACACTTTTTAGACATGTAGCAGAATACATTTTTAGTATTCTGAGGGCCCTGACCAATCCCCAACCTGGATTGGCAGGGGGCAGGCCTCCTCAAATATTTGGGGTCAGCCCAGCTGGGGACGAGTTGGTGATCTGGTGTTAGATGGATGAGTGTTAGGCTGTCGGGGCCTTTGAGGGAGCTCCCTAGTCTGGGGGGGAGATCTTGGGCCTGGCCTCGGGTGAGGACGGGGCCCTCTTACAACCCACAGAGGTGTCCTGACCAGGAGGCATAGGAGGAGCAAGAGATGACAGTGGGAGAACACTGCAGGGCAAGTCTCCAGGAGTTCCACAGAGGCAGCCAAGAGGGCTGGTGAGTGTTCGCACAGTCAGGAGGACTGGGGAGGTACACCTGAGAGGACTGGGAGAGTGCAGTTTGGGATGGGTGCGGGGCCAGTGGAGTGGACTGTGGTGGTAGGGGCAGTGAAAAGAGGCAGCTGCAGCCAGGAGGGCTGGCAGGGTCTGAGGATGTGGTGCTGGGCTCAGTAGCCACGTGGACAGCACTAGGCAATAGGACTATCAAAATATTTTGCTACACCAAAGGGGCACGCGGTCCCTGCCTGCAAAGGGCATTTGTTAAGGCCTGGCTGAGCCAGTGTCAGGCCTAAACTTCAGTGCTAGCTGGTCTTGGAAGTAAAGAAGTGTAACCAAGTGATGTGCTGGAGCTGGAAGTGATGAGGCGCAAATACAAGGAGTGTATATAGTTGAAGTCCCAATTCTTATGTCTTCAATCAAGTGGGCATCCCATACTTTGCCTTACCCCATCCAAGTTTAATTCCCCTCAATAAAACATAAAAACAAAGTACAAGGACTGCTTCTTCACTTCTGAGTGTCTGAAGATTGTGTGCCTGGCTGTGCAGGGTGAGAGATGGACCACAACTATCAGAAGCTACATATCATTCATTAAAATCTGTCATCATAAAATTACTGGGTAATAATTACTCACAACACATCAGATACTTATGACTTATGCAGTATGACGTGTAACGTTTAACATAGCAATTCAGTACAGATTGCCCATAAAAGTAAATAGTTATTTGTAGACATTGGTAAGTAGTTTTCCAACATGTTTCACAATGAGATTAATCAGGAAGATGTACTACGTAATATAAATCTATATATAGAGTATACTGTATACAGTATTAGAGAAAAAAAAAATTTTTTGCAATGAATAGCAGCTTCTGTTCCAGTATACACCAAGGACCCATTATATATTTTAAGAATTCTTACAAATAATATTTGGAACAAGAATATTGTTTAGTTGTCGCTTGATGCGGCATCAATATATATACAGTATATCAACAAACATGTGATCTAGGTCTTAGTGATTTAGTATTTTCTTATACAAAATTCCTTACTAAATGATAGATAGGTGTAATTCATTGAAGGGTGTAATGTATGTTTTGGAACATAAATTATTTTAAATGTATGAATAAATTATATTTACTGTCACGTGGTATGGCTATAGGTGTCAGGTTTGTACTGACCCATGCACATTTGGTAATGGGGTACTGGGAATCCCTCAAAATTTGGATAAACGATATATTAATATTTGGAAAATAATATTCCAATACCAAAAATGAATATATAATGAAAATGAAACCACTTCATCCAGAATTCAATTTAAGAAAACTATAGGAACTTCCATTTTCACAATGAAAGTATCATCCCAAATGGAAAAGGTTTGGGGCAAGTGGTCAATAAATTATAATCCAATTATTGAATAAGAAGTAGAGCAAAAAAGTTAACTGCTCCAGATCTATCTTCTATAACACAGTGTAACACCAGATAGGAGTCTGTTGATAGGATTTTAAAGAAAAAATGTTGGTGTTTTTTACAAACTGACCCTAAACAGAAGGAAATATTACCCCCTAAACCGGCCAACTTCTATAGAAAATCAAGATGTGTGCAAAATCTTCTGCCCTCTGGCTGCATAAAACCAACAAGCAAGACACTAAGGGCCTGTTCACACTAGAATTCAGTGCAGGAGAGTCACGTTGTGTGTGACCGCCCACACTGGGCCGTAAGGTACAAAAGTCCCATATGAAATGGTTGGCATGCGTTTCAAAAAGTAGAGCATCCACTACTTTAGGTGCAGTGCGATTTCAGCCCAGTTAAAATGAATGGGGGTGAAATTGCACTGTACAGAACTGCATGTGATTAGCACAGGAAGATCACAGTGCTCCTGTGTGATTCACATGCAGTTCCTAGTGTGAATGGGCCCTTATCCCAGTAATCTGCGCCAGGTAGACCTGATTCCTAATACCCCACAGCTGCAGTCACTAAAAGTCAAAAATAAAAGAATCTAAATTTCTGACTTCAAGTGATCTGAATGAATCAGCGCAATCAAAATAAATCCTAATCTAAAAAAATTGATCTAAAAATATATTTCTTTTACACCAAGTTGCTTGCTAAAGCACTAAAACCGTGATTGCACCCACCGCATAAAACAACTTATTCCAATAAAGTACAGTGCCTTGAAAAAGTATTCATACCCCTTGACATTTTCCACATTTTGTCATGTTACAACCAAAAATGTAAATGTATTTTATTTGGATTTTATGTGATAGACCAACACAAAGTGGCACATAATTGTTAAGTGGAAGGAAAAAGGTTTTCAAAATTTTTATACAAATAAATATTTGAAAAGTGTGGCATGCATTTGTATTCAGCCCCCTTTACTCTGAAACCCCTAACTAAAATCTAGTGGAACCGATTGCCTTTAGAAGTCACCTAATTAGTAGATAGAGTCCACCTGTGTGTAATTTAATCTCAGTATAAATACAGCTGTTCTGTGAAGCCCTCAGAGATTTGTTGGAGAACCTTAGTGAACAAACAGCATCGCGAAGGCCAAAGAACACACCAGACAGGTCAGGGATAAAGTTGTGGAGAAGTTTAAAAGCAGGGTTAGGATATAAAAAGATATCCCAAGCTTTGAACATCTCACGGAGCTCTGTTCAATCCATCATCCAAAAATGGAAAGAGTATGGCAACTGCAAACCTACCAAGACATGGCCGTCCACCTAAACTGACAGACCGGGCAAGGAGAACATTCATCAGAGAAGCAGCCAAGAGGTCCATGGTAACTCTGGAGGAGCTGCAGAGATCCACAGCTCAGGGGGGAGAATCTGTCCACAGGACAACTATTAGTCGTGCTCTCCACAAATCTGACCTTTATGGAAGAGTGACAAGAAGAAAGCCATTGTTGAAAGAAAGCCATAAGAAGTCCAGTTTGCAGTTTGTGAGAAGCCATGTGGGGGACACAGAAAACATGTGGAAGAAGGTACTCTGGTCAGATGATACCAAAATGTAACTTTTTAAAAGCAAAACTCTATGTGTGATGGAAAACTAACACTGCACATCACCCTGAACACTCCATCCCCCCTGTGAAACATGGTGGTGGCAGCATCATGTTGTGGGGGTGCTTTTCTTCAGCAGAGACAGGGAAGCTGGTCAGAGTTGATGGGAAGATGGAGGGAGCCAAATACAGTGCAATCTTAGAAGAAAATCTGTTAGAGTCTGCAAAAGACTTGAGACTGGGGTGGAGGTTCACATTCCAGCAGGACAACGACCCTAAACATAAAGCCAGAGCTACAATGGAATGGTTTAGATCAAAGCATATTCATGTGTTATGCCCCGTACACACGGTCGGATTTTCCGATAGAAAATGTCCGATCGGAGCGTGTTGTCGGAAATTCCAACCGTGTGTGGGCTCCATCGGACATTTTCCATCGGATTTCCCGACACACAAAGTTGGAGAGCAGGAGATAAAATTTTCCGACAACAAAATCCGTTGTCGGAAATTCCGATCGTGTGTACACAAATCCGATGGACAAAGTGCCACGCATGCTCAGAATAAATAAAGAGATGAAAGCTATTGGCCACTGCCCCGTTTATAGTCCCGACGTACGTGTTTTACGTCACCGTGTTTAGAACGATCGGATTTTCCGACAACTTTGTGCGACCGTGTGTAGACAAAACAAGTTTGAGCCAACATCCGTCAGAAAAAATCCTAGGATTTTGTTGTCAGAATGTCCGAACAAAGTCCGACCGTGTGTACGCCCTATTAGAATGACCCAGTCAAAGTCCAGACTTAAATCCAATTGAGAATCTGTGGCAAGACTTGAAAATTGCTGTTCACAGACGCTCTCCATCCAATCTCACAGAGCTTGAGCTATTTTGCAAAGAAGAATGGGCAAAAATGTCACTCTGTAGATGTGCAAAGCTGGTAGAGACATCCCCAAACCAGACTTGCAGCTGTAATTGCAGAGAAAGGAGGTTCTACAATGTATTGACTCAGGGGGGCTAAATACAAGCCACACTTTTCACATACTTATTTGTAAAAAATATTGAAAACCATTTATAATTTTCTTTCCACTTCACAATTATGTGCCACTTTGTGTTGGTCTATCACATAAAATCCCAATAAAATACATTTACGATTTTGGTTGTAACATGACAAAATGTGACAAATTTCAAGGGGTATAAATACTTTTTCAAGGCACTGTATATAGTGTAGAATAACTTTCCCATAAGTACATATTTAACTCAAAATCCATATTAAATTTTTAACAAAAATACCGTATATAAATTTTCTTAGTCCGGAAAAGTCCAATATTTCAATAATATCCACTGTCCAGTGTCTATATTATAAATGTGTTAATATTGGTGAACTGAAACAAACACCCAAGTGCCTTCCATTAATATTTATGTTTCCATGCTCATACTTCACCAGGTGAAAAACCTGCTGACCTAAAGGAACAGGGAGCAGGCATTTTTTGTATGTAGCCCAGAATCTACTACGGTCACCCTCTTCTTCAATCCTATGCTCCCTCACTCACATCTTCAATCTCTCCCTCTCTAGTGGCATCTTCCCCTCCTCTCTAAAACATGCGCAGATCACTCCCATACTTAAAAAGCTCTCACTGGACCCCACCAACCCGATCAAATTAAGACCCATCTCATTTCTCCCATTCACCTCTAAACTTCTAGAACGCTAATGCCCTGTACACACGGTCGCATTTTCCGATGGAAAAAGTGTGATCGGATTGTGTTGTCGGAAATTCCGATCGTGTGTGGGCTCCATCTGACTTTTTCTGTCGGAATTTCCGACACACAAAGTTTGAGAGCAGGATATAAAATTTTCCGACAACAAAATCCGATCCTTTAAATTCCGATTGTGTGTACACAAATCCGGCACACAAAGTGCCACGCATGCTCAGAATAAATTAAGAGACGAAAGCTATTGGCTACTGCCCCGTTTATAGTCCCGACGTACGTGTTTTACGTCACTGCGTTCAGAACGATCGGACTTTCCGCCAACTTTGTGCGACCGTGTGTATGCAAGACAAGTTTGGCTCAAAATTCGTCTGAAAAAATCTGATGGATTTTGCTGTCGGAATGTCCGATCAATGTCCAATCAATGCCCGATCGTGTGTACAGGGCATTAGTCTACAACCGTCTTAGCTCCTACATCAGTGAAAATAAACTTCTTGACCCCTTACAGTCTGGCTTTGGCTTGCAGCACTCCACGGAAATAGCCTTACTAAAACTCACTAACGATTTACTAACTGCTAAAACCAACAGCCAGTACTCCATACTCCTACTACTTAACCTCTCTGGTGCCTTTGATACTGTTGACCACCCACTCCTTCTCAATAAGCTACATTCCCTTGGCCTCTGAGATTCTACTCTATCCTGGTTCTTTGCCTATCTATCACAGTGCTCCTTCAGTTTCACCTACAACTCTGTCTCCTCCTCTCCATTGCCCCTTTCTGTGGGGGTCCCCCAAGGCTCTGTTCTTAGACCTCTTCGCTATCTACACCTCTTCCCTTGGTCAGTTGATAACCGCCCATGGCTTCCAATACCACTTATTTGCCGATGACACCCAAATCTATCTGTCTACTCCTCACCTCACTCCTTCAGTCTCCTCTCGCATTACTAACTTACTAACTGACATGTCAGCATGGATGTCACACCACTTCCTTAAACTAAATCTCTCTAAAACTAAGCTATTAATATTCCCTCCCGCCTGTGCCCCCCTCAATGACTTTTCCATCCAAATCAACAATGCAACTATCAGTCCCTCCCCTCATGCCAGGGTACTAGGTGTAATCCTAGGCTCTGACTTGTCATTTCAGCCCCAAGTCCAATCGTTGTCAAAAGTTTGTAGAATTCACCTCCGTAACATCTCTAAAATTCGCCCCTTTTTAACAAATGAAACCACCAAGCTCCTCATTCACTCCCTCGTTATCTCTCGCCTTGACTATTGCAACTCCCTTCTCATTGGCCTGCCTGTCAGAAACCATGAACCAGACCGAGACAGAAGTACAGTAAAATCACACTTGTTTATTAATAAAAATAAAAAGGTAAATAGAGTAAGTGTAGTCAAAGCATAGCCAGAGTCCAGTAACCGGATCGGGTAGTCAGCCAAGCCAGAGTTCAGTAACCAGATCGGGGAATCAGCCAAGCCAGAGTTCAGTAACCAGATCGGGTAATCAGCCAGGCCAGAAGTCAGGGATCCAAGTAGAGGAACAGCAAGCAGGATAAGGAGCCAGAAGGGATATCAGCAAAGCCAGTCTTTAAACAGGAACACAGGAGATAGTTTCTTGTGATGTGACCAAGGCGAAGGCAGGAATGAAGTGAGCTGAGATCTTTAAATAGGCGGGACTGATGAGCAGATCCACAACAGCTGGTTAACTGTGGAGAGAGATGAGAGCTGGCAATTAGCCAACAGCTGAGCGGCCAGCTCAGAGAAGGAAGGGCTGAGCCAGCCCTGACAGTACCCCCCTCCTCAACAACCCCTCCCCCTCCCCCTCGGAGGACCACCGGGCTTGAGGGGAAAACGTCTATGGAAATCACGGAGGAGGGCAGGAGCATGTACGTCCGAGGATGCGATCCAGGAGCCTTCCTCTGGACCGTAACCCTTCCAATGCACCACGTACTGTATGTGCCCATGGAACCTACGGGAGTCAACAATGGATTGTACCTCATACTCCTCATGGTTCTCAACCTGTATAGGGTGAGGACGTGGCACCGAGGTGGTAAAGCGGTTGCAGATAAAACGGTTTCAATAAAGAGACATGAAACACATTTGGGATGCGCATACTAGGAGGAAGGTCCAACATGTAAGCCACTGGGTTAATCCTGCAAAGGATACGGAAAGGCCCAATAAAGGTGCAAACTTCAGTGAGGGAACACGAAGTCGGAGGTTGAGAGATGACAGCCAGACCCTGTCCCCAACCTGGTAGGAAGGCGCAGGCCGGCATCTGCGGTCAGCATGGAGTCTGTACCTATCATTAGCATGACGCAAAGCCTCCTGGACTTGTGCCCAAGTGGAACGAAGACCACGGAGATGCTCCTCTAGTGCAGGAATACTCTGTGGAACAACAAGTCAGGCAACATGGAAGCTTGGAAACCATAATTCGCCATAAACGGGGACAATCGGGAAGCAGAATTCAAGACACTGTTGTGAGCAAACTCTCCCCTTGGTAATAGGTCTGACCAGTTGTTGTGATGGTCAAAAATATAGCAACGTAGGAATTGCGCCAAGGACTGATTGGCTCCTTCTGCGGCCCCACTAGATTGCGGGTGATACGCAGAGGAGAAAGCAAGCTGAATTCCCAGCTGTGCACACAAGGCTCGCCAGAACCGGGACACAAAGTAACTACCCCTGTCCGAGACAATCAACTTGGGTAGCCCATGTAAGCGAAAGATCTCCCGAGCAAAAACGGAAGCCAGTTCCTTAGAAGTGGGCAATTTCTTAAGTGGAATACAATGACACATCTTTGAGAACCGGTCAACCACCATAAGGATAACTGTGTTGCCTTGGGAGTTGGGCAACTCCACAATGAAATACATAGACAGGTGGGTCCAGGGCCTCTCTCCATTGGGTGTGGGTTGTAGGAGGCTCACTGGAAGGTGTCGTGGAGTCATATGCCCTGTACACACGATAGGATTTTCCGATGGAAAATGTGTGATAGGACCTTGTTGTCGGAAATTCCGACCTTGTGTAGGCTCCATCACACATTTTCCATAGGAATTTCCGACACACAAAGTTTGAGAGCTTGCTATAAAATTTTTCGACAACAAAATCCATTCTCGGAAATTCCGATCGTGTGTACACAAATCCGGCACACAAAGTGACATGCATGCTAAGAATAAATTAAGAGATGAAAGCTATTGGCTACTGCCCCGTTTATAGTCCCGACGTACGTGTTTTACGTCACCGCGTTCAAAACGATCGGATTTTCCGACAACTTTGTGTGACCGTGTGTATGCAAGACAAGTTTGAGCCAACATCTGTTGGAAAAAATCCAGGGATTTTGTTGTCGGAATGTCCGATCAATGTCTGACCATGTGTACAAGGCATTACTCTGAGCACACACGGAACAGGCAGCTACGAAGGCAGTTACATCAGCACGTAGACTAGGTCACCAGAATTGTTGGGAATTGTTGGCCCAAACGAGTTGATTCTTACCAGAGTGGCCAGCTGCCTTGGGAGAATGGTAAGGCTGGAGCACGGCAGTACGGAGACACTCTGGGACAAAGCAGCGGTCACAAGGTTTCCCAAGAGGAGCATCGACCTGAGCAGCAAGAATTTTGTCACCCAAAGGAGAAGTAAGACTGGTGCGAACCGTAGTCAGAATACAATCAGGAGGAATCATAGGAACCGGAACAACTCCAACTTGGAAGTTGAGGAAAATTGGCGTGACAAGGCGTCAGCCCTTACATTCTTAGTACCCGGTAAGAATGAGACAATGTAATTGAAACTTGACAAGAAAAGAGCCCATCGCACCCTTCTGGGAGAGAGGCATTTAGCCTCAGACAAGAATGTGAGATTCTTATGGTCAGTAAGAATGAGAACCGGCACAGTGGTACCTTCGAGGAGATGTCTCCATTCTTTCAGGGCTAAAATGATTGCCAACAGCTCTCTGTCACCAATCACGTAATTGCACTTGGCAGGTGACAATTTCTTGGAAAAGTAGCCACAAGGATGCATAGCACTCTCAGAGGTAGGACATTGAGAAACCCTCTGCATTGAACTGGATCGCCCCCAAATCGCTGGGGGATAGGGATGAGCTTCGAGTTCGAGTCGAACTCATGTTCGACTCGAACATTGGCTGTTCGCAAGTTCACCGAACAGCGAACAATTTGGGGTGTTCGCGGCAAATTCGAATGCCGTGGAACACCCTTTAAAAGTCTATGGGAGAAATCAAAAGTGCTAATTTTAAAGGCTAATATGCAAGTTATTATCATAAAAAGTGTTTGGGGACCTGGGTCCTGCCCCAGGGGACATGGATCAATGCAAAAAAAAGTTTTAAAAACGGCCGTTTTTTCAGGAGCAGTGATTTTAATAATGCTTAAAGTCAATCAATAAAAGTGTAATATCCCTTTAAATTTCGTATCTGGGGGGTGTCTATAGTGTGCCTGTAAAGGGGCGCATGTTTCCTGTGTTTAGAACAGTCTGACAGCAAAATGACATTTTGAAGGAAAAAACTCATTTAAAACTACCCGCGGCTATTGCATTGCCGACAATACACATAGAAGTTCATTGATAAAAACGGCATGGGAATTCCCCAAAGGGGAACCCCGAACCAAAATTAAAAAAAAAAAATGACGTGGGAGTCCCCCTAAATTCCATACCAGGCCCTTCAGGTCTGGTATGGATATTAAGGGGAACCCCGGCCAAAATTTAAAAAAAAAAATGACGTGGGGTTCCCCCTAAATTCCATACCAGACCCTTCAGGTCTGGTATGGATTTTAAGGGGAACCCCGCGCCAAAAAAAAAAAAAAAAAAACGGCGTGGGGTCCCCCCAAAAATCCATACCAGACCCTTATCCGAGCACGCAACCTGGCAGGCCACAGGAAAAGAGGGGGGGACGAGAGTGCGCCCCCCCCTCCCTCCTGAACCGTACCAGGCCACATGCCCTCAACATTGGGAGGGTGCTTTGGGGTAGCCCCCCAAAACACCTTGTCCCCATGTTGATGAGGACAAGGGCCTCATCCCCACAACCCTGGCCGGTGGTTGTGGGGGTCTGCGGGCGGGGGGCTTATCGGAATCTGGAAGCCCCCTTTAACAAGGTGACCCCCAGATCCCGCCCCCCCCCCCGTGTGAAATGGTAAGGGGGTACATAAGTACCCCTACCATTTCACGAAAAAAGTGTCAAAAATGTTAAAAATGACAAGAGACAGTTTTTGACAATTCCTTTATTTAAATGCTTCTTCTTTCTTCTATCTTCCTTCATCTTCTGGTTCTTCTGGCTCTTCCGGTTCTTCCTCCGGCGTTCTCGTCCAGCATCTCCTCCGCGGCGTCTTCTATCTTCTTCTCCTCGGGCCGCTCCGCACCCATGGCATAGGGGGGAGGCTCCCGCTCTTCTCTTCTTCTTTTCTTCTCTTCTGTTCTTCTTCATTTTCTTCTCCGGGCCGCTCCGCAATCCATGCTGGCATGGAGGGAGGCTCCCGCTGTGTGACGGCGCTCCTCGTCTGACAGTTCTTAAATAACGGGGGGCGCACGGTGACTTGACGGGACTTCCCTGTGGCATTCCCCGTGACGTCACAGGGAAGTCCCGTCAAGTCACCGTGCGTCAGAGGGGGGCGGGGTTCACCGGGTGGCCCCGCCCACCCGGTTATTTAAGAACTGTCAGACGAGGAGCGCCGTCACACAGCGGGAGCCTCCCTCCATGCCAGCATGGATTGCGGAGCGGCCCGGAGAAGAAAATGAAGAAGAACAGAAGAGAAGAAAAGAAGAAGAGAAGAGCGGGAGCCTCCCCCCTATGCCATGGGTGCGGAGCGGCCCGAGGAGAAGAAGATAGAAGACGCCGCGGAGGAGATGCTGGACGAGAACGCCGGAGGAAGAACCAGAAGAGCCAGAAGAACCAGAAGAACCAGAAGATGAAGGAAGATAGAAGAAAGAAGAAGCATTTAAATAAAGGAATTGTCAAAAACTGTCTCTTGTCATTTTTAACATTTTTGGGGGCCGGGATCTGGGGGTCACCTTGTTAAAGGGGGCTTCAAGATTCCGATAAGCCCCCCGCCCGCAGACCCCCACAACCACCGGCCAGGGTTGTGGGGATGAGGCCCTTGTCCTCATCAACATGGGGACAAGGTGTTTTGGGGGGCTACCCCAAAGCACCCTCCCAATGTTGAGGGCATGTGGCCTGGTACGGTTCAGGAGGGAGGGGGGGCCGCACTCTCGTCCCCCCCTCTTTTCCTGCGGCCTGCCAGGTTGCGTGCTCGGATAAGGGTCTGGTATGGATTTTTGGGGGGACCCCACGCCGTTTTTTTTTTTTTTTTTTGGCGCGGGGTTCCCCTTAAAATCCATACCAGACCTGAAGGGTCTGGCATGGAATTTAGGGGGAACCCCACGTCATTTTTTTTTTTAAATTTTGGCCGGGGTTCCCCTTAATATCCATACCAGACCTGAAGGGCCTGGTATGGAATTTAGGAGGACTCCCACGTCATATTTTTTTTTTAATTTTGGTTCGGGGTTCCCCTTTGGGGAATTCCCATGCCGTTTTTATCAATGAACTTCTATGTGTATTGTCGGCAATGCAATAGCCGCGGGTAGTTTTAAATGAGTTTTTTCCTTCAAAATGTCATTTTGCTGTCAGACTGTTCTAAACACAGGAAACATGCGCCCCTTTACAGGCATACTATAGACACCCCCCAGGTACGAAATTTAAAGGGATATTACACTTTTATTGTTTGACTTTAAGCATTATTAAAATCACTGCTCCTGAAAGAACGGCCATTTTTAAAACTTTTTTTTGCATTGATCCATGTCCCCTGGGGCAGGACCCAGGTCCCCAAACACTTTTTATGACAATAACTTGCATATAAGCCTTTAAAATTAGCACTTTTGATTATTCATGTTCGTGTCCCATAGACTTTAACGGTGTTCGCATGTTCGAACGAACTTTTTTCCTGTTCGCATGTTCTGGTGCGAACCGAACAGGGGGGTGTTCGGCTCATCCCTACTGGGGGAGATCCAGACATACCTCTTATAGAGGTAATACTCAAGGCGGGTGCCTGCACAGAGACTGGCGCAGCAGCAGGGACGGCCTGCAACTCAAGTTGTACCGGAGCAGCCACAGTGGGGGAATCCAAGTGAACCGTGCAATTCAGGAGCGTTTGTAATGCCATGGCAAACTGATCCATGTGGTGATCTTGCTCATCCAATCTGGAAAAAATATTACCAACAAGTAGATTGATTGTATCTTCTGAATTCATGGCCTTCGCCTACTGTCAGAAACCATGAACCAGACCGAGACAGAAGTACAGTAAAATCACACTTGTTTATTAATAAAAATAAAAAGGTAAATAGAGTAAGCGTAGTCAAAGCATAGCCAGAGTCCAGTAACCGGATCGGGTAGTCAGCCGAGCCAGAGTTCAGTAACCAGATCGGGTAATCAGCCAAGCCAGAGTTCAGTAACCAGATCGGGTAATCAGCCAGGCCAAAAGTCAGGGATCCAAGTAGAGGAACAGCAAGCAGGATAAGGAGCCAGAAGGGATGTCAGCCAAGCCAGTCTTTAAACAGGAATGCAGGAGATGGTTTCTTGTGATGTGACCAAGGCGAAGGCAGGAATGAAGTGAGCTGGAGATCTTTAAGTGACGAGCAGATCCACAACAGCTGGTTAACTGTGGAGAGAGAAGAGAGCTGGCAATTAGCTGAGAGCTGAGCGTCCAGCTCAGAGAAGGAAGGGCTAAAGCCAGCCTTGACACTGCCTCTCAATAGACTATCCCCTCTTCAGTCTATCATGAATCCTGCTGCCAGACTTATCCGCCTTACCAACCGCTCAGTGTCTGCCAACCCTCTCCTCCAATCCCTACACTGGTTCCCAATCACCCAGCGAATTAAATTCAAAATACTAACCACAACATACAAAGCCATTCACAACTCTGCCCCGAGCTACAGCACCAATCTTGTCTCCAAATATCACCCAAATCTTCCTCTCCGTTTTTCTCAAGACCTCCTACTCTCAAACTCCCTCCTCCCATGCTCGTCTCCAGGATTTCTCCAGAGCCTCTCCCATCCTCTGGAACTCGCTACCTCCACCGGTCTGGCTATCCCCTACTCTTGCTACCTTCAGGCAATCCCTGAAAACTCATCTCTTCGGTAAAGCCTATCATGTCTCCAACTAATCTTCTACCACTTCCATCAGCTCATTCCCCACAGTTACAACCTTTTGTACCACCTGCCCCACCCTATTAGATTGTAAGCTCTTGTATTTTATTGTATTATAACTGTATTGTCTAATTTTTATGTTGTAAACCGCTGCATAAACTGTTGGTGCTATATAAATCCTGTATAATAATAATAATAATTTCAATAAATAGAGACCAGCTCTTCACTCCTCCTCCCCTTGCTCAGGTTAGCTGCTTCTTATGACTCCACCGAACATCTCACACATCCATAGTCACGTTATATAGAAAATATAAGGCACAGAACATAGTGCACTCCGCTAAAACACGTTTATTTTCCCACACGGCAAATACACTCACTGAAAACAAACTTGTACAGTGCTCCAATAAAACGATCCTCAGCCGACTCTGCACCCGGGCACGAGAACGACGTGACGTCACAGGCTCGGGTCCTTTGGCTCGGTTCGGTCATAAGAATCAGCCAGCCAGAGCAAGGGTAGGAGGAGTGAAGAGCTGGTCTCTATTTATTGAAATTCTGGGCTACATACAATGTATGAGCAGGTTTTTATACCTGATGAAGGATGAGCACGGAAACATTAATATTAATGGAAGACACTTGGGTGTTTGTTTCATTTCACCAATATTGACACATTTATAATATAGACACTGGACAGTGGATATTATTGAAATGTTGGACTTTTGTGGGCAAAGATAATTTATACACTGTATTTTTTTTATAAATTAATATTGATTTTGTATGAGATATGTACTTCTGGGGAAGTTGCGCTACTCTATATACAAAATTTCTGACTGCGTTCTAATTGAGACCAATTAATGCAAAACCTAATCATATAAAAGTCACCATGTGCAAAATAAGTCAACATCAGAAATCATGTGTACAGTATGAAAATGATCAAATTCACCCAAACACTATAAATAAAATATAAAAATATAAAAGTTCCAGTATCTATCTATCTATCTATCTATCTATCTATCTATCTATCTATCTATCTATCTATCTATCTATCTATCTATCTATCTATCTATCTATCTATCTATCTATCTATCTATCTATCTATCTATCTATCTATCTAAAATATATACACTATATTGTCCAAAGTATTGGGACGCCTGCCTTTAAATGCACATGAACTTTAATAGCATCCCTGTCTTAGCCCATAGGATTCAATATTGAGTTGGCCCACCCTTTGCAGCTATAACAGCTTCAACTCTGGGAAGGCTGTCCACAAGGTTTAGGAGTGTGTCTATGGGAATGTTTGACCATTCTTCCAGAAGCGCATTTGTGAGGTCAGGCACTGATGTTGGATGAGAAGGCCTGACTTGCAGTCTCCGCTCTAAGGTGTTCTATCGGCTTGAGTCAGGACTCTGTGCAGGCCATCAAGTGCCTCCACCCCAAACTCGCTCATCCATGTCTTTATGGACCTTGCTATTGTGCACTGGTGCGCAGTCATGTTGGAACAGGAAGGGACCATCCCCAAACTGTTCCCACAAAGTCGGGAGCATTAAATTGTCCAAAATGTATTGGTATGCCGATGCCTTAAGAGTTCCCTTCACTGGAACTAAGGGCCCAACCCCTGAAAAACAACCCCACATCATAATCCCCCTTCACCAAATGATTTGGACCAGTGCACAAGGCAAGGTCCTTAAAGACATGGATGAGCGAGTTTGGGTTTAAGGAACTTGACTGGCCTGCACAGAGTCCTGACCTCAACCCGATAGAACACCTTTGGGAGAAATAAGAGCAGAGACTGTGAGCCAGGCCTTCTCATCCAACATCAGTGCCTGACCTCACAAATGCACTTCTGGAAGAATGGTCAGACATTCCCATAGACACACTCCTAAACCTTGTGGACAGCCTTCCCAGTAAAGTTTAAGCTGTTATACCTGCAAAGGGTGGGCCAACTCAATATTGAACCACAGGGACTAAGACTGGGATGTCATTAAAGTTCACGTGCGTGCAAAGGCAGGCGTCCCAATACTTTTGATATATATATATATATATATATATATATATATATATATATATATATATATATATATATATATATATATATATATATATATATACACTGGGCAGGAAGTGGTTAATGGATCTTTGATTTTTTTAATGTTGCCCTTTAAGCAACATTAAAGACCTGCTCCCAGCTAAATGGTACTCATGGCCTTTTCAACAGAATCTTAGAAATTAGCTTTGAAAAATATATTACAAGATTCAGCTCCTATAGACTTCAATGGATTTGACATTATATTCAGGTTTTGTGTCACCAAACCCCCCACTAGCCAAACTAAGCCTTCTCTTATCCCTATACAGATAAATGGCCTTAATATGTCTATGCTGCTAAGGATAACCTGCATATTCAGTTGTAGCTAATGTCAAGCACAGTGTGCAGGTCACATTTATCTGTTAGTATATTATTACAAGGAAATGCCTTTTTGATTTCTTTAGGGACTTGACAGGGTCTCGTTAATTAAGGATGACTTATTTTAAGAAGATATTTTGTTTTTAGACATTTATTAAATACTTTTTAACCACTGAGATGTCACCATTTTATCCATCAGCTTATTACCGGTGGAACTTGAGCAATTCCCACTGTAAAATTCTGAAGAACGTTTTTGGACATTATTACCAAATATGTATATCTGTGAAATATGTTTATTGGAAATTCTCCACACCCTTCTACTGAAAAAGACCTTTCATCCTCAGTGTCATCAGTTGATGTTTCTTTCATTGCTTGGTGCTCAGCCTGCAGGATGGAAGTCCGTCTACTTTTACCTCTCTTCTTTCTACATGGGGTCAACTTGTTCTGTGCAGTGAATGGAGACAATATAACAGAGGGTGAGTACCCAACAGTCACATATCTATTCTGACTTCCATAAAGTTGGCTCATATGGCAGGTCAACAGAATTAAGCAACAGCTATGCAAAATAAAGAGCCATCCAGAAAATCTATTCCAGAGAAGATAGACTATCACTAGGGATGAGCTTCGTGTTCGAGTCAAACCCATGTTCGACTCGAACATCGTGTGTTCGGCCGTTCGCCGAATTATGAACGATATGGGCTGTTCACGCCAAATTCGAGTGGCGTGTCACGGCCCATAATTCACTGCGGCATCGCAGTGCATTGCTGGCTGATGATTGGCCAAGCATGCACTATGACCCGCATGCTTGGCCAATCACAGTGCCGTCTGAACAGAGAGCTGTAATTGGCCAAAGCCAAGGAGGCTTTGGCCAATTATGGCTCAGGGGGTTTAGTACAAGCCCCACACTATATAAGGCCGCCTGCACGGCAGCCCTGTGTAGTGTGGTCCGGCGTTCAGAGATAGAGAGAGAGAGAGAGACAGACAGTGTTATTTGATTTAAGTTAGATAGAGTAGGCAGGTCAAGTCAGTTAGCTGCAGTTACAGTGTATTGTGTAAATCTATGGATCCCAGGTGTTGTGTATATATATATATATATATATATATATATATATATATATATATATATATATATATATATACACTGTATTCAGTTTAGCTAGATCCTGTTCTTCTCTTCCTAATATACTGACAGGCAGGCAGGTGTTTTTACAGTATTTCCAGCTACTGTACTGTGTACCCTGCACAGTCCCACCTACAGTATAGTAACCTGCAGCCAGGTGCTTGTGTAGGCTAATTGAAGTATTTCCAGCTACTGTACTGTGTACCTTGCACAGTCTCGCCTACAGTATAGCAACCTGCAGCCAAGTGCTTGTGTAGGCTCATTGAAGTATTTCCAGCTACTGTACTGTGTACCCTGCGCAGTCTCGCCTACAGTATAGCAACCTGCAGCCAGGTGCTTGTGTAGGCTCATTGAGGTATTTCCAGCTACTGTACTGTGTACCCTGCACAGACTCTCCTACAGTATAGCAACCTGCAGCCAGGTGCTTGTTTAGGCTCATTGAAGTATTTCCAGCTACTGTACTGTGTACCCTGCACAGTCTCACCTACAGTATAGCTACTCTACAGCCAGGTGCTTGTGTAGGCTCATTGAAGTATTTCCAGTTACTGTACTGTGTACCCCGCACAGTCTCACCTACAGTATAGCTACCTGCAGCCAGGTGCTTGTGTAGGTTCTTGACGTATTTCCAGTTACTGCACTGTATACCCTGCACAGTTGCACCTACAGTATAGCTACCTGAAGACAAGTGCAGGGGTTATCATACTAATAATACTACAGGCAGGCAGTTGATTCTGCTAGCTGCAGTATAATCGATATATATATATATATATATATATATATATATATATATATATATATATATATATATATCCCAGTTTTGTGCAGCTCGCTGCAGGCCAATAGTATGTCTGGAAGGCCAACAAGGAGAGGCAGACAGTCACAAGCCAATAAAAGAGGGCAAGCAGGCTCTGTGTCTAGAGGCAACAGTGCTGGTCGTGGACACGGTGCATCCTCATCAGCACGTGGCCGTGGGATACGCTTGGCCTTTTTTTCGGCAGCTGGCTGTGTTGAGCCGCAACATGCGGAAGACTTGGTCGAGTGGATGACCAAGCCGTCCTCATCCTCCTCATCCTCTCTCACCCAGGCTCAGGGTACTTTGTCTGGCAAAGCAGCTGCCAACGCAGCCTCTTCCCTCGGCTCAATGGCATCAGTGACTCCTTCCCTAGCCCCACCATGTCCTCCTGAGGAGTCTCTCTAACTGTTTCACCACAGTGTTGGGTACATGCTCCAGGAGGATGCCCAGCGTTTTGAAGGCTCTGATGATGATACTGAGCTAGATGAAGGCAGTAATCCAAAAATTCCAAAATGTGAGCACGGACAGAGGGGGTGCCCAAGAAGGACAGCAATCTGGCAGTCATGTTCCCCCAGCTGCAGCATACTGCCAGGTTTGCTCCAGTGATGAGGAGGGAGGGGATGATGAGGTCACTGACTCAACGTGGGTGCCTGATAGGAGACAGGAGGAGGAGGCACATCACCAATGAGGCAGGATGCCCTCCAGGGGCCAGCCTAGGGCAGCACACTGACTGCATCACACCTCAGAGCTCCGCATGTGCAGGGTGCTGCTGTCTCTGTGCGTTATTCCAAAAATTCTTTGGTGTGGGGCTTTTTTGAGACAAGTGCATCAGATCGCACCGCTGCTATTTGCAACATATGTCTCAAGCGTATCTCGCCTGGCCAAAACATCTCCCGCTTGGGCACCACGTGCTTGACCAGACATATGTTGACCTGCCATGCAGTTTGTTGTAAAAAATTGATTCACCACAAACTCGCTCCTAGTGAACTCAAAATAGCAGCGCTAAAGGTGATCCCTAATCAAATAATGAGGTGTAGTGAAGAGTGATAAGCTGATGTATCAACCTGTGCAATGATTACATCACGTCCTCATCCTTCATCATTAATGTGCATACAATGACATACTCAAAAAAATCACAAACGAATGGTGCATATACACCAATTAAGTGAATAACGTATCTGTGCACATACAAATATAATGTGAAAATTATAACTGAGAGCCAATGTGAATTAACTCGCAAAAAAATTATTATATCTATAAAGTGTGTCCACAAACAATCCAAAAGTAAAATAGTCCAAAACAAAATCCGTGACGTGTTGTAGTGCAAATCTTCTACTTAAATGAATCTTCCACCGCACCTCTGTGACTGTGAATCCACTCCCCTTAGGTGAATGCACTCACCAGCTCCTTTTGCCCACACTCTCGTGTCAGGGCCAACAAGCTTTTATCCCTGAACTCCCTAAGTTTATCTATAGAAGGGCCCCCAGTTTTGGAGATAGGGTGGTGAGAAAGATCCTTGATCCCCCTGGGCGCCAGTCTATAAAGATAGAGTTAAATGGGTTTTTCCCATGTAGGAAGTGTATATGCTGCAAAACAGCCAGAATAAGTAACCGAGGAATGAAGAGCATCACCAACCACGAAAATGAGACCTTTAAAATAAGGGAGTTTATTACATGTAACTCATCGTTTGTGGTTTATTTAATGTGGTGCCCCTGCGGCCTGTTTTATGTTGGACGCACCAAGCGACTCCTAAGGGTGCGGATCTCTGAACATATGTCCAATATTAGGAATGGATATAAATATCACAGCGTGTCCCTCCATTTTAAAGAGAAACATGATCAGGACCCTACTCTTCTCCAGTTCTGTGGGATTGACATAGTTTACCCTTCCTGGAGAGGGTCAAATCGGGTGAGGGACTTGTCCCAACGAGAGACCCGATGGATATTCCTGCTCAGGTGCCTTTTTCCGAGGGGCCTTAACATAGAGTTGGACCTCAACTGCTTCATCAACGACTATTAAATTCAATTGATTGATATATTTTTGATAGTTTTATTTATTTTTATTTATTATATCATATATATATAAAATTTTTTTTTTTTTTTTTTTTTTTTTTTTTTTAATTTTAATTTTATTTATTTATTTTTTATTTTTTATTTATATTTTTTTATTTATTTATTTATTTATTTTTTATTTTTTATTTTTTATTTTTATTTTTATTTTTATTTTTATTTTTATTTTTATTTTTATTTATATTTATTTTTGTTTAATTTTATTTTTATATTTATATTTATTTTTATTTCTATCTTATTCTTTATCTAATTTCTTTATATTTGTCTTTTTTAGTTTGATGTTGTTGCAGTGAGGGCTCATGTTTACACTGTGAGATAAAGGTATCGTCAGACATAGTCCTGTTTAGTATTTTATCCATGGTTTAGGGGAAGATATGAGCTATAGGCTGGGTTAGCGTTATATATCTGCTCGATGATAGGATGGTATTAGTTGACTGTTTTTTTATATTCAACATTATGATTTACCAAAGCAGCTCTTTTACATATCATTGTGATGTTCAAGGAACTTTTTATGGAGTTTTTATTTATATATATGGGAGAATTAGCCCGTTGTCTCACGTGGAGGTGAAATATTTTTAGAACAGTATTAATGTGAGGTACAACATCGGGAGAAACATTATAGGATGAAACAGTTCCGATATTTGTAATAATGTGACTGTCACAAGCACAATGTGTACTTTGTTATATAGTAGCAGTGTGAAATGGTGCGAGCGGGGACACAGGGAACGCGCATGCGCAGTATTGCGATCTCCGCTCGGATCAAACACTGAAAGCGCGCAGGCGCAGTTATGGGTCTTCCGCCCGGATCGGAAGCTATGGGTATAAAAGATTGATTGCCGTGCCGTGTAGCCAATCCCATGACTAAGTCTTTATGACGAAACATGTCGGGGCGTGGCTACACGGCAATCGTTTTTGAGTGACGTAGGACGCTGTGACAGGGAGCGCCATACGAGGATAGGTGGAAGCCGGTCACATCTACACCAGGGATCGGGTGAGACGGGTATTTTGAGAGCGCAGTACCTGGGTCCGCCGTGACCACCACACACTGGTTTACTTACTTCATTTTTTATGCTGTGACAACTTGCTGTGCTGTGTTACTGTTGAGCCTGCAGTGAATTTTAAAGATGTGAGTGCAATGGTGAAGGGGCTTTTTGATTTTTAATACATTTTATTACGTTATTGCACCATTGGATTATTTTTCTTTTTTCATGTGGAGAGAGCTCTTGGGCATTACACTTTGGAGAAGTAAAGGTGTACAGGTTTACCACTGAAGATCAATCTTATCCCTTGTGAGTGTGGGATAAAAGCTTGTTGGCCCTGACACGAGAGTGTGGGCAAAAGGAGCTGGTGAGTGCATTCACCTAAGGGGAGTGGATTCACAGTCACAGAGGTGCGGTGGAAGATTCATTTAAGTAGAAGATTTGCACTACAACACGTCACGGATTTTGTTTTGGACTATTTTACTTTTGGATTGTTTGTGGACACACTTTATAGATATAATAATTTTTTTGCGAGTTAATTCACATTGGCTCTCAGTTATAATTTTCACATTATATTTGTATGTGCACAGATACGTTATTCACTTAATTGGTGTATATGCACCATTCGTTTGTGATTTTTTTGAGTATGTCATTGTATGCACATTAATGATGAAGGATGAGGACGTGATGTAATCATTGCACAGGTTGATACATCAGCTTATCACTCTTCACTACACCTCATTATTTGATTAGGGATCACCTTTAGCGCTGCTATTTTGAGTTCACTAGGAGCGAGTTTGTGGTGAATCAATTTTTTACTGTATACTTATCATTTAAGCAGCAGCTCAGATTTAGGTTTTTGCCATCAGCGCAGCGTTTTTGGGTGTATGAGTGGGCGGATTTTTATACATCTGATTTTTTTATATTACATGCAGTTTGTTGGCAAGCGTACCTAAAAGACCCACACCAAAGAACAAAGAGGACCTCTCCTTGCTCCTCTTTAGCTGGGATCTCCAACCCCACTATACCTTCAGTCCTTTCTGAGACCTGCACTGAGAGGAATGAAGGTGTAGAATTAGGTGTGTCACAGCCAAGTACTTGCAGGCAATCTGCTATCGGTACACAGACGTCAGATTGTACCAGGCAAATTTCCCTGCCCCAGCTGCTGCACCACAGAAAGAAGTTCACTCCCAGCCATCCACATGCCCAGCGGTTGAATGCTAGCTTGGCAAAATTGCTAGCACTTCAACTGCTGCCTTTTCAGTTGGTAGACTCTGCCCCCTTCCGTGAGTTTGTGGAATGCGCGGTTCCTCAGTGGCAGGTTCCCAAATGCCACTTTTTCTCATGGAAGGCGATTCCAGCTCTCTACCGGCATGTGGAAGGCAATGTCTTGGCCTCGCTGGACAGGGCGGTCAGAGGTAAGATGCATATTACCGCTGACTCATGGTCCAGAAGGCATGGACAGGGACGTTACCTAAGTTTCACAGCGCATTGGGTGACTCTGCTGGCAGCTGGGAAGGATGCAGGACAAGGTGCAGTAGTGCTGGAGGTTGTTCCACCACCACGCCAACAAAATGCCACTACTGGTGATTCTGACACACCTCTCTCCTCCACCCCCTTCTCTTCTTCTTCCTCCATGGCCTCTTCCTGCGCTTTGTCCTCGGAACCATCGGTGCTCCGTAGGCGTTCAAGGGGCTACGCAAGTACACAGGCCAAAAGATGCCATGCGGTGCTTGAGCTGGTGTGCTTGGGGGACAGGAGCCACACTGGGGCAGAGGTTCTGTCAGCTCTGCAGGGTCAGGTTCAGAGGTGGTTGATGCCACGCCAACTTAAGGCAGGAATGGTGGTTTGAGACAATGGCACCAACCTCCTCTCAGCCCTCCAACAGGGACAAATGACCCATGTGCCCTGTTTGGCTCACATCCTTAACTTGGTGGTGCAGCGGTTCTTGGGCAGATACCCGGGCCTACAGGATGTCCTGAGGCAGGCCAGGAAAGTCTGTGTGCATTTCTTTTTTTTTTAACAAAAACAGTGGTGCTTTATTGTTGTAAAAGATAAATTGGAGTTACAGAATACCATTCAACATAGTACAATACACTACATACGTAGATTACATATTTTAGGATAGGGAAAATAATGTGCAAAACCCGCAATCAGTACACAAGGATAATAGTACCATTCTCAACAAGTACCGTCCACCCTCTCACCCTCCAAAACCCTCCCCTCTTGAAGCAGATAATCATAATGAGCTGAGTGTTTATCTACGAGGCCATCCATGGAGCCCAAACTTTTTCAAATTTCCACGGACAGCCACGGTTTATGTATGTCATCTTATACATGGGGATTACTGCCTCAATCTGTGCCTCCCAGGCTGAAAAAGATGGAGGGGAAAAATCTATCCATTTCATGAGTATTTCTTTTTTGGCATAGAAAAGAAGGAAGGAGATTAGTAATTTAAGATGATATGGCCTCTGCTCATCATCATGTATCCCCAACAACGCCATAACCGGTAAGAGCGGAATAGAGGTCTGCAATCTGGAGTTGATTTCACCAACTATCTTAGTCCAAAATAGTGCAACAACTGGGCACTCCCAGAACATATGTATAAATGTACCTATGTGGACTTTGCATTTAGGACACATGGGGTCTCTCTCAGGGAATATGCGATGGAGTCTCTGCGGGGTATAGTAGATCCTGTGTATAAATTTAACTTGAATCAGTTTGTCCTTGGATGCTATCACTAATTTCGGGCCATACTCTAGACAGTCCTCCCATCCCTCTTTATCCAACGATGGGATATCAGCCCGCCATCTTTCCCATAGTTCATTTATCTTGGGGGAATCCCTTCCCAGTAACGCATTGTAAAGAGAGGATAGGGGTTTAGTCAAGTCTCCAGGAGACAGGAGATCTTCAATGGGGTCCGTTTGTAACAGGGGAGTTTGTGGGAATTGAGCCCTGGCCGCATGTCTCAGCTGTAGGTACCGGAACCCCATCCAACGGGGCAACCCAAATTTAGCCGTAAGCTCCTGCAAGGAGAGCAGTTGTTCCCCAGGCATTACGTGTTCCAACATGGTTACACCATATCTGGCCCACACCTGTGGGTCTGGTATCATACGGAAGTGTTTAAGTCGTGGGTTTCCCCATAAAGGATGAGCTGGAGACAATTGGCCAGGTTTTAAATATCTGCGCCTAGCCGCCTCCCATACTTTCCAAGTTGCCCTAGTAGGCCCAGGCACCTCACAATATGCCTTGGATCCTCTATAGGGAAAATTACGAAGGTCAGTCAGTGAACCCAGGATAGTCGCCTCGAGACAGGTTGCAACATTGGATCTAGAACCCTGGATCTAGATCTAGAACCACCAGTGTACCGTCACCAACATGGCTGCCCAAAAATATATCTGGAAATTTGGGAGGGCAAGTCCACCCAAATCTGCAGGTAAACACAACGTAGTACGTGCCAACCTAGGGTTCCCTCCCGACCAAATAAAGGATCTCGCTATACGGTCGATGTCCTTAAAAAACGAGACGGGGACCCAAACCGGGCAGTTCCTAAACAAATAGTTAAATTTGGGTAATATCATCATTTTAAGGAGACTAATGCGACCCAAAAGATTCAGAGGGAGATTCTCCCAGGCAGCACATTTCGAACGTAGGGTGTTCAGGACAGGGGCCAGGTTTTTTACAATGAAATCAGAGGGACTTCTAGTGATTACAACGCCAAAATATTTTAATTCCCTAAACCATTGCAACGGGGAGGAGAGGGGTCCAGAGTTAGCTCCATCATCTATAGGAAATAGGACAGATTTAGTCCAATTTATTTTAACTCCCGACAGTCCACCAAAACTGTCAAAAATACGCAAGGCAGCTTGAAGAGAGGGCCCAGCATCATTTAGGTACAATAATGCGTCGTCGGCATAGAGGGAGAGGCGCTCTTCCAACATACCCACCCGTAGGCCCAGGACGTCTGGTGCACTCCTTATGGCAATTGCCAGGGGCTCCAGCGCCAGGGCGAACAGGCTGGGGGAGAGCGGGCATCCCTGCCTCGTACTGCGAAACAGATCAAAGGAGTCTGAGACCCAATTGTTAGTGCGAACCCGTGCTCGGGGGGAGCGGTACAGCAATCGTACTCCGTGAATAAATTTGGGACCAAATCCGAATCTACGTAAAGTCTCCCATAAAAATTTCCATTCAACGGAGTCGAAAGCCTTCTCGGCATCTAAAGAGGCAATAACTCTGGACCCCGTGTTGTCATGCGATGTTGCTAAGTTAAGGAATAGTCGCCTAATATTTATATCTGTGCCCTTGCCTGGCATAAATCCCGTCTGGTCTATACCCACTAGGTCTTCTATTACATGAGATAGTCGGGTGGCCAAGACCTTAGCAAAGATCTTGGCATCGACATTAAGCAACGAGATGGGCCTGTATGATGCACAATCAAGAGGGTCCTTTCCTGGTTTAGGAACCAGTACAATAACCGCCTCATTCATTGAGTCAGGTAGGGCTGGCAGAGTTGCAAATTTAGAGAGTAGTGAAGTCAACTTAGGGGCCAGTAGTTCAGAAAAATTGGAGTAAAATTCAGATGGTAACCCATCTGCACCCGGGGCCTTCCCTCCCTTGAGGTGTCCCATGGTAACCTGGATTTCCTCAAGTGTGACGTCAGCCTCCAGACCCTCCCTTGCTTCCTCAGACAAAACAGGGATAGACAGGGAATCAAAAAATGAGAGCATGGATGAATCCGATGCAACATCTCTAGAGGAGTAAACCTCTTGAAAGTATTCCCAAAAACGGTCATTAATATTACCAGGGGCAGTAAGGATTTGGCCAGTATTGTCTCTAATGGAGCCTATGGGGGTTGAAGGTATGTTTCCTTTAGCCAGCCATGCAAGGAGCTTCCCATTTTTACCACCAGGTTCAAACACACGTTGAGCGGAGTATAGCAAGGCCTTGTCCGTCTGGGCCAACCTAGTGGTGGATAGGTCTCGCAGAGCCCTTTTCCACGCCCTATATCGGTCCTCCCCAGGAGCAGAAACGTATTCAGCCTCCAACCTGCCTGCCAGTGTCTCCAGCTCATCTATGGAGCGAGTTGAGTCACGCTTAAGCCGAGTGATACTATACCCATACTCCCCTCGTACCCAAGCTTTAAAGGAGTCCCATACAACAGAAGGGGCACCTGACTCAGCATTGTCTGTCCAGAAATTGCAGATAGAAGCCATTAGGGGTTCCAACAATCTCTCATCATTAGCCCAAAATCTGGATAAGCGCCACAGGCGAGTCCCTGGTGGAACAGACAGCGTCAGTGTCAAGCACAATGGTGCGTGATCTGAAATTCCCCTGGGAAGCACAGATAGGTCATGTACATATTGTAATGCAGGGCCCGAAGCATAGACAAGATCTATTCTAGACAGCGTTTTGTGTGAGGCTGAATGGCAAGTGAAAACTTTTAATGTCGGGTACAGGTGCCTCCAAACGTCAGTGAGGGCAAAGGTTTCCGCCCACTGCCTGAGGTCCGGAGTGTCCCGAGCCGAGGATTGTAGCCGATCAAGTTCCACCAGTGGAACCATGTTAAAGTCCCCCAAGAGGTATACCAAGGCGGTATCAAATTGCACCGCTATTTGCATGATCTCATGAAGGACCTTGCCAGATGCTGGCGGGGGAACATAAAGTCCAACTAGTACCACATTTTTATCATATATATTAGCATGTATAACAACAAATCTCCCTTCTTTATCTGTTTTAACCTCAATCAGCCTAAACGGTAATGTCTTGTGGACCAGGATGCTAACCCCTCGGGCATAGGTGGAAAAGGTGGAGTGATAATTAAGGCCCACCCAGGCTTGGGCACCATACCGTCTTGTTTTGCGGCAGATGTGTCGCCTGGAGAATACAGATCTGCGGGTTGTGGGAGCGAAGGAAACGAAACACCAGGGAACGCTTAACAGCAGTATTAAGCCCTCGAACGTTCCATGAAATTACCTTTAACTCAGCCATGAAATATGAGGTATAGGGGAGATCAGGGCTGGACTGGGACAAAAATGTGGCCCTGGACTTCATCCAGACTGGCCCAGGGCACAACACATCAGGGCACGGTACATCAGGCCACATCAGGGTACAGAGCCAGGCACATCAGGGCACAAGGCACATCAGGGCACATCAGGGCACAGCACATCAGGGCACAACACATCAGGGTACAGAGCCCAGTACATCAGCGTACAGGGCACAACATATCAGGGTACAGTGCCCAGCACATCAGCGTACAGGGCACAACATATCAGGGTACGGTGCCCAATACATCAGCGTACAGGGCACAACATATCAGGGTACAGTGCCCAGCACATTAGCGTGCAGGGCACAACATATCAGGGTACAGTGCCCAGTACATCAGCGTACAGGGCACAACATATCAGGGTACAGTGCCCAATACATCAGCGTACAGGGCACAACATATCAGGGTACAGTGCCCAGCACATCAGCGTACAGGGCACAACATATCAGGGTACAGTGCCCAGCACATCAGCGTACAGGGCACAACATATCAGGGTACAGTGCCCAGCACATCAGCGTACAGGGCACAACATATCAGGGTACAGTGCCCAGTACATGAGCGTACAGGGCACAACATACCAGGGTACAGTGCCCAGCACATCAGCGTACAGGTCACAACATATCAGGGTACAGTGCACAGCACATCAGGGTACAGAGTCCAGCACATCAGCTAATAGGGCACAACACATCAGGGCACAGTACATCAGGGTATAGCACATCAGGACACAGAACATCAGAGCACATGACATTGAGGCACAGCACACCGGGGCACAGGACATCAGGGCACATCAGGGCACAGGACATCGGGGCAAAGCACATCGGGGCACAAGGCACATCAGGGCGCATCAGGGCACATAGCACATCAGGGCACGTGGCACATCAGGGCACGGGGCACATCGGGGCACATTGCACATCAGGGCACGGGCACGTCAGGGCACGGGGCACGTCAGGGTACGGGGCACGTCAGGGCACGGGGCACATCAGGGCACATCAGGGCACATTATGGCACATCAGGGCACATGGCACATCAGGGCACATTATGGCACATCAGGGCACATGGCACATCAGGGCACAGGGCACATAAGGGCACATTATGGCACATCAGGGCACATTATGGCACATCAGGGCACATGATGGGGCACATGGCACATTATGGTGCACATCAGGGCATGGGGCACATCAGGGCATGGGGCACATCAGGCCACATGGTACATCAAGGCACAGGGCACATCAGGGCACGGGGCACATGGCACATCAGGGCACATGATGGGGCACATTATGGGGCACATAGCACATCAGGGCACGGGGCACATCAGGCCACATGGCACATTAGGGCACGGGGCACATGACACATCAGGGCACAGTATGGCACATCAGGGCACAGGATGGGGCACATCAGGGCACATTAGGGCACATCAGGCTACATGGCACATTAGGGCACGTGGCACATCGGGGGACACCTCAGGGCACATGGCACATTAGGGCACATCAGGCTACATGGCACATTAGGGCACGTGGCACATCAGGGCACGGGGCACATGATGGGACACATAGCACATCGGGGCACATGATGGGGCACATAGCACATCGGGGGAAACATGATGGGGCACATAGCACATTGGGGGAAACATGATGGGGCACATAACACATTGGGGGAAACATGATGGGGCACATAGCACATCGGGGGAAACATGATGGGGCACAAAGCACATTGGGGGAAACATGATGGGGCACATAGCACATCGGGGCACATGATGGGGCACATAGCACATCGGGGCACATGATGGGGCACATAGCACATCGGGGCACATGATGGGGCACATGATGGGGCACATAGCACATCGGGGCACATGATGGGGCACATAGCACATCGGGGCACATGATGGGGCACATAGCACATCGGGGGAAACATGGGGCACATAGCACATCGGGGCACATGATGGGGCACATAGCACATCGGGGCACATGATGGGGCACATAGCACATCGGGGGAAACATCATCATGGCACATTGTGAGATCTTACTAGCCAGCATGCAGAGTAGCGCAGGGAGCTTCTGTAGTAATAAGTTCTCTCTCTCGTGTCATCACGCTGTTCCCCGGTGGCCCCTCCTCTCTTCTTGTCTATACCAGATGATCGTACAAGCCAATTGGTATAGACGAGAAGAGAGGAGGGGCCGCCGGGGAACAGCGTGATGACACGAGAGAGAGAACTTACTACTACAGAAGCTCCCTGCTCTACTCTGCATGCTGGCTAATCTCGATCTACCCGTCAGGCGCCAGCTGTCGGCGGTTGACGGGTAGATCGATGCGCGGCCGAAAGTGAAACTGGCCCAGACTGAGCCATCGGCCCACCGGGAATCTCCCGGTAGTCCCGATGGCCAGTCCAGCCCTGGGGGAGATGCAGTTATGTACCATACCAAACAGGTAGCATCCCAGTCCAGCCACACATATAGCATTCTACATAGCATTATGTAAATGGTTCTGTTCAGACATGTGTCAAATCTAAAGCACCTGAAACAACAAAAAAGGGTTAACAAAAACAATCCCAACATTAGACCCCCCCCCACCCCGCATCCCCCACCCCAACCTAGGAATGCCTTGTTCCCCAAACATCAAAAGAAAGAAAAATAAAACCCCAAGGGAGCGTGAACCAGTGGGTGTAGACACTTAGTGGAGAGAATTGTCCACCTAAGGTGACGAGAGACTCCGCCGCCAGTAGGAATTAGGAGAAAAATAACGTTCCAACCAAAAAGGTTATTTCGGACCGTCTCATATTCAGACCTAATGTGGGTGAGTAGATACTTGGATAAACCAGCAACAAAAGAAAATAAAAAATAAAAAATAAAAATGTTCTTTGTTTAGGATAAGAGAGGAAGATTATCCTGTAGCTCAGGAAGACAGGGTATACCAGCCTATAGGCAGGTAATCTGACAAAGTGCTATCTCCTTCAAATATGGTTGGCAATTGATTGTCTCCCAGTTCATCTGTAGAGGGAAAAAATTCCCTAGAGTGGAATTTCAGAATAGGCAATCATAGTAATAGGTGTATATCACTTGCAAGTGAAAAAAGAAGAATTGATCCTGCAATACGTGTAACGGTCACTAGAGTCCGTCAGTGACCATCCTTCAGGAATTAAGAACACCACTAAAACCTGAGCTTCTATAAGAGCCTATCAAGCCATTGCTGCAGTAAGTCAGTATAACATAAGCAATCTTCCATCTCTTAAATCCCAGCATTTCAGGAACATTTTGTAGAGGGCAAGAAAGGTTATTCCACAGTAGATTCAAACAGTGGCAAGCTTGAAAGTAGATTTCACCTGGCAAAGCCAGGGGCACAGCACTTATATTGTAAACCGACAGGGAATACAAAAGGCACAACAGGTGCAAGATTAATTCACCTGTCCAGATTTAAGCGATCAGTGGTCAATAATCAGAGCAGGACTATAGAAGAACATGCTGCAGCATTTAACGGTTGGGGGCAATGATTCCAACCATGCATTAGCATCCATGGGGGAGGTAAAGAATATGATAGTTTCCCTGTCCTGGACCCTTAACCGTGCTGGAAACAGAACACTGTATCGAATGCCCTTAAGACGCATGGCTGCCTTCACCTGGTCAAAAGAGCGTCTGAGCTTTTGAGTTTCTACAGAGTGGTCAGGGAAGATAAGTAGCTTGTTATTTTGATGGTGTAGTTCTCCCTGCACTCTAGCAGCCCGAAGCACTTCATCCCTGTCACGGAAGTTCAGAAACTTTAGAATAAATGTGCGTGGCGGTGCTCCAGGGGGGCCCGGCTTGGGAGGGATCCAGTGAGCCCGCTCCACCGCATAAAAAGGTGAAAATTGAGCCCCTGGTAGGAGGGAACGTAGTAGGCCTTCAATAAACTCCGTCGGACATTTCCCCTCAGCTCCTTCCGCCAGACCTACAATACGGAGGTTGTTCCTCCTATTACGATTTTCCGCATCTTCGGATTTATATTCCAGTGCTCTAATTTTGGTTTGCAGGGCCCGTAAATCTGCTCCATGAGTCTCTACAGTGTCCTCCACGTGCCCCAGACGCTGTTCTGCAGCAGAAAGTCTGTCCCTTATTTTATCCATGTCCAGCCTTATTGGACCGACATCTAATTGCACCGCATCTACCTTGGAAGTAAGGGTAGTAAGGGAGGCTTGGCAATTTCCTATGGCAGCCGGGACATCAGCCAGGCCTGGCTGTGTAGAGGGAGACTGTTCTGGCTGCTCTGTCTGGGACGCCATGTTGCTGATAGCGCGCCTCCCGGACCCCACGCGGCCTGCACAGGCCGCCTCTGTCTCCACCGGTTCGGGGGGGAATTTCAGCTTCCTACCCCTTCCTCTGGCTGGCCGAGATGATCGGCGGTGCATGTGGATGAAATCCGCCGGCTTAAAGACCTGCTGATGCTGTTTTTTAAGCTGAGACAGTCCCGGATTGCAGCGGAGCTCTCAGACATACGTCCGCTCACAGCGCCATCTTGACCACGCCCCCCTGTGTGCATTTCTGCCGGTCATATAATGCCAGTGCTCAGCTGGTAGACCTCCAAAAGGAATTTAACCTGCCCAAGAACCGCCTGTGACATGCCCACCAGGTGGAACTCAACGTTGGCCATGCTGCAGTGGCTGCACACGCAGCAGAGGGCCATCAATGAGTACCTGTGGGACTATGGCACCAGGACTGGGTCAGGGGAGCTTGTTTTTTTTTCCGACGCCAGTGGACCATGATCAGGGATGCATGCACTGTCCTGTCACCATTTGAGGAGGCCACGAGGATAGTGAGCAGTGACAGTGCATGCATCAGTGACACTGTCCCCCTTGTCCACCTGTTGGAGCACACGCTGCATGGAATAATTGACAGGGCACTTGAGGCAGAACAGAGGCAGGTAAAGGAGAACTTCCTTAGCTCTCAAGGCCCCCTTTATCCAGACAGTGTTCCTGCGTGCCCGCCGATCACACAGGAAGAGGAGGAGGATTGTGTCAGCATAGAGGTGGAGCCTGGCACTCGGCATCAGCAGCAGTCTTTAAGGGATCATTTACAGTCCCAAGAAACACATGGACTTGTACGTGGCTGGGAGGAGGTGGCTGCGGATCATGTCGTCCTTAGTGACCCAGAGGACTCCGGACCGAATGCCTCAGCAAACCTATGCTGCATGGCCTCCCTGATCCTGCAAAGCCTGCGTAAGGATCCTCGTATTCGTGGTATCAAGGAGAGGGATCAATACTGCCTGGCAACCCTCCTTGATCCACGTTACAAGCGTAAGGTTGTGGACCTTATCTTGCCGTCACAGAGGGAGCAGAGGATGAAACATCTTCGGGAGGCCTTGCAGAAAGGTCTGTGCAACGCGTTCCCAGAAACTGGGAGGTTACAAACTCCTGTTCCTGGACAACGTGTTGCTGAGGCTTCGGTCAGTCAAAGAAGGAACGGTGGATAAGGTGGCCCTCTGACCGATGCATTCAGACAATTTTTTAGTCCGCAGCCCCAAGGTATGATCAGTTCCAGCAACCATCGCCAGTGTCTGTTTTACATGGTACAGGAATACCTAGGGGCAAGATCTGACTTGGACACCTTTCCCACGGAAAATCCTCTGGGTTACTGGGTCTTGAGGATGGATCACTGGCCAGAGCTTGCACAGTATGCAATTGAGCTACTGGCCTGTCCTGCTTCCAGCGTTCTTTCGGAACGCACATCCAGTGCTGCTGGAGGCTTTGTAACCGATCACAGGGTGCGTCTGTCCACCGACTCGGTCGATTGACTGACCTTCATAAAAATTAATCAGTCTTGGATCACCACCAGCTACCAAGCACCTCTTGCTGATGTAACCGAATAATTTTTTTTGAAATGTCACATCCCTTTAAAGACTGCCTATGCTGATGCTGAGTGATTATCCTGTTATGCTGAGTAATTATCCTCTTCCTCCTCAATGATCATGCTGATAGCTTGTAAGAACATTTTTGGTTCTGGGCGCCGCCACCAGTGCCTAAGGCCCAATTTTTCTGCCCCTGTTTAACAGGGGCGTGTAATTACAATTTTTGATGCAATTGTTTGCAGCAGGGTTCGTTCCTGCGCTCCAACTAGAGTATCTGTGAGGGGTTGCAGTGTTGTGGCACCAGCACCAGTGCCTAAGGCCCAATTTTTCTGCCCCTGTTCAACAGGGACATGTAATTAGAATTCTTGATCTAATATTTCACAGCAGGGCCAGTTTCTGCGCCCACCAAGAGTAACTGTGAGGACTTACAGTGTTGTGGCACCAGCACCACCACCACCACCAAAGGCCCAATTTTTCTGGCCCTGTTCAACAGGGGCATGTAATTACAATTCTTGATCTAATATTTCACAGCAGGGCCCTGTGAGGGCTTACAGTGTTGTGGTAACACCAACACCTAAGGCCCAAATTTCTGCTGAGTATATAGGGCAGGCCCCTACTTTCAAACATCCAAACGACTTCTACTTGCAAACGGAAAGAGACAACAGGAAGTGAGATGAAATCTACCCCTAGGAAGGGAAATTCTCTACTGTAAGAGTTAATATGGGAAAAACATTTCTCTTTTCCACTGATGCTTTATCACCAATCCTTGTTTCACTAAAAACCCCAAATTTTCAAAAAACATTTGTCATTGGGACAAAAAGTGAGGTGAAATCTTCTGAAGAGGAGCACAGACAGCAAAACAAATGTCACAGGGGTGATAACCCTTGCCTATGTTTTCCAAAAAGCTTAAAATAGATTTTTTTGCTGGAGCTAAACACGTTAAAAATGTACCAGTTCAAAATTACAAACAGATTCTACTTAACAACAAACCTACAGTCCCTGTCTTGTTTGCACCTCCTGTATACTGCTGTTCAGAGTATATAGGGCCTGGTGGCCCCACCCCTTTCATTTTTTAATTTGGGTGCGGGGTTCCCCTTAATATCCATACAAGACCCAAAGGGCCTGGTAATGGACTGGGGGGTACTCATGCCGTTTGTCTCACTGATTTTCATCCATATTGCCAGGACCTGACATTACATTAAAGCCGCAAGCAGTTTTAAAAGACTTTTATTCCTTTTGTGCAGGGACTGTTCTAAGCACGGGAAACACATGCCACTTTACAGGCATACTATAGACACCCCCCCAGGTACGATATTTAAAGGAATATTTCACTTTTTTTTTACTTTAAGCATCATTAAAATCACTGCTCCCGAAAAAAATGCTGTTTTCAAAACTTTTTTTACATTGATATATGTCCCTTGGGGCAGGACCTGGGTCCCCAAACCCTTTTTAGGACAATACCATGCAAATTAGCCTTTAAAATGAGCACTTTTGATTTTGAACGTTCGAGTCCCATAGACGTCAATGGGGTTCTAACGTTCGTGCAAATTTTCGGTCCGTTCGCAGGTTCTGGTGCCAACCGAACCGGGGGTGTTCGGCTCATCCCTAACTATCACATTACACAGGTATTGGTTGCCATTGGGCTGCCAGGTCATGTATATGACCAAATCTACTAGTGTGTGGCCAGCATGATTAAGAGAGTCTATAAGAAGACATGAGAAGGTGTTGAGAAGATTGGATCTTCCTTAAAAGACTCCAAGCTTTAAGTTCAACTAAAAGCCACAACCAATCAGAATTTTTAACCACTTGCCATCTGGGCCATTTCTGACACTTTGCGTAAAAATCTACTTTTTTTTGCTAGAAAATTACTTAGAACCCCCAAACATTATATATATATTTTAGCAGACACCCTAGAAAATAAAATGGTGGGTGTTTCAATTGTTTATGCCACACGATAATTATGCAGCAGTTTTTCAAACACATTTTTTTTTTAAAAAAACACTTTCATTTTAGCCCAATTTTAGCCCAATTTTTTGTATAATGTGAAAGATGATGTTACGCCGAGTAAATAGATACCTAACATGTCACGCTTTAAAATTGCGCCTTCCCGTAGAATGGCGGCAAACTACTGTGCTTAAAATTCTCCATAGGCGAAGCTTTAAACGCCTTTACAGGTTACCAATTTGGAGTTACATGGGAGTTCTAGTGCTAGAATTATTTCTCTTGCTCTGACGTTTGCGACAATACCTCGCATGTGTGGTGCGATCACTGTATACATAGGCGTACAGGAGTAATGTATGCGTTCACATTTGCGCGTAAGCATGGTGGGACTGGGGTGCATTCAATTTTTTTAAAATGTATTTTATACAAAAAAAAAAATTTTTTACACTTTTTTTTGTACTAACTTTATTGCTATCACAAGGGATAAACAACATCCCTTGTGATAGCATGGGGTGTGACAGCTCCTCTTTACGTAGAAATTTGGGGTCTATTAGACCCCAAATCTCTACTCTGGCCTCCCATGCAGCCAATCAGATACAGATCGGTCTGATCAGCCGCTTTCCTGGCCACTGGTGGCCAGGTGAACAAAGGGGCGGAACTGGAAGTAACAAACTACTCGTCGCTCCCAGTTCCCGGGGGTTACAGAGAGAGGGGAATAAGGTCAGTTCCTCTCTCTCTGTAAAGGGCAGCCATTTCCGCTAGCCACATTGCTACGGGCTCCGCAATGGGACCAGAGAGGCAGCAGTGGGAGGGGGTGGGACCCCCTCCCGCCACCCGCAGAAGTGATCGAGTGGTTAATTAGTTCACTTCTGCCTTAAAAAGAATCGCCGGCTGCAAAGAATGATATCGGATGATGCCTGTAGGTGCAGGCATCATCTCGGTATAACTTCTGAAACCCAAGGACGTCCATGTACGTACCTTGGGGGGCAAGTGGTTAATATACTTGTCAAACTTGACGCAATACCTCTTATGTAATTAACTTGACTTAAAATGATGTCAGTTGCCTTGATTTATTCTTTAGCATGGTAGTATGATATAATGGCAGAGGAGCTTCAGGATGGAGTTTGCTCATTAACTTGATGGCTCTCAGGCATTACATTTATACACAAGTATGAAATACAAACATGGTACACAATTCTAATCTTAAAGCGGTGTTCCGGCCATCATTTTTTTAACAATCCTAACCTTACTACAACAAAAAAACAATAACAGATAGCAATAGTTCCCGAAATATTTAATAATAAATGAAAAAAAGTATTTAATATCTTCTCGCTGATGTTGTGGCCCTTTCCATCTTAATTATGGGCATGTGAAGCCCAGTTGATATCTGTTCCTTGTTTTCCTGAGAGAGGTGCATGCTGGGTAACCAGCATGCACCTCTCGATCTCGTGCACGCGCTGTTAAACGGCGCTTGTAGCGGTGATTGTTTGTATAGTTGCCATAACACCGGGCGGTGACGGAGGAAGGTCCCACCCCATTGTTATGACAACTTAGATAACAAAACTCTGCAGATAGTAAAACAAGGAATCCCTAACCTTTCAAGCAACTTATTTGCAGTGCTTGGATAAGGTGGGTTGTTTCTGGCATCTTGCAACATCCAATTTTTTTTATTTAAAGATATATTTAGATTACACAGACTCCTGGGAAATGATGTGTCTTCATTTTCCAGGAGCCCAGGTGGTGAGGAAGAGAACTAGGAGCTCCCCTGACTAGGAAGTAGGCAGATTAGGACGACTGCCTAGCAACAGGGTCTTTCAGGTAAGTAAAAAAATTATTTTTCTAAAAATGTTTTTTATTACATTTAAAGGAGACTGCTAATGTAAACATTTTTTTTAGGGTGGACCTCCGCTTTAAAGAGGAGGTCCAGCCTGGGTGAAAAAACTGTAGCAGAGAAAAAAAACGCTCCTGCGCACAAGTGGATACCCAGACAAACATGTAATGACATAGGCCTTGCTGCCCTCAAGGATGGGGAAATCCTAGTAGTCAAAGATAAATTCGCCCCTAGTTATGCCAACTTGTTTATGGGTTATTGGGAAGAATTGTTCATTTGGAACAATAACTCATATGGGGCGAACCTGGTCCTCTTTGCGGGATACATTGATGACATTCTCATCATCTGGGATGGGACAGACCAGGAACTACACTCCTTTCTTGGACACTGTAGAGATAACCCCTTTGCGATTGAGTTGACCCATGTCATTAACAAGGGTGGTCTGGTCTTTCTGGACCTTGAACTTAGGAGCGATTCTGATAGGAATATCCTCCCAAAAACCCATTTTAAACCCAGTTGTGGTAACTCTTTCTTTGCATACATGTAGCAATCACCATCCTAGATGGATCAAGAACATTCCATATGGGCAGTTCTGCCGTCTTAAGCGTACTTGCACCAAGAAGAGCGACTACCTAGAACAGAGTGAGCTCCTTCGTAAAAAGTTCCTGGAAAAGTGATATGATCCTACCCTAATAGAGACAGTCCTTAACAAATATGCCAACTTGTACGATGAGCCTACTGAACATGTCCAACGACCTGCCTCCATTTCCCACTCTGACACTGTACAAGCTCGTTCTTCCACCCAGTACACGAATAAAGCATTTAAAATACAAAGCATCTTAAGGAAGAACTGGGGTATCCTCAAGCACGATCCAGTGCTGAGTAGGTTTCTCCCGGATAGACCGAATATCGTGTACAGGAAACCTCGTGATTTAAGAAGTTTGGTAGCTCCCAGTATGGTAAGGAAGTCTTCAGGCAAATCGCCTAATGTATGGTCCACCATTTCTGACCAGAAATGCAGTGTCAGTAACTGTGGCACATGTAGGTTCATGTGGCACAGAAAAAAGACAGTGGTGGGCATGGACGGTAGAGCCCACCTGTTGAAGCAGTTCATCAACTGTGGGACAGATCATGTGGTGTATGGCATTATTTGCCCGTGTGGGCGTCTCTGTGTTGGCCGGACCTCCCGTCCCATGAGAGTGCGTATTGGTGAACACAATGTGACATCACCAACACATGAACCAAATATTCGGTTCCTAGGCACTTCCATGAAGCCCATAATGGAGATCCATCAGGCATGAGGGTTTTTGGGATCGAGTCCATTGGAAGAGACCTTGGCAGGGGCAGGAGATATCAGAAACTCTGCAAGCATGAAGCCTTTTGGATCTTCACCCTCGGGAGCTTGACCCCCGGGGGGCTCAATGAAGACCCCGAGATTCATAAGATCACCTAGGCTCTGCAGGCTACACCTCCTCTTTCTCTCCTTCTTCCCCCCTTCTCCTCTCTCTCCTTTTCTCTCCAGTTACTACATGCTGTGTCTCCCGCTAGTACATCTATGGTTATGTAGACACCAGTTGTGTTTTAGTCCGGCTTGTTTTGTATTGTTCTATGCACCGCTTGTCTTTGTGATGTCTGTATGATGTCACTCATTCTGCATGTGTATTTTTATTGCTATCCTTGTTGTTATTGTGATGCTATTCAAGATATCAATTTGAGTATTTTAATTTATGTCATACTGTTTTTGTTACTGACATTATTGTCAGATCCACAGATACATGCTGCACCGATTGACCAGGGTTGATGTATGTATGTATATACATGTATGAGGTCACTACACTTGTGGTTTACTGATTTCTGCATAATATGTGTTTTACATGCATTATCTGGTATGGTCTTGTGTGATATGTGGCCATCTCCTTCAGTACTGTCCTCCTGCTTAGTGCCGTTATGTCTTGACAGGCATCTGTGTTAGACTAGATGGATATATCCCTGGAGGCTATACATCTGGGGGTTATCCATAGAGTCACCCACTTGTGGGTTCCATTGATTATTAGTATATATACATACCATTTTATATATGCACTTAGTGGTCTTTTTTATTAATATCAACTAATCAACTATTTATTTAGTTATTAATTTATCACTCTAATCATGAAGCTAACTGATTCTAGCTATTTTGTCACCTGTACTCCTCCTTATGAGGGCTGACTAAATTGCCTGTCCCTCTGCCTACTCTATTACCCAGGTGTTTTTTTTGCATACCTGGCCGGTGACAAGCTTTTTTTGTTTAGTGCAGCTGAGCGGTCCCTCTATGTAGACATGTGATGTCCTTGATTAGCCTTTACGGTTCAGTCTCCTCCAAAATGGCGGCGATCTATTGTCTCCGCCTGCGTCATCCATGGGCGACGGATGACGCAGGGGAAATGACGCCGTGTCCGCCCTTTCCTCTTGCCTGGAGCACAAACACGGTTGCATGTGTTCCAGGCAATCAACAGAGGCAGTATGTGCGGTACGAGGATATATGCGGACGTGACGACGGACCCCCGATGTTCCATTGGCAGTAATAATGGGCCACCTATGATGGCACCTATTTGGGGGACTTCCTGAACGGCCTTGCGGTACAGCCCATTTGACCCTTAAAGTTGTTAGTCACTACACGTACTGCATGGTTTGTTTACAGGATGAGCTAGGCAACTTCCCCCCAGTGGGCGGTCGGTCACCTTCGCCGCCCACTGTGTGGAGGGGGAAGGGTTGCGCTCTTGATTGGCTGAGTAACAATATGTTCCTTTATGAGTATGTGTATATATAGGAGGACTGCTGAAGGAGGGTTCACTACTGTGCTCTGAGGAAGGGGGGACTTACCCCTCGAAACGCGTCAGCTGGCAGTGATTTCTGTGCTTTCCTCCGTGACCTCTGGAGAATTGCTCATGTCCAACATTACTGCAATCACGTTATTAATGTTTTGTAAGTAGGCTTTTTTTATCTTCTTGATAAATTTTTATTCAAAGATAATGCAGTAGGCTGGTGCGCCCCCTTGTTTCTCTTTTATCTTTGAAAAAACTGTAGCTGCTAAATTTTAATATTAGGGCACTTAACTGTCCAGGGAGCCCGCAATGTTGGCACCCCAGCCAATCTTTGGATCGACTCCCGGGTGCTGCCACCACCATTCCTGGTAGAGGAACCAGGCAGTGAAGCCTTTCAGTTTCACTGCTAGTTCTCTACTGTGCATGCGTGAAGTGCGCTGCACTTTCTAATTGGCCCAGCGGTGGGGGAAGGAGGAGGGGGCCAAACTTCCAGGAGATCAGGCCGGGGGAAGGGGACCTGTCAAAAACGGGACCCCGTTTCCCCCTCCCCCCTTAAAGGTGCCAAATGTGACACAGGAGGGGGGGAGCATATAAAAGGAAGTTCCACTTTTGGGTGGAACTCCGATTTAAAGAGTTACTCCAGTCAAAAATGAAAATGTTCCTTTTAATAGTATGTTAAAGTAGAACTCCGGGCAAAAACTTTTTTCCATGTCCTTGTGGCTGATCTCTTACCTTTACCATCTATGCCATCCATCTTTTTCTGAGTTCTGTAGTTCCTCTGTAATAGCCTGCTGATTTTTAAGAAAAAACGCTACTGCCCTGTGATATCCTGTTTGTAAGACCGTTTGCTGCTATTCCTCCTGTACTCCTAGCCACCGGTCTTGGTACTTCCCATTTGTAGTTCTCTATAGGAAGCAGGGACTTGTACTTCTATCCCCGCTTGCTGTAGTGGGCGGAGGGTTCTCACGGACCCCGGTCTGTACCGCCATTGGAGGTGATGTCCTCCCCCCTCCTCCTCTGCTCCCTGTCAGCACCGTCCCCAATACGCCCCCCGTCCACTGCCAAATATGTGTAGGAAGGCTTTTCACCATCCCTGCAAAATTTGCAGTCATTTTTTATGTCTTGTTTTCAGTGTGATGTGTATTATATGTGACGTTACATATCACAGAGACTGGTATTGTGGTGATATTGAAGCTTATTGAGATTTCCATACATTAGAGGTTTCCACCATTATTGTGTTATTGATTAGTAAGTTTTTAATTAGCTAGGGGATATAGGGACAGGGGATTATTACGGTGCTAAAGTCAAATATGCAAAGAGGGAAAAGGAGATTTAAAATGGCAAAATAACAAGCTTAAAAAAAATAATAAACTAATGAAACGAAAACGAAAATGAACGAATTTTTTGGCTGTGCACATGTCTAGAGTCGAGTCATCTGGTAATGGCACAGCCTTTTTTCTTTTCATGGTGGAAGGTGCACTCTGGGTGTTTAATCATATAATACCGTTGAGACAAGAATACCAAGGATATTTTCACCCATTCTGGATTCCTAAGTGGACTGATCATTGCTATTTTGGATTCCTTTGTGGACTGATTATTATTACACATATATACTCACCATATATACTGTAGTTTATATTAGCGCAGCAATCTTTAGTTTTCATTAATATAACTGACAATTGCACAGTCCTGTGATGCTGTACACAAATAAAATTGATGTACTTTATTTCCCACAAATAGAGCTTTCTTTTGGTGGTATTTGATCACCTCTGTGGTTTTTATTTATTGCGCTATAAACAAAAAAAGACTGACAATTTTAGAGAAAAAACTATTTTTTACTTTCTGCTATAAAACACAACCAATAAAAAATTGAATTTATTCATAAATTTAGGCCAATATGTATTCTGCTACATGTTTTTGATAAGAAAAATCCCAATAAGCGTATATTGATTGGTTTGTGCAAAAGTTATCGCGTCTACAAACTATGGGATATATTTATGGAATTTTTAATTTATTTTTTACTAGCAATGGCAGGACTGGGACATTTCGGCAGACAAATCGGACACCTAACTGACACTTCTGACACTTTTTTGAGGACCAGCGACACTAATACAGTGATCAGTGCTAAGAAAATGCACTGTCACTGTATTAATGACACTGGCAGGGAAGGGGTTAACATCAGGGGCAATCAAAGGGTTAACTGTGTGCCTAGAGAGTAATTTCTAACTGTGGCAGGGGTGCTTTGACTGGGGGAAGAGAGAGATTCATGTTCCTGCTTAGCAGAAAGACAAGATTTCCATCTTCCCCTCTCACAGAACAGCGGTCTGCCTTGTTTACAAAGGCTGACTGTCCTTCTGCCACTCCTGAGAATGATCACAGGGTGCCGGCGAACATGGGGTCTGCCAGATTGGCTCCCGTCGTGTCCAATGACAGCTGGAACGGGTTGCTGGCGGCGCATGTGCACACCCCAGACCCAGTGTACGAAATCACGTACAGGTACCCGATTTCGCTCAGAAGGGCCGCCCTGCCACAGTATATCTGCGTGGGGTGGTCCAGAAGGGGTTAAACTTTCATTTTAGATGTATATTAGCTGCAAATTCTCTTGGTCAATTAAGGTCTATTACCTTAAAAAATTGTGAGTGAGACAAAACTACCAAAAAAACTGAGTTAATCTTACCGGTAACTCTGTTTCTAGTAGTCTTCCAGGGCAGCCCTTGAGAGATGGAGTTCCTTCCTCAAAACAGGAAACACGTTGCCAATTAAATCTTTAAAAGGCGGTCCCTCAGGTCCCTGGTCAGTCATCCAAGAGAACTGAAGGCCGGAATCTGAAAGACATAAAACACACAACACAATCCCACAAGGTTAAACATTAGGGTGGTATCGTGCTGCCTTGGAAGACTACTGGAAACAGAGTTACCGGTAACTCTGTTTTTCCCCCAGTCGTCTTCCAGGTCAGCCCTTGAGAGGATAACCAAGTACTCACCAGACTAGGGTGGGATGATGGCTTGGGGGACTTTCCTACCAAAAGCCTGGTCCTGACTGGATATCAGATCCAGTCTGTATTGTTGAACAAAGGTAGAGAACCTTGACCAAGTTGCTGCCCTGCAGATTTGCTCCGGGGTGGCTCCCGCCTTCTCCGCCTACGAGGCTGCTGACACCCTTGCAGAATGAGCCCTTAGATTTTTTGGTGGTTTTACTTGCATAACTCCGTAGCACTCTAGTATAGCATCTTCTGACATCTAGTAAGCTTAGTTCTTGCTCTTTACTATTAGCCGGTGAACTACAAAAGGAAGGTAGTACTATATCCTGTGATTTATGGTAAGTTGACGTCACTTTTGGTGTAAATCCATAATCTGTTTGAAGTATGATTCTCTCATCTTAAATTCTGATAAACGGCTCTCTGACCAATAGAGCCTGGAGTTTTCCTATCCTACATGCTGTGGTGATAGCCATGAGGAAGACAGTTTTGAGTGTCAGCAATCGTAGCATTGTCTCTTGTAGAGGCTCAAAGGGGCTTTTGATGATCCCTCTAAGTACCATGAGAGATCCCATGTGGGACATTTCTGTCTCTTGGGTGGTCTGTACTTAGCCAATGCTCTGCAAAATCGAGAGACCAATGGGTCTTCTTGTAGTGTCTCTTCTAGATACACCGAAATTGCCGCTATCTGAACCTTCAGCATACTGAGCTCGAGCCCCTTATTAGCACCCGGCTGTAGGAATTCTAAGATAGTTGGTGTATCCATATTTTGTCTGTTATTCTTCCAGCTGTTACATTTTTTTCCAGGTCTTTCTGTAGATGGTTCTGGTGTTAGGCTTCCTGGTGCTCAGAAGAGTCGCCACCACTTTCTCTAAGAATCCTTTCGATCTCAGGATGTCTTCCTCAGTAATCAGGCCGCCTACTTGAAGCTTTCTTGCTTGAGGCCTCTTAGGGGTCCCTGACACATCGCATCGTCCCTGAGAGGAAGTAGCCAAGGCTCATCTACTGAGAGACTGAGGAGCTGAGAGAACCAGGCTCTCTTGGGCCAATATGGTGTTATTAGTATCAGTTTTGTATGTTCCTGTAGGATATTTTTCATCACTCGAGGAATCAGATGTACAGGGGAAAGGCGTAACACATTTTGAAATCCCACTGGTTCTGTAGTGCGTCTATCCCCAGGGGTCGGTCTCGTGGGTTTAGCGAGTAGAAACAGCTCACCTCTGTGTTTTTTGGGACGCAAAAAAGGTCTACTTTTGGTATTCCCCAGTGGGCTGTAATTACCCTCAACACCTCTGGGTGTAGTTCCCATTTTCCCTGTGAGGTCTCTTGAGGAAGTCCACCACTTGATTGTTCTCCCCCTTTAGGTGGACCGCTACTAGCGAAAGTAGATTTTGTTCTGCCCATTGACAGATCTGATTTGAGCTCCTCGTGCCCCCCTGTTTGTTCACGGCGGTGAGACAGCGGCGGCGAGACAGCGGCGACAAGACAGCGGCAGCAGACCGGGCCCCTCGCTGGCAATAGAGCTGGAAGAAGATAGCGGCGGGGCCCGGGAGAAGAGGCTGAACACCGGGAGAAGTCAGAAGGAGACCCCCGAAGTTGGAAGAAGATCCCGGAGCTGACTAATAAATTACTCTTAAAACCTGTGTGCTGTGTTTTTTTTTATATTGACACTTTTCCCTAGGTGAATGGGTAGGGGTACCATGTACCCCAAACTCATTCACACAGGGTGGGGGGCCGGGATCTGGGGGCCCCCTTATTAAAGGGGGCTCCCAGGTTCCGATAAGCCCACCGCCCGCAGACCCCGACAACCAACGGCCAGGGTTGTCGGGAAGAGGCCCTTGTCCTCATCAACATGGGGACAAGGTGCTTTGGGGTGAGGGGGCCCCGCAGGGCGCCCCCTCCCCCAAGGCACCCATCCCCCCCCCATGTTGAGGGCATGCGGCCTGGTACAGCTCAGGAGGGGGGGCGCTTGCTCATCCCCACCCCCTTTCCTGGCTGGCCGGGCTGCGTGCTCGGATAAGGGTCTGGTATGGATTGGGGGGGACCCCCACGCCAATTTTTCAGCGTAGGGGGTTCCCCTTACAATCCATGCCAGACCCTGGGGGGGAACCCACGCCGTTTTTTTCATTTAAAATTTGGCGCGGTGTTCCCGCCTCAGGATTCATACCAGACAGCTGTCAGCACTGCCTGTCACTCATCGCGGAAGGAAAACAAAGTTTTCCTTTCCCGATGAGTGAGTCACCTCGGTGCTGGCTCCTGCGATGGGGCTCGCAGGTGTCAAATCTCGCCGAGAAATGCGGCGAGATTGACACAATATCGCGGTCACCTACTGTAAGAGGCAAGAGGAAAAAAAACAGTGCAGATCACCTATACAATATATATATATTAAGAGTAAAAATACCACTCACAATTCAGAAGTCAAATACAGGTATGTTTCAGTACTATCCTCAGCTTGCACAGCTCTGCCTGACTTCACCCAGTGTGATTACATCACCACCCACCTCACACATAGAGCCCAATGGGCTGTCTCGATGGTCTTTTTACTCTTTAGGCCTCATGCCCACGGACGTTTTTACAGCCGCTTTTGGGAGCATTTTTTGCAGCTTTAAAACGCCTCTCCATGTTGGCCTATGGCCTCATGCCCACCGTGGCGTTTTTGAGCTGTAAATGGCATAGCCGTTTTTAAGCTGCAAGGAAATCCCAGGACCAGCGTGTTCTGAGGCTCCAGCGCTAGAGCTGTAAAAACGTCAGACGCCTGCAAAAGGTGTTAAATGCCATTTAACGAGGCTTAACGCTGTGTCGTCCGGCGTTTCTGTCTCTATCCAAAATCAATGGTTGCCTATGGGAGCCCATTGATTTGAATAGAGGTCGCACCAGAAGTCGGATCAAGAGTGTGTTGAGAATCTTGAGGGGGAACCCAGTGAAAATTATAAAAAAAAAAAATTGCGTGAGGTTCCCCCCCAAGACGATACCAGACCCTTTGTTCTGGTATGGATCTTAAGGGGAACCCCCACACCAAAAAAAAGGCGTGGGGGTCCCCCCAAGATCCATACCAGACCCTTATCTGAGCACGCAGCCCAGCAGGTCAGGAAAGGGGGGCGAGCGAGCGCCCTTGATGTCACTAGGTGGCCCTGTCCTTAACTATAAAAGAACTGTCAAAAGACATGCCAGTCATTGGTGGGCAGAGCAATTTATTTATTTATTTCCGAGCTCGGCGGTGGCAGCCGCATCGTGATTGACGATGGATCTACATAGGGGCATTTATTTTTTTATTTTTAATAAAGGAATTTTCAAAAAACGATGTGTTTGTTTTTATTACTTTTGACACTTTTTTGGTGAATGGGTAGGGGTACTATGTACCCCATACTCATTCCATTACCATGTTTCAGTGGCAGTGCTGAGAGGCAACCCAGTGGTCTCCGAGTGCATTACAAAAGTGAGGCATTATATCAGCAGCAATATTGCAATATTGCCTCATTTGGAACAACTTTGAAATGCCCTGGTGGCACAGGAAAGACTGCAGCAGCTTCAACTAGGGAAGTGGCACTCCTCAGTTTACACTGACATCCCAATATAGGGATATATTTGAAGCAATATTTATCCTTGAAACTCCCATCCTTATTGGATTTCTGGGGTCATGTGAGCACACCTGTGAGGAATGGTGGGGGTGCTGACAGCTTAGTCTCCTAGTGTAACCAGGGCACTGTTGATGTTTGTACAGTACCCCCTCGACTGACTGGGATTCCTATTGGTATAAGTTTCATTAGTGGTGTCAGCAGACGATATGTTTTACAAATGGCAGAGAGAAGAAAATGGAGGTGGGGACAATTCCCTAATACCCCAGTCAGGTAGGAAAGAACCTAGACATCCCCCCCATCCAGTACTGTTTCCTTGGGGGTCAATGTGTGCCCTGTGGTTTTGAATCCTTATCCTTATTAGGTACTTCCGCTACCTCAGGGGCACCTTTCCTCTAATTCCTTTGTGACAAAGGAGGAGTTGTTGCCTGCATTGGCAGGGGTGCTACAGGAACCATTGTGGTTGTGAATGTAGGCTTTTTCGTCCCTCCTCGCTTATTTTTAGTGGAGGAGAAATTTACGGGGATGCTGAAGTGGACAAGAGCATACATGAGGAAATTGAGGTAGAAGATTCCATTTTCCAAGTGTAGCACCCTCCAGGTTGCTAGATGTAAGAATAGTTTTTTTGAGTAGCATAGGTAAATTGTCAGGCTTGGCTGGTAGCCAAGCCTGTTTGTGTTTTTCTTGATGAGTGACTCAGGCAGAGCTGGTGACTCACAGGCAGCATCACTAAGACCTCCCACTTCTTTCCAGAAGGTAGTCAAATCTTCTGGAAAGGAAGGAGGAGCGGAGAGGTGGAACTGCCTGGAGTATTCTGAGGAGCCCTGACCAATCCCCAATCTGGATTTGAAGGGGGCAGGCCTCCTTAAATACTCAGGGTCAGTCCAGCTGGGGGAAGCTGGCAATGGAGTGCTAGGCTGTCTTGAGGGAGCTCCCCAGTCTGGGGGTGACCTAGGGTCTGGGCTCTGGTGCAAACAGGACCCTTCTCAAGACACAGGGCGGTATCCTGGACAGGGGGCATAGGAGCAAAGAGAGAACAGCAGAAGAGCACTGCCAGGCAAACAACAGGTAGCATTCAGGAGGGCTGGTGAGTGACACACAGTCGGGAAGGACTGGGGAGGCACACCTGGGAGGACTGGGAGATTGCAGTCTGGGATGGGTGTAGAGCCAGTGGAGTGGACTGTGGTGGCACGGGCAGTGAAGAGAGGCAGCTGCAGCCAGGAGGGCTGGCAGGGCCTGAAGCCGTGGTACTGGGAGCAGTAGCCACCTGGACAGCTAGCACTGGGACTACCTATATTTTTGCTGCACTATAGGGGCCCGAGGTCCCTGCCTGCAAAGGGCATATGCTCTGGGCCTGAGTCAGTGTCAGGTCTGCATATCAGTGCTTGTTAGTCCTGGAGAGTGAGTTCAAGAGTCGAGTTTGTGTTGGAGGAAGCTGTATATACAGGAGGTGTATATAGTTTCTCAGTCCCTTTCAATTTTTGCAATCAACTGGGCATCTCATAACTACCCTATCCCCATCCAAGTTCAATCCCCTCAATAAAAATACAAAAACAAGCGCAAGGACTGATTTCTGTCTGAAGAGTGATTGGAAATTGTGTGCCTGGCTGGGCAGGGTGGCAGACGGAACACAACTAGCAGCAGCCCCTACGGGGGTACCGCTACACAAGGAATCTGAATCAGACTCATAAAGCTGTCAGGCAATTTCCAAAGGATGTGGTATGCACTTATCTTAAGTTATCACTACTCTTCTTAGAAAGTTCCGCCTCTGGAGTCATCGCAGGCACCAAAAGAGCCTTGTTGGTTCCCTGTACATCCTCACCTTAAAGCGGGGTTCCTGCGACCATTCCCATTTTTTTTTTTTGTAATCATTCTGACACATGTACAATCATAAAGTGACACTCACTGTTTCGGTTGTTTTAAGATGCTGCTGTCCGTTTTCTTTTTAAATAAATGTAGCGCTGGTAGATTTGCAATCTACCGCATGTTAGGTAAATTTAGTAATTTGTGCGTTAGGAAGGTTAAGTTTGCCTCTGTTCCAGCTTGGATGATGTTGTGTGTGTTTCCGTGCTAACCGGTGGGTGTGGCTGTTATCACTGGTCCGAGTTGCATTCTGGGCGAGGGTATTTATGGGACAGATGCCATATTTCGGGGTTCGTTTGCAGCCACCTGCTGGCCCTCCTGGCCGACAGGTATGCGTTAAGGAGCTACCTACCCACTATATTGCGGCGCAGGGGTGGGCCCAGAGGCTTGTCTGGGGCCTACCACCGCGGCCGAGGAATGGTCCTGAGCTGTCGGTCCTGTGTGACGAAGCTGGACAACCGAGGAGATCCCAGGGGAGGACCCGTCTTGGAGGGATCACGCAGCGTGCTTGTCTATAGAGGGGCCTGGTGACTCGGTTGGAGGACGTATCAAAAAGTAACTATACAGCATAGTGTTGCCGGGTTGGCTTCAAGGTTCAAGCACTGTGACTGACATTCACTACAGAAAATCTGATACATCCTGTGGCAGAGGATCGTACGGGTTTGATCCCAAACAAGTCTGTGGCAGAGACTTTGATTCGTGCTGTGTGCTGGCTGCTAGACCAATGAGAGAGGGCAGATCTCCATACAACAGAGCAACATCATACAGAGGTATTATCTAGGCTGGGATTAATCATTCCATTCAGTTCTAGTAAAAAGAAAGTTGGAATTCAGCTTTATGGCAGACTACTGTAAAATTCATCATCCATCCACACCTCACCACAGTGTGCGCTGTGAGAGACACATTGATCTCCAAAGCAAAGTGCATTTCTCCCTCAGACACAAGTCATCCAGGTGTCCTATAACTGGGTTACCCTGGGTATGCAAGAGCTGCAACCAGGGCCAGGCCTTTGGTGAACATTCTGGTAGTAATGTACTGGTTGAACACAGGGCCATCTATTGAAAATGATGAACTTCCAAGGGATCATGGGAAATATAGTATCAGGACTGAGAAAAGAAGGAAACAGGAAGACAGAGAACTTTGAAATTCAGCCAGGAGGAGGAGTGACATCACGGATGTGGAAACCTGCTGTATACAGATAAAAGTGATAAGTTATACACAAACTGACAGTGGGGTTGTGATTCATTTACATGCACAATGCATCTGTTGTTTTGGGGAGAAAAAAATGGAGTTCTTTAAATTCCTGCCCAAAGGTTATTATCGATGGTTTCAACAGTCATGCCGTTAAACCAAAGACCTAAGGACAGGGGAGATTTTTGTTCAGTCATTTCCACTGTGCTGAAGGCTAGGAAGGCAACTTTTAGGTATGTTTACTACAGGACTTGAAAGTCTTATTTGCATGGTGTGGCTCTGGGATTCATCCTCCTGAGTATGATGTGCATACAACGTTGGCAGATTCCTGGCATTTCTCCAGCTCAAAGACTGTTCTTGAGTATGATCAAAGAACAAGTTTCAGCCTTGATGTTCTTTCAGGAACCCATTATTTCACACTCCCTGGTGCTTGCTTTTGTGCAAGGCATTATGTGTATTGTTCCATCGCTTAAGCCTCCATTGACATTGTGGGACCTCAGCTTAGTTCTTTCTGTATTGCAGAATTCCCATGGGGTAGCTGAGATATTCCTTAGTCCTTCTGTTAGATGGTTATTTTTCTGGTTGCCATTACTTCAGCTAGCAGAGTCTCAGAATTGGCTTCCCTTCCTAAAAAGAACTGTTCCTTGTACTCCAATGGAACTAGGTGATTTTACGGCCTGAGCCTTCCTTTTTTAGTTAGGGTAGTTCTTTCCATCTCAGCACATGGCGTTTCCTCCTTCCTGCTCTAAGTGACAGTTGCTGGGGGACAAGGCTATTTACATCTGGATGTGGTTTGGATTGTCAGGATTTCCTGAGATGGACTGCTGCTAATCATCAGTCAGCATCCTTCTTTGTGCTTCTTGAAGGCCCAAGACAAGGTTAAACAGTTTCCATTTAATATTTACCATCCTTATGATCAATCTGTCAGGTTATTCACAAGCTTATGGTCCAAAGGGGAAGCTCCACCTTTTTTTTGGGGTGACAGCTCATTCTACAAGGAGTGTCGGTACCTTCTAGGCTATTCTTCCTTGGTCATAGTATGTTGCAGGCAGGTTTATTAGCCTAATCTGGTTAAATTGTTTGAGGCCTGTGGGCTTGTTGCTTTGTTGCTGTCCCCTCATAGTCAGAGCTTTGGAACATCTCTACTAGTAAGGATTAATAAGGCTGCTCTGTTTCCCATGCTATATGATAAAGAAAACAGTTTTTTTTTATTTACCTGTAAAATCAATTTCTTGAAGTACATCACAGGACAAAGAGATCTATCCTGTCCATGGTTTATGGCTTGCTACAAAACTGAGATTCTTCTAGGAGGGGTTATAATGGGGGGGCACCTGCTGTCTTTCTGCCAGTCTCCAATCACCTGTAGGTAGAATATAACCCATGAATAAGAATTAATAGGGTAGCTATTTGTCCCATGTGGTACTCCAAAAAATGGATTTTACAGTTAAGTAAAAAGTTTTGTAAATGTATTTTTAGTTTAAAATATCCAGTAACCCACTTATCTCTCAGTGCATACAAATATATACGTGCATATAATCCCCAAACAAATAAACAACTCAAAATATGTCCCTTTCAGTATGTAGAATTTCTTCCCATCCACTTCACTATATTTTACCACGTGCAAAAACTGAGTTATTGTACATAATGTGCTCTTCTTGTGTGATATGCACCTCCACCTAAGAAAATGGGGCCACTCACCAGATCACTTTGGGCCACTAGGACCCTCACAGCTTTGGGAGGTTAGATTTCTACAATGGATCTATCCTGATCATCCGCTCACAGTCCTTTGCTCATTCCATCAGGGTAATCTCAGGGTAAATAAGCCAAAACCCGATAAACGTTCAATACGTTTATTAAAAAGTGGTAATATATATTAAAAACGTATAGCGGGAAACTCACATTTAATTGTGCCCTGGAGCGGCACCCACTATACAGAGCCTTGGTCTTTAATAATATCGCAGCTGCTCGTGCTTCTGAGCCCGCGTGCGTTCCATCTGGGCCGGATGTGACGTCAATGGAGACTCAGAACTTCCGCCAGTAAACAGACCTCTAGGTCTTTTGAGGTCAGTTTACTGGAGGAAGTTCTGGGTCTCCATTGACATCACATCCGGCCCAGGTGGGACTCAAACCGGCTCAGAAGCACGAGCGGCGGCGATTTAGAGCTTTCGCCTGTTTCCTGTTTCCCTTGATGATGAACACAATCTGATGCCACCTAGAATGTGTGTAGAGCAGTGTAATATGATGTGCTTTATGTTTGCTGATCATCTCTAAATATGTTTCCTAAAAAAAAAAACAATATTTTTTACTGTATTATGCTATGTGTATGTCCTGCTTTTGGGAAATCCATTACTGGTTACCATCTACCCAATGTTGTGGGGCAAGCATTTTTGACCTTAATATAAACAGGGGTCTCATCTTCTGGTAAGAGGCATCTTTTTCCATGATGGTGGTGAAGGAACTGTTTTTTCATTTGGTGTTGGAGGAATCCATTTTCACTGATATTTTCACCATAAGGACTTTTAATTTAGGATTGATTTTTTTTTTGCAATCATTTTGTACAGTTTTGGTTGATTTATGTACTAACACGCTTTTTATATGCCTAAAGTGACAGCATTACATGTATATTTATATATAAAGTTTTAATTTAGATGATTGGGGTTTTGCAAGTTCAAAACAAAAATCTATTTAGCCTCTAAATGTAATAATATAGAATTTACAGTAGGCTGTCCTTTCTAGGGCCTATTTTTCTACTTGAAGGCCCTCTGTCCTTTCCCCATGTTTTTCCCACATACACTATATTATCAAACGTATTGGGATGCCTGCCTTTACACCACACAAACTTTAATAGTATTCCAGTCTTAGTCTGTAGGGTTCAATATTGAGTTGGCCCACCCTTTGCAGCTATATCAGCTTCAACTCTTCTGAGAAGGCTGTCCACAAGGTTTAGGAGTGTGTCTATGGAAATGTTTGACCATTCTTCCAGAAGCGCATTTGTGAGGTCAGGCTCTGATGTGGACAAGAAGGCCTGGCTTGCAGTCTCCACTCTAATTCATCCCAAGGTGGAGTCAAGTTCCTCCACCCCAAACTCGCTCATCCATGTCATTATGGACCTTGTTTTGTGCACTGGTCCAAATCATTTGGTGGAGGGGGGATTATGGTTTGGGGTTTTTTTTTAAGGGGTTGGGCTTTGCCCCTTAGTTCTAGTGAAGGGAACTCTTAAGGCATCAGCACACCAATACATTTTGGACAATTTCATGCTCCCAACTTTGTGGGAACAGTTTGTGGATGGCCCCTTCCTGTTCCAACATGACTGCGCACCAGTGCACAATGCAAGGTCCATAAAGACATGGATGAGCGAGTTTGGGGTGGGGGAAATTGACTGGCCTGCACAGAGTCCTGACCTCAACCCGATAGAACACCTTTGGGATGAAATAGAGTGGAAACTGCAAGCCAGGCCTTCTTGTCCAACATCAGTGCCTGACTTCACAAATGCGCTTCTGGAAGAATGGGATGCCATTAAAGTTCATGTGTAAAGGCAGACATCCCAACACTTTTGACAATATAGTGTATGTCTTGAGATTTTGTTTTGGCCCGCTTCAAACCTATGTCATTCATTCATTCCAAAATCCTCCTCTTCAGCTGTCATATGGTGTTGCTCAGAGGTGTAACTAGAACCTTTAGGGCCCCTGTGGAAGAAACCATAAAGGGCTCCCCCTCCCCACTGGTCCCATGGCCCTTCCCACTGGTCCTAGGGCCCTTTACTCCCATTGCAGGACCCTTTATGCGGTCCTGCAGAAGGAACCATTCACATGTTCTGCAGCAGGCCCCCTTCCTGCATAGTTACGAACCTGTCCAAAATATTTTCAGGGACTCTTTTTTGCTAGAAGTTCAGCCAACCATTGTAGGTGGAAAATGTATCCTAATTAGAGGGGATGCATTTCAAATGGGTGTGTTTCTACAAGAGGCACCTAATTCCATACCTGTTTGCACATCTCTATACCCCCCATATTGCCTCTGTACCCCTCAGCATGCCTCTATACACCCTATAACCCCTGTACACCTAGCTCACCTCTGTACCCCCCCAGCACACTTTTGTACCCCCTTGCGCATTGCTGCACCCTATATACACACCTCTGCACCTCCCAGCATCCTCCAAACCCCCAGAACATCTCTGCACCCCTTTGCAAACCTATGCACCCCCCCCACACACACACACCTCTGCACCTCCTAGAATCCGCTGTATCCCCCCAGTATGCCTCCATATGCCCAGCAGCCTTTATACCCCCCAGTACACCTCTGCACCCACAGCATACCCCTGCACCCCCCACACACCTCAGAACCTCCCAGCATCCTCTGTATTCCCCAGTCCACCTCTGTATCCCCCAATGTGTCTTCATAAATCCCCCATCATGCATCTGCAACCCCCCAGCAAACCTTCACACCCTCCAGCACATCTATATACTTGGCTATACATCTCTGCTTCCCCATGCCTTCATACCCCCCCCCCCAAACACACACACCTCTGCACCTCCCAGCATCCTCTCTATTTTCTGCCAGCACACCTTTGTACACCCCAGCAAGCCTTTGTAACCACTAACACACTTCTGTACCCCCCCAGCACATCTATGTACTCTAATGCACAGCTCCCTCCCACACACCTTACACACTTCTGTACCCACATGCAAATCTTTTCACCCCCACCCCCCCCCCCCCTTTTCCCTCCACACCTCTGCACCAACCAGCACATGCCTGTAGACCCCCAAAACACACAGTGTGTTTCAGTATCCTCTGTAATCCTCCTCCCCAGCACATCTCTGCAAGCTATTTAAAGATTTAAAGAGCAGTTTGGTCACCCCATGGCCACTCACCTCTAAAGCACATATTGTTTGGCAGCTCTTTAGTGCCCAGCATCTCCCTCTACTGCTCCAGCCAGCAGTTCATGCTATTCAGTGGAGAGGGGCCTCTGACCCGGACAGACATCGGCTTCAGTGCACAAGTGAGTTGTCCTGCTTGTGCACTGAAGCCGGTGCCTGCCTGGGTCAGAGGCCCCTCTCCACTGTATAGCGTAAACTGCTGGCTGGAGTGGTAGAGGGAGATTCTGGACACTACAGAGCTGGTGATCAGACACCTCCCCCCTGTCCACTGCATAGATTACCACTGGCCGGAAGTGCAGAGTGAGATGCCGCATCTTAGGCCCCCCCAGTGGTGGTATGCCAGGGCCTGGTAGTTCCGCCACTGGTGTTGCTCACATAAATTTGGGGAGAAGGACCTTGTGCATGCTACATGACAATTGTCCTGCTGCAGTTTATGGAAGACTGGATCAAAATTATTGAACCATCCTTTGGATTTATAAAATCCTTCACTATGGGCATATAAGAACTTGCTTGGCCACAGTGATGAGAATCTCTTGATGGTTTAGGCTGCCAATTCCTAATGAGTGTCTCTTCACTTTTTATTTTGGCTTCAAAGTGAGTATTTCTCTTAAAGTGGTTGTAAAGGCAGAAGGTTTTTTTTATCTTAATGCATTCTCCGCGTTAAAAAAAAAAGCCTTCTGTGTTCAGCAGCCCCCCTAATACCTGCCTGAGCCCCATCTAGATCCAGCGATGTTGTAGGAGTGTCTCAGCTGTTTTGGACTCCCCTCCTCATTGGCTGAGACAGAAGCGTGGGGCCATTGACTCCTGTTGCTGTCAATCAAAGTCAGTCAGCCAATGAGGAGAGAAAGGGGATGGGGCCTGGCCACGGCTCCATGTCTGAATTGACACAGGGAGCTGTGGCTCAGCTTGGGTGCCCCCATAGCAACTTGCTTGATGTGGGGGCACTTAACAGGAGGGAGGGGCCAGGAGCAGGAAAGAGGGGCCAGAGAAGTGGAGGATCGGGCCTGCTCTGTGCAAAACCAACTGCAAAGAGGAGGTAAGTATAACATGTTTTTTATTTTGACATTTTAGAAAATTTGAACTTAGTATCAGTTTCTTCCCCTTCTGTATGTTACACTCAGGTAGTCCTCTAGGACCATTTTTTTAGATCATTATCTTTTATTATTTTCAAGTAGCAACTCATTTTTTTTGCTCTGTTTTTAATGCCAATTGAAATGTTTTCTCTGGATATCCCCTTTCTCCGAAGCAGTTCCAGAGAGTTTAGAGGAGTTTGTATTCAATAGTGGGACAGAGAGATCATGAAAAGATTTGTGAACCTCTCTTCCCCTATTCTTCCTCTTCTTTTTTCTCCTTCCCATATACTGTATGTATGATTGGCATTGCATCCCAAATAGAAAATAAGGGAAAGTGCAATATGTAAATAAAGACATATAACACACAGTAGAGGAGAAAATATTTCCTAAATAAATATGAATTAGGTAAGTTAAAGGATAAGATCACCTTTTACTAAAATAAAAGAATACAATAAAATAAATGTACATACTGTATTTGTGCAGATTAAAAATGTACATTTATTATTTTTTGAAATAGGAGCCTGCAAAGTATTGCACAGGCAATTAGCAGATCACGGGTGCAATTCCAGGCTTCTGCACACTTTACCTCCAACTTGGAAGCTGGAGGGAGAATGAATGGACTGTGTGAATGTGACGATCAGCTGACCACCACAGCAGATAGACTTGTTTGTTTTCTAAATGGAATAATATTCTCATTCACATATTCCTGTGAATAAATGATGTGAACGTATGGGCGGAGCCCTGGGCAGCCAAGACAATTTTAAAATGTGACAGTGAGTGCAGGGAGAAGAAACCCTGCCTGCTGTTATGGGGAAGGGGGATCTGAGTTCACAGTGATTATTGTTCCTTTTTTACCTTTATTCTATATGAGCTATTTGTTTTTTTTTTTTTTTTTTTTATTTGAGTTCTGCTTTAACCACTAGCTTACCGGGCATTTAAACCCCCTTCCTGCCAAGACCAGTTTCCAGCTTTCAGCGCTCTCCCTCTTTGACGACAATTGCGCGGTCATGTAACACTGTACCCAAATTACATTTTTATAGTATTTTTACCCACAAATAGAGCCTTCTTTTGGTGGTATTTGATCACCTCTGGGTTTTTTATTTTTTGTTAAAAAAATGAAAAAAGACCAAAAATTGTGAAAAAAAAACAAAATATTTTGTTATAAAATTTTGCAACCAGGCAATTTTTCTCCTTCATTGATTTACGCTGATGAGGCTGCACTGATGGGCACTAATATGTGGCACTGATGGGTACTGATAAGGTGGCACTGATGGGCACTGATAAGGCGGCACTGATGGGCACTGATAAGCGGCACTGATAGGCGGCACTGGTGGGCACTGATAGGCGGCACTGGTAGGTGGCACTGGTGGGCACTGAGATGTGGCATGGTTAGGTGGCAATAAAGGGCATTGATAGTTGACACTGAAGGGAACTGATGGGTGGCCCTGATAGCTGACACTGATGGGTGGCATTGATGGGCACTGATGGGTGGCAGTAATGGGCACTGTTAGGTGACACTGATAGGCAGCACTGCTAGATGGCACTGATGAGACACTGATTGACACCACTGGTGGGCATTGATAGGTGGCACTCTTGGGCATTGATAGGTGACAATAATTGTTGGCACGGATATTCACTGGTGGGCACTGATTGATGGCACTGTGGACATTGGCAGGCGGTACTGGTTGGCACAAATGAGGCGGCTGTGCCTCTTCCTCTTCGGGACCGATGTTCCTTCAACATAAGCCGGTGATCAGCTTTTTTTTCTCCTCACACTGTCAGCATGAGGAAAAAAGTAGATTGCCGAGCTTCTGTTTACAATCACATGATCAGCTGTCATTGGCTGACAGCTGATCACGTGGTAAGGGGCCAGGATTGGATTGACTCTTATTGACTCGGTGATCACAGAGCGCACTGCGCACGACCCACAGCGCATGCTCGGGAGGACGTCTATGGACGCCCTCCTGGCAATTAAGGCCCACGCTGTAGTTGTCATTCGGCTATAACGTGGACAGAGAGATGTTAAAGTGGTATTAAACCCAAAAGCAATCTTTCATTGTACTGCAGTTTACCGATTCTTAGATTTGAATCCTGCGTTAGTTTTATTTTTAGGTGTTCTTTCCTTTATTTTCACCTGGGGAACAGGCCAGAGGGCTGAGACAAACCATTTAACAATGACATGGGTGCTTACAATTCTCAGCTTTTATTTATTTTATGTAAAACCTTTATCCTAAAAGGAAAAACAAAACTGTTGCTGTAACTGCCTAAAAAGAGTTAGCTGGAGTTTGGCGTCAATTTGTTAGTGTAATTATATCTGCTAGTACAGCCTTCAAAAATTCCACTCGCCTGCTTGCAATTTGCGAGTGGAATTTAATGCAGGGCGAGTGAGGAGTCGGGGTGGACCAGGCTGACCGTTTCCTGGCTGAAGCGATTAGCCAGGAAACTGTCAGCCGGAGGACACAGAGCGGCCGGTGTCTTGTCGAATACAGTCCCCTATCCAGAAGTGTCCGCCCTGTACTGCGCAGGCGCAGTACGGAGGACAAACGAGACGCCGAAAGTCTCCGAAGTTCAACAGCTGATCGTCAGCTGTACATGGCGCCTGCGCATTTATTCTTACCCTATGTCCAGGATCATTCCCTACTATCCAAGTGGACATAGAGTTAGAATAAATAGTTGCCGAGCGCAGCAAGGCCGTGCCCGAAGCGTGGCGAGCAAAGCGAGCCCGCGAGGGGCCCTCTTACACAGCCATCGCTAACAGGTGCCCGAGCGCCGTGTACAGCTGATGGTCAGCTGATCAACTTCGGACATTTTCGGCATCTCCTGCTGCTCCGTACTGCGCAGGCGCTGCGCCTGCGCAGTACGGGGCGGACACTATCTGATAGGAGGACACTATATGTCAGAACACCGGACCAGACTGCCCTGGCGCCGCTTTCAGCTGAGGCTGCAATGCTCCCCCCCTCTCTCTCTCTCTCTCCTCCTTTTGTCTTGTGTATCACACACACAGCGGGGATGTCCCGCTGTGTGTCACAGAGCTGGCTGGGTCTGTGTTCGGCGCGCGGTGTAACAAGGTCCCGCCCCCCTAGACTGGCTCGTGTGATAGTATCAGTGTTCCACCTATGAAACGAGCTGGGGCCTTTGTACACCGCGCACCGAACACAGACCCAGCCAGCTCCATGACACACAGCGGGACATCCCCGCTGTGTGTGTGTGATCCACCCAGGGGAGTCCAGGTGAGTCTCTATTGATGATGGGCCACAGTAAAGCTGCATTAATGGGGCACCAAAAAGCTACATTGATGGGGCACAGAATATCTACATTGATGGGGCACAGAAAATCTGCATTGATGGGGCACAGTAAAGCTGCATTATGGGTCACAGTCAAGCTGTATTAATGGGTCACAGTAAGGCTGCAGGCACAGAGAGGCTGCGTTCACAGGCACAGAGAGGCTGCGTTCACAGGCACAGAGAGGCTGCGTTCACGGCACAAAGAAGCTGCATTCATGGGCACAAAGAAGCTGCGTTCACGGGCACAGAGAGGCTGCGTTCACGGGCACAGAGAGGCTGCGTTCACAGGCACAGAGAGGCTGCGTTCACAGGCACAGAGAGGCTGCGTTCACAGGCACAGAGAGGCTGCGTTCACAGGCACAGAGAGGCTGCATTCAGGGGCACAGAGAGGCTGTGGGCATAGGGAGGCTGCATTCACGGGCACAGTGAGGCTGCATTCACAGGCACAGAGAGGCTGCGGGCACAGTGAGGCTGCGTTCATGGGCACAGTGGGGCTGCAATGATGGGCACAGTAAGAGTGCATTGATGGGCATAGTGAGGCTGCATTCATTGGCACCATAAAGCTGCATTTGATGGGCACAGTGAGACTGCATTGATGGGCACTGTGATGCTGCATTGATGGGCATAGTGAGGCTGCATTCATGGGCACCATAAAGCTGCCTTTGATGGACACCATAAAGCTGCATTTAACGGGCACAGTGAGGCTGCATTGACGGGCACAGTGAGGCTGCAATGACGGGCACAGTGAGGCTGCAATGACGGGCACAGTGAGACTGCATTCATGGGCACAGTGAGGCTGCATTCATGGGCACAGTGAGGCTGCATTCATGGGCACCGCAAAGTTGCATTTGATGGGCACAGTGAGGCTGCATTTGATGGGTACTGATATGCTTTATGTTAATATTGTTAAAGGTGTTGTTGTTTATTTTTGGAACTTAATTCTGCTTAAAACATTTAACAGTGTAATTTTGTGAGATAATTTACAAGGGGGTGTTTAGGGGCGGACTTAGGGGTGGGGTAGGGGAGAGGTTGGGTGGGGCAACTGGTGGCGAGGAACACTTCAGGCCTGGCTAGTGGCTCAGGACTTGAAATTTTGAGCCTTGTGCTAGTACATCTAACACTCCCCTCCCCTCAGACTGATAATGCTGCTGTCCAAAGGTGCCCCCTGTGCTCCTTCATCCAGGGGGGGCACTCTAATACAGGAGGTGTGTTACTGGCCTGATCACCAGATGAAAACATAGAGGAAAAAGCCTAAAAAAGAAAACTAATGCTGTCACCATATCCAAAGACTAGTAAGGTGCAATATATTACATTTTTGCTTTTGTGTTTAATACCGCTCTAAAGAAAAAATAACTGTTTCTGGTCTTTTAGTAATACTAATATTACATCTTTATTTTCCAGATAATGCATATAAATTATTAAATACTCCATTCAGACATTGGAGTGTGACTAGGCTTGCTTCATCAATCTCTACTGTCGTGTTCCTTGTGGCTCTTCCTCTCAATATCATGGCGATCGTCATATTCCTGGTGAAGATGAAGGTCAGGAAGCCGGCAGTGGTCTACATGTTGAACCTCGCCTCTGCAGATGTCCTCCTTGTTAGTGTTCTGCCTTTTTATATTGTCTACAGATTCTCCGAATCTAAATGGGTCATTGGAGAAGGGATGTGTCGCGTTGTCACTGCAGCATTTTACTGTAACATGTACTGCTCCGTCCTGCTCATGACAAGTATCAGCGTGGACCGTTTCCTGGCCATCGTCTACCCGGTGCGGTCTCTCCCCTGGCGCACAGTGACCCGAGCCTGGCTGGTGTGTGGTGTCATCTGGGTCATCTCATTAGCCAGCATTGTGCCTCTTCTCGCAAAAGATCAATCCTGGAAAATTTCATACTCAGATATCAGAATATGTCATGATTTTCAGTACTATGGTGTTATTGTTAATTTCTTTTTTTACTATTTCATCATTCTTATCCCACTTTTCTTTTTCTTACCATTTTTCATTACAACTTTGTGTTACATTGGAATCATTCACAGTCTCAGCAGATCACAATTTAATCGCACACATAAGAGATCACGAGCTATCCGTCTATCCATAATTGTGCTGAGTGTGTTTGTCCTTTGTTTTGGCCCCACCAATGTCCTCTATTTTATTCACTATGTGAAGTTGTATAAGAGTGATGATGACTCTCTGTATATTCCCTACATCCTCTGTGTCAGTATCAGCAGCATCAACTGTTGTGTGGACCCTCTTATCTATTATTTTACATTCTCTGAGTATAGGAAATACATCTCAAGCTTGCTGTGCTGGAAGAAAGATTCTCACCCACCAGTACAAAGTCTACCCTTAGACACCATGAGCAGCAACCAGAGAAGAACAGTGGAAACCAATTCCCAATAGGAGTGGATGAGTTATTGTAACACCGCTCCTTATTTTATCTCATAGTAATTTTTCCGAAAAAATGTTCAAATAACATACATGTCACTAGGGTCTGTAATGGCTAAAGGTCCATGTTACTACACTTATGAATAAAGCTTTTACAAAAAGAAAGTTTACTTTAGCCCCGGCTTCTGACATTTCCTGGAGGTGTGAGTGATGTCACTGGAGGTGTGAGTGATGTCATTAGAGGTGTGAGTGATGTCACAGTCCCTCCTGGAAAAGCTAGGTGTGTGAAATGCTGTGTGAATACCCTCCAGCTCATTGCAGTGTTCAGTGGGCGGCACGATGACATCACTCACACTACCTGAAGGGTTGGAAGCCAGGGGGCCGAAGTATGAATGGCTCTAAGTAAATTTGGTGCAGCTCTTTTCTTACTATTACCAAAAAAGTCCTTTATCACTAAGAGGTCTTTTTATAAAAAAAAAAATCATCTGTGTGGGTGTCAATCATTCACACAGCCATTATGAATAATCCCTATAATGTGTCTAATATGTTTATTTTCTGTAATCATTAGCTCCATCTAGTGGCTATAATGCACTAGATTGATAATGCACCAAATTGAGTTATTTCATAAATAAATTTAACATTTTAGACAAACTACGAGGATTATTCATGATGGCTGTGTGAATGATTGACACATTTAGACAGAGAATTTTTTTTTTTAAATAGTTCCCCAAGTCTGACTTGGTTATACATCTAGGGGCTTTTCTCCATATTTATCACAATGATAAGACACTTCTGTAAACAGGTCCATTCCCATTATTGTCTATGTGCTTCTCACTGAGAATTCACAGTGAAGAGAAGAAATTAGATATTTCCTGTTTTTGGTTCCTATCAACATCATCATGATTTATTAAATAGCTCACTAGACCCTTATTCGAGCACGCAACCTGACAGGCCACAGGAAAGGGGGGGGACGAGAGAGCGCCTCCCCCCTCCTGAACCGTATCAGGCCACATGCCCTCAACATGGGGAGGGTGCTTTGGGGTCCCCCCAAAACACCTTTTCCCATGTTGATGGGGACAAGAGCCTCTTCCCCACAACCCTTGGTGGTGGTTGTTGGGGTCTGTGGGCGGGGGGCCCCCAGATCCTGCCCCCCCCATTGTCAATGGGTAGGGGTACAATGTACCCCTACCCATTCACCAAAAAGTGTCCAAAAAGTAAAAAATGACAGGAGACAGTTTTGGACAATTCCTTTATTGAAAAAAAAAATGTCCCGCGATGTCCATTCACCTTCAATCACAGCGTCAGATGTTCCCGAGAAAAAAAAAAGGGTGACCCCGCCCCTTTGACATCACGTGACATCACATGATGTCAGAAGGGGGCGGGGTCAGCCGGTTACATCACTGGGTGGCCTCGCCCTTGCCTATATAACAGCTGTCAAAGCAAAAAGTTTTTCCTTTTTTTTTTTTCTTGGGAACGTCGGACGCTGTGATGAAGATGGATTTATATCATGGGACACTTTTTTTTTTAATAAAGGAATTGTCCAAAACTGTCTCCTGTCATTTTTACTTTTCTGACACTTTTGTTAGTGAAAGAGTAGGAGTACAATGTACCCAATACCCATTCCTATAGGGGGACTGGGATCTGGGGGCCCCCTTGTTAAAGGGAGCTTTCAGATTCTGATAAGCCCCTGCCCGCAGACCCCCACAACCACCAGGCAAGGGCTGTGGGGAAGAGGCCCTTGAACCCCAAAGCACCCTGCCCATGAGGGCATGTGGCCTGGTACGGTTTAGGAGGGGGGTGCTCCCCCCCCTTTTGCTGCGGCCTTCCAGGTTGCGTTGCCGGATAAGGGTCTGGTATGGATTTTGGGGGGACCCCCAGGCCATTTATTTTTACATTTTGGCGTTGGGTTCCCCTTAAAATTCATACCAGACCTGAAGGGCCTGGTATGGATTTTGGGGGGTATCCCACGTCATTTGTTTTGAAAATTTTGTCATAGGGTTATCCTTAATATCCATACCAGACCTGAAGGGCCTGGTATGGATTTTGGGGGGACATCCACACTATTTTTTTTTTTTTTATATATTTTTGGTGCGGGGTTTCCTTTAATATACATACCAGACCCAAAGGGCCTGGTAATGAACTGGGGGGGACGCACGCCATTTTTTTCAATGATTTTTATCTATATTGCCGGGATCCGACAATACATTACAGCCACGAGCAGTTTTCTCCTTTAGAAATTAAATTTTGCAGTGGTACTGTTATGAACACGGGAAAGATGCGCTACTTTACAGGCATACTATAGACTATATTTCGTTTTTTTTGTTTCACTTTAAGCATTATTAAAATCACTGCACCAGAAAAAACTGCCATTTTTAAAACTTTTTTTTACATTGATACAGGTCCCCTGGAGCAGGACCCGGGTCCCCAAACACTTTTTATGACAATAACTTGCATATAAGCTTTTAAAATGAGCACTTTTGATTTTTCACGTTCGTATCCCATAGACTTTAACGGTGTTTGCATGTTCGTACTAATTTTTTGTCTGTACGCATGTTCTCCTGCAAAACGAACCGGGGGGGTGTTCACTCCTCCCTACTTATGGGAAAGGGGGTTGCTATAGGTGAAGAAAAACAGAAGCCAGATATAGGGGTTGATTTACTAAAGGCAAACTCACTCCGCACTGCAAATGCACTTGAAAGTGCACTGAAAGTGCATTTGGAAGTGCAGTCACTGTAGATCTGAGGGGAAGATCTGAAATGAGAGGAAGTTCTGCTGATTTTATCATCCAATCTTGTGCAAGATAAAATGCTGTTTTTTATTTTCCTTGCATGTCCCCCTCAGATCTACAGCAACTGTACTTCAAAGTGCACTTGTAGTGTAAAGTGGATTTGCCTTTAGTAAATAATCCCTATAGTGTCTGACCATCTGTGTTAGGGATAGGCATGACAACACCTGATTGGGTATTCTTTTTAAAGTGAAGCTTCACTACATTTACTAAGCTCTGGGGAAAGGAGTGCAACTGCATTTGCAAAGTGCACAGTCTATTTGCCTTTAGAAAATCCACCCCATTGTGTGGAATGCATAGGTGTTGTGTCTAAGCAGTGCAGACAGACTGTTAACAAGTCTCTGCTAACAAGTTCCTGCTCCAACTCCTTCTACTATCTCTTAAACCCTTTCCCGCCGAGCGTACGCAGATGTGCTTACTCAGCCTTCGGGGGTTATACCGGGATGATGCCCGTAGCTGAACGGAATCATCCTGGTACTGTTTTTTAGAGCCGGCTCAGCTGTTATACCGGAGGAGTGGGAGGGGGGGGACGTCCCCTCCCGCCGCCTTCCGCCACTCTTACTGGGCCTCCCGATCACCAATCCGTCGCCTCCGGCGGCTAGTGACAGTCTGGAACGAAGCCGGAAGCAGCTTTGTTCCAGCCTCCTGATTGTAAACACGGAAGCGACGTCATGACGTCACTTCCCGTTTACTCGGCTGCCATTGGCGCCGGTTTAAAAAAAATATACAGTATTCAGAATCGCCGAAAACGGCGATCAGAATACTTTGAAGTGCAAAGAAGTGCAAGTGCAAAGAAGGGATCAGGGGTCTTTTTAAACACAAGCTCGCGCAACAAAGAAAACACATACGGAAATCGCGCCCGCATATGTAAACGGTGTTTAAATCACACATGTGAGGTATCGCCGCGATCATCATAGCGAGAGCAATAATTCTAGTGCTAGATCTCCTCTGTAACCCTAACCTGGTAACCGAAAAAATTTTTTAAAGCGTCGCCTATGGAGATTTTTAGGTACCGTAGTTTGTCACCATTCCACGAGTGCGTGCAATTATAAAGCGTGACATGTTTGGTATCTATTTATTCGGCGTAACATCATCTTTCACATTATACAAAACAATTGGGCTAACTTTACTGTTTGTTTTTTTAAAATGAATGAAAGTGTCCCTTTTCCCAAAAAGTTGCGTTTAAAACACCGCCGCACAAATACCGTGTGATATAAAATATTGCAACAATCGCCATTTTATTCTCTAGATTCTCTGCTAAAAAATATATATAATGCTTGGGAGCTCTAAGTAATTCTCTAGCAAAAAATACGGATTTTAACTTGTAAACACCAAATGTCAAAAATAGGCTTAGTCAAGAAAGGGTTAAAGGGATAATACAGGAGCACAATTAGGAAACAGGCAAAGCATTGTCATCATATAACAAAAAGGGGTTTATTTACTAAAGCTAGAGAGGGCAAAATTAGTCACAATTCTGCAGAGAAACCAATTAGCTTTTAACCTCAATAGACATGTGCATGACGAAAAAAATAGTTTTCTTTCGTTTGGATTCGTTAATCTAGTCATTTTGTTTCGTTAAATTGGTTGATTCATTCAATTTATATTCGGAAATCGTATTCGAAATTAGTTTTGTCTTTTGTTGAATTTTCTTCTAATTTACCAATTTTTTGAATTAGAAATGTTCAAATTGATACATTTTCGAATTGGTTGAAACAAAAATGTTATATTTTTTTTCAATTCGATTGCGCCAAAGTGAACAAACTCTTCACCAAAGTGAAAAAATCTTCACCAAATGAATGATGGCTACAGGGCGGTTGCATAACGGAGCGATCACCTGTAAACAAACCGGCGTCATGTCATGACATGCTCAGCCATCCCTCCATGCTCAGTCATACTCTGTAATACCCTGCAATACCCTGCAATACCCCGCAATACCCTGCAATACCCCGCAATACCCCGCAATACTCTGCAATACTCTGCAATACCCTGCAATACCCTGCAATACCCTGCCATACTCTGCAATACTCTGCAATACCCTGCCATGCTCAGCCATACTCGGCTGTACTCGGCCTCTGTATGTGGCCAGGCTGTGGAAGTCTCACACATGTGGTATCGCTGTATTCAGGAGGAGTAGGAGAATCTATTTTAGGGTGTCATTTTTTGTATGTACATGCTATGTGTTAGAAATATTGTGTAAATGGACAACTTTGTGTTAAAAAAAAAATGTGTTTTAACTACTTCCTGCCCACCGTCTTATGACATCCTTGACTTTGTGTGGGGATATCTGAATGATGCCTGCAGCTACAGGCATCATTCAGATATCTACTTTTTCAGCCAGCGATTCCCTACACCATAAGAATGATCATAGTGGCTGTTCTGCTGCTTGATCATTCTTACGGGAGTCGAGAGGGGACGTCCCCCCTCCCGCCGCCCTCCAGTGCTTCTACTGACTCACCGCTACGATCGAAGCCAGGATCTTTTTTTTTTTTCATTTCAGACTTCCCTGTCTAGAGGTGAGATGTGAGACCCCATATCTCACTGTAAAGAGGACCTGTCATGCCATATTCTTATTACAAGGGATGTTTACATTCCTTGTAATAGGAATAAAACTGATCAAAAAATTAATTTTTTGGAAAAAAGTGTCAAACTAAAATAAATAAAGTAAAATGAACAATAAAAAAAAAAAATGAAAGCGCCCCTGTCCCCGTGAGCTCGCATGCAGAAGTGAACGCATACGTAAGTCCCGCCCACATATGAAAACGGTGTTCAAACCACACGTGTGAGGTATCGCTGTGAACGTTAGAGCAAGAACAATAATTTTGGCCCTAGACCTCCTCTGTAACTCAAAACATGTAACCAGTAAAATCGCCTATGGGGATTTTTAAGTAGTGAAGTTTGGCGCTATTCCACGAGCGTGTGCAATTTTGAAGGGTGACATGTTAGGTATGTGTTTACTCAGCGTAACTTCTTTCACATTATGCAAAAACTTTGGGCTAACTTTACTGTTTTGTTTTTTTTAAAGCACAAAACTTTTTTTTTCCAAAAAAAACGCGTTAGAAAAATTGCTGCGCAAATACCGTGCAAGATAAAAAGTTGCAATGACCACCATTGTATTCTCTAGGGTCTTTGCTAAAAAAACATATATAATGCTTTGGGGTTCTTTGTAATTTTCAAGCAAATAAATGATGATTTTTACATGTAGAAGAAAAATGTCAGAATTGGCCTGGGTGCTCCAGAATGCCTGAAGGTGCTCCCTGCATGTTGGGCCTCTGTATGTGGCCACGCTGTGTAAAAGTCTCACACATGTGGTATTGCCATACTCGGGAGTAATAGCAGAATGTGTTTTGGGGTGTAATTTGTGGTATGCATATGCTGTGTGTGAGAAATAACCTGCTAATATGACAATTTTGTGAAAAAAAAAGAAAAAAAAATCTTGATTTTGCTTAGAATTGTGGGGAAAAATGACAACTTCAAAAAACTCACCATGCATCTTTATAAATACCTTGGAATGTCTTCTTTCCAAAAAGGGGTCATTTGGGGGTTATTTGTACTTTTCTGGCTTGTTAGGGTCTCAAGAATTTAGGCCGCCAGTACTTCAGGTGTGATCAATTTTCAGATATTAGCACCATAGTTTGTGGACTCTATAACTTTCACAAAGACTAAATAATATACACCAATTTGTATTTTTACCAAAGATATGTAGGAGTATAAAAAATTTATGAAGAAAAATTACTAATTTGCTAAATTTTATAACAGAAACAAAGAAAATTCATTTTTTTTATAGAATTTTCAGTTTTTTTTCTTTTATAGCACAAAAAATAAAAAACCCAACGGTGATTAAATACCACCAAAAGAAAGCTCTATTTGTGTGAAAAAAAAGACAAAAAAAATTCATATGGGTACCGTGTTGTATGACTGAGTAATTGTCATTCAAAATGTGAGAGCACCGAAAGCTGAAAATTGGTCTGGTTAGGAAGGGGGTTTAAGTGCCCAGTGGTCAAGTGGTTAAATCACCTTTGGCTTAACAAAAACAGCATTATTTTGAAATAGTACTCTAATAACACACACAGTCTTTGATTTCAGAAATATGTTTACAGTTCGAATTCAAATGGAATTTGATTTAAAATTCGATTTAAATTTCAATTTGAATTTCGGAAATTTGGACAAATTTTTTTTCTTTATTTAGAGCTTTCGGTGAACTTCATTTATACTGTAATTTGGGTACTCGGATATATCCGAATCTCCGAATAATGAAAAATTCATCAGAATATTAATTTGAAAGGAACCGCACATGTCTAAACCTCAACTTGTTTAATTAAGCTTTAGCAGTAAAACCTGGAAGCTGATTGGTTTCTCTGCAGAATTGTGACCAATTTTGCCCTCTCTAGCTTTAGAAAAATAAACCCCACAGTGTCTAAACAAGGATCTTCATGGCAGGATCACAAAGAAAGATTTAATAAAAGCTGCAGATTTTAAGATAATGAAAATTAAGTTTTTAATTCTTTTATTATATTAAAACTTTTTGAGAGTTTAGTGATTGGGTTTACATCTACTTTAATATACTGTATATAAATCACACAGAAATAAAGTGTCATTAAATTTGTGTATATGCTTTGTTTGCCAATGATAAACTGTATGTAGTGATTAGAATAAAATACATTTATAGGTTGTATGCTGATCTAATATTATATAATGAGTATTAGAGTACTTCAGAGAAGACAGCTCCTGAGATCCAGGTATGGAGGTGAAGAGACTACACGTCTTACTGAAACCATGTATTTCTATGATGGAATACTGATTGGATGAAGGAGTCCTGTGTACTATGGGAATTTGGAGATTGTAAAAGTAGACTATAAGGACAGCTTTAGTTGATCTCATTGGAGGTAATTAATTGAATGATTTGATTTTATTTACTAATAAAATTTACTATTTTATAAAATCAGTACTGAACTCTAAGAATGTAAATATACATATTTCATTATCTCCCCCCCCGCTCCTCTGGGAACTCATAGGCCTAGGACATTCTATTATACAAATAATACAAATACAGGCTTCAGACCAGAAGTCAGTGCTGTGGTCTGTTACCAACAGAATCTCTCTATTGGTAAGCAAGGCTGTCTATTACACCCAATAATGGGATCCACAGGGGTTGGGTTAAAGCAAAGACTTTTGAGTTGAAGTTTGCATGCCAGAGCACCCTGGGCATCCATAGGACATTGTATGGGGGACCATAAAAACATTAGTGTGCTTTAGACCCAATGTCCAGTATCTTCTCCCAGAACCACCCTTCACACCTTTGTCTCTTTGTATTCTCTTAAAGTGAAGTAACAGAAGATTCCCAGAAAATATTTTCCCTTGAGGGGAGTATTCATTGTACTTCTGGCTTATGATAGCAAGCCACAGTGGTCAATCAGAAACTGGAAGCACAGAGAACATGGATCCCTCATAGGAAGGTCCATCAGGGAATGATTCATGGCCGCCACTGCCTGGAGTTATGACCGGTGGATTAATATTCATAACCACAGCAGGGATATAACATGCAATTGGAAAACATCCAAGATTAAATATCATTCCATTGTCGAAAAAAGGTGTCTCCCCCAGAGTCCTCACCCTCCATGGATGTCCATGGCTCCATGTTTTGGGGAGTTTGGGAATTCTAGAAGATATCTGAAGTATGGGAAGACTTTTCATCCTCCTGTTTGCATTCTTAGAGATTATTACAGGTACTCTTTAAATGGCTCAGCTCTTGTATATTTAATTATATATTCATGTTATTGATATATTCATCATTACTCTGCTTATAATAAAGACAATTGTTAAGTGTCAGATTTGTGTCCTGTCTCTGTGCTGAATTGTACTGCTGAAAATATAAAAGCATACAATGACCAACAAACTCATTCTAATCCACCTGGAAAACTTACACAGGGCTGTGTGCTAGCATAGTCATGGGGAAAAGTCCAACTCTAAAAGAATAAACACTTCTGCTCCTTCTTGATTGCTGTCCCATTGGGGAGATTTCATCTCACTTTCCATCCAAGTGACAGCACAGAATCTTTTTTTTTTTGCTTGTGGATAGCACTATTAGGATTAATTTGTTAAAATCAAATAAGACTCACCCCATGAGTCTCGCCTAATAAAAGTAATAACAGTATATCATCGATATATCTTAGATGCACACCTACAATCTCCTAATCCAAACATAATGTTCAAACATTGATTGGATGGTCCTGTGTGTCTCCAAGTCCTGACTATGTAAAGATAAAAAAGTGACCAATCTTTATTGGAAAAAGCTCAGTTACTAATTTAAGTGGAAAGCTATTGCAGTGAACTGCATTCCAATGAGACAAGGCCTAGAGGAGAAAGAACATCTCAAAAGGTTTGTTTCAAACATTTATCACCATCCCTCAGCTCCATCAATGAAAAACTATCTCAGTGATTAGCTGAGGTGAATATATATCATTACTCAGATATTGTTCCTTCCTACACTAACAAATGGAGAGAATGCAACAGCAGCAGGGACAAGTAATGACCTGAGGAAAAACCTACAGAACACAGGATAAGGAAATAAAACTCAGGCCTTACTGAAAAAGAAAACACTGAATTTTATTACAGACACTCCAGCTTAGGGCAGGGTCCACTCTCCCCCCACTCAAAAATGGCTTTGTCCTCATAGACAAGACAAAAAATACTCTAACTTCTGAGAATCTTGCATAACAAGTACATAGGAAAAGGGTAAGTGAGGGAAAAACAACTAATCTCACATGCTAAATTTCACATGTAATAGTTACAGATGACTGTAGTTACATACCACTAAGAACAAAGGATAGATGTCACTAGGTCCAAACAGCAAGGCAGTTAGTCATATCAGCAGCATCCTACTACTGTCTAGTAGTGATGAGCCAAATTTACTTGGGTTCGGTTCAAGCTGGGTTCAGAAAACATAACTGGAGTTTGGGTGAAGTCAATGGGAGGGGAATGCTAATAAAAAACAGTTTTGGCTATTTTCTAGGCTAATAGGCAAGGAATTGTCAAATGAATGGCATGGGGGGGCTGAACATTGCCATGTGTAACATGTACAAAGCCAAGAAAAAAAAAAAGTTTGGCTGGGAGCAGTGTTTTTAGTTATGTTTAAAGTCAAAATCTATTAACCACTTCAATACCGGGCACTTAGACACCTTCCCGCCCAGGCCAATTTTCAGCTTTCAGCGCTGTCGCAATTTTAATGACAATTGCGTGGTCATGTAACACTGTACCCAAACACATTTTTTATCATTTTGTTCCCACAAATAAAGCTTTCTTTTGGTGGTATTTGATCACCTCTGCGATTTTTATTTTTTGTGCAACAAATAAAAAAAGACCGAAATTTTTGAAAAAAAACAAGTTTTTCTTTGTTTCTGTAAAAAATTTTTGTAAATAAGTATGTTTTCTTCTTCAATGACGGGCACTGATATGGCTGCACTGACGGGCACTGATACGGCGGCACTGATGGGCACCGATGAGGTGGCACCAATGAGGTGGCACTGACGGGCACTGATGATGGGCACTGATAAGCGGCACTGATGGGCACTGATAGGTGGCACTGATGGGCACTGATAGGTGGCACTGGTATGTGGCACTGATGGGCACTCATGGGCACAGATGGGCACTGACAGGTGGCACTGATGGACACTGATGGGTGGCACTGATGACGCTGTTTGCAGTGATGCCCCTAAGGGTGGCATTGCTGGGCATCACTGCCACATAATGGTGCCAATCAGTGCCCATTTGTGGGCACTGATTGGCACAGATTGGGCACTGACTGGGCACACTGGGCACATGTGGATGGCCATGGGGTACATACCTGGCCATCCCCTTGCCCCTTCCCTGGTGGTCCTAGTGGCAATCCCTGGTGGTCCAGTGTGGTGATCTGAGGGGGGCTGCGCTGATAAACAATCAGCGCAGACCCCCCCTGCCAGGAGAGCTACCGATCGGCACTCCTCTACTCGCGTCTGTCAGACGCGAGTGAGGAAGAGCCGATCAACGGCTCTTCCTATTGACAGCGTGATCAGCCGTGATTGGACACGCCGCAGGCTCTTTACCAAGATCGGTGTAGCGGTGTGTCAGACTGACGCACCGATCCACCGATCGCCGCGATGCGCACCCCCGCGGGCGCGCGGCGGCATGTTATCCTGCTGGACGTCATATGACGCCCAGTCAGGATAACTGAACCACCGTCCGGCCATCATCTGCTATGGGCCAGGCGGGAAGTGGTTAAATAACATGTCTTGGGATGCACTGACCCTCTCTGTGAAATGGGACATCTGTGTGATATATACAGTCTACTACAGCAACACTGACATTTACAAAGAAAAGTGTTTAAATTACCAGCAAAATGACAGTTCCCAGCCACTTCATTCTGTGTGTAATGAACCACTTCATCCCTGGAAGATTTTACCCCCTTCCTGACCAGAGCACTTTTTACAATTTGGCACTGTGTCGCTTTAACTGACAATTGTGCAATCATGTGACGCTGTACCCAAACGAACGTGGTATTTGATCATCTCTGCGGTTTTTATTTTTTGCGCTATAAACAAAAAAAAGAGCGACAATTTTTGAAAAAAAACAATATTTAAAAAAAAATTAAAAAATGTCTTCATCAGTTTAGGCCGATATGTATTCTTCTACATATTTTTGGTAAAAAAAATCGCAATAAAGGTATATTGATTGGTTTGCGCAAAAGTTATAATGTCTACAAACTATGGGAAAGTTTTATGGCATTTTCATTATTTTTATTTTTATTTTTTACTAGTAATGACGATGATCTGTGATTTTTAGCGGTACTGTGACATTACGATGGACAGATCGGACGCTTTTGACACATTTTTGGGACCATTGACATTTATACAGCGATCAATGCTATAAATATGCACTGATTACTGTATAAATGTCACTGGTAGGGAAGGGGTTAACACTAGGGGGCGATCAAGGGGTTAAATGTGTGTTCCCTCAGTGTGTTCTAACTGTATGGGGATAGGACTGACTAGGAGTAGGAACAAACGACATGTCTCCTCACCCCTGACAGAACAGGGATTTGTGTATTTACTCACACACATTCCCATGCTGACTCTCGTGCACGCGATCGTGCGTGGCCAGCGCCGAACACGCCCGCCGGCCACGCGCATCGGGTCCCCCCACTGTGCAGCGGGCGTGCACCACGGCCCCCTCTGATGCACGGTGACTTGACGGGACTTCCCTGTGACATCACGGGGAATGCCACAGGGAAGTCCCATCATGTCCCGTGTGTCAGAGGGGGGCGGGGTCACCGGGTGGCCCGCCCCCCCGTTATTTAAGAACCGTCAGAAGAGGAGACGCGTTACACAGCGGGAGCCTCCCACCATGCCAGCATGGATGCGGAGTGGCCCGGAGAGGAAGATGAAGAAGATGAAGAGAAGAAGATGAAGAAGAAGATGAAGAGAAGAGCGGGAGCCTCCCTCCATGCCATCATGCTGGGAGCTGCCCGCGGACCTGAGGGTCCTGCTGGCCGCAGGTCTGTGGATCCTGCTGAGAGCTTACCATGGCCTGATCCTGGCCATGGCCAGCACCCAGCAGGATCAACAGCTCCCAGCAAGACCCACAGTGTTAATGGCTATTTTGAGGTTACTGGGTGGGCACTGGCCCGAGGCAGGGTAAATAGGGTGTATGGGGGGGGGAATGGGATGTGGGGTTCAGCTGCGGGTGTCAGGGTCTCTCACCACAGTGATGGCAGGTGCCCGCACTAGTTCAGCAGGTCCTTGCATGGCCTTTTACAGTCCTGGGGATGTGATGCTCCTGTCCTGGGGTCAAGTAAACATGCAGCCCGAGCCAGTCATGTGGGTGCTGACTCCCTGGCGCGCCATGCTGCCTCCCTCCAAGATCTGGGAGTTGTAGTTTCCTGGCTGCGTTTCCCTGCTCTCAGTTCTCCACCAACCGTACATGGACTACAACTCCCAAAATCAGGGCTGGTGTAAGGATTTTTGACACCCTAGGCCAGGGGTCTCCAAACTACAGTAAAATTTTAAAAAATGCAGCGCTAGAACAGTAGCATAAAATAAATGAATATCAAGCTATGATAGAACTAATAAAAGTCCAATATCCCAAGTCCATATATTGAAGAATGGGTATAGTAGCCAACATCCATGCTCCGTGCAGATAAAAGGGCTATAGGTGAAGATAGGGTAATATTCCTCCTCTGGCAGCAGAGGAGTATCGAGTGATTGGTGAGAATTGAAGAGAGCCTATGAGGTTTCTGGGGAGAACCATTTCTCATGTTTTAGCACAGTTTTAGCACAGTGCGCAGCGTTAGCCTTGGCTTGTCTACAAACTGCAGCCCGAGGGCCAGATGTGGCCCTTTGCTAGCCTTTATGCGGCTCTTGGGGCACAATTCCTTCCACTGACACCAACAATGGGGCACTATATCCTCCGCAGATACCAATGATGGAATACTATTCCTCCTACTAATAGGGGGAATACTCCTCCTATGGTCCACCAACCCTGAGGCCATATTTATTCTCACTGATGTTGGGCCCATGACATTTTCTGCCCCTGCTGGCCACAATCCGGCCCTCTTAAAGTCTAAAGGACAATAAAGTGTTCCTTTGAAAAGTTTGGAGACCTCTGCCCTAGGTGAAACCTCATTTTGCTGCCCCTGGCTCTGCCCCTGACTCCACCCCCTTTGCCCTGCCCATGTATTCGGTGGAGGTGGCAGGGGTGGAGTTTTTTTGCGGCACCATTCCACCTATTTCTTCAGCCTTGGTCTCCACCTGCGTCTCTGGACCTGGCCTGAAGAAAAATAGTGGCAATACACCACCCCTTTACAATACAGTGCCATCTTTACATCACATACCTCTATCCATTTAAGTCCCCCAATTTACATCACAGCTCCCCTCCTTACATCACAGACCTTCCCTTTTACATCACTGTCCTCAGCCCCCTTCCTTGCATCCCCCTTTCTTTGCACCTCAGTCCCCTGCACAGCCCCCCCCTCCTTGTATCCCAGTCCCCTCCACACAGATCCCCTCCTTGTATACCTGTCTCCTCCACACAGCCCCCCTCCTTGTATACCAGTCTCCTCCACACAGCCCCCCCTTCTTGTATACCAGTCTCCTCCACACAGCCCTCCTTCTTGTATACCAGTCTCCTCCACACAGCCCCCCCTTCTTGTATACCAGTCTCCTCCACACAGCCCCCCTCCTTGTATACCAGTCTCCTCCACACAGCCCCCCTCCTTGTATACCAGTCTCCTCCACACAGCCCCCCTCCTTGTATACCAGTCTCCTCCACACAGCCCCCCTCCTTGTATACCAGTCTCCTCCACACAGCCCCCCTCCTTGTATACCAGTCTCCTCCACACAGCCCCCCCTTCTTGTATCCCAGTCTCCTCCACACAGTCCCCCTTCTTGTATCCCAGTCTCCTCCACACAGCCCCCCCTTCTTGTATCCCAGACTCCTCCACACAGCCCCCCTTCTTGTATCCCAGACTCCTCCATACAGCCCCCCTTCTTGTATCCCAGTCTCCTCCACACAGCAACCCCTTCTTGTATCCCATTCTCCTCCACACAGCCCCCCTCCTTGTATCCCAGTCTCCTCCACACAGCCCCCCTCCTTGTATACCAGTCTCCTCCACACAGCCCCCCTCCTTGTATACCAGTCTCCTCCACACAGCCCCCCTCCTTGTATCCCAGTCTCCTCCACACAGCCCCCCTCCTTGTATACCAGTCTCCTCCACACAGCCCCCCTCCTTGTATCCCAGTCTCCTCCACACAGCCCCCCTTCTTGTATCCCAGTCTCCTCCACACAGCCCCCCCTTCTTGTATCCCAGTCTCCTCCACACAGCCCCCCCTTCTTTTATCCCGGTCTCCTCCACACAGCCCCCCTTCTTGTATCCCAGTCTCCTCCACACAGCCCCCTCCTTGTATCCCAGTCTCCTCCACACAGCCCCCCTCCTTGTATACCAGTCTCCTCCACACAGCCCCCCTTCTTGTATCCCAGTCTCCTCCACACAGCCCCCCTCCTTGTATACCAGTCTCCTCCACACAGCCCCCCTTCTTGTATCCCAGTCTCCTCCACACAGCCCCCCCTTCTTGTATCCCAGTCTCCTCCACACAGCCCCCCCCCTTCTTGTATACCAGACTCCTCCACACAGCCCACCCTTCTTGTATCCCATTCTCCTCCACACAGCCCCCCTCCTTGTATCCCAGTCTCCTCCACACAGCCCACCTCCTTGTATACCAGTCTCCTCCACACAGCCCCCCTCCTTGTATACCAGTCTCCTCCACACAGCCCCCCTCCTTGTATCCCAGTCTCCTCCACACAGCCCCCCTCCTTGTATACCAGTCTCCTCCACACAGCCCCCCTCCTTGTATACCAGTCTCCTCCACACAGCCCTCCCTTCTTGTATACCAGTCTCCTCCACACAGCCCCCCCTCCTTGTATACCAGTCTCCTCCACAGCCACCTTCTTTCCTTGCAACACAGTCCAACATGTCACTGCCCCTTCTCTTACCTGCAGGTAGAAGACAGAAGATGCGCCATGCTGGATCAGAGGACAGAAGTTTTCCAACTTTCAATTTAACAGACAGATAATTGGTTGCTAGGACCGCCCCTAGCAACCAATCACAGGCGATTTAACTTGAAAAGTTGGACAACTCTCTGCTTGGATGTTTTGTCTTCTACCTTCTGGATAAAAGCAGCGGCGGGGGGAAGGAGGAGTCACACGGGAGATGAGAAGACATCTAGGCAGGCTGTTTTCACCTGCAGTACTTTAGCAAACAAAAAACAACGACTCCTGCGCACAGGTGGATCACCATATAAAGATGCGTCAACACAGGCCTTGCTGCCCTCAAGGATGGGGAATCCTAGTGCAAACCAAAATAAAAGAAAAACAGGGGCGCACCAACCTTATGTATTAACTTTTTTTAAAACATTTATTAAAATGATAAAAAGAAACAACTCACAAGCAATAGGTGGAAGAGGCACAACATAAAGTGTACCGACAGCCAGCATGCGACTTTAGGATGAGCGATGCCTTCCAAAGATCGTGGAGAGATGCATACACATCACAATCAGCTAACGCATTTCGAAGGGAATGTCCCTTCTTCGTCAGAGCACTCCCCCCGCCTACTCGCTCCCTCCCTCCCTCCAGCAGCGGTACTCTGCAGTGCAGACAGCACTGGAACTAGCAGTGCAGGGAGTTCAGTCTGCACTCAATGCCACAGCGTGCGGCCGTGCCCCTGGCCCAACTTCCTCAGAGAAAAAAAAAATTAGCTGGCGGCCGCCGGCCATTTTGCATGTAAATTGTGGCAGCCTGGGGGGAAATTTCCACCCTGCCCCCCGGCCCAGCCCGCCCCTGGCTGCCACAAAACTGCAGGACATGCAGGAGGGCCAACGCCTCATGTGTGAGGACATCCTTTATAAAACATTAACTAAGGGGGTGAGGGGTGAGATCACACCCAATACCCACCTGTGTGAGTTGCATCATCCTCCTCCTCCTCCTGCCACAACTCCACCACCACAGACACAGCGTGGAAGGAAGAGTGGAAGGAAGACAAGAAAGTGATGGCCTGGGTTCAGTCTGGTCTGACAAAAGATGCAGGCTCTTGTATGACCACAGCCTGGGGACACAGATGTCATCTGCTGCTGTTCATGATCTCTTGGACTTGTGGACCAGATTGTACTCCCTTGTATATGGACTCCTCAGGCCACCAATTTTGCCTGGAAATAATTGATGTGTGCCCTGGGGGCCAAAGGCTTTGCCAATTTCTGCTGTTTCTCCAGTGTTGCCTCCCTCTTTCTTTGGTTAGGACCCCTTAATAAATTTTTGGTTTGTTTAATTATACTCGCCTATGTGTGTTTTCCTTCAAAAAGGACAGTTTGTTTGTGAGGAGGCAGGTACATTTCAAAAATACAATGTGAAATTAACAAGAGGCACCAACACCAAGCAACCGCCTTGAGATTAAATAATACAAGATAATAATCGTGTTGTGGTAACTTGACTCACAAAACACACCCAAAACTATTCTGGAGTTAAAAAAAATAATTAAAAAAAAACACAAGATCAGGATTTTAAAAAATCCAAAATAAAAAATTTTAATCTAAAAACATCAAAAACAAAAATTTTGTGGCAAATAAAAATATTATATTGATGAAATCACGATAAATAATAAAGAAAGAAGTTTGTGAGAAGTCTGTGTGAATATGAGCAGCAAAACAACTTCATTCTTCTAGCATTATAAAGAAGAACAGAGTGCGCTGCATTAAACAATTTAAAACATTGCAGCATGACCAAAGTGCTATATCCATTCCGAACGCTAATTTTACCAGACCGAGTAGTTCCGTCTCGGAATTTATTCTGAGCATGCGTGGCACTTTGTGCGTCGGAATTGGCCACACACGGTCGGAATTGATGCGATCGGATTTTATTGTCAGAAAATTTTATAGCCTGCTCTCAAAATTTGTGTGTCGGAAATTCCAATGGAAAAAGTCCGATGGAGCCCACGCATGATCGGAATTTCCGACAACAAGCTCCGATCGCACATTTTCTGTCGGAAAATCCGACCGTGTGTACAGGGCATAAGTCAGGATTTTGATTCTATAAAAATACAAAAATGTATTAACTCCACTAAGGGCGCAATTTACATGGATTCATGGTGCGACTGTAAATATTGCAGCAGCTTCATTCATAGTGCTTTTAAAGGTTTTTTCAAAAGAAAAACCCCCAAAAGGATAGTCTTGGTAAAACATTCAGGGAAACATGAAAACACACACACACAACAATACACATAAATAATCAAAAAGCCAAACACAGAAAGTCCAGGCACCAGCATACCATTCACAGGGAAACTGACATGCGATTAATTCGCATTGATGCAAAAAAATGCATTTATAAAAAGGAATGGAGAAAATTCTCCAATTCAGGTGAAAAAAATTGTATTAGCAGTTTCAGTGTGAATGACCCCCGGGGGATCGCAAACATAATAAGATGACCCTTGAATCAGAAACTTGCAAATAAGTTTGAAAAATACAAAGTTGTCATCACTGGATGACATGTGGTCAGAACCTGTCGCTAATTTATTGGGATATTGTGTCCTTGAATTACACTTTTTGAGTAGTTGCCTTAGCATCATTCCTTTAGACATTGTGTGGTACCATCTAATATTATTAGTCACTTGAGAGTACACTCCATGTTATTCAAATCAACCCTGGAGTCTACAATGAGGTCCCAGCTGGTTGATATATGTCTTGTAAAGGATATGTGAAGCAAAGTTCGTGTCCAAGTCCACAGTAAATAGTCCAACAAAGGTGCAACGATCATCCAATTGCAGCTTTAGTGCACTGACTGACTGACTTTACTCAAAAATGAATAATTCTAGCAGCCTTCTCATTTAGCAATCAGGATGCTTTTTCAACAGTCTTTTCCAACAGGGACTATCTGATATTTCAAGGGAGAAGGAGCACGTCCATACATTAACACCCTGTTAGACTCAGTAGTCATTGTGTTCCATTCGATTCTTGCCTGGACTGGAAGCCTATCACATTGATGTCTCTTTGGGCTCAGAAGAGCTCCGCCATGAAAAAAGCCTGTCCTTCAAAGCAAGATCGCTGGGTCCGCGATGCTCGTGGCACTCGCCATGCGAGATATAAGGTTTGGGTGGATGCAGAGCAGACGTCTCCTATCCTGCGGTTTAGTTTGAATGGGGCATGCCGTAGGCTGGCATCACGTGACTGCTGTGATATCAACGTGTTTCGCTAAGGAGTTAGCGTAGCTTTGTCTGGACTAGGTGGGGCTAGGGGCTGTCAGTCCCTTTTATCAGGGAGTCCATTCCAACAGCACCGCCCTAATCGTCTAAAGGGGATACACACATGTCATTTTCTGCCTGAATGAAGTGATCCACACATAGCCCGAACAAAGTTATTATTTCTGAAACCTGCCATTTCCTTCCGATTCAATGCATCATCATGTCATCTTACCTTGGAACTTCCACCAAACCCTCCCATGTTATTAGAGCGATATTAACACAAGGAATTAGCTGAGTACAATGACTCACATATTTCTATCAATGCATTACCCACCATGCTTCTTAGGACCATGTTGATCCAAACAATAAAGCAAACACGGGTGTGGACTAAACATAAAAAGAGGGAGGATCAAAAAGATGAAAAAACAGCAGGATAAGCAGGGGAACGACTCGAACATCGTGGGTTCGACCATTTGCCGAATTGCGAACGTTATGGGCCGTTTCTGCCAAATTTGTGTGGCGCATCACAGCCCATAATTCACTGCGGCATCGCAGTGCATTGCTGGCTGATGATTGGCCAAGCATGCACTATGACCCGCATGCTTGGCCAATCACAGCGCCATCTGCACAGAGAGCCGTAATTGGCCAAAGCCAGGGGAGGACCTGTCATGGAAGGATCATGCAGCGTGCTGGTCTGGAGAGAGGCCTGGTGACTTGGTTAGAGGACGTATCCTAAAAGTAACTATACAGCATAGTGTTGCCGGATTGGCTTAAAGGTTCAAGCACTGTGACTGACGTTCATTGCAGAAAACCAATACATCCTGTGGCAGAGGATCGTACCGGTTTATCCCAAACAAGTCTGTGGCAGAGACTGTTGTTCGTGCTAGTTACTGGCTGCTAGGCAAGTGAGAGAGGCCTATCCGGGCGAGCAAAGAGTGTGTCCCACGAGGGGAGCGCATTCTATTATAATATCCAAATTCTACCAGGACATTTGTCAAGAACCTTACAAGAAGATATTTGAGTTTCTTCTGTAGTTTCCCTTCTGCCTCTTTCCTGCTATTTCCTTAGTAAATAGTTCAATAAAGCATTGAAAACGTACTCAAGTGATGGTGCGTGTATCGTCCGGAGGTAAACTCAACGGAACCCCTAGACCCGGTGCCGGTAAAACAGAGGGAAGGAGAGTGAAGGTAACAAGCCCTCTTAAACCAGCAACTCCGCCGAGAGTTAGTGCTACATATGCATCCCAGGTATTGTATATATATATATATATATATGTGTATATATATATATATATATATATATATATATATATATATACTGTATTCAGTTTAGCTAGATCCATTCCTGTTATTCTATTTCTAACATAACGACAGGCAGGCAGGTGTTTTTACAGTATTTACAGTTAGTGTACTGTGTACCCTGCACAGTTGCACCTTTAGCTACCTGAAGACAAGTGCTGTTGTTCTTCTTCTGATTCTATTAATACAATAGGCAGGCAGGTTGAAGTATTTACAGTTAGTGTACTGTGTACCCTGCACAGTTGCACCTATAGCTACCAGAAGACAAGTGCTGGTGTTCTTCTGATCCTATTAATACCACAGGCAGGCAGCTTGAAGTATTTACAGTTAGTGTACTGTGTACCCTTGCACAGTTGCACCTATAGCTACCTGAAGACAAGTGCTGCTGTTCTTCTTCTGATCCTATTAATACCACAGGCAGGCAGCTTGAAATATTACAGTTAGTGTACTGTGTACCCCTGCACAGTTGCACCTATAGCTACCTGAAGACAAGTGCTGGTGTTCTTCTGATCCTATTAATACCACAGGCAGGCAGCTTGAAGTATTTACAGTTAGTGTACTGTGTACCCTTGCACAGTTGCACCTATAGCTACCTGAAGACAAGTGCTGGTGTTCTTCTTCTGATCCTATTAATACCACACGCAGGCAGCTTGAAGTATTTACAGTTAGTGTACTGTGTACCCCTGCACAGTTGCACCTATAGCTACCTGAAGACAAGTGCTGGTGTTCTTCTTCTGATCCTTTTAATACCACAGGCAGGCAGCTTGAAGAATTTACAGTTAGTGTACTGTGTACCCCTGCACAGTTGCACCTATAGCTACCTGAAGACAAGTGCTGGTGTTCTTCTGATCCTATTAATACCACAGGCAGGCAGCTTGAAGTATTTACAGTTAGTGTACTGTGTACCCTTGCACAGTTGCACCTATAGCTACCTGAAGACAAGTGCTGGTGTTCTTCTACTGATCCTATTAATACTACACGCAGGCAGCTTGAAGTATTTACAGTTAGTGTACTGTGTACCCCTGCACAGTTGCACCTATAGCTACCTGAAGACAAGTGCTGGTGTTCTTCTTCTGATCCTTTTAATACCACAGGCAGGCAGCTTGAAGTATTTACAGTTAGTGTACCGTGTACCCTGCACAGTTGCACCTATAGCTACATGAAGACAAGTGCTGTTGTTCTTTTTCTGATCATATTAATACCACAGGCAGGCATGGCCCAGAGGTAGCACCAAAGGCCTTCTCTGCATCTAGAGAGGCCACCACCTCAGTGCCGTCCCCGTCCTCCCTGGAAAGATGTGTGAGGAGGTGTCGAATGTTGATATCAGTTCCCCTACCTGGCATAAATCCGGATTGATCCGCATGCACCAGTACGGTGACTACAGTGTTTAGTCGTCCAGCCAAGACTTTAGCCAACAATTTGGCATCCATGTTTAGGAGAGATATTAGCCGGTATGAAGAACACTGCTCTGGAGTTTTACCAGGTTTGAGAAGGACCACAATGATCGCCTCAGCCATGGTTGTGGGGAGACACTCCTCCCCCATGGCTGTTTGGAGCATGAGCCTAAAGGTGGGGAGCAACTCTTCCACATATGTTTTAAAAAGTTCAGCAGGGATGCCATCCGGACCCGGCATTTTACCATTTTGCATAGAGGCCACTGCCTGTTGAAGCTCCTCCAGCGTAATAGGGCCATCTAGTGCATCTCTGAAGGTAGATGTCAAGCAAGGCAGCTCTATCTTCTCCAGATATGCTGTTAGCTCCTCATCTGTGTTTACCATTCGGGAGCTGTACAGCTCTTGATAGAACGATGCAAATCGGGCATTAATGGAAGTTGGGTCAGTCAGCAGTGACCCATCAGAGTCACATATAGTGCATATGGTCACAGGTGAGGAGCTCTCCCTAGCCAGCCACCCCAGCATACTACCCTTTTTTTCCCCATGTTCAAATATGCGTTGAGATTGATGTAGAAACTTGGTTTTGTTGGCAGAAGTTCGGAGCAGAAGGACATCCCTCAGTGCTGCCTGAAAACCACAGTACACCTTGGGAGCCCTTGATGCGGAATATTTCCACCTCAAATGCAGCTACCCTTTCCTCAAGCTTCAGTATGTCCTCCATCAGATCTCTGCAGATCCTACGGATATGTGACTGCAAGCTGCCTCTGCAGAAAGCTTTGAACGCATCCCAGAATGTGGTCAAAGATATAGAGTGGTCACGGTCCTGCCAGTAATGCAACACCTCGGATCTATATGGCTCAGAGGCCCTTGAGTCTGACAACCAAAATCTGAAAATTGCTACAAACTGTCCCCCGGTGCAGTGGACACGCTCAACTTTAAGGCAAGAGGAGCATGGTCCAATATGCCGCGGGGTAGGATGGAGATGTCCTGAACCCTAGAAAGGACAGACCCCCCAGCATAGGCAAGGTCTATGCGCGAGAAGGTTTTATGTGTGGCGGAGTGGCATGTGTAGGCTCGTTGATGGGGATAGCGCCATCTCCACACATCAGTCAAGTTAGAGGCTTCCGCCCAGGTGAGCATCTCCGAGGGTGACCCCGCCCCTGGGGATAGTCTGTCTGTCCCAGGGGTCCAGGATCATGTTAAAATCTCCAAGAATCACCACATTATCTGTAGGGTATGCAGCAATCTTAGAGATCAATTGGTTGAGTAGTCTCATGAAGGCCGGGGGGTAGATACAGTCCCACCACCACCAATTCTAATCTGTCCACCATAGCATGTAATATAACATAGCGGCCGTCCGGGTCCAGCTCCAGTGCCATCAGCCTAAATGTGAGGGATTTGTGGATTAAGATGCTGACCCCTCTGGAGTAATTGGTATAAGTGGAGTGGTAGTGATGTCCTACCCAGGGTCTCTTAAGACTAAAAATTTTACTGCCCACTAAGTGAGTCTCTTGTAGAATACAAATCTGTGGGCGGTATGTATTAAGAAATTGGAAGACCAGTGACCTCTTCACAGAGGAATTCAGGCCCCTGGTGTTCCACGATACTATGTTGCACTCAGCCATAGGCACCAGATATTATAAAACGAATCTGGGGCATCCACACTGGGCCCAGGAGTGGAACCCGGACCACCCCACATGACAGGGTATACAACCCCAGGTATCCCAGGTCATAGATGAAAACATCACTTGTAGAAATACAATAAAAGAAAAAATTGTAACAAAACAGTCCCAACCACCCCGCCAGCCCCAGCCCCAACTTTGGGGAGGCTTAGGATCCCAACTTACAACAAAGGCAAACACACCTTCAATGGGGGAACGTGTGCAGAACGGCATCCACAATCCAGCGATCAGATGGTGCTCATTCAGTCCTCTGTTTAGGACCGGATTAAATATGTGGGTGCAGTCTCCCAGCAGTCGCCTGTGGTACAAACTTGAACAGTATCATTCCATGGGCTTCCAATTGTGATAGCCTTGGCCTTGGGGGGGAAGGGAGGAGGATGAAAAGGTAAACAGTTTAACCTCCAAACAGGGCTCCCAACTAGACCGTAAAGGTATTAAAAGGTAACGTCTCCCATCCCCTGGGAGCCATGGGATCTGTTGTGTACTGGCATGCGGGGACTTTTAGGAGCAATGAACTAAATTAAGGTTCAGTGCACAAAAAGGCAGGTCTATAAGGCAGTGAATGGTAGTGACCCATGCAAACAGGTAGCCATCAGTAATACTTATCGTTGAGGTAGAGTGTCGATCCGGATGGAGACCTCCTCGGGGGATGTAGAAAACCGGACAGATTCTCCGTCTTCCACCCGCTGCCTGGCCGGGAACAGCATGCTGTATTTGATATGCTTGGAGCGGAGTCTGGCTCTCACTGCATCATAGGATTTCCGTTGCCTCTGGGTTTCCAGCTAATAATCCAGAAAGATCAGGAGTTTGGCATTTTCAAAAACACAATCCGCCTTGTGATCTCGCTTCCTTCATCATCAGGTCGTGGTCACGGAAGTGGAGCAGCCTAAAGATGAAGGAGTGGGGCAGTGCTCCCTGGAGCCCCCTGGTGGAGGGTATGTGGTGGGCCCTCTCTACAGTAAAAAATGAAGAAAAACGTGCTGAGGGGAGCAGTTGTTGTAGTAAGTGTTCAGCAAAGGTGGTGGGGTCTGCACCCTCAGCCCCTTCAGGAAGGCCCAAGATACGCAAATTATTGCTTCTATTGTCTGCATCTTCAGCCCGGGCCTTCAGTGCCTTAACTTTAGTTTTTAGGGTATGCAGGTCAGCCCCATGGTCACGTACTGTGTCTTCGGTCTAGGAGACCCTCTGTTCCACCTCAGTAATTCCGCCACGGAAAGTATCAATGTCCTTTCTGATGAATTCCACATTGGCCTGTATATGATGTGGATGATTTAAAGAAACAGCCAAATGCATTATTTTACACAATTTTTTGATATTTTGTATTGGATATTGATGAGTGATGCTGTTCACAAGGAAAGACTTCTGGATATACACTAAGCGCAGGTTTTTCTTATTTTAATACCAAAAAAGTACACAAAAAATTTAAATTTTTTTAATATATGTGAAAATAAAATTAATAAAGTATGACTGGAAATTTGCCACTCTGGGGCCACTAAGGCCACAAATGTCCACTAGATTATATAAGAAGGGTCGAGACACAAAGACTTTAACATAGTGGGCTTGGAGATGACTATAGTGTAGCTTTTTGTTGGAGCTTCAGATGACAGTTGGTATCCATTACACTATCCAGGTGGAGGCCTCCTCGGGGGATGTAGAAAACCGGACAGATTCTCCATCTTCCACCCGCAGCCTGGCCGGGAACAGCATGCTGTATTTGATATGCTTGGAGTGGAGTCTGGCTCTCACTGCATCATAGGATTTCCGTTGCCTCTGGGTTTCCAGCGAATAACCTGAGAAAGATCAAGAGTTTGGCATTTTCAAAAACACAATCCGCCTTGTGATCTCGCTTCCTTCATCACCAGGTCGCGGTCACGGAAATGGAGCAGCCTAAAGATGAAGGAGCAGGGCAGTGCTCCCTGGGTCCCCCTGGTGAAGGGTATGCGGTGGGCCCTCTCCACAGTAAAAAATGGAGAAAAACGTGCTGAGGGGAGCAGTTGTTGTAGTAAGTGTTCAGCAAAGGTGGTGGGGTCTGCACCCTCAGCCCCTTCAGGAAGGCCCAAGATACGCAAACTATTCCTTCTATTTTCTGCATCTTCAGCCCGGGCCTTCAGTGCCTTAACATTAGTTTTCAGGGTATGCAGGTCAGCCCCATGGTTACGTACTGTGTCTTCGGTCTGGGAGACTCTCTGTTCCACCTCCGTCATTTCGCCATGGAAAGTATCAAAGTCCTTTCTGATGAATTCCACATTGGCCTGCATATGATCCACCTTGTCAGTTAGGGTAGTTATAGCCTGCATGACTGCTTTAAAATTGGCCGCCGTAGCAGGCAGCCGTTCGGGGTCCTCGGCCTGGTTCTCCATCCAGGCAGGAGTTTTAGGCGAGGCCGCGGCTGCGGCCTTGTCTGCGATGTTTCGGCGCTGTGGCCTTTTTCTGGGATTTTGCCTGGGATTTTCACCTGCATGTCCTGGAGAGGCTACTGAGGTTGGGGGAACACAGGAGCGCCGTTTGGTGTGAGTCTGCACCCGATAATCGTAGGATACAGCACAGGTCCTTGGGAGCTCAGACACTACACGTCTGCTCCCAGCGCCATTCCGGACACGCCCCCACCCTTCCTTGTTTTAATCAATAGTGTTTAACATAATACACTATGAAGTTTTTTCTCTGCTCTGACCTGCCTAATTTGGTTTGTGGAACTGGAGTCCCTGAGCTGGAGATTGAGATTGTAATTGCCTACACTTTGATATGTTGGGATAGGAGTGCTAGCTGACCTCCATCATTCAAAAGTTTTTCCTTCTGGTAAGCAGCTTAACTATATGAGGTGGTGGAAGCACTGAAGCACTTGCACAGAAGGAAAATTTGATGTTTGGGCTTTTTGGGGACTTTCAACTATCTATTCATTTATTTATTATTTGTCACAATTAGATTGAACATTTTTTTTTTTACACATTTACTATGTCGTATTTATTTTTTATTTATTTACATATGATGATTTGGATAATTTGACACCGATGTGGATGATTTAAAGAAACAGCCAAATGCATTATTTTACACAATTTTTTTATATTTTGTATCGGATATTGACGAGTGCTGCTGTTCACAAGGAAAGACTTCTGGATATACACTAAGCGCAGGTTTTTCTTATTTTAATACCAAAAAAGTACACAATTTTTTTTTTTAATATATGTGAAAATAAAAATGAATAAAAAAGAAAGTGTGACTGGGAATTTACCACTCTGGGGCCACTAAGGCCACAAATGTCCACTAGATTATATAAGAAGGGTTGAGACACAAAGACTTTGACATAGTGGGCTTGGGGGTGACTATAGTGTAGCTTTTTGTTGCAGCTTCAGATGACAGTTGGTATCCATTACACTATCACTACTTTACAATACACTGGTATCCAGCCACTGTACAATATTTGTGGCTATTGTCTTTCAGGTAATACACTCTAATTTCTATTTCAAAATAAAACATGACTTGTCTTTTTCTATATGCTGCCTATTCAAGTGTTCAGGCACTGTCCTGACACTGGCCAATTTCTGCAAACACACAATGGAAGTTTATATTTTAAATCATTTGGGAATAATAGAGGATACAGGGATGGGAGGGTGTCCACGGAATGTGGGGTTGTGGCTTTTAAGTGTTTTTGTGCTCTCTGTTTTGACACTTTAAAGTGGAGTTCCACCCAAAAGTGGAACTTCCACTCATCAGATTCCTCCCCCCCTCCGGTGACACAGTTGGCACCTTTCAGGGGGGAGGGGGGTACAGATACCTGTATATTACAGGTATCTGTACCCACTTCCGGCGTAGATAGCCGCAGAATCTGCGGTTATTTACGCCACTTCCTGCTCCCTCCCCGCTGCCTGCTGGGAAACACACGGGTCCCAGAGGCAGCAGGGAGCATTCGTATTGCGCGGCGCGACTCGCGCATGCGCAGTAGGGAACCGGGAAGTGAAGCCGCACGGCTTCACTTCCTAATTCCCTTACCGAAGATGGAGGCGGCAGCACCCGAGGACGGAGAGACGCTTCGGCCTCGGGTGCCGACATCGCGGGCGCCCTGGACAGGTAAGTGTCCATGTTTTGAAAGTCAGCAGCTGCAGTATTTGTAGCTGCTGACTTTTAAAAATTTTTTTTTCGGCGGCGCTCCGCTTTAATAAACATGTAAGACAAAGCAGTGCGGTACTGAAAAAAAGGACGTTTTACAAAGTATACTACTAAGCTGTTGTTGTATTGGTCTTTTTTTTACAACATTCATTTAGCTTTATTTTTTTTTACAGTAAACTTTCCTATAACTGTTACTTTCACATTTCAATTCAATGCATACTGCTTGATAAAATAAAATCAGAATTCAGGGACCAAACTATCTAAAATAGCCTTTTCTTCATGTTGAAATAATCAGATTGGATTGCAGCTGCTGTAATAAAGATAAAGTTAAATGTAAATGGTAAAAAATCAATTACGCATCCAAAATATGTGATGCCAGAATGTGGTGCCGCTGATGCTGTCCTTGAAAATCATACTGTTCTGTAGTCAAGCCAAAAAAGGACTGGACTGCACACCAATGATGTTAAAGCATCTAGTAGATTTAATGACAAACAGCAAGAACTGCAGCGGGAATACTATAAATAGGCCCTGTAGGGGTGAAACATGTTAACGGTGTGACCTCAAGTGGGAGTTTTCCTGTGTCTGTCGGATGTTTCTGTTGCTTGCTCATGAAGTCTATTGGATGCTGAAACATAATCAGTGTGCAGTCTCATCCTTTTTGGCTTGTATGCAGTGTGGAGTGCAAGTGGGCTCCTGGGCTTTGGCTCCTAGCGGTGCCATAGGATGGAGGAGTTTTGTGGGATGCTTTGGAGTGGTGGCGCCTATTTAGATCATATAATACCATTGCATGGTTTTCTGCTTTGTTAAATGTCCCCAATGGCAGTGTCCAGCTTTCCATGCCTTGTTTTTAACAATAGCTTGCCTATTAGCCTTTAAAATGACCAAAACTTAAATCTGCACTTTGCAATGTGCACAGTCTAATTGCCTTTAATAAATCAACCCCTTAGTATCAAGATTTGTCCCCATAGACTTTAATAAAGTTTGCTGGCAAGTTCAGGTTTCCAAATATCCAGCAAGGTTTGATCGATTCCCCATAAATCAAAATTGGCAGATATTCTCATCCCTAATTAAAGGCTATTTTTCTGTATTTTTTAACCACTTTCCTAACGAGCACTTTGCACCCCTTCCTGCCCTCGCCAATTTTCATCTTTCAGTGCTGTCGCATTTTGAATGACAATTGCGCAGTCATACAACACTATACCAAAAGAACATTTTTAGTTTTTGGGGTTTTTTTTAACAGATAGAGCTTTCTTTTGGTGGTATTTAATCACCACTTGTTTTTTTTTTTCTTTTTCTTAGTTTCTGTTATAACATTTTCTAAATAAGTAATTTTTCTCCTTCACTATTGTGCGCTGATGAGGCTTCACTGATGGGCACTGATAGGTGGTACTGATGGGCACTGGTGACGCTGCACTGATTGGCACTGATGAGGCTGCACTGATGAGCACTGATAGGCAGCATTGATGAGGCTAAACTGATGGGCACTGATAGGCGGCACTGATGGGCACTAGGGATGGGCTGTATGTTCGGGTCGAACATCAGTTCGATTCGAACATTGGCTGTTCGCTCATTCGCCGAACAGCGAACAATTTGGGGTGTTCGCGGCAAATTTCGAAAGCCGCGGAACACCCTTTAAAAGTCTATGGGAGAAATCAAAAGTGCTAATTTTAAAGGCTTATATGCATGGTATTGTCATAAAAAGTATTGGGGGACCTGGGTCCTGCCCCAGGGGACATGTATCAATGCAAAAAAAAGTTTTAAAAACGGCCGTTTTTTAGGAGCAGTGATTTTAATAATGCTTAAAGTGAAACAATAAAAGTGTAATATTCCTTTAAATTTCATATCTGGGGGGTGTCTATAGTAGGCCTGTAAAGGGGCGCATGTTTCCCGTGTTTAGAACAGTCTGACAGCAAAATTACATTTCTAAAGGAAAAAAAGTCATGCAAAACTACTATCGCTAGCGCCGGCTATAATGAATTGTCGGTCTGGCAATACACATAAATGCTCATTGATAAAAACGGCATGGAATTTCCCCACAGGGGAACCCCGAACCAAAGTTTTTTTTAAAAAAGCGTGGGGGTCCCCCTAAATTCCACACCAGGCCCTTCAGGTTTGGTATGGTTATTAAGGGGAACCCCACGCCAATTTTTTTTAAAAAATGGCCCAGGTACGAAATTTAAAGGAATATTACACTTTTATTGTTTCACTTTAAGCATTATTAAAATCACTGCTCCTGAAAAACGTCCATTTTTAAAACTTCTTTTTGCATTGATACATGTCCCCTGGGGCAGGACCCAGGTCCTCAAACACTTTTTATGACAATAACTTGCATATAAGCCTTTAAAATGAGCACTTTTGATTATTCATGTTCGTGTCCCATAGACTTTAACGGTGTTCGCGTGTTCAAACAAATTTTTTGCCTGTTCGTATGTTCTGGATGCGAACCGAACTGGGGGGTGTTCGGCTCATCCTTAATGGGCACTGATGAGGCTGCAACGATGGGCATTGATGAGGCTGATCTGATGGGCACTGATAGGTGGCACTGATGGGCATTGATGAGGCTGAACTGATGGGCACAGATGAGGCTGCACTGATGAGCATTGATGAGGCAGCACTGATGGGCATTAATGAGGATGATCTGATGGACACTGATAGGTAGGACTGATGGGCACTGAAATTCAGCACTGATGAGAATTGATAGGTGGTACTGATGGGCACTAACAGGTATCGTTGATGGGCACTAAATGACAGCACTGATGGGCACTGATGAGCACTGATGGGGCTGCACTGATCATCAGGGCACTGATGATCAGTGCCCTGATTATCAGTGTAGATGTCCCCTGTGTGAAATGTCCCCTGTGTGGAATTACAGGTTCTCTTCTCCTCACATGCTGTCAGTGTGAGGAAAGGAATGAGGAAAGAAATGCCGACAAATCCCTTTTACACTTTGATCAGCCGTGATTGGACACAGCTGATCACATGGTAAAGGGCCACTGTGATTGGCCCTTTACCCCGATCTGTGATCAGCTGTGTCTGAAGGTTACAGCAATCACAAAGCACCCCCGATGCGCGTGAGGAGGCAGGGTTCTAGGAGGATGTCAATAGACGTCCTCCCGGAAATGTGCGACCATGCTGTAGCTGTCATTCGGCTATAGATTAAAGGGATAAAACATGAAGAAGTGTGTATGTGTACAAAGGGGGGACATGATTAAAACCTTTGAATACATTGAAGTTGGAGAAGCATATATCAAGAACATGGAGGCATGATCTCAAACTACCAGAATGGAAATGTCAAGAGTAATGCTGTATTCCTTATTGCTTCATTAAATGAATCCATAAGAAACCAGTTTGTAATTACCTTGTTTCTTAATGAAAATAATTAATGCTCTGGGAAGGATGAAAATTGTTCCCAAGCTAAAGTGATACATTATAAAATAAAGGTTCCAGATTCCCTTTGAACAAATCCCATACATCAAACAGAAGCGAATGCCGTTGAGGTGAGGAAATTATTTATTAAATGGTAACCAGCCATTGTTTGTTAATTGTTCAGTTATGAAACAAAATAAAGACAATGTCCATCAAGATATACCATCTGCTGCACCGTTTTTGAACATTTTTCTATAGTGAAAGTACAGCATAATTTTAGTGAGAACTTATTTTGTGTTATAATTGCAGCACTGACCTGACCACAATTTTTGAAATGGAACTTTTTTTACCATTTTAATAATACATTTTTTTTTTTTGCATTAACTGTAGACCTTGGTAAATCAATAGGGGTCATTTGCTATAGCGCTGGACGCTAATTAGAGCTAACTATTGCTAATTATCACTCAAATTTTAGTGATCGCCCTAATTAGCATTAAAACTGAATTCACAATAGCGCTGGTGAAAAAATACTCCCAAAATCGAATTTACTATAGCTCACAGAAAACAGATAGTGCCCAAACCTTTACTCTGATAGAACCTGGAGTATTGCACATGGAAATAGTGTTTAGAGCATGATATGATCCCCTAAATGGTACTGAAATATGTGATGTATTGTTTAAAGATAATCTGCTTTTAAACTGTGTGAAAAAGTGATATATACACTGAATTATCTTTAAAAGTCTGAGAAGATATAAATTCCCCATCTCTATACAACTAGGTGCCAGCACAACTGAACATGCTCTGACATGTAAACTACTCTCATTTTAATTCCCATGCTTTTTTTCAGTACGCTATAGTAAATACCAAAATTAGCGCTGGGCTAAAATGCGTTTTTGAGAGTGAAAATTTGCGCTATATAGCCCAATGCAAGTTTCAGCCATTGATTATAATGGTACAATTGTAGCTTCCCCAAATAAATACTTTAATGTTGATATAAACTGTATCTTTCGCTATAATAAATTGTCCTTGCAACAATGTTGCTTCTTCTTCATCTATTTTGTTTTTAAGAGTGCTAGAATGCGTAATGTTTTCATGTTTTGTTAAAATATATTTTTCTCTGTCTCTCTCACTTGCTACTCTCCATCTCACAAAAATCTTTACCCAAACTCACACAGGTGTCTTTAGAAACCACAAACAATACCATTGCTGATGCAAATTTAAAATGAGTCACAATTTTGTGTGTTGTTTAGTATTTCCAAATGATAAGAACTTGAGCCTGGTTAACTGGTTAGCACACCTACTTAGCATCTCTGGGGTCCGTGGTTGGAATCCCAAGCATGTCACTTCATGTAGAGAAGTGGTCTGACCAGAGCATTTTTTGCGATTCGGCACTGCGTCGCTTTAGCTGACAATTGTGCGGTCAATCAACGTTGCACCTAAACAAAATTTACGTCCTTTTTTCCCCACAAATAGAGCTTTCTTTTGGTGGTATTTGATCACCTCTGCGGTTTTTATTTTTTACTCTATAAACAAAAATAAATCGACAATTTTGAAAAAAAAGCAAAATTTTTTGCTTTTTGCTGTAATAAATAACCCCCAAAAATATATAAAAAAACTAATTTTTTCCTTAGTTGAGGCCAATATGTATTCTTCTACAAGCATTTATTGATTGGTTTGCTCAAAAGTTAGTGTCTACAAAATAGAGGATAGATTTATGTCATTTTTATTATTATTATTTTTTTACTAGTAATGGCGGCTATCTGCGTTTTTTTTTGGGACTGCTGCGTTATGGCGGACACATCGGACACTTTTGACACTATTTTGGGACCATTGTCATTTATACAGCGATCAGTGCTATAAATAGCCACTGATTACTGAATAAATGACACTGGCAGGGAAGGGCTTAAACACTAGGGGACGATCAAGGGGTTAAGTGTGTTCTAGGGAGTGATTCTAACTGTGGGGGGATGGGCTACCACTGACATGACAGCGATCACAGCTCCCGATGACAGGGAGCAGTGGATCACTGTCATATCACTAGGCAGAACAGGGAAATGCCTTGTTTACATAGGCATCTCCCCGTTCTGCCTCTCCGTCTCACGATCGCGGTCCACTGGCCAACATCTAGTTCGCGGGACCTGTGGGCACACCCGTCTGGTGTGATGCTGCTCACATATTTTAATGTTGTATGCTGGTCCTATCGCACATTTTCCGTTGGAAAATCCGACCATGTGTACAGGGCATAAGACCTTAAAAGGGGAGTAACCTGTGGTTTTAGAGGGAGTCATTCTTACTTCTGCAAGGACTGCAGGAAGTACCTTTTTCCATCCATTGAAGGTTCCCCCTGTGGCTTTCCTGATTTTATCTTTGAGTGTTCTATTCATTCTTTCTACTATCCCTGAACTCTGGGGATGGTATGGGATGTGAAACTTCCAGTCAATCTTCAGTGTTTTCACTAAATCTTGACACACTTTGGCTATGAAGGCAGGACCATTGTCTGACTTCATTTGAAGTGGGCAGCCCCATCTTGGGATTATTTCCCGTGTAAGGATTCTGACTACTGTTTGTGCATCTTGCAACATATGATTTTACTAATGAGGGAAGACCGGGGATGAAAAAATCTTTATCCAATAACCCACATGTAACCTGCCAGCCTCTGTGTCCTACCCCATGTTACTGTGAGATAATTAGGGGTGCACTAGCTACGGGTATGCACGGTCTCCCCTCTTGGCAGATGAGCCCTAATTCAGGGCTTTTCTGCACTCCTTCAATGTTCCATTTCCTAGCAGAATGGACACATTGAGAGTAGTGTGTAGTGTGCTTGCATGACCCAGGGTGAATGAAATAGCCATCTCCACAACCATCGCACAGGATTCTAAATCTCGGAGACACACCGGCATACCCTGTACTGGCATAGGCACAACCCTTGAAAAAAAATGCAATAGGGTGGAGTTTGCCCCCATGCTCCTGTGCCAGGACTCCTGCCATGGTTTTACAGTTGTCCCTGGCAAATAAGTGAAAAATCTTGCCATATTAATCCAAGACCAGGAGCTGTGACCATAGCAGTTCTAAGATACACAAATGCATTACACATTTCATCATTCCATTTTACCCCATCTGGCATATCGATATTTGTGGCTTGTCTCAGGAGGTTATCATAGTAGGAACAATCAGGTATCCATTGGCGGCAGTAACCAATCATACCAAGAAAAGACAGCATATCTTTCTTAGTAAGTGAGCGGGGCAGACCCACAAGAGCCGCAGCTCTCTTGTGACTGATTTTCCTTTCTCCTTTAGAAAGCACAAAACCAAGGTATTGAACAGTTTCCTGACACCATTGTAGCTTTTTCCTAGAAACCTTGTGACCATTATCTGCAAACCAATGTAACAGATCTAAGCCATCCTCTTTGCATGCAACCTGGCTTGGACTACACAACAATAAATCATCAACATATTGGAGTAGGATGGAACATATGATGGGGAGTCCAGGACCGCCATGTTGAGGGCATGTTGGGGGCATGTGGCCTGGTATGGTTCAGGAGGGGGGGCACTCATCTCCCCCATCCTGACCTCCAGGCTGCATGCTCGGATAAGGGTCTGGTATGGATTTTGGGGGACCCCACGCCAATTTTTTATTTAATTTTGGCATGGGGTTTCCCTTAAAATTTGTTCCAGACCCGAAGGGCCTGGTGTGGATTTGGGGGGGGACCCTACGCCAATTTTTAAATTAATTTTGGAATTGAGTTCCCCTTAAAATCCATACCAAACCCAGGCCTGGTATGGACTGGGGGGACCCCATGCCATTTAAAAAAAAAAATCATAATAGCCAATGCCACATCAGCGTGAGCCTCGTTGTTTCCCTAATATTAATGGCTCATTTGCTAAACATTATTGTATAGAATAAAAACATCAAACACTACTAAATGTATTTTCTATGTATGGCTGTGCTCAGCCCAATAGGCTAGTGGTCAGTGCTTCTACCTTGAAAAACTCAGGCCTTGAAGGACTCATGGGTTTAAATCCTACAGAGGCATACTAAAAGATTGCATTGCTGAAAAAAGGTGAATGCCAATTAGCCACAGCAGCATATGCTGAAAATAGGCCAATGCACATTAGTTTGGTTGATTCTATTATTTTAACTCTTCAAATACATACAATGGTATGTAAGTTTTCAATATTATTATGGTGTGGAATTCCAAACATCACACATTAGTTAATGGGCAGTTTACATTTTTTTATTTGTTTATTTTAATTTGCCTGTGCACTGGAAAAATAAACACAGCTGGTGGGTTGGCTGGGATTTGAACTCATAACTTGAGTGCTTAGGAGACATCTGAGCAGACCACCAAGCCATTGTGCTAAGTACACTGAGGTCTCCATAATAGTGTAGCATGATTAAAGAATGAACATAAAAAATTGCTGCTTTATAGTCACCTAAATAAAATAAAACATTAAAAAAAAAATAACACACAAAAGATATGTAAGTAAATGTACAATACATGTAACTTTACAGAATAGGCAAAATTTATCTGTAATACTCATTCATAACTGCATTCATTAGCAAAAGAAGAAAAAAAAACTAGGAATACTAATTGCAATATACATCAATGGATGCACATGAGGTAGAGCACATCTTACATACAAATATTTTCTTCACATACATGGATTATGGTTGCAGTACAGTGCTATATAATAACTTGGTAGAAATTGGCACTTGCATATCACTGATTATCGCTGATTCTGAATTTACTAAGGCATGTTTGCCGTTAATAGCTCGATTTTATCGCCTACTTGAACTCTTAATTGCCTGAAATGGGCAATAGCGCCCAGTAGTTCCTGGCGCTATAGTAAATGACCCCCCACAGTTTGTTGTAATAAGTCTAGGGCTGTTTGGGCATTTACATCTTCTTTATAGAGATTTAACAGATTTTTGAATATTATCAAATTTCAAGTGTTGCAAATTAAATGATTGGAAAGTGGTTTAATCTCTCAATTGCAAAAAGATTTAAGCTGTTAACACGTGATTGGCATTGGGGGGGGGCATTACAATACTATTAATTTTGAATGACATCCCAACATACTTAGGAAACAGGCCCCAATGTGCAAATGGGAAGCATGATTCATTTTTCAATCATGTTAATACCTTAGAATGATTCGCTAAAGGAGTTCAGAATTTGAATATTCAATTCAATTATCCAATCAGGTAAAAAGCAGATTCCTGTTTACCTGTTTCATCTGCACCTGACGGGATAATTGAAATGAATGTTCGCAATTTATTATGCAAAAAAAGTTCCACTTCTTTAGTACATTTTACCTAAGCAGTGCTATGAGTGAAATTGAGAAATTGAGTTTCACTGGCTATCCTGAGGTTCCAGTACTTTTAATAATTCCTGTCTTGAAACAAACATGCTGGCCAGAGAGTTTTATTTTATTTTGACTTCACTTGCTGCATGCTTGTTTGTGGTTGCTTACTTAGCAGGTAATGAAGCTAGATGATTTGTTTATTCTGAAGGAGGTTAGCTATGACAGCCTATGTATTTCTCTCACAACAGCAGAAAAGGAAGAGATGGCGCAAATACCGTGTACACACAAGCGGACTTTACGGCAGACTTGGTCCGGCGGACCGGAGTCCGTCGGATAATTCGATTGTGTGTGGGCTCCAGCAGACCTAGAAATGAAACATGTTTCAAATCTTTCTGACGGACTCGAGTCCGGACGAAAAGTCCGCTCGTCTGTATGCTAGTCCAACGGACAAAAACCAACGCTAGGGCAGCTATTGGCTACTGGCTATGAACTGCCTTGTTTTAGTCCGGTCGTACGCCATCACGAACAAATCCGTCGGACTTTGGTTGATCGTGTGTAGGCAAGTCCGTTCATTCGGAAAGTCCGTCGAAAAGTCCGCCACACCAAGTCTGCCATAAAGTCTGCTCGTGTGTACGCGGCAAAAGACTAACCAAACATTATAGCAGCAATCAGAGTTAATTGATGATCATATGTATATTAAAAATTAATTAATAGTCCCGGCAATAAAAAGAAATGGGGAAGGATTGTGAAGTTCCTTGCACCAGCGGCAGCTCCCTTGGGAGTTGAAGCAAGAACTCTGGAAGACAAGCAGAATAAGGACAAGGTGCGCCAAACTAAATGCAGCATGTATAGAGCAATTTAATGGAGAAATAAAAGAAGGCCAAATGGCTACTCACAGATTATAAGTGAGAATCAGGCATATAAACAAATAACGGAGAAATCCATTGTTCACTGTGTGGTCTAAGGTTACATCGATGGAGGCGTCCCAGCAGTGTCTGGGTGAACTGCCAAGGTGGAAGTGAAGAACGGCCTGGATGTCTAGCTTGGCTGGGCGCTGTATGTCCTCGGGGAAGCCAGGTGGAAGTGCAGGAAGTCCTGGATGTTGAACTTGGCTGTGCGTCGTGTGTCCTCGGAGAAGCCAGAGATCCGGAACCGGAAGGACAATCCAGCATGGAATGCAAACTCGATGAATTCCGTGTGCCAGAAGTGACGCATAGACGTGTCAGATGACGCATTTCAAAGCTTCCACTTTTTCCTTAGATCTAATTGGTAGTTTGCAGCATCAATAATTTGTAGTTTGACATCGGTGAACACGTGACGATGTCAGGGGATGTAAACAAAACTTATAGAACGGCTGAAAGTGTTACGGATATATATTACAGCATACCAGGAAGTAAAAATAGACATATATACACACAATAATAAAATGGATAAAAATGACAAATTTGTATGTATATATATATATATATATATATATATATATATATATATATATAGGACGGAAAAGAGTAAGAATGGTAATAATTTAGCTACAAATTAGAAAGTATATCTATATCTAGCTATATATTAGCAAGGAATGATATGTTTATGCTAGTTAATAGATTAATTAATTAAATAATTAAATAATTAATTAATACATAAAAAGTGAGAGTAAATCATAGTTGATGCCAATGGGGATCACTAACCACAATAAATAAAAAAACTATATATATATATATATATATATATATATATATATATATATATATATATATATACACCGTGTTTATCGGCGTATAACACGCGCCGGCGTATAACACGCACCCCAAGTTTAGGAGGGAATTTTAAGGAAAAAAACTTTTAAGAGCAAAGTTTAAGGAAGAAAAACTTATATTAAAATGCCCATCAATGCAGCGTTATCGGTGTCCATCTGCAGCCTTGTCAGTGTAGCCTTGCTCCAGTGTCTATTGCAGCCTTGTCAGTGCAGCTTTGTCCCAGTGCAGAATTGTCAGTGCAGCCTTGTCAGTGCAGCTTTGCCCCAGTGCAGAATTGTCAGTGCAGCCTTGCCCCAGTGTCCATTGCAGCCTTGTCAGTGCAGCTTTGCCCCAGTGCAGCCTTGTCAGTGCAGCCTCGTCAGTGCAGCCATGTCAGTGCAGTTATGTCAGTGCAGCCTTCTCAGTGCAGCTTTGCCCCAGTGCAGCCTGGCCCAATTGCAGCTTTGCCCCAGTGCAGCCTTGTGGGATTCCCGCGATCCCTGCCGACATACACAGCCGTGTGTAAATTCAAATATGGCGCCGAGACTGCAGGGACTCGGCGGAGCCGAGATACACATGCCCGAGAGTCCTCGGCTTTTCTCGGTGCCACTTACAGTCCCGCCCAGTCCCGCCCTGTGATGGACATCACACAGGTCCAATGGCGGGACTGGGCGGGACTGTAAGCGGCGCCGAGAAAAGCCGAGGACTCTCGGGTATGTGTATCTCGGCTCCGCCGAGTCCCTGCAGTCTCGGCGCCGTATTTGAATTTACACAGGGCTGTGTATGTCGGTGGCAATCGCCGCGATCGCTCCGATCACACAAAATTGGCGGGGATTGGCCTATAACACGCACCCACGATTTTCCCCTGATTTTCAGGGGAAAAAAGTGCGTGTTATATGCCGATAAATACAGTGTATATATATATATATTTTTTTTTTTTTTTCTATATATGTTTTTTTGATAAATATTTTATATTCTATTTCTTACAATTAATTATTATTTTTTATATGTATATTTGTTCAAAATATATATATTTATATTTTTATTTATTGTGGTTAGTGATCCCCATTGTCATCAACTATGATTTACTCTCACTTTTTATGTATTAATTACTTAATTAATTAATCTATTAACTAGCATAAACATATCCTTCCTTGCTAATATAGATATACTTTCTAATGTGTACCTAAATTATTATTATTATTATTCTTTTCCATTATATATATATATATATATATATATATATATATATATATATATATATATATATATATATATATATATATATATATATATATACAATTTTTTTTTTTTAGAGAACATTATGCATTTTATTATTGTGTGTATATATATGTCTATTTTTACTTCCTGGTATGCTGTGATATATCCGTAACACTTCCGGCCGTCCTATAAGTTTTTTACATCCCCTGACATTGTCGCGTGTTCACTGACATCAGCCTACAAATTATTGATGCTGCGAACTACCAATTAGATCTGAGGAAAAAGCGGAAGCTTTGAAACGCGTCATCTGACATGTCCACACGTCACTTCCGGCACACGGAATTCATCGAGTTTGCGATCCATGCTGGTTTGTCCTTCCAGTTCCGGGTCTCTGGCTTCTCCGAGGACACACGGTGCACAGCCAAGTTCAACATCCAGGCCTTCCTGCACTCCCACCTGGCTTCCCCAAGGACATACGGTGCCTAGCCAAGCTAGACATCCAGGTCGTTCTGCGCTTCCCCTATGGCAGTTCACCCAGACACCACTGGGACGCCTCCATCGATGTAACCTTGGACCGCACAGTGAACATGGACTTCTCCGTTATTTTTTTTATATGCCTGATTCTCACTTATAATCTGTGAGTAGCCATTTGGCCTTCTTTTATTTCTCCAATAAATCGTTCTATACATGCTGCACTTAGTTTGGCGCACCTTGTCTTTCTTCTGTATGTATTTCTCTCAACTTAAGTTTCTTTCAAATATTAAAATCTGTAATTTAGGTTCATTTCTGTGTATGAAGAACTCAGTGGGCATGGGAAACAACACACAGGTGACAGTGTTTGTGTTTTCTGGACTGACCGATAATGACCAACTAATCCCGTTTCTCTTCTTTTTTTTCTTGATGGTGTACCTTGTGACCATACTCGGAAACATTGGCTTAATTATTCTTGTCCTTGTTGCCTCCAATCTCCACACTCCAATGTATTACTTCTTGAGTTGCCTCTCAGCGGTTGACCTCTTCTACTCTACAGCTATCACTCCTAAATTGTTGTCTGACCTTCTATCCCTCAGGAAGACCATATCATTTAATAGTTGTGCCATCCAATTTTTCTTTTTTGCTGGCCTAGCAGGAACTGAGGTTCTCCTACTCTCCAGTATGTCGTATGACCGCTACGCTGCTATCTGCCACCCTCTTCACTATGTTTCCATCATGACCAAAGGCAAATGTTTGTCTCTTGCCACTCTTTCATTCTTTGTGGGCTTCTTCCAGTCAGTTGTACAGACCAGCTGCTTGTTCAGTCTCCAGTTCTGTGGCTCAAATATTATAGACCATTTCTACTGTGACATTCTTCCTATACTCCGGTTGTCTTGTTCCAAAACACTTCTTTGCAACATGTTAACTATTCTCTTTATTGGTTCTTGTGGTCTTTATTCGCTGTCAGCAATCCTGGTCTCATACAGTCTCATCTTTACCACAATATTACGTATAAAATCTTCTGAAGGACGACAGAAAGCTTTCAGCACTTGTTCTTCCCACCTTGTGTGTGCCAGCATCTTCTATGTTTCCGTTTTCTTGACTTATTTGCACTCACCTTCCAGTGCCCTGGACAAACAAGACAAAGTGGCATCTGTCTTTTATACAGTAATGACCCCAATGTTGAACCCTCTTATCTACAGCCTAAGGAACCAAGAGGTAAAACGGGCCATCATGCAAGCAATACAGCATATTTCACATGTAACTCAATAAGAAAGAGGAGAACAGTTGGGACATTATATGAGGCGGTGACCTTGTAAGGTCAATTGCCTTCATCCCTATCCATATGTCAAAAAAAGAGGGGAAAGGGAATTGGGACTTTGAATAAAGCACGTAGGTATAAAGAATTCCGTTTATTATATGAATTAACATACAAACGCATAATCATGAGTAAGTGTATATCCAATACAATTATAATAACTGGTACAATTCATAAAAATGTATATCTATACATACAATGTAGATGGGTTGCCACATGATTATAAACGATTAATATCAAAAATTATACATACTGACAGACATCAATTGAATCATAGGGACACAGCATACATATAATAGTTCAATGCATTTTGTGGATTGATCCACTCTTCAGGAGCATGCGCGTGAGTTCAATAAAATATAATAGAAGGAGTTGCTCTACGATCTGATCCTACCCAAGGAAAAAAAGAAGAAAATCATAAATCAGCACTTATGGTCACTCGGACTACTTCAATTTCTTGAAATCTGTCTCCCCTGGATGATTTTCTTGCTGGACAGCAGGCCACTCCCGCTGGAGATGCCCCCCTTTGGGGGTCCCCGATCTACAGTGCCACACTTTTATTATATAGTTAACCTTGTAATTATGGTAGAGAGTGGGTTTTTATACTTGGTTTTATTTTATTTTTTATTTTTATTTTTTCTTTATACAGTATCTCGCAAAGTGAGTACACCTCTCACTCCCCTGACATTTTTGTAAATATTTTATTATATCTTTTCACACTTTGCTACAATGTAAAGTAGTGAGTGTAGAGCTTGTATAACAGTGTAAATTTGCTGTCCCCTCAAAATAACTCAACACACAGCCATTAATGTCTAAACCGCTGGCAACAAAAGTGAGTACACCCCTAAGTGAAAATGTCCAATTTGGGCCCAAAGTGTAAATATTTTGTGTGGCCACCATTATTTTCCAGTACTGCCTTAACCCTTTTGGCCATGGAGTTCACCAGAGCTTCACAGATTGCCACTGGAGTCCTCTTCCACTCCTCTATGATGACATCACAGAGCTGGTGGATGTTAGAGACCTTGCACTCCTCCACCTTCCATTTAAGGATGCCCCACAGATGCTCAAAAGGGTTTAGGTCTGGAGACATGCTTGGCCAGTCCATCGCCTTTACCCTCAGCCTCTTTAGCAAGGCAGTGGTTGTCTTGGAGGTGTGTTAGGGGTAATACTGCCCTGCGGCCCAGTCTCTGAAGGGAGGGGATCATGCTCTGCTTCAGTATGTCACAGTACATGTTGGAATTCACGGTTCCCTCAATGAATTGTAGCTCCCCAGTGCCGGCAGCACTCATGCAGCCCCAGACAATGACACTCCCACCACCATGCTTGAGTGTAGGCAAGACACACTTGTCTTTGTACTCCTCACCTGGTTGCCGCCACACACGCCTGACACCATCTGAACCAAATAAGTTTATCTTGGTCTCATCAGACCACATGACATGGTTCCAGTAATCCATGTCCTTAGTCTGCTCCTCTTCAGCAAACTGTTTGCAGGCTTTCTTGTGCTTCTTTTTTAGAAGAGGCTTCCTTCTGGGACGACAGCCATGCAGACCAATTTGATGCAGTGTGCAGCGTATGGTCTTAGCACTAACAGGCTGACCCCCCCACCCCTTCAACCTCTGCAGCAATGCTGGCAGCACTCATACGTCTGTTTCCCAAAGACAACCTCTGGATATGACGCTGAGCACGTGCACTCAACTTCTTTGGTCGACCATGGTGAGGCCTGTTCTGAGTGGAACCTGTCCTGTTAAACCGCTGTATGGTCTTGGCCACCATGCTGCAGCTCAGTTTCTGGGTCTTGGCAATCTTTTTATAGCCTAGGCCATTTTTATGTAGAGCAACAATTCTTTTTTCAGATCCTCAGAGAGTTCTTTGCCATGAGGTTCCATGTTGAACTTCCAATGACCAGTATGAGAGAGTGAGAGCGATAACACCAAGTTGAGCACACCTGCTCCCCATTCACATCTGAGACCTTGTAACACTAATGCCCCGTACACACGGTCGGAAATTGATCAGACATTCCAACAACAAAATCCTAGGATTTTTTCAGACGGATGTTTGCTCAAACTTGTCTTGCATACACGCGGTCACACAAAGTTGTCGGAAAATGCGATCATTCTGAACGCGGTGACGTAAAACACGTACGCTGGGACTATAAACGGGGCAGTAGCCAATAGCTTTCATCTTTTTATTTATTCTGAGCATGCGTGGCACTTTGTGCGTCGGATTTGTATACACGCGATCGGAAATTCCGACAACAGATTTTGTTGTCGGAAAATTTTATGGCCTGCTCTCAAACTTTGTGTGTCGGAAAATCCGATGGAAAATGTGTGATGGAGCCCACACACAGTTGGAATTTCTGACAGCAAGGTCCTATCACACATTTTCCGTCTGCAAATCCGACCGTGTGTACGGGGCATAACAAGTCACATGACACCAGGGAGGGAAAATGGCTAATTGGGCCCAATTTGGACATTTTCACTTAGGGGTGTACTCACTTTTGTTGCCAGCGGTTTAGACATTAATTGCTGTGTGTTGTTATTTTGAGGGGACAGCAAATTTACACTGTTATACAAGCTGTACACTCACTACTTTACATTGTAGACAAGTGTCATTTCTTCAGTGTTGTCACATGAAAAGATAGAATAAAATATTTACAAAAATGTGAGGGGTGTGCTCACTTTTGTAAAATACTGTGTATATATATATATATATATATATATATATATATATATATATGTGTGACATTTATTGACATTTATTGTATATAATAGTTTCTATAATCCATTTATTGCATTATTAAAGTTTAATATTAGTATTTATAGTGTAGAGATGAAATTATATTTGTCAAATTTTATGAGGAGGTTCAAATAGCATAAATAACATTTGCTGAAAAAAATCATGTATTTATACTTTTTTTTATTTACATAAGTAATCAATTTATATTGTTTTATTTATATAGGTCATTAAATAGAAAAAAATATAAAATTGAAAGATTTAGAGGGCAATTGATAAAACTGTATTTGGAAGTATGTAGACAGAAGGAGCTTTGTTTGGGTAGCATGCTTGTCAAAGGTTTGCTGGCTTCCAGTAATATGTGTTTTTGCCAAAGCACAGAGGGGGCTGATTGCAAGGAAGGATGTGTGTCCGGAGAGGTGGCTACTTAGTATCAAATGAGAGAGGGGAACATCCAGGGTAGGGTTTCTCAACCCGGGTTCCATGGAAGCCAAGGGTTCCTCCAGAGGTTTCTAGGGGTTTTTTAATGAATTTCGACAAATTCGTAAATTGGAAAATTTGTTAATTCGTAAAATTGGAAAATTTATAAATTCGAAAATGCAAAATTCGAAAATCCGGAAACCCAAAAATTAGAAAATCTGAAATAATAACTATCAAATAATAACTTAACTATTACTAACTATTAAATTATAGGTATTGGAATTTCCTTTCAAATTTGGCTGTTAGTGAACGTAACAAATACAAATTTATCCTTTCAAATTTGGCTGTTAGTGAACGTAACAAATACGAATCTATCCGAAATAACGAATGTTGCATCTTAACGAATGGAACATAATGAATTAATAATAATAGATAACAATAATAATAATACACTTTTTATTATTATTATTTATTATTAATTTGTTCCGTTCCATTCGTTCAGATACGGAATTCGTTATTTCGGATAATTGGTAACTTCGGATAAACTCGTATTCGTTATGTTCACTAACAGCCAAATTTGACAGGAAATTCCAATACCTATAATTTAACAGTTAGTTATCAATAGTTAGTTAGTTATTCTTTTGAATTTTCGGATTTTCTTTCTTATTTTTGAATTTTCGAATTTATGACTTTACGAATTTTTGAATTTACGAATTTTTGAATTTACAAATTTATGAATTTACAAACTGCGATCATAACGAATGACCCGAGAAATGAAAAAATAAATAAGGAAAACGAACACATTTTTTGGCAGTGCACATGTCTACTGCCCTTTTTTTTTATCCTACCTAAAACTCACTGCCACTAACTGACATTAACTAATTAAAAAAAAATCCTGTAAAAAAATACTGACCTTGACCTTTAACCCTGACAATGGCCTTTGACCTTGACCCAGACACAAATCCTTGCATTGATCTAGATCAAACCTTGATCTAGGTATTTTTTATTTTTTTATTATTATTATTTTTTTTTTTTTTTCTACACACACTTTTTTTTCTATCTCTGCAAGGAGAGAGAAAGATACGATGTATCTTTCTCGTCCATTCACAGAGGCAGAAAATACAGGGGTGGGCTTCACAGTGACTGATCATTGTGATAGCCAATTAGAGGCTATCATAGCAGTCAGGCGATCTGATTGAAAGTTAGAGCGGGTACCTGTCAAAGCCAGGTCCCTGCATTTCACTATTTTCACTAAAAAAAAAAAAAAAAATTAAAAAAGAAAAGGAGGGAGGGAGGGAGGAGGGTATAAAGTTGAACTTTCCCTTTAGGTCGAGCTTCTGCTTTAAGGAACAGAGATGGATCTCTCATACACAGTAAAATATTTTCACCTCATTTGTTTTATCAAATAGATGTTATTTCAAGAAATGAAAAAGGAATTTCTGTATGTAATACATTATATTATGCTTAATCTATATGTGAGCTCTCATCTTGCAAAAAAATCCCATTCCGTTTAAAATAGAAATTAAAGGGAAAACATTTGTGTATAGATATTAAAAATATATAAATACCTTTTTTCTTTTTTTATAAATGATCATGTGACCTTTGTTCTCAGATGCATAAAAGGCTTAGAGGGGTGGAGGAGGAGAAACAGCAGTACACTGGTCTTTGGAGTGAATGGCTGTATGGGGGGGGGGGGCATGTTAGTACAATTCTGACCTTTTAGAGGACAGGCAGGCTGTTCTCCCAACACAGCCAGAATACTGACCACACTGGGATGGATGTGCTCTCATGCCTAGCGTGGACAGTTTGAAATAGAAAAGCATGGGGACTGGCAGGATCACCACTAGCTATTTCACACAAAGGAAGCAATACAAAGGGAACCGGATCCTTTTTAACACAAGTACATAGTACAGCAGGCACAATTTAGGAATATGAAATGTTGGAGTAACATAATCTTTAACTTAAAGTGGAACTATAGGCAAAGCTTTAGTTATGGAGGATTATAACCCCTTTAAAAAAAATTTTTATCATCTGTGTCCCATTGCAGAGATTTCCCTTCACTTCCTGTCCCATAGCCAAACAGGAAGTGAGAGGAAAGCCGTCCAAATTAAGGGAACTCCTTGGGGTCCCTCAGGTCACCAGTACTTCCCCATTGGAAGATTTCCCCTCTACTACTTTTCTGTGGACAACTCAAAATGTGGGGGTTTCTTTTACTTTCACTTTCAATGATAATGGTAAAAAAGGTCAAATAGAGAGAGGGAATCTCCCTAATGGGGACACAGACAGCAATAAAAACTGATAGGGGCTCTATTCTATCTCCACTCTATCGAAAACTAAAAAATAGTTTTTCCTTTAGTTATACTTTAACTTAGACATTAAATATAGAGGAATGAAGATGGAGATTTCCTATTGTCCCTGTGCTGTACCTACTGCTCCTTTCCTGGTTCCATTATTGTTTTATTAACCACTTACTGATGGACTCACATATATAAATGTCCTGTTAGCCAGTGGTTATTACAAAATCATGGCGGCAACCATGATCTTGGTACCATTTTTTTTTTCAGCCGACAATTAGCTATTTTGTAAAAGTAATCTGGGAGGCTGTAAAGGGAAGATTCACCCCCCACCGTCTTGCCACCATTCCTCCAGGGAAAATGGAACCATGGTAAGTAGCCGGGAATAACTTCACATAGAGGAGATGGAGGAACATCTGTACCCCCACCTCCTCTATGAAACAATGATGACATTGTTTCAGAGCTGTCATTCTGTTTTACAGATTGTTACAGACCGTGCATGGTTAGCTGCTCTGGAGGACAGAGGAGACATTGGAGCTATAATAGACCCCTATGATGTAAAAGTTTCATTAAAAGTTTTTGGATATTTCCAGCATGCATGCAATGGCAGAAGACAATGACAATCAAGAAAATATTCTTGATAATTAATAACAAGTAAACAGAATGCTCAACTGCAGCAACAGCAAAAGAGGATGACCGTGAGAACCACATCAACAGCAAAAAGGACGATGGCCAGAAGGGCCACATCAATAGCAGAAAAGGAGGATGACCAGAAGGATCACATCAACAGCAGAAAAGGAGTATGATCAGGAGGACCACATCAGCAACAAAAAAAGGAGGAAAAGGAGGATTACCAGGGGGACCATATCAACAACAGAAAAGGCAGATGACCAGAAGGATCACATCAACAGCAAAAAAGGAGGATTACCAGGAGGACCACATCAAATGCAGAAAAGAAGGATGACCAGGAGGACCACATCAACAGCAGAAAGGGAGAATGACCATGAGGACGAGGTAAACTGCAGAAAAGGAGGACCAAATCAACAGCAAATGAGGAGAAAATGGAGGGTGACTAGGAGGATCACATCAGCAGAAAAAAAGGAGGTAAAAGAAGATGACCAGGAGGACCACTCCAACTGCAGAAAAGGATGATGACCAGGAGGACCACATCAACAGAAGAAAAGGAAGATGACCAGGAGGACCACATCAACAGCAAAAAAAGGAGGAAAAGGAGGATGACTGGGAGCACCACACTAACAGCAAAAAGGAGGAAAAGGAGGATGACCAGTAGGACCATATTAACAGAAAAAAAAAGGAGGAAGAGGCCGATGACCATGGGGGCCACATAAACAGAAGAAAAGGAGGATGACCAGGGGGACCACAACAACACCAGAAAAAGAGGATGACCAGGAGAACCACATCAACATTAGAAAAGGAGGATGGCCAGGAGAACCACATCAACACTGGAAAAGGAGGATGACAAGGGGGACTACATAAACACCAGAAAAGGAGAATGACCAGAAAGAACACATTAACATCAGAAATGGAGATTGACCAGGAGGACCATATCAGCAGAAGAAAATGAGGGTATATATTGGGCAAAAATGGTAGACTGAGGACCATTGGGTCTTTTTCTGCCATAAGACTTTTATGCTCCTATGAAATGATCAGGGTAAATTTACCCTTAGTAATACTTAACCACTTGCCGACCGGGCCATAGTTGAAAGACGGCTGCAGCGCGGTTGGCTAGTTCTGGGTGGACGTCTGTGGAACGTCCTCCCAGAATCCTGCTCTCACGCGCCCCCTGGGGCGAGCGCACCCGAGAACTTCCGTGACTGCCGGGTCCAGAGGTGATCACGGGCGTTTACCATGTGATTGCTCCGTCAAATGACGGAGCGATCACATGTAAACAAAGCGGCGTCATGTCATGAGGCCGGTTCCTCCCTCCCCTCTCTGTACCGATCGGTACAGTGCGAGGGGAGGGGGGAGGGATCGGATGGCAGCATCACTGTGGGCTGCATGTGTAGTGCCCACAGCGCTGCTCAGTAACAAATACAGTCACATCCATCCATCCCTCCATGCTCAGCCATCCCTGCAATATACCCTGCAATACTCTGCAATATACCCGGCAATACTCTGCAATACACCCGGCAATACTCTGCAATATACCCTGCAATACTCTGCAATATACCCTGCAATACTCTGCAATACTCTGCAATATACCCAGCAATACTCTGCAATCTACCCGGCAATACTCTGCAATATGCCCGGCAATACTCTGCAATATGCCCGGCAATACTCTGCAATATACCCTGCAATATACCCTGCAATATACCCTGCACTACTCTGCAATACCCCGCAATACTCCGCAATACTCCGCAATACTCCGCAATACTCTGCAATACTCTGCAATTTTTAACCAGTTCCTGCCCGCCGTCATATGACGTCCTTCACTTTGAGCGGGGATATCTGAATGATGGGTGCAGCTACAGGTATCATTCAGATATCAGCTTTTTCAGCCGGCGATTTCCTACACCATAAGAATGATCATAGCGGCCGTTCCACTGCTTGATCGTTCTTATGGGAGGCGAGAGGGGGCGCTCCCCCCTTCCCGCCACCCTCCGGTGCTTCTACCGACTCAACGCTACGATCGAAGCCAGGATCATTTTTTTTTTTTTTTTTTTATTTCAGGCTTCCCAGCCTAGAGGTGAGATGTGGGGTCTTGTTGACCCCCATATCTCACTGTAAAGAGGACCTGTCATGCCATATTCCTATTACAAGGATGTTTACATTCCTTGTAATAGAAATAAAAGTGATCAAAAATTTTTTTTGGGGGAAAAAAGTGTCAAACTAAAATAAATAAAGTAAAATGAACAATAAAAAAAAAAAAAAATTTTTAAAGCGCCCCTGTCCGTGTGCTCGCATGCAGAAGCGAACACATACGTAAGTCCCACCCACATATGAAAATGGTGTTCAAACCACACACGTGAGGTATTACTGCGAACGTTGCAGCGAGAGCAATAATTTTGACCCTAGACCTCCTCTGTAACTCAAAACATGTAACCAGTAAAAAATTTTAAAGCGTCACCTATGGAGATTTTTAAGTAGCGAAGTTTGGCACCATTCTACGAGCATGTGCAATTTTGAAAGGTGACATGTTAGGTATGTATTTACTCGGCGTAACTTCATCTTTCACATTATGCAAAAACATTGGGCTAACTTTACAGTTTTGTTTTTTTTTAACCACTTCAATACCAGGCACTTAGACACCTTCCCGCCCAGGCCAATTTTCACCTTTCAGTGCTGTCGCAATTTTAATGACAATTGCGCGGTCATGCTACACTGTACCCAAACAAATTTTTTATCATTTTGTTCCCACAAATAGAGCTTTCTTTTGGTGGTATTTGATCACCTCTGCGGTTTTTATTTTTTGCGCAACAAATAACATTTTTTGTAAATAAGTACGCTTTCTCCTTCAATGATGGGCACTGATACGGCTGCACTGATGGGCACTGATACGGCGGCACTGATGGGCACCGATGAGGTGGCACCAATGAGGTGGCACTGATGAGGTGGCACTAACGGGCACTGATGATGGGCACTGATAGGTGGCACTGATGGGCACTGATAGGTGACACTGGTATGCGGCACTGATGGGCACTCATAGGTGGCACCGATGGGGACTCATAGGCGGCACTGATGGGCACTCGTAGGTGGCATTGATTGGTACATATGGGTGGCACTGATGGGTACATATGGGTGGCACTGATGGGTACTTATGGGTGGCACTGATGTGTGGCACTGATGGGCACTGATAGGTGGGCACTGATGGGCACAGATGGGCAATGACAGGTGGCGCCGATGGGCAATGACAGGTGGCAGTGATAAAACATTGCTGGGCAGATCTGGGCATTTCTGGGCAGATCAGTGACATAATGGTGCCAATCAGTGCCCATTTGTGGGCACTGATTGGCACAGATTGGGCACATGTGGATGGCCATGGGGTACATACCTGGCCATCCACGTTGCCCCTTCCCTGGTGGTCCTAGTGGAGATCCCTGGTGGTCCAGTGTGGTGATCTGAGGGGGGGCTGCGCTGATAAACAATCAGCGCAGACCCCCCCTGCCAGGAGAGCCGCCGATCGGCTCTCCTCTACTCGCGTCTGTCAGACGCGAGTGAGGAAGAGCCGATCAACGGCTCTTCCCTTTGACAGCGTGATCAGCCGTGATTGGACATGGCTGATCACGTGGTAAAGAGCCTCCACCGGAGGCTCTTTACCAAGATCGGTGGAGCGGTGTGTCAGGCTGACACACCGCTCCACCGATCGCCGCGATGCGCGCCCCCGGGGGCGCGCGGCACCACGTTATCCTGCTGGACGTCATATGACGTCCAGTCAGGATAACAGAACCACTTCCCGGACGTCAATCCGCTATAGGGCGGGCGGGAAGTGGTAAAGCACAAAACTGTTTTTTTTCCCAAAAAAAAGGCGTTTGAAAAATTGCTGCGCAAATACCGTGCGAGATAAAAAGTTGCAACAACCGCCATAGTATTCTCTAGGGTCTTTGCTTAAAAAAAAATATATATATATATATATATATATAATGTTTTGGGGGTATGTCATTTTCTAGCAAATAAATTATTATTTTTACATGTAGGAGAGAAATATAAGAATTGGCCTGGGTGCTCCAGAACGCCTGGAGGTGCTCCCTGCATGTTGGGCCTCTGTATGTGGCCACGCTGTGTAAAAGTCTCACACATGTGGTATCGCCGTACTCGGGAGTAATAGCAGAATGTGTTTTGGGGTGCAATTTGTTGTATGCATATGCTGTGTGTGAGAAATAACCTTCTAATATGACAATTTTGTGGAAAAAAAAAAAAAAAATCTTGATTTTGCAAAGAATTGTGGGAAAAGATGACAATTTCAAACAAACTCACCATGCATCTTTTCAAATACCTTGGAATGTCTTCTTTCCAAATAGGGGTCATTTGGGGGGTATTTGTACTTTTCTGGCATGTTAGGGTCTCAAGAAATTAGATAGGCCGTCAGTACTTCAGGTGTGATCAATTTTCAGATATTGGCACCAAAGCTTTTGGACTCTCTAACATTCACAAAGACCAAATAATATACACCAAGTTGTACTTATTTTTACCAAAGATATGTAGCAGTATAAATTTTGGCCAAAATTTACGAAGAAAAATTACTAATTTGCTAAATTTTATAACAGAAACAAAGAAAAATTAATTTTTTTACCAAATTTTCAGTCTTTTTTCTTTTATAGCGCAAAAAATAAAAAAACCCAACGGTGATTAAATACCACCAAAAGAAAGCTCTATTTGTGTGAAAAAAAGGACAAAAAGTTCACATGGGTACAGTGTTGTATGACTGAGTAATTGTCATTCAAAATGTGAGAGCACCGAAAGCAGAAAATTGGTCTGGTTAGGAAGGGGGTTTAAGTGCCCAGTGGTCAAGTGGTTAAGGGCCATACAAACTTGTGTGTTGTGAGAACACAATTATTATTATTATACAGGATTTATATAGAGCCGACAGTTTACGCAGCGCTTTACAACATGAGGGCAGACAATACAAGTACAATACAATTCAATACAGGAGGAATCACAGGGCCCTGCTCGTTAGAGCTTACAATCTAGGAGGGAGGGTCAAGTTATACAAAAGGGTAATAGCTGTGGGGGATGAGCTAATGGAGAAAATAGTGCAGTTGTTAGATGGAGGCAGGATATGCTTCTCTGAAGAGGAAAGTTTTCAGGGATCGCCTAAAAGTGGATACATTTGGAGACAGTCTGACAGATTGGGGTAGCGAATTCCAGAGGATGGGCGAGGCTCGGGAGAAGTCCTGGAGGCGGATATGGGAGGAGGTGATGAGGGAGCTAGAGAGCAGAAGGTCTTGGGAGGAATGGAGGTGGCGATTAGGTTGGTATTTTGAGACTAGGCTAGTGATGTAGCTGGGGGCAGAGTTGTGGATGGCTTTGTAACTTATTGTTAGTATTTTGAATTTAATTAGTTAGGTGAGTGGTAGCCAGTGGAGGGATTGGCAGAGAGGGGTAGCAGACACTGAGCGGTTTGTAAGGTGGATGAGTCTGGCAGCAGCATTCATGATGGACTGAAGGGGGATAGTCTATTTAAAGGTAAGCCAATGAGGAGGGAGTTGCAGTAGTCAAGGCGAGAGATAACCAGGGAGTGAATCAGGAGCTTTGTGGTTTAATTGGTTAGAAAGGGACGTAGTTTAGAGATGTTGCGGAGGTTGAGGCGGCAAGCTTAGGAAAGTGATTGGATGTGGGGCCAAAAGGAGAGTTCAGAGTCCAGGATAACACCTAGCACCCTGACATGTGGGGACGGGTGGATGGTTTTGCCATTGCTCTTGACAGAGAAGTCAGGGGAAGAGGCACGTGGGGGAGGAAATATTATAAGCTCGGTTTTGGACAAGTTGAGTTTGAGGAAGTGGTGTGACATCCATACAGATATGTCGGTTAGTAAGTTAGTGATGCGTGAGGAGACTGATGGAGTGAGTTGAGGGGTGGAGAGATAGATTTGTGTGTCGTCAGCATAGAAATGATATTGAAAGCCATGAGAGGCTATCAGCTGACCCAGGGAAGAGGTGTAGATTGAAAATAAAAGAGGTCCAAGAACAGAACCTTGGGGGACCCCAACAGAGAAGGGAAGAGGAGTGGAGGAAGTAGAATTGTAAGTGACACTGAATGTGCGTTGGGATAGGTAGGATGAGAGCCACTGAAGGGCACAGTCACGGAGACCGAGGGAGTAAAGATTAAATGTGAATGGGCCCTTACTGATAATGCCGTTATGCTGTTCATAGTTGTGGGGTTAACACATGAAACACTTACTAAATGATGTTCTCCTTATTATTAATTAAATGAATCCACAAGAGACCAGTTAGTAACTGTTTTGTTTGTTGATAAAAAATAATGAATGATATCCTTTGGGATGGAAGACAATTGCTCCCAAGCTAAAGCAATTAATTATAAAAAAGGATGCAGATTGCCATGGACAGATCCTTGACTTTAGACAGCTGTGAATATTGGAGAGGTAAGTGGCAAAACAAACGATACAAGGACATCGTTGTTGTATTGTTCGGTTTTGAAATAAAATTTGGAGGCTAGGACAATGTCAATCACAATGCTCCAGATCTTCAGCTGCAATGCTTTATTGAAGGGAATGCACAGTGTGTTTTCTGTGAGTGCATATTCTGAGTTACATTTTGCCTTAAAGGGTTGGTTCACCTTTCCAAATAAAAAAGGCCTATGCATTGCAGCCTCTCTAGAATATTACAAAGCAGGGCTCCAATTTTCATAATTAAGCTTTTTGTAAAAGTAACACCTGTAGACCATGATTGTCTCCCCCAAGCCTGTCTCCAAACTGCTAGGTGGCGAAAGGAAGCAGTGGACGTTGTGTGCGCAGCCCCAGGAACCCCCTCCTGCCCTACTTTCATGGAATGGCGCTCCAGATGTTGGGTGTGCAACCCTATTACACTCCCTTCCTGCCCTGCTTTCAATGAAGGAAACTCTGGAAGTTGGGTGCATAGCCCCAGTACACCCCCCTCCCGCCCTGTTTTCATGGAAGGATGCTCCGAATGTTGGGTGTGCAGCCCCTAGGACACCCCCCTCCCACCCTGCTTTCACAGAAGGATGCTCTGGACGTTGAGCATGCGGCCCCAGTACACCATGATCGAGCACTCTCGCTCGTTCAAAACTTGTGCATGCAAAGTGCACACTCTCTCCCTCTGTCCTAGCAGAGACAGAGGGAGAGAGCACTCACTGGTCATGTGTTAGTTTTGAATGAGCAAGCGTGCTCTTTCATGCTTTGCTGGGGCCAAGTGCCCGACATCCAGAGCAACCTTTCTCAATCCTTTAACATGGAGAAACCCTTAAAATAACTTCCATGTCTCTAGGAACCCTATAATTATTACTACATCTACAGCTCACTGTACATTATTTTATAATCAGTAAGAAGAATGTTTCTTAAACTTGTTGTCATTGAGAAGAACCCCCCACTTACGCATAGCTTGAAAGAGCATTGTTGTCAGTGGCTACTTATCTAAAAAGAAGAAAGTACTCAGTGGTTAAGGGACCCCTTGCAACCTCTGAAGGAACCCTAGAGTTCCACGGAACACTGATTGAGAGAGGCTGGCCCAGAGCAACCTGCCATGGGGGCAGGACAGGAGGGGGCCAACCACCTAGAAGTTTTGGGGGATAGGCTTGGGACAGGTTGGGCACAGCCTAACTTTTAAAAGAAGCTTTATTGTGAAGATTTGACCACTGCTTTGTAATGTTCTGGGGAGGCTGCAATACATAGGACTTTTTTTTGTAAAGGTGAACTAACTATTTAAAGCGGAAGTAAACCTATCCATAACACAGTTTATTTTCCGGCACGTCCCGGAAATGTAACACTCCCGTTGGTTGTGCTCTCAACCAAACTGTCAAACCATCCAATGGCTGGTGTCATAACTGATCACATGTGCAACATCATGACAGTTGTAGATTAAACAGTGGCAAAGATGGCAGCTTCCTTGGCTGAAAATGATAGGGGGTTTACTTACACTTTAAAGTGTATCTATAGTTTTTTTTAGATAAAGTGGGTAAGGATTGAAACTCCTGCCAGGATTTCAGAGGCTCAGTTGGAGAGATTACTTAACTTCCTGTCTGATAAAAAAAAAAAAAAGTTGCCCCCAGGACAGGAAGTAAGGGAAAATATCTCTCGATGTAATTTCTTTTCCTTTTTATTTCTTTTTTTTAATTAGTAGGTCAGTGCTAGAACCTCTGTTACCTTTTTATTGCTGTCTGTTTGCCTGTTGCAGATTTCCCATCATATTGGTTAAAGGTTGTCACCAGAACATTAGGGGAGGGGGAGATGGATAACAGTAAAGCCTTACAGGTGTTGTAACCTTTCCCCTAAAAAAATAGTTTTGAGTATAGATACATTTTACAGTGTATGTCTAGGCTAGCCCAAACATTTTCTTTAGTTTTGGAAATAACAGAAACGGCTAGAACCCCTGCCAGGTTTTACTATTACATGGGGCTCCATTAGAGATATGTTCCTTTATTTTCTATCTTAATGAAAACAGTTTTACTAGACAGGGAGTAGGAGCAAAACTCAGCAGCACAGACAGAAATATATATATTCTTTTTACATTTAATGTGTAATTTTTTTTTTTTTTTGTAAAGCACTGCACAAACTGTTGCTGCTATATAAATCCTGTATAATAAATATATACTGTAATTTATGTATATATATATATATATATATATATATATATATATATATATATATATTTATGTAAATACAGTATATATACACAAATTATGTATCAATATTCAAGCCAGGTTCATGAGAGAGTATAAATTTCATTAATACATATATATATGTAATATAGACATATAAATTGAGAATCCAACCAAAAATATAAAAACGTTCAAAATCACACGTTACATTTAAACATTACATTTAAAAAAATAAAAAGTTAAAGTAAAATACAACATAGCCCATTATCCCATAAAAAAACCCCACAATATTCCAAATATTCACCAGTGACCAGGGTGGTTACTTAGAGCTAAATTGTGAGTATAAAAGAAATTATTTAGTGCTGACCATCCAAAAAAATGAGATAAAATGTGTAACTGCTATCAAGAACTGAATAAAGCTAAACAGCTAATATATCTTCAACTAATGACTGGAAAGATCAATAAAGCACTGAACAATGTATTTTTATTTTTTTTTTTTACAATTTATCAAAAATGTCATTTTTACTTTGAATTTTGGACTTGTTATACCAACATTTAGTTATGTTACAGACTTATTTCAAAATGGATTATTTAAATTCATTATTTTCCTCAAAATTCTACAAACAATATCCCATAATGCACATTTATTAAAAATAATAATTCCCATGTACATAAGTATTCACAGGCTTTGCCATGACACTCAAAATTGAGCTCAGGTGCTTCCTGTTTCCACTGATCATCCTTGAGGTGTTTCTACAACTTGATTGTGGTAAATTCAGTTAAGTGGACATGATTTGGAAAGGCACACACCTGTCTATATAAGGTCCCACAGTTAACAGTGCATGTCAGAGCACAAACCAAGCCATAAAGTCAAAGGAATTGTCTGTAGACTTCAGAGACAGGATTGTATTGAGGCACAGATCTTGGGGAGGGTACAGACACATTTCTGCAGCATTGGAGGTCCCAATGAGCACAGTGGCCTCCATCATCCATAAATGGAAGAAATTTGGAACCACCGGGACTCTTCCTAAAGCGGGCCACCCGGCCAAACTGAGCATTCAGGGGAGAAGGGCCTTAGCCAGGGAGGTAACCAGGAACCCATTGGTCACTCTGATAGAGCTCCAGCGTTTCTCTGTGGAGAGTGGAGAACCTTCCAGAAGAACAACCATCTCTGCAGCACTCCACCAATGAGGCCTGTATGGTAGAGTGGCCAGACGGAAGCCACTCCTCAGTAACAGGCACATGATAGTCCTCCTGGAGTTTGCCAAAAGGCACCTGAAGGACTCTCAGTCCATGAGAAACAAAATTCTCTGGTCTGATGAAACAACAATTGAACTCTTTGGCCTGAATAGAAAGTGTCATGTCTGGAGGAAACCAGGCACCGCTCATCAACTGGCCAATACCATCCCTACAGTGAAGCATAGTGGTGGCAGCATCATGCTGTGGGGATGTTTTTCAGCCGCAGGAACTGGGAGACTAGTCAAGATCGAGGGAAAGATGAATGCAGCAATCTATAGAGACATCCTTGATGGAAACCTGCCCCAGAGCACTTTGAACCTGGTAACAACCAAATCCAAAGCAACAAAAGAGTCCACATGCAAATAAGGAAAGGGAGAACAGGAGACACAGTCCTCTTCCTAAGTGTTCATATAAACTTGTGCATATAATGAGCATCCATCACCTTTAAAAAAAAATCGGTGACGCCACTACCGTTATGGAAGGAATACAGGCTTACCAGCTACTATATACAGTATCTCACAAAAGTGAGTACACCCCTCACATGTTTGTAAATATTTTATTATATCTTTTCATGTGACAACACTGAAGAAATGACACTTTGCTACAATGTAAAGTAGTGAGCGTACAGCTTGTATAACAGTGTAAATTTGCTGTCCCTTCAAAATAACCCAACACACAGCTATTAATGTCTAAACCGCTGGCAACAAAAGTGAGTACACCCCTAAGTGAAAATGTCCAAATTGGGCCTAATTAGCCATTTTCCCTCCCCAGTGTCATGTGACTCGTTAGTGTTACAAGGTCACAGGTATGAATGGGGAGCAGGTATGTTAAATTTGGTGTTATTGCTCTCACTCTCTCATACTGGTCACTGAAAGTTCAACATGGCACCTCACGGCAAAGAACTCTCTGAGCATCTGAAAAAAAGAATTGTTGCTCTACATATAGATGGCCTAGGCTATAAAAAGATTCCCAAGAGCCTGAAACTGAGCTTGAGCATGGTGGCCAAGACCATACAGTGGTTCCACAGGTTCCACTTAGAACAGGACTCGCCATGGTCGATCAAAGAAGTTAAGTGCACGTGCTCAGCATCATATCCAGAGGTTGTTTTTGGGAAATAGATGTATGAGTGCTGCCAGCATTGCTGCAGAGGTTGAAGGGGTGGGGGGTCAGCCTGTCAATTCTCAGACCATACGCAGCACACTGCATCCAATTGGTCTGCATGGCACTAATCCCAAATGGAGGCCTCTTCTAAAGATGATACACAAGAAAGCCCACAATTTGCTGAAGACATGCAGGCTAAGGACATGGATTACTGGTACCATGTCCTGTGGTCTAATGAGACCAAGATAAACTTATTTGGTTCAGATGGTGTCAAGCGTGTGTGGCGGCAACCAGGTGAGGAGTACAAAGACAAGTGTGTCTTGCCTACAGTCAAGCATGGTGGTGGGAATGTCATGGTCTGGGGCTGCATAAGTGCTGCCGGCACTGGGGAGCTACAGTTCATTGAGGGAACCATGAATGCCAACATGTACTGTGACATACTGAAGCAGAGCATGATCCCCTCCCTTCGGAGACTGGGCTGCATGACAGTATTCCAAAATAACGACCCAAACACATCTCAAAGACGACCACTGGCTTCCTAAAGAAGCTGAGGGTAAAGGTGATGGACTGTCCAAGCATGTCTCCAGACATAAACCCTATTGAGCATCTGTGGGGCATCGTCAAACGGAAGGTGGAGGAGCGCAAGGTCTCTAACATCCACCAGCTCCGTGATGTCGTCATGGAGGAATGAAAGAGGACTCCAGTGACAACCTGTGAAGCTCTGGTGAACTCCATGCCCAAGAGGGTTAAGGCAGTGCTGGAAAATAATGGTGGCCACACAAAATATTGACACTTTGGGCCCAATTTGGACATTTTCACTTAGGGGTGTACTCACCTTTGTTGTCAGTCCTTTAGACATTAATTGCTGTGTGTTGAGTTATTTTGAGGGGACAGCAAATTTACACTGTTATACAAGCTGTACACTCACTACTTGTAGGAAAGTGTCATTTCTTCAGTGTTGTCACATGAAACGATATAATAAAATATTTACAAATATGTGAGGGGTGTACGCACTTTTGTGAGATACTGTATATATCTTTAGGAAATATATGCAACAAATACATTTATACAGTATGTGATTAATATGATATGTGGGAATAGATATAGAGATGCCAATGAACACAAATAGACAAAAGTGTATGTATATGAAACTGGCCTTTGTTTACAAGACCAACAATTGCTTTTAAGAGAACTGGTCTTTTCTGTTGTTGCTTTCATTAATATCCTAAAGTAAAATTTTGCACATTATGATTAAAGCCACGTATACATGAGCGGAATGTCCGACAGAAAAAGTCAGACGGAAGCTTTTCATCGTCTATTCCGATCGTGTGTATGCTTCATCGGACTTTCTTTTTCGAAAATTCTGACGGACCTAGAAATGGAACATATTCTAAATATTTACAATGGAACCAATTCCTATCAGGAAAACCGCTCGTCTGTATGCTGTTCCGACGGACCAAAAACGACGCATGCTCTGAAGCATGTACGAGACGGAAGCTATTGGCTACTGGCTATTGCACTTCCTTTTTCTAGTCCCGTCGTACGTGCTGTACGTCACCTCGTTCTGAACGGTCGGACTTTGGTTTGACCGTGTGTAGGCAAGACCGCTTGAATGGAATTCCGTCGGAGTTCCGTGGGAGAAACCTTCGGAGTTTATTCCGACGGCAAAACCGGTCGTGTGTACAGGGCATAAGATTCCCCCTCTGTCTTCAGAAGGCAGGCAAATAGGTGGAAGCAAGTGTGTCTCCATGAAGGTCATATGGCTTTGGTACAGTATGTTAAGAGGCCAACTGACGGACAAATGCATAGAATCACAAGTGGGGTATTGTAGTGTCTGAGCAGGCATGATTTCAGGAGATAAAGTTTAATGAACTTGGAGTTCTTCAAAGCAAGCAAGAGACACCAAGTCTCTGAATATTAAGGAGAGATGTTAATTAATAATGGACAGTCATCATATTAAAGAGGGCTTGAGCTCCATCCAATCGTTTTCATGAGAAAGATATGATTATGCAGTTTGGACTAGTCAGAGATTCCTCAAAGATAGCAAATGGAAAAAACTAGGATAAGAATCGCAGAGGGAGATCTGACTGGGAGACCTGAGCAGGAGAGACCGGGCCAAGAGACACTTGAGACATGTGGAGGTCAGGCACATAGGGGCAGACTTAGAGAGAGGCAAGCCATTGTTCAATCCCCTGGGATAAGTAATAATTGGTATACTTTTAAATAGTTATACAGTATATCCAGTTTATGAGGGTTTGAATGTATCATAATTTGCTCTTTAGAGGTGCTTTATTAATTGAGTGTCACATTGTGGTGATTTATGTGCCACTTGTTCTGCCATTCTTGTGTAATATTTCCTTACCAGACATTACCAGAGTTCATGATTGATTTTGTATAAAATAAACTATTTTTCACCTATAGTTTGTGATGTGTGTTTCCATGTTGAATGGTGAGAAGTGGGTGTTGATTAATAATATAGATATTGTTTATTAATGTCCATGTTATTATTTGTTTCATCATCATTTTATTATTGGGTCAGCCAAGACAACTAATATTTTCAGGAACAGGTCAATATTGATCACCTCTGCATTTCTATTAGCCTCGGCTTCCATCCCAAATCTAAAATTTAGATATTTGAATATTTTTCCATACCAGAATAACTCAATGACTATGGAAAATAGCACACAAGTCAAAGAATTTGTGCTTTGTGGACTTAGTAATAATGATAAGCTAATCCCATTCCTTTTTGCCTTTTTTTTCATGGTATACCTTGTGACTTTGTTTGGAAACATTGGCCTGATCGCCATTGTCAATGTTGCCTCCAATCTCAACTCGCCAATGTATTACTTCCTGAGTTACCTCTCAGCAGTTGACCTTTTCTACTCCACATCTGTCACTCCTAAAATGTTGTCTGATCTTATATCTCTCAAGAAGACCATATCATTTCATGGATGTGCCATGCAGCTGTTAGTCTTTGCTACCATGGCAGGAACTGAGGTTCTCCTACTCTCAAGTATGTCGTACGACCGATATGTTGCTATCTGCCACCCTCTTCGCTACATTTCCATCATGACCAAGAAAAAATGTGTGTCTCTGGTCAGTCTCTCATTTTTCTTTGGCTTTCTTCAGTCCTTTGCGCAGATCGTCTGTATGTTTAGTCTTTGGTACTGTGGACCAAATGTTATAGACCATTTCTACTGTGACATCCCTCCAATACTTAAACTGTCCTGCTCCAAGACACTTCAATGTGACATTATATCCATGACCTTAATTGGTTCTTACAGCATTTGTACATTGTCAGCAATCCTGGTCTCGTACGTTCTCATTTTCTCCACCATATTGCGTATCAATTCTTCTAAAGGACGACAGAAAGCATTTAACACTTGCTCCTCTCATCTCATGTGTGCCAGTGTCTTCTATGTCACAGTTATTTTTACTTATGTGCATTCACCCCCCAGTGGCCTACAGAAGCAAGACAAAGTGATCTCTGTTTTCTATGCAATAGGAACCCCCATGTTGAACCCACTTATCTACAGCCTGAGGAACCAAGAGGTGAAAAGGGCCATCATACAAGCATTTAACAATACAGTAAAACCTAGGATTGCGAGCATAATTCCTTCCAGAAACATGCTTGTAATCCAAAGCACTTGCATATCAAAGCAAATTTCCCCATAAGAAATAATGGAAATGCAAATGATTTGTCCCACAACCATTTATTCATAAGTCCTTCACTTTATAGTCCATATAAAAAGATTATAGCAATGTGATAGGTTGTGTAAGCATAAAATGTCCATCCATAAATGGAAGCCTCCACAAGAGGATTAGAAGCAAAATCTAGATGGAGCTGAAAATTATAAAAGAGAAGAGAGGCCCCTCTAAGTATAGCAATATGGTTACATTTAATGAAGGTCCAATATTTAGCAACTTACATGGTTGATAATTAAAAGAGGCACATCTAAGTATGCAGACATCCGCTGTAAGGCTGTACACATAGACCATCCTCCGCACCGCCAGCTCTCACAGCTGTCAGTGTGCAATCATGACCGGGAAGACTACCCTGCAGTAGAGCGATCTGAAAGTGAGGCTTGAAGCGATCTTGGAGCGCAGCATAGAAGGGATGACGTCGATGGTGGTGAGGGGGATGGTCTTTGTGGACAGCTTTACCCCGGAAGCCTGCATACTTGGATGTGTCTCTTTTAATCATCAACCATGTGAGTTGCTAAATGTTGTACCTTCATTAAATGTAACCATATTGCTACACGTAGAGGTGCCTCTCTTCTCTTTTATACTCAGTTGTGACATGACGCTACTTGTATATCAAGACATCGCTTGTATATCAAGTCAAAATGTATTTAAAAATGTTGCTTGTCTTGCAAAACGCTCTCAAACCAAGGTTTTACTATATTTCACATTTAGTTAAAAAAAACATAGCTGTTTAGGGTAAAGATTATGGTTCCTCTTGTTTTCTTTTGTTTACTTTCTTTTTATTAAAGATCATAATAGAGAAAAATAAAAAATATCAATGCATCCATAACAGAATACAAGTGGAACAAGTAAAGGAACTCGACGCTCATGATGAAGCATACTGTATATATAAACAGACCAGAAAATGTTACATATCAGATGTGACATATGACAGTAGTGGTACAATAAAAGTTATGAAATCTCAACATATATCTAGATACAGAATATAAAGTTGTCTAGACTCCAAAAGATTAAATTTGATCTGTGGCAAGGGTATGTCAGGCGATTTCCAATGGAGCGCAATCAACTATTGAACTGCAATACACAGCGTATGGATCCATTTTTCTTGGAAATGAGAGGTGGCCAAACAATAGGCACTGAGCTGTGGTTAATGAGTCTGGGCTACCTACCTAGGTAGCTGAAAAGGATTGTATTTTCCACCAAACATATTACGCCTTTCCACAAGACCAAAAAATATGAGAGTGTCCCAGGAAAAACATGTGGGCAATATAGTGCGGTGAATGTATGAAGTTTGACTGGGGTTAGATACCATCTGGTGAATAACTTCAAAGCTGTTTCCCCAGGAATCGAGTATTCTTTTGAAGGTTGGTCAAACAATCTTTCCAATCCTCTGGGGAGAATGAGGTACTACAATCCACCTCCCATTTAGCCATATGTGTCAATTTGTCTGGGGACACCAATCATGTAGCCTTTAAATGTCAGAGATAAGGCCTTTGCCTCTAGGAGAGTTCTGCCAGATTCTTCTGAATATAGAAGAGGTGGGGAAGGCAAGTTAGGGAGTAGTGGGAGTAAAAATAGTGGCAAATCTGTAGATATCGGAAATGCTCAAGCTGCGGAATTTGCCTAGAGAGAACTGAGAAAGATACAAAAGTACAGTTAGTTTGAAATCACACCAAGAAAGTAGCTTTTGAGAAATCCACCAGGATTTGGAAGGGGAAATTGGAGAATTCAGGGGGGAAGCAGGATTGCCCAAAATGAGGCTTGAGGTGGGGTAGATAAAACCAAATTACGTTTTCGTTTCTAGAGGTGCCAAAGGGAGTGAACAGCCGTATGATTAACCGGTTCCTGATGGGCTTGTGTACATATACGGGGGCAGAATGGCTCCCCTGCGCGAAACCCCGTACAGGTACGGGGTTCCTTTAAGAGCCGTCAGAGGGCACGCACACTGCACGGCGGGGGGCCTGATGAGCTTGGTCGGCGGTCGCGATCGCCGCCGGCCATGCGCGATCGTGTGCAAGAGCGCCAGCACAGGGATTTGTGTGTGTAAACACACAAAACACTGTGCTGTCAGAGGAGAGGAGACATGTCGTTTGTTCCTACTATGTAGGAACAACGATATGTCTCCTCTCCTACTCAGTCCTATCCCCATACAGTTAGAACACACTGCAGGTCCGATGAAGCCCACACACGGTCTAATTTCCACCGGAATCGGTCCGTCGGACCAGTCCGGTCGAAAAGTCCGCTCGTGTGTACGCAGCATTAGAGGTTCCATTGGGCTAATCAGGAGAATCGTGCGACCAAATTATAGAGCCAAATATAAGAAGGCCCAAACCTCCCCTGTGTTGAGAGCAATATAGGATGGGCCAAGAATTAGCCCATATAAATGTTTTGACCTTTGTATGAAAAGAGCCAAGTAAGACTTTGTTAGCCAATTAGGGAGGGCAAAGAATAAATATAGAAGTATTGGCAGGGCATTCATTTTAATGGCAGTAACCCGATCTAAGAATGAAATGGGGTAGGCAGTCCAGAGCTTGAGCATCTTTCTGAATCCTAGACAAAAGTGGGGGCTAATTTAAAGAAAATAGAAATTGCAATGTGGGGCTTAATTTAGGCCTCATGTACACTGCTGCTGGTAAATGGACGTTTAGGAGCAGTTGGGCATTTTTTTCAACTGCTCCTGAACTCTCCTCTATGTTATCTTATCAGTACATGTACATAGGGTCATTTATAGTCGCTTCTAAACAGTTGCGTCCAGAAGCTGTGTCTAGAGGCATTTCAAACGCCAAACACGGCTACCCGCGTTTAGGCGCGTTTTTTTGTCTAGTAGCGTTTTTAAAGGGAAACATTTTATCTATTACTTTTGAGCCTGGAAAATGCTAAAAACACAGGATAAATACAAAGCAATTCTGCGCTGCCGTAACGAAAAAAAGCAGCTAACACAACCAACAAAGCAAGACAGATAAAAAACACACAACAAGTGTAGCGCTAAACACTTGTTGTGTGTTTTCTAAATGCTAAAAACACACCAAAAACTCAATTATCACTGTATGCAAGCTTGATATACCATGTGATATTCCCCTCATCAGCCAATTATGCTGTACAATGCACAACTTGCATTACTTGATGGATATATATATGAGAGAGAGAGAGAGAGAGAGAGAGAGAGAGAGAGAGAGAGAGAGAGAGAGAGAGAGAGAGAGAGATGGATGGATATATATATGAGAGAGAGAAAAAATGATTATAGAGAGAGAAGGAGAGAAATATATGGAGATTGATAAATATATACACATACCTGAGAGTCACCAACAGACGTTCCTCTGGTGGCATGCTTTTCCTCATGTTGGTGTCCACGTGAACTAGACGTGGTCTAACCTTTTCTAAGAGAATGTCAAAGGTGGCAATTGACATGCGTGTAAAATTAAAAAAATTCTCTGGGTAATTACGCAGCTGAACATAGATATTAGAAAAGTATCCTGTGGACATGTGTTGAGCCATCAATGGATGTGTCCATTAGCGACGAACTCTGGTCCTCTCACTTTCAATTTTCTACATCTTTGGAGCCTCAGCAAAAGCAACATCAGGAGCATTTCCTCACACATGCTCATCATGGGATCCATATTAACAAACCAACCAAAAAAATAACAGCTAGCTACAAGCACACTGCTTTCTCAGCTGCTACTCACACTGTTCTCTCACAGAATGGCTGAAATAGTTAATACTTTTTTTTAGTGCTTTCTAATCATTTGGGAGGGTCTCCTGAGGGGCTCCTGAACGCAAAAGCGGCTGAACGCAAACGCTTGTAAACGCTGCTAAACACACGTTTTTAAACGTGGATTACTAGCTGTGATGTTCCAGCGTTCAGGAATGGTTGAGAAACGTCCCGTGTACGTGAAGCCTTAATTCTCTCATAGTTGCGCTAGGTGGCAATAGAGCAGCAGTAGTAACATAGTCAGTCAGCAAAGTCACCAGGTAGCAAAATACTCCAGCAGATAGAAAACAATAAATTTGAAAAACAGAGGAAAAGAAAAAAAAGGGGCTTTCAACAGGAAATGTCCGAAGAAAACACAGTCCAAAGCAGTGCCAGGACAAGGTCATCTAGTGCACAGGGCAAAGATGTCTAATTGCGACCCCCTTCCCTTAGGGTTATGGTTAGCAGTAATGTCGCTGTCACTACTCCTGTCAACCTTGTAACATAAAGGGAGTAAGGGCCCCAACCCCAGACTCACCAGGGAAGATGCAAGCGGACTATCTTGGTACATTTAAAAGGAAATATACAGCAATAAGCAAAGAATATATATATATATATATATATATGACAAGATTTATTGATACAACAAGCAAAAACAACACAAAATATACCAAAAATGTGCACAGATGACATGGAGTTTCGACTAGTTTCGCGGAATAACCACTTCATCAAGGACTATATCTGTGAATGAAATATAATACGATAAAATGTACTTATATTCATGTGAGAGGTATTACAGAAACATGGGATAGGGGAAGGATAGAAAGAAGTTATAAACAATTATATAGGGCTGCTTACCCATGTTGCGGTGCATGCGAGGCATAGAACATCCCGACAAAGCCTCCCGCGGCGATTGGGAAGGACATGTATGAGAAATCACCAGGAACCTAGCGTCTGGATGAAGTAATATAATATAAAATGATGCCCATGGTCAAGAAGGTGAGGACAAGTGTATGGAGCACCAGTGGAAAGTGAATAAAGAAAAATGAGGTGCGATAAGGGAACCAGGATCAAAGGAGAGAAGGGGGGGTGAGGTGAGTGGACAAGGTAGATCCTGATACCAGGAGAAAGACCATAAAGAATGGCCATGAAATAGGGAAATGCAACAGTGATTGTGCACAAACACAGAATGTGGGAACAAACGTATGAATGTGGAGGTGGTGAAAGTGTGACCAGTCAAAAAGAACCCGCAGAGTGAACCCAAGGGTGCAACTAAATAGCAAACAATGAAGACTAGGATGGGTATATACCTGGACCAGATGGGTATTGGTAAAAAAAGGGGCCCGGAGGCAGTGGCGTAGCGTGGGGGGTGCGAGGGGGGCATAGGCCCCGGGCGCAACATTTGGGGGGGGCGACATCCTGCTCCAGTATGTGTCACCCTCTCTCCATACAGCTAAATTCTGTTCTGTGACCCCGCGCTCCGGCCGCCATGATAATTCTCAGGCCGGCCCCTGGCGCCCTGTGATTGGGCGAAAGGGGTCATGTGCGGCAGGTGGGGCTGGCCTGTACTCAATCGGGGGGGGGGCGGGGCTGGCCTTTGTTGTGGCCGCCGTCTTCTCCTGCTCCTCCTCTCCAGCCCGGGTCACCAATCATGACGGCCGTTGCAGAAGGCAGTCTGTGGCCGCCGTCTTCTCCTCCTCTCCTCCTCCTCTCCGGCCCGGGTCACTGAACATCATGACCCTGTCGGCCGTCGCGGCAGGCAGTCTGTGGCCGCTGTCTTCTCCTCCTCTCCTCCTCTCTGGCCCGGGTCACTGATCATCATGTCCCCGCCGGGGCAGGCAGTGTGACAGTCGGCGGCGCAGAGGCACAGCAGATGGAAGAAAAAAAGGTAAGAGACTCACTCGGCCCGGGGGGGAGTAGATATGGTCTGAGGAGAGTGAGCAGCCAGAAAGTTAGCGTATAGTGTAATGTATAGTGTTGTAGGTAGTGTATAATGTATTGTGTGTAGTGTATTGGTCTGTGGGTAGAGTGTTGTGTAGCAGTCAGTATGTAGTGTATTGAGTAGTAGTGGTCTGTGTCTAGTGTATTGTGTAGTGGTCAGTGTGTAGTGTAGTGGTCAGTGTGTAGTGTAGTGGTGTGTAGTGGTCAGTGTGGTGTGTGGTTGGTGTGTAGTGTAGTGTAGTGGTCAGTGTGTAGTGTAGTGGTGTGTGGTTGGTGTGTAGTGTAGTGGTCAGTGTGTAGTGTAGTGTAGTGGTCAGTGTGGTGTGTAGTGTAGTGGTCAGTGTGGTGTGTAGTGGTTAGTGGTGTGTAGTGGTTAGTGGTGGTCAGTGTGGTGTGTAGTGGTCAGTGTTGTGTGTAGTGGTCAGTGTGTAGTGGTTAGTGGTCAGTGTGTAGTGTAGTGGTCAGTGTGTAGTGTAGTGGCCAGGGTGTAGTGTAGTGGTCAGTGTGGTGTGTGGTCAGCGTGTAGTGGTCAGTGTGTAGTGTAGTAGTCAGTGTGGTGTGTAGTGTGTAGTGGTCAGTGTGTAGTGGTCAGTGTGTAGTGGTCAGTGTGTAGTGGTCAGTGTGTAGTGTGGTCAGTGTGTAGTGGTTAGTGGTGTGTAGTGGTCAGTGTGTAGTGGTTAGTGGTGTGTAGTGGTTAGTGGTCAGTGTGTAGTGGTTAGTGGTGTGTAGTGGTCAGTGTGTAGTGGTTAGTGGTGTGTAGTGGTCAGTGTGTAGTGGTTAGTGGTGTGTAGTGGTCAGTGTTTAGTGGTGTGTAGTGTAGTGGTCAGTGGATAGTGTAGTGTATTGTGTAGTAGTATAGTGTAGTGGTCAGTATAGGAATCAGGTAGGTCAGTGTGTGGTGTTTAGTGTAGTGGTTAGTGTGGTGTGTAGTGGTCAGTGGATAGTGTATTGTGTAGTGGGTAGTGTAGTAGTATAGTGTAGTGGTCAGTATAGGAATCAGGTAGGTTGGTGTGGTGTGTAGTGTAGTGGTCAGTGTATAGTCGATTGTGTACTGGATTGTATAGTGTAGTGGTCAGTGTGTAGTGTAGTGGTCGATGTAGGAATCGTGTAGGTTGGTGGGGTGTGTAGTGGTCAGTATAGGAATCAGGTAGGTCAGTGTGTAGTGTAGTGGTCCTTGTAGGAATCGGGTAGGTCAGTGTAAGGGTCAGTATAGGAATGAGATAGGTCAGTGTATTGTATAGTGTAGTAGTATAGTGTAGTGGTCAGTATAGGAATCATATTAGTGGTCAGGTAGGTCAGTATTATTGTAGGAAGGGAAGGGACTCAGGGAGTGCGAATTGTCCGCAGGTTAGGGGGCGCAAATTACTTGCCTTGCCCCGGGTGCTGGCAATCCACGCTACGCCACTGCCCGGAGGTAGAGTCCTGTTAACTTGAGCAGCAGGTAGGTATGGATCAAGAGGGTCCAGTAGTCAGCAAGGTACTCATTGTACAAATTATGTACCTTTTTGAGTGCCGAGGTATTTGGAGACCAGATCCGATATCTATGGAATTAATAGTAAAAAATATATATTAAATGTAGTGACGATGCCTTCCCGTCCGCACTCAAGATTGGAGCGAGTGTGGTCTGCAGACAAACATGGGGTAAGTGAGTTAGATAAACTTACTCTAAGAAAAGCTGATCAGGGGTTCGTCCGTGTCCCACGCTGGCCTGTGAGATCTGCGGGATGAGCCCGCTGTATATATGTCCTACAACCGCGTGCGGTCACGGCAACGCCAGTGTTGGCGTGCAGTGGCGTCACGGGGTCAAGGGGCCTGCAGAGTGCGCGCGCGATGCGATCGCACGCGCGCCTGCGCACAACGCCTCAAGGAGTCAGTGGACATGTAGGGCCTGCGCATGCAGCGCGGGTACCCCAGTACCATCCGGCAAAGCCTCAGCGGTGCACATGCGCGAGTGGGTCACGGACGCGCCTGCGCAGAGGCCAAAAGGTCCCGGGAGGGACCCAAGCTGAGGCATGTACAAGCGACCAGTGGGACCATCCCAAAGAGGAAGGGGAGGCCCATCTGGTCGCCAGGGAACCTACCAATCGCCGCGTAGAGGCAAAAACCGGGAGGCTACAGCCAATTGCAGAGCCCAAACAACCGGGGGTTGAAGCCCAATAAATTAGGTGATAATATTGTATAACACAAATACAATGCAATGTGAAATGCAAGTAAAATGTAAGAAACACATTATAGATGTGAACATATCAAAGGACATAGTCACAAACAGTATATGATAATGGTAAGGAATTTTATACATGAACAAGAGGATTAAATACCTCAATAGAAGGCCTATAAATAAAACAGACATGTATGAAAGTTATGCATAGGTCAATAATAGCATACAGGGCAATATACATGGTAAACCAGAACCGATTAACAACAGCGCTGCCAGGTGCCAGGGAGATATCAGGAAACATTTGAAGGGAGATGCCATCCTGCATTACGTTTTGTGTGCTCCTCGCTGCCCCAAGGATCTCCTCTTTAATAAGAAAGTCCTTCATGCAGAGAACTATGTCTCTTAGGGGGGTTATCTGAAGGTAGCTTTGGTTGTAAGGCTCTATATATCTGGTGTGACATGTTGGGGCTTTGTAGCTCAATGGTAGCGTCAAAACAGTTGGAGTTTACTCCACACCAGAAAATGTTTTTAGGGCTTGTCTGCCCACTTTTATTTAGAACGCAAGAAAGGGGAGATTGGGACTTTAGATGAGGCAATTGACTAGTGGAGGTTAGGTTGTAAAAGCATTTTAAAAAATAAAACAAGACTTTTCCTCAGTTTAGGCCGATATGTATTCTTCTGCATATTTTTGGTAAAAAAATCGCAATAAGCGTATATTGATTGGTTTGCGCAAAAGTTATAGCGTCTACAAAATAGGGGATAGATTTATGTCATTTTTAATATTTTTATTTTTTACTAGTAATGGCGGTGATCAGCGATTTTTATCGGGACTGCGATATTGCGGCGGACAGATCGGACACTTTTGACACATTTTTGGGACCAGTGACAATTATACATATATGTATAAATGTCACTGGCAGGGAAGGGGTTAACACTAGGGGGTGAGCAAGGGGTTAACTGTGTTCCCTAGGTGTGTTCTAACTGTGGGGGAATGGGACTGACTAGGAGGAGAGAAAGATCGGTGTTCATACTTAGTATGAACACACGATCTGTCTCCTCTCCCCTGAGATAACTGGGATCTGTTTACACACACACAGATCCCTGTTCTCGCTCTGTCACGAGAACTGTGTCTGGGGAGGTGCTATATATACACCCCACACCACCACCAGCGTCACGTTGTCATGGCATGCGCAGGGAGGGCCCATCGATCCGGGCGGTAATTACCGCGGTAACCAACGTCCACATGTACCACAATTTTAAACAGTGGCATGGGCTCACCCCTCCACACTGGTCACAGGTAAAGAACTGAGTAGCCCATAGTTTTATGGTGTACATAGTTTCCAAGCTGCTATCAATGTCCTCTTTAGTGAGAGGAAAGTACTCAATGTGGTGCTTTTCCTCTAGTTAGGCTGCCTGTGAGCCAGCGCCATCTTGAGCCATGGCGAAGGGCTCTTTGTCCCTCAGGAGATAATGGGTGAAAGCTTATTGGCACCCTCCTTGCTTTTTCCTGGGTGTCGGCGTGCACAGCTTGTTCACCCAGGGGATGAAAGTAAAAGCAGTCCACTAATAGCTATCTTTGACCCCTGAGAGAACGTGAAATGCCCTAGGGTGTCCAGAGCTGTGCTCAGATGAAACTGTCCCACTCCACGCCGAGCATGCGCATTTTTGCATTTTGAATGTTTCATTTTCAGCATTATCACTGCTTCTCACCAAATGAAATTTTTATAAAAAATGTTTTCTGCTTCAGTACATATCTCGCAGGGCAGTGCTCATCTCCCATGCCTTTTGTTGAACAATCCTCCTCCTGTTAGCTCTGAAAATGGCCAGAACTGTTTTTTAACATTCAGTTCCCATTGACTTCCATCCAATTTGGATTCACCAGCTGAACTTTAGTCTGGTTAGCCAAACCTGTCTCAAACTGAAGCCAGGTACATTCAGCTCATCACTAGTGTTTAGTATATAGTTATCTGGAGAAGAATGGACTGTGATCTAGTAAGTGTACAGTATATCAGGAAGTGGTATCATAAAGAAGTTTGTAAGAAGGGCTTTGTGGTTGGCTAAAATTGGTGCCAAGAGCACAAGTCCCTACCCCTGCTCCTGTCCAGCTAGAACACTGTCCCTCCTGCTGAGGTCGAACCCTCCGCCATCTTGAGCCAAACTTTATGCCAGAGACCTTGATGACATTCCTGGCCCTTGATCTTTATTCCCAAAGGAAAGAATGTTCACACATGAAAGTAGTTTATTGAAAGAGGAGGTCTAAAGCCTAATGCCCTGTACAGATGACCGGTTTTGCCGTTGGAATAAACCAAGAAGGTTTTTACGACGGAGTTCCGATAGAATTCCGCTCAAGCGGTCTTGCATACACACGGTCACACCAAATTCCGACCATCCAGAATGCGGTGACGTACAACACGTACAACGGGACTAGAAAAAGTTGGTTGGCTAAAATTGGTGCCAAGAGCATAAGTCCCTACCCCTGCTCCTGTCCAGCTAGAACACTGTTCCTCCTGCTGAGGTCGAACCCTCCGCCATCTTGAGCCAAACTTTATGCCAGAGACCTTGATGACAATCCTGGCCCGTGATCTTTATTCCCAAAAGAAAGAATGTTCACACATGAAAGTAGTTTATTGAAAGAGGAGGTCTAAAGCCTAATGCCCCATACACATGACCGGTTTTGCCGTTGGAATAAACCATGAAGGTTTTTACGACAGAGTTCCGACGGAATTCCGCTCAAGCGGTCTTGCATACACACGGTCAAACCAAATTCCAACCATCCAGAATGCGGTGACGTACAACACGTACAACGGGACTAGAAAAAGGAAGTTCAATAGCCAGTAGTCTCGTACTTGCTTCAGAGCATGCGTCGTTTTTGGTGCGTCGGAACAGCATACAGACAAGCGTTTTTTCCGATAGTAATTTGTTCCGTCGGAAAAATATAGATTATGTTCTCTATCTAAGTCCGTCTGAATTTTCGACAGAAAAAGTCAGATGGGCCGGTTGGAATATACGATGAAAAGCTCCCATCGGACTCTTTCTGTCGGAAATTACGCTCGTGTGTAGGCGGCATAAGACTTATTCACAACAGGACATTGAGTGAGTACACCACAGCACCATGTGTAATAGAAGGGTTGCTCCCGACACATATGCTAAACTTCAACCCCCCTAGAACTTGGAACTGTTTATTGATGTTCCATCTCTATTACCATGTACTGGATAGTAGAAAGGGATCCTGTATTCTTCCAGTGTATGGACTGTTATAAGTACATTTAAATACTTTTAAACTAAAGTTTCAAGCAAAGAACTATCTGGTTTCATTATTGTCTCAGCTGGGGGCCGGTCAGTAACAGTGTATTATTTGAAGTTACACATTACGGTTTTGGGGTGTGTGTAAGGAATAGCAAATTCAGAGTGGAGTCATATTAGTGTTTGGTGCAATCTGGTCAGCCTCAGAGCTGGTGGAAATTGGAGAAACAGAGTCATCCTCCTGGTGGTGAGAGAAGACCCGTAACAAATAGATGGACCCTGCCCCCACCATTAACTGGCCTTCACAGCAAGTAGCACATGGAAATGCATACGCACCCGGAAGAAACGCCGAGGGCAAGATGTCAGCTCCCTCGGCGTGGACTGGGCTGCAATACGGGGGCTTCGATCTAAGGTAAGTATTTCATAATGAGCTAGTATGCACCGCATACTAGCTCATTATGGCTTTGCCTTGCAGGGTTTTTTTTTTTCTTTTTTTTAGATGTGTGGGTATACAACTGCTTTATATCAGCAAATAGTACTTGTACTTCTATAAGTACTAGTATATACTAAAGCAGTGCTACTGTCATTTCCCTATATGACAAGCTTTCATATGATTATAAGAACATGAGAAAATATAGATGACAGATGGTGATGAGAAAAAGTCTAAAAGACACAGGATGTGGTCCTAATGCTGGATAATAGTAGTGCACCTTACACCAAGATCCTCCAAAACGTGCCTCACACTCCCCTTAGGGGTTCTCACTCACCAGATATACGCAGAAAGCAAGCCTTTAATATGCCCAAAGATACGCCATCCTCATCTTAAGTTGGGTCAGAACCGTAAATCACCTCGGCAGGTACTTGAAAGAACAGCGTCTGCTGGTTACTTCCGGTTGTCTCTTCCTGGCTGTGGAATGCAAAACGTCACTTCTGGTCGCCGTAAGCTCACGCACTGACGTGTTTCGTCATCACGACTTCGTCTGAGGGCGTCGAAGTCGTGACGACGAAACGCGTCATCCTGTGTCTTTTGGACTTTTTCTCATCACCATCTGTCATCTATATTTTCTCATGTGCTTATTATCATATGAAAGCTTGTCATATAGGGAAATGACCGTAGCGCTGCTTTAGTATATACTAGTACTTATAGAAGTGGACTTGATACTATTTGCTGATACAAAATTTTATTTTTTAGCAGCTGCTGATTAATGAAGTGTATGTGATACATATGTGTTAGTGTGTTGTTATTAACATTCAAGCTTCGGAGCGCTGGGAGAGTGGAAGGAGGCCCCGTTTTTCACTATTTTTTATATATATATATATATATATATATATATATATATATATATATATATATATATATATATATATACACAACCGCTTTAACCCCCTCTGATCTGCATGCAAACTACTTCCAGAGCCCTGTGTAGCCTGCAAAGTGCTTTGTGACACTGAATTTGTGTCTTATGGACGATCTTTGCTTTGTGTCTGATGATGATCTATTCCTGTAATAAAAAGTGTTTTGTGAGCACGCCACGGCATGTGTTGGTGATGTGAGCTGCACACAAAGGACACCCCCCCCCTCTCCTTTCCCCAGCAGCAGTGCATGGCTGAGCTCCTAACTTGTGGATCAAACAAACTTTCTGCTGCATGAAGGGATGTCAGTGGGAGCACATGGGCTCTGCTCACCCACCATCCATCCATCCATCCCAGGCTCCATCCCCGCCTCTTCTACCCAATGTCATGTGTATGTGACACCAGCCCACACAGCTGGGAACGTCTTTGTTTGGGAATCAGGCTTGCATTCCTTAGGGGAATGGGGGAAATAACTTTTCAGGATGGATGTTTTGCTGATTCTGTAAAAAATCCCCCTCGTCAGACATCCTATGAGTGCACTGATCATCTCATCTAATAAGAGGACGGCCTTTCTCCTTACATTTGGGAGAATTAGGAAGCAATGAATGATGATGTATATGTGTGTCATCTGTATTGTGACAGTTCCCACAGCTGGATTGTATCTGTGACCTGTGCACCCAATCTCATCCAATCTTCATCATGGCAATGTTATTTCCAAAGTTCTTATCAATCTTTTCAAATCTGCAGCTGTCATGATAATAATACTCAGCGACAGTGGCGGCTGGTGCTCAAAATTTTTTGGGGGCGCAAACAAACTGAAAAATTCTGAAAAAAAAAACCATCAACCGCAGCCAATGTGCCCATCAATTGCCGCCACTGTGCCATCAGACGCAGCCACTGTGCCCATCAAACGCAGCCACTGTGCCCATAAATTGCTGCCACCGTGCCCATCAATTGCCGCCACTGTGCCCATCAAACGCAGCCACTGTGCCGTATCAAATGCTCCCAATGTGCCCATCAGTTGCCGCCACTGTGCCCATCAAATGCTCCCACTGTGCATATCAAATGCTCCCACGGTGCCCATCAAATGCTTCCACTGTGCCCCATCAAATGTTCCCACTGTGCCCCATCAAATGCTCCCACTGTGCCCATCAAATGCTCCCACTGTGCCCCATCAAATGCTCCCACTGTGCCCATCAAATGCTCCCACTGTGCCCATCAAATGCTCCCACTGTGCCCCATCAAATGCTCCCACGGTGCCCATCAAATGCTTCCACTGTGCCCCATCAAATGTTCCAACTGTGCCCCATCAAATGCTCCCACTGTGCCCATCAAATGTTTCCACTGTGCCCCATCAAATGCTCCCACTGTGCCCCATCAAATGCTCCCACTGTGCCCCATCAAATGCTCCTAATGTGCCCCATCAAATGCTCCCACTGTGCCCATCAAATGCTCCCACTGTGCCCATTAAATGCTCCCACTGTGCCCAACAAATGCTCCCACTGTGCCATCAATTGCTGCCACTGTGCCCCATCAAATGCTGCCACTGTGCCCCATCAAATGCTGCCACTGTGCCCCATCAAATGCTCCCACTGTGCCATATCAAATGCTCCCACTGTGCCATCAAATGCTCCCACTGTTCCCATCAAATGCTTCCACTGTGCCCCATCAAATGCTCCCACTGTGCCCCATCAAATGCTCCTAATGTGCCCCATCAAATGCTCCCACTGTGCCCATCAAATGCTCCCACTGTGCCCATCAAATGCTCCCACTGTGCCCATCAAATGCTCCCACTGTGCCCATTAAATGCTCCCACTGTGCCCCATCAAATGCTCCTAATGTGCCCCATCAAATGCTCCCACTGTGCCCAACAAATGCTCCCACTGTGCCATCAAGGAAAAGGAAAGGGTTCCCCTGAGTGGATTTTTCCGGCACTTGCAAAAGTAATATATGTAAAATAGGAAGATACGCGTATATATGTATATTAGATAAAACAGTATTTATGTTTATTCAAAACGTTCTAGTATTAAAAACAATGCATACATTGGCAAACAACAACAACATGTACATTAAACATATTACAAAACGGTTGTAATGTCTATTTCGGTTGGTAGGTGACAGATGATGTTTAAATAGTGGAGTTCTTTTCAAGTCCAACGCGTTTCGGGTACATTCTATTTCAGTCCTTCTTCAGGGGTAAAATTGAAAAGAAAAATTCATCTGTTATGTTACCGTTGATGTTTATGCAGAAAAAGACATTGGTAATTACAACCAGGAATGGGAAATGCTTGCAAGAGAGATGGCGTTTGATTTGATGTTCATGAGTAGGAAAGCTGTTCTGTGCCATATCAAATGCTCCCACTGTGCTCCTACTGTGCCCATCAAATGCTCCCACTGTGCCCCCTGCCCGCGGTCTGCCCGGCACTTACCCTGTCTCATTGGGGCAGCGGGTGACGGCGGCGAGCAGTGTCCTCCATGCTCCTCAGTGTCTTCTCCCATCCTATCTTCCCGTCCTCTGCTATGATTGGACGCCTGATAGGTGTCCAATCACAGGGACTGTCGTTTCAGCCAATCGGGTGACGGGTAACAAACCCGAGCACCTGATTGGTGGAGAGGCAGTTCAGTGTTAGGAAAGTGAATATTCATTCGCTTTCCTAACACAGCTGAGTGAATTGTGAACAGCATGGCGCTCGCTGTTTACCTTTTTTGATGCCTATTAGAGCCTATGGCTCTAATCAGGTGCTTAAAAAAAAAATACCCCGCTGCTGTAATTCAGGCGCCCAACGCCTGAAAAGGGGCCAGGCGCCTGAATAGGGGGTGGCAGAGGTGGTCATGGATAGATTCATGCAATGCATAAATCTATCTATTGATGCTAGAGGGTGTGGCAGGAGAGAGGGGGCGGCGCCCGTGCGCCCTTATGGATGCACCGCCACTGCCCAGCGATCCTTCTGTGAAGGTCCATGTTCAGGCACTTCCTGTTATTGTGGCAACGCTCTGTCCCCCTCTGCCAATTGTTTTCCTGGGTTGTCACCTGGTTTCACATACTGCTGGTGGAGACGGATGTGACAACATGCATCGTGCAGAAAGGTCCTGCCAACCAATGACATGCAGCTGGTGCAGGGGGCATGCTTATAAATGGGAAGTAGCTGCTAATAGGCAGCCACTTCCCAGAAGTGCTAAGATGCACAACTGCATGAAAAAAAAAAACGTTTTCTCAAAAAAAGAAAAAATGGCATTTGTTATGATAAACCGTGCTTTAGCAAGCTAAATGTCATTGTCATAGTAGTTAACATCTACCTTAAGTGTGTTAGGTATAGAGACAGGGAAGATGATAGTTGTCCTATATCTCATACACATGGCCAATTAGAGCCACATACCACCCTGATCAGCATATGTCTGCAGCGGGCATGGCCAGGTGTTTGTGATCAGCCACAGATAGGAATCAATTGTTTGCTATTTAGCACTGCATCGCTTTAATTGACAATTGCGCGGTCGTGCAACGCTGTACACAAATAAAATTGATGTCCTTTTTTTCCCACAAATAGAACTTTCTTTTGGTGGTATTTATTTGCGCCCCCCCCCCCCTCCCAAAAAAAAATATTTTGAGCACCAACCGCCACTGGTTAGTACTGCAGGTAATACAGGGTGCGGCGAAGAGGCCTTGCAGCTTATGCATGCATTTGGAAATGTGTGCTAACTAAACCCCTGTTCTTAACGCAGACTGTTGGACAGGTTAATCTGGTTGGTAAGCAGACTGGTTGGTGAGTTTAGGTGGGAATTTTCTTTGGTTTTGTCGGTGAGAGAAGACCCCCCCAGAAAACCCTCACCAGGTGGTTTGGGCCCCTGGTTTGAGTGTTGGGATAGACTCTGGCCTGGACCACAAGTAAACCCAAGGCCTGTGTAAGTGTTTGCTCTGGGCAAGAAGGGGTCAAGTAACTGTGACCAGGGGATGAGAAGAGACTGTGGCCTCCAGCCTGCATGCAAGCTTGTCTTCAAGTGTGAGCTTGGCAGACAGATTTATCATTTGCTTGAAGCTCTGTGTAATGGAGCAATGGGCAGGCCACTTCTCTGCATGTGCCCCTATGTATATGGTATGCAGTGAGGCCCTGTCTACAGGTGGAAGAGGCATTTTCATTGTATAGTCATTGGCTACATGCATTTTTTTTTTATCCTCCATAAACATATAGTTGTCTCATACCATTCATGTTCATGGGTACTGTGAGAGGAGGAATGGAGCTTTGCTAGAATTCATGTATGGGTATAGGGAGGTATGGAACAGAGGGATTCCCAAGCAGGTAATCTGTATGAGAAGGGGTGCCCAACCAAGAAGGAGGAACAGAAGGGGGGCTCTGTCAAGTAGGCTACATGGAAGGGGGTGCTTAGTCAGGTAGGCTGTGCAGTAGATATGCCCTGTCAAACTATTTGGTGATCCATTAGTGAAAGTTAATGAAAGTTATCTGGGCATAAGAAATTCCCCACTGTGTATATAGTAATGGTTCTTCTAGCACATTTTATGCGCATCAGAAATCTCACTTTTGGTAAATGCCCAATGTTGGTTTCTAAATTGCCAGCTCTCGTTGAGATAGCTGTGCCATTTTGTATGAAATATTTATTTCCTTATAGATATAGTGTGTGGGATGGTGAGAGCCGCATGTTGTCATTGGCCTCATGACCTTGTTGACCTCAAAGCACAACAACTGGGCTCTACTGTTAAATTATAGTCCAAATAATAAGGAGGAGGCACAAATACTCTTGTAATTTCATTTTAATCTTTCAAAATTTAGAGTACACAAGGAATAAAATAGAATATAATGGAATAACAGTTTTGGGCACCCTTACCCATTCTCATGTTCACTGTGAACTTGAGAAAGGGCGGGGATGCCTGAAACTTGTTCCAGTGTGTTCCTTGTTCAAAGCTCAAAAGCCAGGTTTCTCCCTACAATACATGTTGTTCCATAAATGTATATATATTGATGGTTGTCAGCAAAATGTAGACCTTCATCCCACCCAATATTCCACTAAGTCTCCGGAATGCAGAACCCACACCAGAAATTGCTAGTTCTGAAGAAAGTTCAAAAGCCTTTTTTTCTCCTACAATACATGAAAACTGCTGTTCCATTTTGTTCCTTGAGCAATATATATATATATATATATATATATATATATATATATATATATATATATATATTTAGATAGATAGATAGATAGATAGATAGATAGATAGATAGATAGATAGATAGATAGATAGATAGATAGATAGATAGATAGATAGATAGATAGATAGATATACTCATACAGTATCTCACAAAAGTGAGTACACCCCTCACATTTTTGTAAATATTTTATTCTATCTTTTCATGTGACAACACTGAAGAAATGACACTTTGCTACAATGTAAAGTAGTGAGTGTACAGCTTGTATAACAGTGTAAATTTGCTGTCCCCTCAAAATAACTCAACACCCCTAAGTGAAAATGTCCAAACTGGGCCCAATTAGCCATTTTCCCTCCCCTGTGTCATGTGACTCACTAGTGTTACAAGGTCTAAGGTGTGAATGGGGAGCAGGTGTGTTAAATTTGGTGCTATCGCTCTCACTCTCTCATACTGGTCACTGGAAGTTCAACATGGCACCTCATGGCAAAGAACTCTCTGAGGATCTGAAAAAAAGAATTGTTGCTCTACATAAAGATGGCCTAGGCTATAAAAAGATTGCCAAGACCCTGAAACTGAGCTGCAGCATGGTGGCCAAGACCATACAGCGGTTTAACAGGACAGGTTCCATTTAGAACAGGCCTCACCATGGTCGACCAAAGAAGTTGAGTGCACGTGCTCAGTGTCATATCCAGAGGTTGTCTTTGGGAAATAGACATATGAGTGCTGCCAGCATTGCTGCAGAGGTTGAAGGGATAGGGGGTCAGCCTGTCAGTGCTCAGAACATACGCCACACACTTTTGTCCTAATGGCTGTTGTCCCAGAAGGAAGCCTCTTCTTAAGATGTTGCACAAGAAAGCCTGCTAATAGTTTGCTGAAGACAAGCAGACTAAGGACATGGATTACTGGAACCATGTCCTGTGGTCTGATGAGACCAAGATAAACTTATTTGGTTCAGATGGTGTCAGGCGTGTGTGGCGGCAACCAGGTGAGGAGTACAAAGACAAGTGTGTCTTGCCTACAGTCAAGCATGGTGGTGGGAGTGTCATGGTCTGGGGCTGCATAAGTGCTGCTGGCACTGGGGAGCTACAGTTCATTGAGGGAACCATGAATGCCAACATGTACTGTGACATATTGAAGCAGAGCATGATCCCCTCCCTTCAGAGACTGGGCCGCAGGGCAGTATTCCAACATGATAACGACCCCAAACACACCTCCAAGATGACCACTGCCTTGCTAAAGAAGCTGAGGGTAAAGGTGATGGACTGGCCAAGCATGTCTCCAGACCTAAACCCTATTGAGAATCTGTGGGACATCCTCAAACGAAAGGAGGAGGAGTGCAAGGTCTCTAACATCCACCAGCTCCGTGGTATCGTCATGGAGGAGTGGAAGAGGACTCCAGTGGCAACCTGTGAAGCTCTGATAAACTCCATGCCCAAGAGGGTTAAGGCAGTGCTGGAAAATAATGGTGGCCACACAAAATATTGAAACTTTGGGCCCAATTTGGACATTTTCACTTAGGGGTGTACTCACTTTTGTTGCCAGCGGTTTAGACATTAATGGCTGTGTGTTGAGTTATTTTGAGGGGACAGCAAATTTACACTGTTATACAAGCTGTACACTCACTACTTTACATTGTAGCAAAGTGTCATTTCTTCAGTGTTGTCACATGAAAAGATAGAATAAAATATTTATAAAAATGTGAGGGGTGTACTCACTTTTGTGAGATACTGTGTGTGTATATATATATTACTGTGCAAAAGTTTAAGGCGGGTGTGAAAAAATATTGTAAATGAAGAAGGCTTTCAGAAATAGAAGTGTTCATAATTTATTTTTATCAACTGACAAAATGGAAAGTAAACGAAGAGAAGAGAAATCCAAATATTATCAATATTTGCCCTTCAAACCGGCATCAATTCTTCTAGGTAGACTTGCACACAGTTTTTGAAGGAACTCGGCAGGTCGGTTGTTCCAATCATCTTGGAGAACTAAGCACAGGTCTTCTGTGGATGTCGGCTGCCATAAATCCTTCTGTCTCTTCATGTCATCCCAGACAGACTCCATGGTGAGAAATCAGGGCTCTGTGGGGGCCAAACCATCACTTCCAGGACTCCTTGTTCTTCTTTACACTGAAGATAGTTCTTAATGACATTGGTTGTATGTTCGGGGTAGTTGTCCTGCTGCAGAATAAATTTGGGGCCAATCACACGCCTCCCCCATGGTATGGCATGTTGAATAAGTATCTGGGGTTTAGACCCTTCCAAAAAAAAAATAATTGGCCATGCATGCACTTTAAATGTAACTAGTGAAGCAGGAGGGGAAGTGGAGGGGCAGAGCCATTCACCAATCAGGTTTCCAAATGTCCTTTGTTAGGATATACGCTATTCAGTCTGTTGCTACTTCCCGGTATAATCACAGAACTCGGAGCATGGAGGTGACCAAATTGTATTGCCTAATTGCAGTAGAGAAAGGTCAGGTGACTGTATTGCCTGGTAGAGCTGTGTATATCTTTGGGACTGGATTGGCATCCTCTTGAAAGTAAAACTGTGTATTTGGCTGTCTTCCAGTACATCAAGAAAAAAGGAAAAAAAGAAAATAATTTAAAAAAATAAAACCAAATACATTTAAAAAAACAAAAAAACGAAGTAAATAAATAAAATAGGTACATAAATAAAGAAATAATATTATGCCAAGATCCTTAAAGGTTTGCTTTAATGTATGTATTTTTCAGAAAAAATGTATTTCTTTAAATTAAAGTGTTATTGTTACTTGTATTATTATTTTAATTAGCGTTTTCTGGAGAAGAGACAAGAATTGCCACTCAGGGGAACTGAGATTTATATAAAGAGAATTACTTACTTACAGAGATGAATGTACAGTATGTGACTTAGAGCTGTTACACAATATATGACGTACAGGTAAGACTGGGAAAGAACATTTTATGGTGTCGGTATTGTTTAATTGCTGAGCAAACACCAAGTTTTGATAGCCGTCTGATCCCCGATCATTAACCACTTAAGGGCCGAGCCTCTTTGAGATTTGTTGTTTACAAGTTAAAAACATTTTTTTTTGCTAGAAAATTACTCAGGACCCCCCAAACATTATACATTTTTTTTCCTAACACCCTAGAGAATAAAATGGCGGTCGTTGCAATACTTTCTGTCACACCGTATTTGCGCAGCGGTCTTACAAGCGCACTTTTTTTAAAAAATTACACTTTTTTTAATTAAAAAATAAGACAACAGTAAAGTTAGCCCAATTTCTTTTTTTTTTTATATTGTTAAAGATAATGTTACGGCAAGTAAATGAATACCCAACATGTCACGCTTCAAAATTGCGCCCGCTCGTGGAATGGCGACAAACTTTTACCCTTAGAAATCTCCATAGGCGACGTTAAAAAAATTCTACAGGTTGCATGTTTTGAGTTACAGAGGAGGTCCAGGGCTAGAATTATTGCTCTCGCTCTACCGATTGTGGCGATACCTCACATGTGTGGTTTGAACACCGTTTTCATATGCGGGCGCTACTCACATATGCGTTCGCTTCTGCACGCGAGCTCGTCGGGACGGGGCGCGTTTAATTTTTTTTTCTTATTTATTTTACCTTTTATTTTTTATTTTTACACAGTTTAAAAAAAAAAAAAAATGTGTCACTTTTATTCCTATTACAAGGAATGTAAACATCCCTTGTAATAGAAAAAAAAGTTAAATATGAGATTTGGGGTCAAAAAGACCTCAGATCTCATATTTACACTACAATGCAATAAAAAAAATAAAAAATGGTATTTAGACGGGTGGGGGGCATCTTCCCCTCACTCGTCTCCATACCCAGCAAGGGATAACATCCGATCACCTCCGCCGCTACCGAAAGCGCTGGTAGGCGGCAAAGGGCACCGGAGTGCGGCAGGAGGGGGGCCCCTCTCCCGCCGTCGATGAAAGTGATCTGGCGGCGAATCTGCTGCAGAGACCACTCTTATCTGAAAGCGGACCGCCGGCCGAAGAAGAGGACACCTGGGTTATGGCAGCTAGCTGCTGCCATAATAATGATATTCCTCTTCAAAGTTAGGACGTATATCGGCGTGCGGCGGTCCGTAAGTGGTTAACTGTTTCATCCCATGTATCTTATGACATTCAGAGTCTTTTACAGTAACAAATAACATACACTGTATACGATATTCACCACCAATGTCTGGAGTAGGAGAATTCGTTTTTTTGGTGGGTCATGATAATAGTAAGAATATGCAGCTAAAGTGCTAAAGTTCAAAAAATGGATGATATTTATTATAAAAAGAATTACAATTCTTTTACAGTTTTTACTTTTGGAAAAATCAGGAGATCTTGTCAGATATTTACCACCAAATAAAGGCCCAACTCATCCTGGAGAAAGACACGATATAATGAACCTGGATACACAAAGGGGTGTATAAAATTTGCTAAGCATTTGCGCAAAGGTATCAATTTACACATATACATATACAGGAGCTTACAATCTAAGATCCCTAGATCACATATATACAGTGCCTTGAAAAAGTATTCATATCCCTTGAAATTTTCCATATTTTGTCATGTTAGACCCAAAAACGTAAATGTATTTTATTGGGATTTTATGTGATAGACCAACACAAAGTGGCACATCATTGTGAAGTGGAAGGAAAATGATAAATGATTTTCAAACTTTTTTACAAATAAATATGTGAAAAGTGTGGGGGGTGTATTTGTATGGCGCCCCCCGGAGTCAATACTTTGTAGAACCACCTTTCTTTGCAATTACAGCTGCAAGTCTTTTTGGGGATGTCTCTACCAGCTTTGCACATCTAGAGAGGGACATTTTTGCCCATTCTTCTTTGCGAAATAGCTCAAGCTCTGTCAGATTGGATGGAGAGCGTCTGTGAACAGCAATTTTCAAGTCTTGCCACAGATTCTCAATTGGGTTTAGGTCTGGACTGTGACTGGGCCATTCTAACACATGAATATGCTTTGATCTAAACCATTCCATTGTAGCTCTGGCTGTATGTTGGAGGGCTTCGTTCCAAGGTAAGTCTCTCATAATGTGCCAGTATGTGATGCACACTAACACATTTTGCCATTGCCTTGCAGAGGATTTTTTTTTCTTTTTAATACCACTGTTTATTTCCGCTTTAAGCTGAATGAACCTCAAGCTGCCATATGAAGTGAAACATTTAGCAGCAGTATTACTACCATTGCCAACTGTGACAGCTTCCACCTCAAAGCTCCAGGTTGTTATTAGTAATTGCCTTGAGGCGATTCAGTTCGCATTTGCAGCGCTCTACAAATCTTTCATTCATTCATTCATTCATTAGTTGATTGTTCTTGAACTCTTCTGATCGAACGATCTTAAGGCTATTTTCTTTTAGGATCGAATGTTTCCTGGCAAAATGCAACAAAAAGAAACTGACATTACACACATTTTACAAACATTACCGGTATCATTTGTTACTTTCGAGCAAATGCTGATACCTTCACGAGGAGATATTTATATACAGAGATCCGTAAGTATGTGCAAAGATATTTACAGTTTAACTCACTCATGCCAAAGTTGCAAAATTGTGTACCAATATTAAAGTGGAGTTCCACCGTTTTGTTTTTTTTTTAGTTTATTAAAAGTCAGCGGCTGACTTTTAGCCTGGGTTCACACATGTGCAGTGCGAATTGAAGCTCAGGTTTCACTGGGAAGATAAAAATCAGTTGTTCAGAGATTCATCTGCGTTTTAGCTGTGGATCAGTGAGCAGGGAGAGGGGGGGGAAGAGGGGGAGGTGTAGTGAGGAGAAGGAGAAAATCCATGTTCAGAACGCAATGCATCTGCGAATCAGATGCGTTCCCATAGAAGATAATGGGCTTGTAATTCGCAGAAAAACGCACACTTTTTTTGTGCAATGCGCAGTGCGAATGCAACACACATATGTAAACCAGATGCATTCATATGAATGTATTTTAAAATGTCCTGTGAATTGGATGCGGCGTAAGCCGCATCTAATTCGCATAGGTGTGAACGGGGGCTTAATAAACAGACACTCACCTGTCCCACAGTCCAGCTTTGTGGGCACCCGGAACCTTGCTCCTCTCCCTCTCCTCTCCGCGGCGCCATCAAAGCAGCTGTGGGTGCCCGACCCGTGACAACTTACAGCTTCACAGCCGGGCACGCACTGCGCACGCGCGAGTCACTCTGCTATTGACCAGGCAATCTTCTGGGAACCTGTGACGTGTGCCAGAAGATCGCTGGCAGGGAGGGACCGCCTAGGCAACTCCTCCTCTCGTCCTAGACGCCCCTCCCTGCCAGCGATTTTCTGGCACACGTCACAGGTTCCCAGAAGATTGCCTGGTCAATAGCAGAGCGGAGGAAGGAGGAAGTGGGACAGGAAGTCCCACTAAAAAGAAGGTACCCCCCCCCCCAAGAAAATGTCATGCCAAATGTATGTATGTATATGGCATGTAAGGGGGCAAGGAGTACTTAAAGCGGAAGTTCCACTTTTGGGTGGAACCCTTCAGTATTCTTAAAGTGGAACTTCAGTCATTTTTATTTTTTCAGTTCATGGACATTCATTTTATTAATCTGTATGGCATATGATTACGGCAATGGCATCACATGGTGGAATTTGAACTGCACTAAGTCACTTTATAGCACAGTTCATGTTATATATATCGATTTTTAAGTAGCATAAGAAAGAATTTGTTATTGGAACATAAGTTCATAGCATGTGTCACTTTACAAGCGCAATTCCACTGCAAAGTAGTTCTGTTTATTATTTTTAATGTTCTGGATTTGCACATTGGGTTATATTTTTTGGCAAGTCCAAAGCACATGTCACTTTAAACTCATTTCACTAACATTTAGCAGCGCCATTACCACCACACTTTTTTTTACATCACTCCTCTTTAAACAAAGCCTGGTGCTAGAATAGTGGTTCCACATCCAAATGATATAGGACTAAACAAAATAATAGAAATCTGGCAGCAGTGTAATGCAGGGCGCAGGGATGCCGCCCACCTATCCATGTGCCCAGCCCCTAATCTACATGCGGGGCACCAGATGCGTGGATTCCAATCAGCGTTTTTATTTTTATTTTTTTGAAGCACGTGATTAGAGCCAGAGGCTCTAATAGGCTTCAAAAAAGGGTGGGCTCGGGGGCGCAGAGGACTGCCCAGCCCACCCAGTTGTGTGACAATAGCGGATGAATATTTGCTATTGTCACATTGATTCTCCTCCCGGCCAATCAGGAAGTGGGTCATGAGACCCGTTTCCCTATTGGCCAAAAGGAGAAGCGATCCTATTGGCTTAGGAGGAGGAGGGAGGAGATGCACGGCTGCCGTGATGCAAAGGAGAAAACACCGTTGCCCGAAGGGAAGTACTGCGCGCACCATAGATGGGGTAAGTGCGGGGCTGGTAACTGATGGACCATAGGGGGTGCGCGTGATCCGACTGATCCACCGACCAACCACGGGTAGGGGGGTGGCTGTGGGTGCATTGTTTTATGACCCCCGCCCCCCCCCAAAAGATATACCACCGGCTGCCACTGCCTGGCAGACTTTTAGGGCTCCAAAAACACCATCCTTAAAATATAGAAAAACTTTATTAATATACAGTTAAAAACATCAATTCAAAATTGGGTGGCATATTCCTCTATACCAGTGTTTCTCAACACCAGTCCTCAAGGCGCCCCAACAGGTCATGTTTTCAGGTTTACCAATATTTTGCACAGGTGATTTGATCAGTTTCACTGCCTTAGTAATTACCACAGCTGTTTCATATGAGGGAAATCCTGTAAACATGACCTGTGGGGGCGCCTTGAGGACTGGAGTTGAGAAACACTGCACTAAACTATGAATAAGACTAGGCTCATCCACATTCCTAGCCATTTGTATTTATGAATGTATACCAATGTCAAGCCACCATGTATATCACATAAATGTTAATGTATATGGTAATCCTGATGAGAGTGGGACTATTCTCAAACTCTACGCATTTCTGGACTGGACTGGTGACTCAACTGGACTGGTAACTTTTTTCAACTGCAATTAAGTAATACTGTAGGTCGCTGACTTGTCAGCCACAAACCGACTGGACCATGAGGTAGCTTCATCCTTCTGGAGAGGTCATCACTTTGTCCTGTAAGTCAGCTCTGCTGAGCAAAAAGACAATATTTATAATAGGTATATAAAAAAAGTATTATAGTGGATAAAATTTCAATTGATGGTCAGTTAGCCCAAATTCTGGGTCACTTTAATATGCAAATATCGAAACTTACTTGTATGTTCATAAGCCCCCTGTCTTGCATCATACGGGGAGAGGATTCTTGCCCCATAAACCCCAATGGCCCTAAAGAAGGATCCAGTTGAGTTCCTCCAATCACTCAAGGAGTGTGGAGCTTATGCTACTTTGAAACATGTTTAGTTTTTCACATGTTTAGTTTTTTACTTCCAAGGCAGCCCATACATTGATCTTTTTTCTTTCTTTTACCAAAGGCCTGAACAAAAAAAATGATCTGATCCACACATTCGAGGTGCATATGGCAATCTCTCCCACTGTGGTATTGTATTTCGTCAGTGGTGAGACCTCCCCACCGCAAGGAATACAATGATTAGTGTTGCCGGCTATAGATAATTCCGGAAAAACCCAAATTGGTAGATCAACTTGTGTACAACAAGCCTGCCTATGCATGTGTAGCACTAACTCACGGTGGAGCTGCTGATTTTTAGCAGGCTGTTACCATCACCTTTTTTACCTGTAATTCCACCAATACCGTGTCTAGGGTCCCGTTGAGCTTATTATGAGACAATGTAGGCACCAGTCACTTGAGCACTTTTCCAATGCTTTAATGGGAGATTACTGGAAGAAGTAGCAGGAAAGAGGTAGAAGAAGAGTTGCAGGGAAGTTCAAATACCTTTTCTTGGCGTAGCACTAAGGAATTTAAATCTTTGAGATGAATGTATCCTCAGCTCAGGATTAAATCTTTGCCCGCCCGGATAGGTCTCTCTCACTAACCTAGCAGCCGGAACGCAGCACGAACAAAAAGTCTCTGCCACAGACTTGGGTGAACAAAACTGTACGATCCTCTGCCACAGGATGTAGTAGTTTTCGATGAACAGCAAACACAGTACCAGAACCTTTAAGCCAACCTGGCAGTACTTGTGCGGTAGAGTAGTTTAGGATGCGTCCTACAATCGAGTCACCAGGCCCTTCTTAAGACCAGCCTTGCATGGTCCCTTCCAAGATGGGTCCTCCCCTGGATCTTACCGATTGCCCGGTTCTTCCTGCAGGACAGACAGCACAGGACCATCCCAGCAAGAGCAGGCCCCAGACAGGCTTCTGGGTCTACCCGCTCGGCTGCCGCAACACAACCCTCCAGGCCAGAGGGCCGCGAGGTAGAACTCACTGACCCATACCTCCTAGGTCAGGAGGGCCACGAGGTAAAGCCTCTTGAAACATGGCGTCTGTCCCATAAATACTCTCTCCCAGAATGCAAGCCGGAGGACCACCTCCGCCGAGTTGTCTACGGGACAGAAGAGCACTCTTATACGTCAGCTTGTTGCTTTCCAACACCGACCCATGGTGACAACGACACCCACAGGCAGGATGCGGAACTGCGCGCAGCATAGCCAAACTAGAACAGAGGCTAATCTAACTGTAAATTAAATCTGAACTATATACAGAACAGATGATCCATTCAATTTACCTAGAAGCGGTAGATTGAAAAATCTACCAGCGCTACACATGTATCAAAATTCAGCTGGTCCCTGCTGAACCGGTCAAATTTTGATCTATGTATGGCTGGCTTAAGACAAAGCAGTGTGGAAGCACCTTGAGATCCCACCCATCAAACATACAACAAATACTAGTTTGTTTAATCTGCTAATGAGTCCATTTAAAAAAAAATGTCGGTCATGGTATTGTATTATGGTTTATCTTTTTTATTCAACTTAATTTAACTGCCCTCCTTTAAATTGCTAATTTTATCAGAATCCTTGGTAACCTTTTATCAGAATCCTTGGTGGCACTGGATATTAAATACCCGAAGCGATGTTGTCACCGCTCATCATTCAGGGACCGGCCACCTTTGAAGCTGCATTCCTCTCAGAAGCCGGCCCCATTGCACTTTATAAAACTTCCAACATGTAAGTGTCCTCATTTGCTAAACTTTTTATCTTGATCTATAACTACTGTTTGTAATATATTTTTTTTCTTGGCGTTTACTTCCTGCAGGCCGTACAGCAGTTTGTACATTTCTCATAATTTTCTTAAATCACCTAAACTTTCTATTCTATTTACACTTCCGCCAGGAGTTGAATGAAAGCACCTACAGCTGTAAGCATGTATCTTTGGATAGCTTCTTGAGGAACCCAGGGAGTGGGGGTGAGCTTGGGTTAGACTCTGGGTTCTGTCCAAACCCATGTTCGGCCAAACCCAGAAGTCATATGTTAGTGCCGACCAATAAGTTGCGGGCAGGGGATTCCCCACCCCACAGCTGCACATACAAAGGGGCAGGGGCACTTACGACAGAAAATAAACAAAATATTTCCCAGCACACTTACCAGCCAGCCTGCAAAATAACCAAATAGGCCATGTCTAACAGTTAAAAACAGAAGGGTTTCCTGCAAAAGGCAGTTAAAGGTTAGAGTGGTTGCCATTTTTTGTAAAGTTGGTCGAATTGGGTGGAGGGACGCACTGGATGCCTTCACTGTCATTGTGCTGGGTAGCACATGCATCCTTGTGCCTTTAGGGAGTGGTGGGCACCCTCCAGGCACACCTGCCCATAACCTATCCATTGATATATGTGCTCCTACTATGGGGGCTCTGTAAATTTTAGAGCTAGGACCGCAGTGTATACAGAGGTCCCTTGACGTGGGCACTGCAGATTACGCATATATTTGCAAATGTGCGCAAGCAAAACCCTCTGGGATGTCACAAGAATTCTTGCCACGCAGCTGCACATACACAACATACAAACAGGCAGAGATGCTAATGACATTGTGACCTAATATGACCACATGGCTTATTAGGTCAGTGACATTGTGTTAATATAGCCATGTGTCCATATTAGATCAATGATGTCAAAAGAATCTCTGCTCCTTTGTGCATTTGTAGCTGCAGGGCAGGGAATCCCTCGCTTGCAGCTCATTGTTCAGATACTGATAGCTGACTTCAGGGTTTGGCCGAAAATGGATTTAGCCCAATCCCGGACCTGAAGAAAAGCTAGGTCAATGATATCATGGGCATCCTCACCCCTTTGCGTCCATGCAGCTTCAGGGCTGGGATTATCCTAGCTACAGCTGATCGGCCTATGAGTGAGAGTTGCCTTCAGGATTTGGCCCAAGCCCAGGTTTGAATCGAACCCAAGCTCATTACTACCAGGGAGCCCTCAAGTCTCAGTGTTTTCCATTATGCACCTTTCAAATTCACTAGTAGGAAGTTGAGTTCAGTCCCTGACACTTCCCACATATGACTATCCGTCTTTGAGGGTGGCAGTCACTCTGGGTATCAGTAAGGAGGTACAGGAGGTGATGGGTGGAGGCTGGCTTTTTATGTTAAAGGCTTCTAGAAAATGTAGGGATTTACAGCGTAGTATGTTTCCAAATTCCCATTACATCATTATGTGAGCAAGAAGTGAGCTGCAGTAAGCTTTTATTTTTTTATTTAAAATTCCAGCAGTTCTTTTGCTTACATTCTGCTATCAGCAGGGAATCCCGTTAACAGCAGATGAGTCATGGTTGTTAAGGATGTGGTGGCTGCCCGCTCCTTAACAACCACCTAGTCACAATGAATCCGAATTAAACAAATGCATTTATTAATTTTGGTATACCTTTTTTGGGGGATTTGTTGGCATTCTTACTATGTTTATTTGGGAATTCAGACACATTCAAATCTCTGGAAATCAAATTTGCATCTGAAAAAATAATCTGAATGAAACAAAATGCACATGTCTAGTCCTTTCCTTGCCTGGTGCAACTGAGTATTCTCCAGCAGCAGAAGCAACTTGTTGCATATGAATATTTTGTAATCTTGTCCAACCCCCAGGGGTTGGTAATGCGTTAAATATTTGGGAAATTTCCTGTTTCAGCCACTTATCTTTTGGGCTGAGACCTTAGAGCATGGTGCTGTAAGCTTCAAGCCTAGGGGATGAAAGATGCAGGAGCCTCCCCTGCTGGAAGGTATTCCTGAAGAGGTTTGCTTCCAGAGAATTGAGCTTCTAGCCTTAAGGTAGCAACTGTGGCTGCCCCCCCACAAATTTGAAAGACTGAGAAGCCCCACATGAACATTCTCAGCCCTCCTGTCTTTGAACACCAGAATTAAGATACCTCTAAAACCCTAATCTCCAAGAAATCAAATCCATGTAGGTATCCAGCCAGCAGGGTCTCTGATGTGAAAGTAGAGAGACTTATGGAGCATTTGGCCTTAGAAGAGGATTATGCCGCGTACACACGAGCGGACAATTCAACCATGCGTGGGCTTCATCGGACCTGCAGCTGACTTTTTCGGTCGAAAATCTGACGGACTTTAGATTTGGAACATGTTTCAAATCTTTATATGAGAACTCCGCCGGACCCAGTTCCTATCGAAAAGTCCGCTCATCTGTATGCTAGTCCGACGGACGAAAACCGACGCTAGGGCAGCTATTGGCTACTGGCTATCAGCTTCCTTATTTTAGTCCGGTCGTATGTCATCACGTACAAATCCGTCAGACTTTGGTGTGATCGTGTGTAGGCAAGTTCGTTCATTGGGAAAGTCCGTTGGCAGTCCGCCGAAAGTCCGTCGGATAGTCCGTCGGACCAGTCCAGTCAAAAAGTCTGCTCGTGTGTACGCGGCATTAGAGTACAGTTTAGTGTTTGAGACCATCTGCTTATTGGTGTTTCCTCCTTCTTTTTCCTTCCCATGTGCTGCAGTGTGCAATAAACTAGTTAATGTTTATTGTAACCAAAGCGATGGGTACCTATCCTTTATACTACTCTGCAGCAAAATACACACTTGAGATAACCTTGGACCTTATTTGACAAGTGAGTTTGCTTGTTATATTTGTAATGTAAAAGTAGTCATCTGAAGGTCAATATTTATTTAGGAGCTGTGCTGCACATGCGCTTGTTAAAATGCAGTACAGTCCCCAAGAGAGAGAGGAAGGCTGTAAAACACCACAAAATGTTCCTAGGGCTCATAGAAGTGGATCTGGTACCTTGACTTGCCTTTGTGAAATAAACACATTACTAGGGCTGAGTGAGCTGGACAAAATGCATAATGCTAGTTGTTTGAATGTGCGAACCCAGCGGGAAGTGAACACGCCATTCCCAACGCACACGTTCCTGTTGAAATGGCTATGTATATTAGTGGGTGCTGCAGCGACCACCGGCTGGAGCCGTATATAGTCAGAGCGAGAGAATGTCACCAGCACACCATGGATCCTCAGAGTGGGACCAAAGCTTTAACCAGCAATCACATTGTTACAGCAAATAGCAATGTTTCGGAGCCTCGCAGGACCCCTTCATCAGGCATGTGGCGTCATATAAACCCACCCCAGGAAAATATATGCCTCTTATTACTTATCCCCCACTTCAAAAAAAAAAAAAAAAAATTCAAAGTGTACAGTGCCTTGAAAAAGTATTCATAGCCCTTAAAATTATCCATGTTTTCCATATTTTGTCATGTTATAACCAAAAACGTAAATGTATTTTGTTGGGATTTTATGTGATAGACCAACACAAAGTGGCACATAATTGTGAAGTGGAAGGATAATGATAAATGGTTTTCCAACTTTTTTTACAAATAAATATCTGAAAAGTGTGGCGTTCATTTGTATTCAGCCCCCTTTTCTCTGATATCCCTAACTAAAATCTAGTGGAACCAATTGCCTTCAGAAGTCACCTAATTAGTAAATAGAGTCCACCTGTGTGTAATTTCATCTCAGTATAAATACAGCTATTCTGTGAAGCCCTCAGAGGTTTGTTAGAGAACCTTAGTGAACAAACAGCATCATGAAGATCAAGGAACACACCAGACAGGCCAGGGATAAAGTTCACCAGATGATTTGCCCCATCACACTACTCTCGCAAAATGACGGATCCCTGACTGACTGCTGTTTGTATTCAAATCAGAAAGGGATCCTGGACAACATCATTCACCAGACTTGGTCATGACCAGAAACAAAATTGCCTTTTGAGTTGGGAGTGCTGGGTGACCTAATTGACTAAATATAGTCCAGTATATCAAACAGCATCCCCATCTTTGAAGAACTTTTTTATTTTAGAAAATAAGCATTGTTAGTTATGAAACCTAGAAGAACACAACAAGTAAATGGTGTTGTCTTTTTCATGAATCTACACACAATATCTTGTTTCAGAGCAAATTTGTCTGGATTATTTTATTGATGAAAACTGTCAAATATGTTTTAAGATTTACAGAGGAAGATCTCAATGGACAACCTAAACCAGACTCAAGTGACAATGTTTGTGCTTTCTGGAATAACAGATAATGACTCACTTGTCCCATTCCTCTTTATTTTCTTCTCTGCGGTTTACATTTTGACCATCATTGGAAATGTGGGCATGATGGCCATGGTCCACTTATCCTCTAACCTCCAAACTCCAATGTACTACTTCTTGAGTTACCTCTCTTTGGTGGATCTTGTATATTCCTCTACTACCACTCCAAAAATGCTGGCTGACCTCGTTTCTCAGAGCAAGACTATATCGTTTAATGGTTGTGCTGCCCAGTTTTTCTTTTTTGCTGCAATGGCAGGTACTGAGGTTCTTCTTCTCTCGAGCATGTCATATGATCGATACGCTGCTATCTGTCACCCTCTTCAATATATTTCAATAATGACCATGAGGAAATGTTGGTCCCTGGTGGTCTTCTCCTTTGGTTGTGGCTTCTTGCAGGCAGCATTGCAGACCAGTTGTGTGTTCAGTCTTCAGTTCTGTGGACCAAACCGTGTAGACCAATTCTACTGTGACATCCCACCTCTAATGAAACTGTCCTGCTCAAAGGGATTTTCTTGTGATGTTGTCAACATATCAGTGATAAGTTCTTTTGGTTTGTATTCGTTAACAGCAATCTTGGTGTCATATACTTTGATCATTTCCTCCATTCTACGCATAAAATCTTCTGGAAGCCGTCAAAAGGCATTCGTCACATGCTCTTCCCATATCACATGTGCCTCCATCTTTTTCATAGCAATTTTCTTCACGTATTTTCGCCCTGTATCCAGTGTTCTTAAGAAACAAGATAAGACGGCCTCTATCTTCTATTCCATTGTGACCCCAATGTTAAACCCTCTTATCTACAGTCTGAGGAACCAAGAAGTGAAAAGTGTTATTATAAAAGCAGCAAAAAAGTTGTCATTGATGCACATATAATACTGTAACGTGTTACATGGGGGGTCTCATCAGTAAGGTTTAAACCTGCTGTCAGCAGGACCCATCATCTAGCGCTAGGTAGTTTTTTTCCATGGGACTGGTGTACATGAAATCTGTTATCTAAATATGCCACTATTGTGCTATGCTAGCTTCATTTTAATTGTAGTTCTAGCTGCAGTATACTCAAGAAAATGAACACTGTAGGTCACTCGCTTGGCACCTCCTCCATTCATTTAAATCCTTGCGTTCTTTCCAATGATTGCAAGGTGCTCTGTGATTGGAGGGGGCTAGTTTATTAGATCATCTGCACTTCCTTTAAATCACAGAGCACCCACCTTACATTCATTGAAAAGAATGCAATGCTTTTTTTTTATGAATGGAGGAGGTGTAGCGCAAATGACTCACAGTGATCAATGTATTAAGTGTACTGCAGCCGAAACTACAAGACTCAGCACCAGATGTTTTGCAGCCAATAGGAGACTGCTGCCTGAGTAAAAGTAAGATATGTAACAAATATGGGCCACACATCACTAGAGCTGAATTATTTTTACTGTGAAAATGACCAAAAATGATCTTTGGCCATACTTCAGCTTAACAATTGTATCGAATGTACCCAGCTGTTATCTCACCCAGATACTGGCATCTATCTTCCTTATTGTATCAAGTGTACCCAACTGCCATTACCTCCATCTCCTGCCATATACTTTTCCTATAGATTCTAGTGTACCCAACTGCCATTACCTCCATCTCCTGCCATATACTTTTCCTATAGATTCTAGTGTATGCAACTGCCATTACCTTCATCTCCTCCCATATACTTTTCCTATAGATTCTAGTGTACCCAACTGCCATTACTTCCATCTCCTCCCATATACTTTTCCTATAGATTCTAGTGTACCCAACTGCCATTACCTCCATCTCCTGCCATATACTTTTCCTATAGATTCTAGTGTATGCAACTGCCATTACCTCCATCTCCTCCCATATACTTTTCCTATAGATTCTAGTGTACCCAACTGCCATTACCTCCATCTCCTGCCATATACTTTTCCTATAGATTCTAGTGTACCCAACTGCCATTACCTCCATCTCCTGCCATATACTTTTCCTATAGATTCTAGTGTACCCAACTGCCATTACCTCCATCTCCTGCCATATACTTTTCCTATAGATTCTAGTGTACCCAACTGCCATTACCTCCATCTCCTGCCATATATATATATGTTCCCCCTGAAAAAAAGCCCTGAATATATGTCCCCCCATGGTTGCATATGTGGACACCTTTATAGATGTCGTACATTTGCTTCCTATGGTTACCAATGAATATCCACACACATATATAAATATATAGCAGGGTCTAAATGTCAGCATACCAGGAAGTAAAAATAGATATATATACACACAATAATAAAATGGATAATGTTCTCTAAAAATGACAAATTTGTATGTATATATATATATAGGACGGAAAAGAGTAAGAATGATAATAATTTAGCTACAAATTAGAAAGTATATCTATATCTAGCTATATATTAGCAAGGAAGGATATGTTTATGCTAGTTAATAGATTAATTAATTAAATAAATAATTAATACATAAAAAGTGAGAGTAAATCATAGTTGATGCCAATAGGGATCACTAACCACAATAAATAAAAAAACTAGCAGAGACCCTAGGGAATAAAATGCTATAATAAATGTCAATTGTTGCAAAATTTTATGTCATACTGTATTTGCGCAATGGTCTTTCTAATGCAATTTTTTGGGGGAAAAAATACACTTCAATGAATGAAAAAATAAAAATAAACAGTAAAGTTAGCCCAATTTGTTTTTATAATGTGAAAGATGATGATACCCCGAGCGAATCGTGATCTTTATTCTAAGCAAAGAAATTGTGATTCTCATTTTAGCCAGAATCGTGCAGCTCTAAAATTATATATATATATATATATATATACACACACACATACATACATATATTATACACTGTGTGTGTATATATATATATATATATATATATATATATATATATATATATATATATAAAATAAAATTCTCCCCTTGCTGGAGCAAATTTAATTCTGCTTTGGGGGGCTTGTCTTCCACTGAATCCACTGTGGGTATAGGATTATGTATACGGATATTTATTTATTTATTTTTTTCTCTCTGCGTTGAACTGGATGTGTGGTGTGTGTGTTTTTTTTTGTTTGTTTGTTTTTTTTGTAACAGTTGGTCATCTGAATGGGCATCCTCATAGGAAGATCTACCCTCACTCCTGTTTTTATGACCACTGTTATATTTTTTGGATTTTCTATAGTATTCTCTGTATGATAATGGAGACTACAGGGCGGGTCACCCTTCCCATCAGGGACATAAAGAGTAAAACAATTATAAAAGTCTCTTGTACATCCACACTTCACCCAAAGTAAAAAATAAATAAATCTTCTGATTCGTTTTACCAATGTCTTTATTCTAGGGCCCCATCGAGCGTCTTCCTGACTACAACCGTATCCGCAGTGCTATGTACTGGCTCCTTTTCTAATTGTCATCCAGCTCTTGGACGCTTTTTTGTAAAAAATCAAGGAGAAATCTGGTCTTTGAGGATCATATGGAAAAATGCTGGTAATTATCTTGCAGAAAACATGGAATGTCTGGGCTCCCTTTTCAGCAAATGTAACATGCAGCCTGGAAAGTCCATTTTACAAATTTTTGGATTTGTGAACAGCTTGTGACATCACTGAATAAAATGTCATTTAAAAGGATGAGATTAAATTTTTTTTTTTTTTTTAATAATTTGGGTGGGTTAGTATCCGGGGGTTTGTAAAGCCTACACATCTTTTCCCTTAAAGTATTCCCTGGAATAAAGCAAAAAATGTTTCGATGCATGTATCACCAGCCACCCCCCTCCCGTCCTCATCCTCCTCCTACCGGATCTTGATCCAGCTCTGTGCCCTGTGTGCAGCGGTGCCCTCCTGCCCGCTCTCTCAGGCTTTTCTGAGCACAGCGGGAGATATTGGCTCCCACTGCTGCCAGTAAAATCCTGTGAAGAGGGAGTGTAGAGGGGGGTGGGGGGGCACCTATCCTCGCTGTCCATAGATGCAGGCAGCACAGCGCGGGATCCAGCCCGCAGGTGCTCTACAATAGGAAGCAGATTTTTATGGTGGCACACCAAGAAGAGGAGCCAGGAGCCTGGCAAGGGACCCAAGAAGAGAATTGGTTCCCACTGCACAGAGCAGACAAGTATAACCTGATTGTGTTAAAAAGAAAAACACTTTACAAACTTTTTTTTTTTTTAAATTTCTAAACCCAAGAACAATTTAATTAAATATTTAATTTCCTAACATCACAGGATGTAGAGGTTGTAAACCTCTCTATGGAAGTAGCTTACCTATAATAAGGCTTACCTACAGGTACTGTAAATCTCTCCTAAACCTGTGCCATTTAGGAGACATTTACTGTGTTTTGCGCCGACGATGATATTGGCGCATGCACTGTGAGGCTGGATTCACACCTATGGCGTTTTTAGTGCTTTTTGCACTACAGAATGTGTTCCATAGGAAATGGACTGTAGTGCAAATCTGCAAAATGAAAAAAAAAACACTAAAAATGCCATAGGTGTAAATCCAGCCTGAAAAAACGCTGCCCCATCCCGTGCAGTTTCTTCAAGAGCGAGTGGCGGCTCGCGCGTGAGTGACGTCACACGGCTCCGGCCAGTAGCAGAGCCGGAGTCTGTGGCCCCCCCGTAATGGAGGAGGGCCAAACATGGTTGGCGGCCTGCAGCGGGGACGGCGCAGGCTTCATTAGCAGGTAAGTGTCACTTAATGTGCTAGTATGCACTGCATACTAGCACATTATGCTTTTAGTTTGCAGGTGTAAATGAAGGAAGTAAAGCACATCACGCAATTGTCAGTTAAAGCAACGCAGTGCCGTATCACAAAAAATGGCCAGGTCAGGAAGGGGGTAAATTCTTCCGGGGCTGAAGTGGTTAATGTCTTCTATAGGCTCTAATCAAAATGGATGGCTGGTGTGTGTGTGGGCATAATTGGACTCAGTCCCATACGAGTTACAGTGAAACAGAAACAAAATAATGCCCAAGGGACTTTTTGAGACACGTTGAGGATGGTAAAAAGCTTACATTTTATTGAAAAAAAACGTATTAAAAGATACTAAAGCTGAATATAAAATACTTAAAAAAAAATGACACAAGCTAATGATGTGCATATACATGTGAGCAATTGCATACATGTTCAACGTCATGAGTGATTCATAATGGACGAGCTCTTGCATAAATCTCAACGTGTTTCGCGAGACAGCACTCACTTCATCAGGAGAGTGTAAGAACTCATAGCTATCTACGGGGAAACCAGGTGGTTAATGAAGAAAAAAAAAAACACATGATACTTACAAGTCCAAAAATATAAAGAAGAGCATGTGACACGGAAATACTGACTGGTCCACATCATCCTGGCCAGGAGTTGTGGGAAGCACCGGACCATCCAAGGGACTAGCAACTCAATGGTGAGAGGGGAATCAGCTGTGCCACAAAGGCTAAAGGAGCTTATTAAGGATTTTCTTTTTAGCTTTAGTATCCTTCAATATGTCTATTTCCAAAAAAACAGTAAGCTTTTTACCGTCCTCAATGTGTCTCAAGTCCATTGGGCATTATTTTGTTCCTGTTTCTTCTATAGGCTCCTCTGTCTCTCTCTCTGCCCCCTGCACAGGGGTCTGCTTTAGAAGGCTAAAACTCTGCTAGGCCTCAGAATATTAAGGGATTTCCCTCCACCTTCTGGGCACACCTCTCCATGGATTGCCCGGAGTCCCATAAATATTCAGGCTGCCCCATCCCGTTCCCCCTCCCACTATACTTCTAGAAGTTTCTGGAAAACAGGGGGAAGTAGAAGACTAGCAGCCTGTGAGACACTGAACAGCCCCAAGCAATCAGCCCCTGCTCCACTATTTACAGAGGAGCTATCTAAATTTGCCTATAAGCCTACTCTGAACTAGAAGGGCGCTACACCACCTTTGTGAATAAAATGTAATTACCCTGACCTTGTGTACATGGCATAAGCCGTGCTTTATGTCAAGGCAGGCAGCCTACCGAGCAGCCAGTAGCCAGTGTAGGTTGGAATTTTCTGAAGATATTAAGGACACTCAGGCTAATCATCTCACACCAGACACGTTAGAAAAAGCCATGCAGCTGGGATCCGTATTGATAGGTGCCTTTTTAAATGCCGCTCTGAAAGACAGGCCACCACTCCTTTGTCTTACTCCTCATCCTAATCGGAGGCTCCTGCTGCCACTATTCCTTTGGAAGAACCTATGCAGATAGGGCCCCCTTTTCGTACCACCCAAGCAGTGGCGTCACTACAGCTGGTGTTACCCGTTGTGGAAAAAAATTGGTGTCACCCCCCTCCACCAACTATGGTCCCCCTTCAGTACAGACCGCCCCTCCAGCAGCATAGATCCTCCTCCCTCAGTACAGACCCCCCCACTAAGTATAGACCCCCCCAGTACAGACCCCTCTCCCTCAATACAGACCCCCCTCAGTGCAGACCCCCATCTATCAGTATAGACCCCCCATCAGAGGAGAGGGGTTTGCACTATCAGTGCAGACCTCCTCAGTGCAGATCCCCCTCCATCAGTGCAGACCCCTCTCCCTCAATACAGACCCCCCTCAGTGCGGACCCCCATCTATCAGTATAGACCCCCTCAGTGCAGACCCCTCTCCCTCAATACAGACCCCCATCTATCAGTATAGACCCCCTCAGTGCAGACCCCTCTCCCTCAATACAGACCCCCCTCAGTGCGGACCCCCATCTATCAGTATAGACCCCCTCAGTGCAGACCCCTCTCCCTCAATACAGACCCCCCTCAGTGCGGACCCCCATCTATCAGTATAGACCCCCTCAGTGCAGACCCCTCTCCCTCAATACAAACCCCCCTCAGTGCGGACCCCCATCTATCAGTATAGGCCCCCTCAGTGCAGACCCCTCTCCCTCAATACAGACCCCCCTCATTGCGAACCCCGCATCTATCAGTATAGACACGCCATCAGTGCAGATCCCCCTCCATCAGTGCAGACCCCCCTCAGTGCAGACCCCCTCCATCAGTGCAGACCCCCTCAGTGCTGACCCTCCCTCCATCGGTGCAGACCCCCCTCAGTGCAGACCCCCCTCTGTGCAGACCCCCCTCTATTAGTGCAGACCCCCTCTCCCATAGCGCCCCCCAGCACATATCCATTTGCATTACATTTTTACAGACCTCAGAACAGCGCGGGGTAGGCACAGCAGTGTGTCCCTTGGACTCCCTCCTCCTCCTCCTGTGTAGATGTGGGCGGCGGCTGGGGTACAGCCCATGTGGTTGTTTAGGGGTAGTTCGTACAGAATATAGGGCTAATGGCAAACCTTCCACCCATCCTTTTCCTGTATCTGCTTTCGTTTTTGCACATCTGTTTTTCAAAATTCCATTAAGTCTTCACCACTACTTTGTGGATGATAAGGTGACATCCAGTGGAAACCTAAACAGGAATTACTATATCTAGATATACATATATTTATCTCTCTCTGTATGTATATATATATATATATATATATATAAAATTTATTATAAAATAATTCCTGTGTGTGTCCACAGGTGGCTCCATATAAACTCCTTTTCTATATTTACATACGTGTATGTGATTTGGTTGCTATATATGGCATACATATATATATATCACACAGTATCTGACACACAGTATCCCTCCTGTGTAGATGTGGGCGGCGGCTTTGGTCTGCTCCGCTGTGTGAGACAGGGAGACAGCCGGAGAGATCATGCGAGAGAACAGGGTAGCGGGTGAGGACCGTGCGGCATTAGCGGTGCCGCTGCCCGCGGGTGTCACCCCTCTGGTGGGTGTCACCCGGTGTGGACCGCACCCCCCTTGCGACGCCACTGCACCCAAGAGAAGCTTTGCAGAGGGAACTTTGATCTCTCCATTTTGTAACGATCAGCTGAGTGTTTAGTCTAAATGTAAGTTCAGACCAAACACTCACAGTTTTGACGTTCTTCCGAATGTTTAAGGCATTTGGTGTGAATGAACATGATAGCTTCTTCCTGTCAATGGTTGACCCCTGATGAAGAGAAGGATAAGTGGATCACATTGCACATGGCGTCAGTCATCTTGCTAAGGGCGCGATGATGACACTTACTGACTGCTATTGGATAGCACCTGGATTTAGTGCATTTGCAGCCAGGTTTTGTCCTTCATGTCTCACTTGTGCTCTGTACAATGCAGGGAGGCCTGTCCATGTTCCCCAAAAGCATTCTCCTAAGCCAGATTTCCCTTTCCAAAGAATTCAAATAGACTACATTCAGATGCCCAGAATAAGCACCTATGAGTACGCTCTAGTGTGTGTTGACATTTTTTCAGGTTGGCCTGAGTGCTGGCCGGTAGCTAAAGCAAATGCAAAAACAACAGCAAAGAAAATTTTGAATGAAATAGTTTGTAGATATGGAGTTCCTGAAACTATTGGGAGTGGCAGAGGAACCCATTTTACTGTGGAAGTAATGAAAGAGGTAATGGGAGACCTTCACATACAGCAAGCTTTCCATACACCTTATCATCCACAAAGTAGTGCTGAAGTTGAGAGACTTAATGGAATTTTGAAAAACAGATGTGCAAAAACTAAAGCAGATACAGGAAAAGGATGGGTGGAAGGTTTGCCATTAGCCCTATATTCTGTACGAACTACCCCTAAACAACCACATGGGCTGTCCCCCTATGAGATTTTATTTGGAGGGCCACCCAAAACAGGGCTATATTTTCCCCAACAGTTGCAGGCTTCTCACAGTAATCTGTTAGAATATGTTCAGATTTTGCAAAGAACGTTGAATAAAATACATGAAGGTGTTTAGAAATCTATCCCCGACCCAAATTCCGTTTCAGGTATTCACAGAATCCAACCAGGTGACTGGGTGGTGGTCAAGCGACACGTCAGCTATGGTCGGAGCTAGGGTGGAGTACGGCTGGACAAACAGGTCTCCTTATTATAGGGCCATCTGCAAGCCTGGATGAACTCCCCCCCACATCTTCCTGTGGGAAATTGTTTTGCATTCATCAATTATGGATGCAGGTTTTTTACATCCCCAAACAGGAACAATACCCATGATAGCAATACCTCTCAATTTCACTGATCTAAACAGGACCAGAATAAATGGCTCATACATAGTCACCACAGCTAATGAGCACAGATCAGTAACTTTGATGGTTTCAAAACAGATAGACACACCGCAGATTTGTTTAAACATTAAATGCCCGTTTAACACTAAATGTATACGGTTGGGTATATCAGATTGCACCGGAGCAAAGATTACAGTTTATGGAGGAAACTATGGTCAATATTATTATATCCCAGATCCAGAACTAAATATAACCCTTTATATAGTACAAATTGCTCACAGTTCCCAATATGTGAAAATATCGGTTTCCTGAGATTCCATGTTATTGCTTCCAGTTTTTTAGGAGCAGGCATACCGTCCATACGTGGAGGGTTATATTATATATGTGGAAATAGAGCTTACGCCTGGCTTCCTACTAATGTTACAGGTACATGTTATATTGGGAAGTTAGTACCTGCTTTGGCTGTTCGCAAAGGTAAAGTGCGACCAGATCAAAGTCCGGAATACCCTTTAGTGTTCAAAAGAGAGGTTTTCACTGAAGATGACATGGCATGGTCATGGTTCCCTTCCTGGACAGGATGAGGAATTGAAGCAATAAAAAGAATAAATAATTACACTAGAATTGTAGATGAGATTATAAACCTATATCAGTGGTAGTGAGGTTAATAAAGTGAAGAAATGGCTCAGCTTAAAAAGTAGTATTAGAGCACAGATTAACGCTAAATTATCTCACTGCAGCTCAAGGTGGGATGTGTAAGGTATTTCACACTGACTGTTGTATATACATTTCTGATAATGAGGACATTATTAAAGGGCATCTTGCTAAGATAAGAGAACTACAGAATAAGGCCAGAGATATTGCTAAAAATGGATGGAGGGGGACAGCCCATGTGGTTGTTTAGGGGTAGTTCGTTCAGAATATAGGGCTAATGGCAAACCTTCCACCCATCCTTTTCCTGTATCTGCTTTCGTTATTGCACATCTGTTTTTCAAAATACCATTAAGTCTTCACCACTACTTTGTGGATGATAAGGTGACATCCAGTGGAAACCTAAACAGGAATTACTATATCTAGATATAAATATATTTATCTCTCTCTGTATGTGTGTATATATATATATATATATATATATATATATATATATATATTTATTATAAAATAATTCCTGTGTGTGTCCACAGGTGGCTCCATATAAACTCCTTTTCTATATTTACATACGTGTATGTGATTTGGTTGTTATATATGACATACGTATATACAGTCCCTGACATAAGTCTTATCGCTTGTGTACAAATTGACCTAAGGTGCTGCTAAAATATATTTCTAATCAAGATTTTGTTACAAGAAATGGGTCATTTTAATCCCAACAGCTTTTGTAATAATGTTTCAGTGCAAAACGAAACTGACAAAAAGTATTCTAATATTCACAGCTTGGTAAAGCCCATTGAGTCAATTTTTGCCAAGACATAAGTGTTGTCGCCTTGTTATATGAGCTCCTTCACCTGTGACTAATAATTTATCAATTAGGTCTCAGGTGTGTATAAAAAGAACACCAGTACACTAGACCTTCTCCACTGCAACTAGACCTCTGCAAACATGCCTAAGATTCACCCGGAGACTAAAGTTTTGATTATCAAGAGTCTGAAGACCAGATCCACTGCTGATGTGGCAGACACCTTCAATGTGTCTCAGCGTCAAGTTCAGAGGATAAAAAAAAGATTTGAAGAGACTGGAGACATTTTGGACAAGGCCAGGTCAGGCCAACCCCGCAAGACAACTGCTTGAGAGGACCGTTTGTTGGCTCGAAAGTCCAAGGCCAGACCATTTTCCACTGCAGCAGAGCTCCATGAGACCTGGACACCTGAAGTCCCTGTGTCAACCAGAACAGTTTGTCGGATTCTGTCTCGAAATGGCCTCCATGGTCGAATCAGTGCCCATAAGCCAGCACTAAACAAAAGACAATTGAAAAACCGTTTGGCAATTGCCAAGGACCACAACCTGCTAAAGGATGGACTCTGGAAAAGTGGCAGAAGGTGGATTTTTCAGATGAATCTTCTGTTGAATTACACCACAGTCGCTGCAAATATTGCAGGAGACCTACTGGAATCCCGCATGGAGCCGAGATTTACCCAGAAAACAGTGAAGTTTGGTGGAGGCAAAATCATGGTCTGGGGTTACATGCAGTATGGGGGTGTGCGAGGGATCTGCAGGGTGGAAGGCAACATCAATAGTCTAAAATACCAACAAATCTTAGCTATCTTTTATATTCCCAACCATAAAAAGGCAAAATTTTGCAGCAGGATGTTGCTCCATCGCATACTTCCATCTCCACATCAAAGTTCCTTAAGGCAAAGAAGATCAAGATGTTCCAGGATTGGCCAGCCCAGTCACCAGACATGAACATCATTGAGCATATGTGGTGTAGGATGAAAGATGAAGCATGGAAGATGAAACCAAAGAATATTGATGAACTCTGGGAGGCATGCAAGACTGTTTTCTTTGCTATTCCTGATGACTTCATCAATAAATTGTATGAATCCTTGCCAAACCGCATGGATGCTGTCCTTCAAGCTCATGGAAGTCATACAAGATATTAAATTTGGATCTCACAGCACCACTACTTAATTTGCTGACATATTTTTGGATTTTCAGTAAAGTTGTTCAATTTCTGTATAGGCGACAAAACTTTTGTCTTGCCAAAATTTGACCTGTCTGTCTTGATTAAATGATAAATCTTTTTTCAGTGAAACTAATTTATTTCAGTGCATTAAACATCATTTGGGAGGGATTTAGCTTTTCATATGAGCTATTTCTAACACCAATTGATTAATTAAAAGTCAGGTTAATAGCAGTAGTTTCTACAAAATAGAGAAGCGACAAGACTTTTGTCAGGGACTGTATATATCACACAGTATCTGACAAAAGTGAGTACACCCCTCACATTTTTGTAAGTATTTTATTCTATCTTTTCATGTGACAACACTGAAGAAATGACACTTTGCTACAATGTAAAGTAGTGAGTGTGCAGCTTGTATAACAGTGCAAGTTTGATGTCCCCTCAAAATAACTCAACACACAGCCATTAATCAATACAAAAATATAGTGAAGTCCCTGGCCTCCTTTCACTATCTCGGTGCTATGGAACTGAGATTTATTAAACCAATAGACTCAAATATTGATCTCACTGTTATAATTATCACAATATTCAAATGATTATCAGCAAGCTAAAAATTAAATACTTTAAAATAGTATACTTTAGATTTGAGGATCTTTTAAAGTATACAAACAGCAGCCGTTAAAATGCAATAAAATATTCAAAAAGTCAGTAAATGTCCACTGCGATTGGCCAGGCAATCTTCTGGGACCTGTGACCTGTCCCAGAAGATTGCAGGGAGGGGGGGAAAGGTGAACTTCCTTCCAGTGCCGCGGAGCCAGGGGAGGAAGTGGGAGCTGGATGGCCCTAAAAAGAGGGTATCCGCCCCCCCCCCCCCCCAAAAAAAAAATGACATGCCAAAATGTGGTATGTCAGGGGGTCACGGTCACTTAAAGCAGAAGCTACATTTTTGGGTGGACCTCTGCTTTAAAGCAAAAGATCTAAAAAGAAAATGTCTCTTTTGCTTTTAACCACTTCCCGCCCAGCCTATAGCAAAATGACGGCCGGGCGGTGGTTCAGTTATCCTGACTGGACGTCATATGACGTCCAGCATGATAACAGCCGCCGCACGCACGTGGGGGTGCGCATTGCGGCAATTGGTGGTGCGGTGTGTCAGTCTGCTACACCGATCTTGGTAAAGAGCCTCCCATGGAGGCTCTTTACCATGTGATCAGCCGTGTCCAATCACGGCTGATCACGATGTAAACAGGAAGAGCCGTTAATCGGCTTTTCCTCACTTGCGTCTGACAGACGCAAGTAGAGGAGAGCCGATCAGCGGCTCTCCTGACGGGGGGTTTGCGCTGATTGTTTATCAGCGCAGCCCCCCCTCGGAGGCCCACACTGGACCACCAAGGAAGCCCCTAACATGTGGATTGCCAGGTACATCCCCATAGCCATCCACATATGCCAACTTATGCCCAACATGCCAATCAGTGCCCACAAATGGGCACTGACTGGCACCATTATAGAACTAATAAAATCAATGATGCCCAGCAATGCCACCCACCAGTGTAATCAGTGCCACCCATCAGTGGCCCTCAGTGCCACCCATAAGTACCCATCAGTGCCACCTATGAGTGCCCATCAGTTCCGCCTATGAGTGCCGCATACCAGTGCCGCCTATCAGAGCCCATCATCAGTGCCCATCAGTGCCACCTCATGGCTGCACTGATGGGCACTGATAAGGCAGCACCGATATCAGTGCCCGTCATTGAAGAAGAAAACACTTATTTACAAAAAAATTTAAGAGAAACCAAGAAAAACTTTTTTTTTTCAAAATTTTCGGTCTTTTTTTATTTGTTGCGCAAAAAAATAAAAAAAAGCAGAGGTGATCAAATACCACCAAAAGAAAGCTCTATTTGTGGAAACAAAATGTTAAAAAATTTGGGTAGTGTAGGATGACCGCACAATTGTCATTTAAATTGCGACAACACTGAAAGCTGAAAATTGGTCTGGGCGGGAAGGTGTATAAGTACCTGGTATTAAAGTGGTTAAAGGCAAAGAAGAGATTTGGAGTCTTTTTTGACCCCGGATCTCTGCATAAAGAGGACCTGTCATCCTTATTTCTATTACAAGGGAGGTTTACATTCTTAGTTATAGAAATAAAAGTGATTAAAAAAATTGATAAAAATAAAGCGCCCCCATACCTCCATGCTCACGCGCAGAAGCGAACGCATACGCAAGTCACGCACATATATGTAAATGGTATTTGAACTACACACGTGAGGTATTGCTGCGATTGTTAGAGTGAGAGCAATAATTAAACTTGTAACCTGTAAACATATTTAAAGCATCGCCTATGGAGATTTTTAAGTAGTGAAGTTTGTAGCCATTTAACGAGCGTGTGGAATTATAAAGTGTGACATGTTAGTTATCTATTTACTCGGCGTAACATCATCTTTCACATTATACAAAAAAATTGGGGTAAATACTGTGTTGTTTTTCCAATTCATTATAGTGTATTTTATCCCCACAAATACCGTGTGACATTAAAAAATTGCAAAGATCCCATTTTATTCCCTAGGATCTATTAAAAAAAAAGTACATAATGTTTGGGGGTTATAAATAATTTTCTAGCAAAAAAAAAATACTGATTTAAACTTGTAAACAAAAAAGTGCCAGAAAAAGCCTGGTAGGCAAACGGTTAACTGACAATTTTGCGGTCATGCGATGCGGTACCCAAAATAACATTTATGTAATTTTTTTTCCCCACAAATAAAGCTTTTTGTGGTATTTTGATCACCACGCCATTTTTGAGCTATAAACAAAAATAGACTGACAAAAAAAAACAAAACACCGACCACCCATCGCAGTTGCACTGCGGCAAGGTGGCATTGCTGCGTGAAACGTTGTTCCATGCAATAGACACTGGGTGGCGCACGTGCGCCCATTAGCCAGCGGAGGAGCCAATCAGTGGGACCCACCAATCATTCCCCAGAGAGATAGAATGGCGGTCTGCCGATGTAAACAATCCCCTATTTTGTAGACGCGATAACTTCTGCACAAACCAATCAGTACATTTGACCCCTTACGCCCCCTAGTGTTAACCCCTTACCTGCCAGTGACATTTATATAGTAATCAGTGGCTATTTATAGCTCTGATCGCTGTATAAATGACAATGGTCCTAAAAAAGTGTCAAAATGTCCAATCTGTCCACTGCAATGTGGCAGTCCCAGTAAAAATCGCAGACCACCACTATTACTATTAAAAAAAAAAAAATGCCATAAATCTATTCCCTTTTTTGTAGACACTATAACTTTTGCGCAAACCAATCAATATATGCTTATTGCAATTTTTTTTACCAAAAATATGTAGAAGAATACATATCGGCCTAAACTGTGGAAGAAATTCATTTTTATTTATATATTTCTTGGGGATATTTATTATAGCAAAAAGTAAAAAATATTGTTTTTTTTTTTCCAAAATTGTCGGTCTTTTTTTGTTTATAGTGCAAAAAATTAAAACCCCAGAGGTGATCAAATGCCACCAAAATAAAGCTCTATTTGTGGGGAAAAAAGGACATCAATTTTGTTTGGGTACAGCATTGCATGACTGCACAATTGTCAGCTAAAGCGACGCAGTGCCGAATTGCAAAAAATGCTCTGGTCAGGGAAGGGGGTAAATTCTTCCGGGGCTGAAGTGGTTAGAGTTTATTTGCACATTTGGTTTACACTGCCACCTTGTGCACACCTTTATTATTGACTTTTTTTTTGAAGGACCTTTATTATTTTGTGACACATTGGTTACACTTCAGTTCAACAACAGTGCAACATCACTTATTATACACATAGACAAATTGCTGCTCTTGTTTTCTTGGAATGTCTTGTTGTGGAACATACAGACATTTAAAGTGGTAGTAAACTCCACTTTTCACTTGGACCTACAAATAAGTCTGTCATAAGGCTTACCTGTAGATACAGTGAATATCTCCTAGACTTGCAGTGTCTTGCAGTAGATATTCACACTGGATGCAGCCAGAGATGTCACCGTCATGAGCACTGAATTGACAGCACACTGAGTATGCCTTCAATTCAGAGTGCTGTGCCGAGGCCTTGACCTTGTGTGCATGCATGGGGTGACATCATTGCAGCCCGGCCATTCAAACAGCCAGAGCCTGCGAACCTGGAAGGAAGACCAGATGAAGGTGGAAGCCCTGTCAGCAGTGATAGTGTAAGTAAGTCTGTCATAATGTGCTAGAATGTGGTACATTATGACTAAAACCATCTGGGGCCCCACTATTTTTGAGAGGGTCCTGCATGGCAGCTGCCCAGGATTGAAGCTTAAAGCATCCCATTTTGATCAAGAGATCAGATCCTTGGTATGCCGGACATGTTGAAGTCTTCTTTTCCAAATAAACTTTCGAAACCTTTCACCATGAGCGAAGGTTGTAGATTTCCACGCGGCATGGTGGGCGGCGTGGCATATTTGTGATACTGACCTTCAGATATTTGGCACGCTTCCTTGTTCTTGGAGACTAATGTATGGACACTCCCCTATCTTACTGTTTATCTATTCTGCATTCTCCATTCCTACTGTGAAACACGGAGGTGGATCGCTGATGTTTTGGGGATGTGTGAGCTACAAAGGCACAGGAAATTTGGCCAAAATTGATGGCAAGATGAATGCAATATGTTATCAAAAAATACTGGAGGAACATTTGCATTCATCAGCCAGGAAGCTGCACATGGGACGTACTTGGACATTCCAACATGACAATGATCCAAAACACAAGGCCAATCGACCGGTCATTGGCTACAGCAGAATAAAGTGAAGGTTCTGGAGTGGCCATCTCAGTCTCCTGACCTCAATATCATTGAGCCACTCTGGGGAGATCTCAAACGTGCAGTTCATGCAAGACAGCCCAAGAATTTACAGGAACTGAAGGCTTTTTGCCAAGAGGAATGGGCAGCTTTACCATCTGAGAAGATAAAAAGCCTCATCCACAAATACCACAAAAGACTTCAAGCTGTCATTGATGTTAAAGAGGGGCAATACACGGTATTAGGAACTGGGGTATGTAAACTTTTGATCAGGGTCATTTGGGTATTTTCTGTTGCCATTATGCATTAAAGAGAGTAAACACGGTTAATTGATAATAAATGGCTTCAACCAAAAACTAACCATGAGTGAAAGAAAAGTTTGTGTTATCGTTCATATTCTCTGAAAAATGGCCAAGAAATCATAAATTCTGCCAGGGTATGTAAACTTATAAGCACAACTGTACATACAATAAAGATTGGATTTATGGTTGGAAAAGAATCGTGGTCTGTATTCTCACTGTTGTACAAAAACTTGTGTCAGTGGTAACAAAAATCTTAAGCAGCTCCATTTTTTAAACGCTACCTCTGTGGGTATAGTTCAAGCTTTCTAACTATAGGATGAAATTCACCTCATCTATCCAATGGCATGTTGTAGAGGGTTGGAGAAAGAACCAAGGTTGTGCTATCATTTTCCCAGACAAGTACAGGGTTCTAGTTACTGCCAGCTCCAGATGAGGGTGGTCAAAGACAAGCTCCAAAATTCCCACCTATATGGAATTCTTCTGTGGTTGCATAGAACTGTATCTGGTTAGTATTCTGACATATGCTGACTTCTACTGGTGGTTTAGGGCAACTATAACTTGTTTACTTATTTCCTTTGGTATCTCCCTCTGTTATCCCCTCATGTTTAGTATTAGTTCAGTTCTACACTGTTCTTTCAATGTTCCTTCAGTCATTGTTAATTCTTCACAGAGGCTTAGAAAAGTGGTTTCTTATTACACATCAAACAACTAAAAAATTCCCTTTGTACTGCACTTATCTGAAGTAACACTGCATTGGATTCTACTCCCGTGTCTTACTGATGAGGAATGAATTCAAGGCCCGGATCGAACTTTGCCTTCATCCAAATGCTAGACTTTTATCCGACAGCTTCCGGTCAATGGTTGTTTGGGAAGCATCGAGTGTCGGCACCCATGCCATGTTTAGGAACCATTGATGTCACCCAGCCCCATCCTTTTAATGTCAGAAAATTCCTGGCTATAAAACAAATAGGCCAGGAAAACATGAGTAAATATGGCCACAGGGTATGGATTTGGGACAGGCTCATATCCTTATGTCTTGTTTTTTCTTTGGGGTTTCCCCTCTTAAAACAGAAAGCATGGGATTTCCCTCAGAGATACATACCAGACCCTTATTCCTGGTATGGATGTCAAGCGAGACCCCCAACACAAAAAACAAAATTGGCATGAGGGTCCCCTCAAAATCCATACCAGACCTCTCAGGTCTGGTATAGTTTTAGGGGTGGACCCCCATCTCTTTTTTCTTTTGGGTTCATTTCTTGTTTTTGAATGCGTGTGTGTGTGTGTGTGTGTGTGTGGGGGGGTTCCCATTGACATCTATACCAGACCCGCAGTTTTCTTTTTAGTATACACAAGGCACAAGTCCGTTTACACCCACTTGTCCATTGGGATGTATGAACGTTTTGATCAGGTCCCTCCGAAAAAGCTGACTGGCAGACCTGATCGGATTGCCCATATGAAAGGGGCCTTAGATCTTCATTCTTTAGATGAAAAACAAGAAAAAATGTACAACTTCATTCTTCAACATTTCGGCTCACAATGGCCACAAATGATCGCCGATTTACCCCCATAAACTTTGATAAAATCAGGAGAGTTTCATTCCAGGTCTGAGAACTAGGTTAAAAAACATATACCATACAAAGTGTGCTATGGTGTGGTTGGTGGACATGGTGACAGGTAGGTGTTTGAAAAGCACTTGGTTTATTATGTCTCACCTCTTTCTATCTTACCACATCGGCTGCTTTTGCACGTTTGATCATCTGAGCCTCCAGATAAGTTGGTCTCTGCCTAGGCAGCTGGTAGATATACAAGGGTTGATTTACTAAAGACAAATAGACTGAGCACTTTTGCAATGCCGTTGCCTCAGAGATTAGTGAAGTAGGTAGAGCTCTGCTGGACTTCCATCAACCAATCACGTCCAAACAAAAATGCATTTTTTTAAATTTTCCTTGCATATGATTGGGTATTCTTTGTAAAGTGAAGCTTTACCTCATCTACTAAGCTCTGGAACTCTGCAGAGTGCAACTTCCCTTAAAAAAGTGCAGTCCCTTTGTCTTTAGTAAATCAACACCATAGCTGACACGTCACAGGTACCTCTCTCCATTAAGAAACACTTGTCTTCATAGTAACAGATGTCCTCCTGCTCCACCAGCCCAGTCCTTCCCTGGTCACATTCATTGACAGGTTATCATTGCTGCCTGTGTCCCCACTTGGAGATTTCCCCCTACATCCTGCCCAGGTGACACTGTAAACAGGGACTGTAAATGAGGTAAAATTTCCCCATTAAAATCTTGCCATTTGCCTGGCTTCTCTAGCATTAAAATAAAAGATAAATTATATTTGAATTTTTAATGTTCCCATCACCCAGGGGCTTATATCTAGAGATTCCACCCCCACCCCCCCCCCCCAAACATTATAATTGTTGTAGTGCACTCATAGGTTTTGGCTTTGATAAACTTGAGGGTGTATCTCATATCTGAAATCCCAATAAAGTGAAACAGACAATTGTAAATAATTTGCAACTTTATTAATGGTTAGTACAAACAAGAGGAACACATTCAACAATCAACTGTGGCATCCCAATACTTGACATCAACAGAAATGTGACATAGCGATTGACTCTTCCCTGCAGGTCTGCGTTGGAGCCGTGAACAACTGCGGAGTAACGGAATCCTTCCCAAGGCTTTAAAGTTGCAACTTACCTTCCTGTGATTCCTCATGTGGAGGAAGTGTAAAGTAAATGTTATTTATCAATGGAAAACCTGAGCCAGGGACAATGTACACCACCACCTGGATGAAATTAACTTCATATCAGGGGTTCCCCATCACACCAGAGGCCCCCTCCCCCATCACACCAGAGGCCCCCTCCCCCATCACACCAGAAGCCCCCCTCCCCCATCACACCAGAGGCCCCCCTCCCCCATCACATCAGAGCCTCCCATACATCAGTCACCCTCCTATACATGAGAGCCCCTCATCACATCAGAGTCCTCCAATCAGTCCCCCCCCCAATCACACAGCCCCCCATCACAGAGCCAGTGGTTGTTATGGTACTGCCAGCTGACACCTGATGATGCTGCTTCAGGGCAAACTTGGTCCTGTATTTGCGGCACCACAAAGTACTGCGGCACCCGGCTTGGGAAACCCTGCTATAGTATAAGTAAAGGCAAAGCTTTTTTGCAGACTTGGACATAGTGATAGAGGTTAAAACCCCTGGCAGACTTGTATTGTTGCATGTATCCTGGTTAGGAAAACATGCTTTCTCCAAGGCTGGCCATAGACTAAAGGATGTCAGGCAGGAGGGGGTCGGCAGGGCCACCCACAGAGTGAATTTAGTCATTTCATCATGAACTGGATGAAACTCACATACAGTATGGCCAACTATACCATTCTTATTACCAGTGTCACCAGAAATAAAAGTGAAATTGAGTGTATACCAGTATACTGGCGCCCAACATCTCCTCCGACAATATCAAACTAGTTCCAACGCGTGGGCAAATTGAAGAAGAAGTGGAGGAACTTGTCCATAAAGCACGGGAGACACCCTCGAAATGTGTCTTTTTGACCCCGGATCTCCCCATAAAGAGGACCTGTCATCCTTATTTCTATTACAAGGGATGTTTACATTACTTGTAATAGGAATAAAAGTGCTAAAAGAAAAAAAAAAAGGGACAGTGTTAAAAAAAAAAAAAAAAAAATTTAAAGAGCCCCAATCTCTCCAGAAGCGACCGCATATGTAAGCGGTATTCACACTACATGCGAGGTATCGGGTCATCGTTAAAGTGAGAGCAAAAATTCTAGTGATAGATCTCTAAATCTAAACTGGTAACCTGTAAAAAGTTTTAAAACATCGCCTATGGAGATTTTTTAAGTACCGTAGTTTGTCACTGTGACGGAGGTGTGGGTTGAACACGCAGAGAGTACACACAATGCTTTTATTGAACAGTAAGGAGTTGGCTCGCAGCCAGCTAGCAGGAATTGCAGACAGGCAAAAGTCAGTAACGCAGGGGCGGGCACACAGCGGGGATAGAGTTCAGGCTGGTAAAGGGTAATTCGCAACAGGCCGGTCTCATGGCAGGGAAAGCAGAGTCCTGGCAGGTAAAGGGTAATCCTTACACAGTTCTGGGCACACAACGGGGATGGCAGAGTTCTGATATTCACTCCACTCACAGGACAGGCAGGCAATGGGGTGATCCGCTCACAGGGTGGCACACAGCAGGGTTGGCAGGCACAGGTTTAATCCGCTCACAGGATGTGCACAGCAAGGATAGAGCACATCAACAATGCTCATATCAAGATACTATACTATACAGACCATACAACTGTAATGTCATTGTTTGTATATTACCTCTTAAAAACTCAGGAGGGAGGGAGGGAGATGGCGAAAAAAAAAAAAAAAAAAAAAAAAAAAAAAAGAAGACTGACAGCACTTTTTAAAGCAGAATGAAATGTGACAAGTAGACTTTTTACTTTCAATACTGTATGTCTTTATTTTGTTACAATAAAAGCAAAGAAGCCAAGTAAGTGTGACTGTGAAATAACAATCACATGACAATTAGTCAACGTAATAGTTCAGACAATGCGATTAACAAAAACCATAAAGGCAACCAAGGACAGAGAAAGGAAGGGAAAAGGGGGGAGAGATGAAGGGAGAGAGGAGGATGAGACGGGGGCACACAGGTAAGAAGAGAGAGAGGTAAAAGTAGGGGAGCAAGAGTTAGGCAGGTATGACACCCAGATATTAATACGTGAAGAAATGTGCTTAAGTAGTGATACATGGTTGAAATATGGAGGATTTATATCCAAGTAATAATTTAAGGGTGACTAAATTATGGAGTATGAAGGGTAAAATACTAGGTGGCATTACTTGATGAAGTGCCAGTTGTTGGTCTGGGGTGGTTCTGTGGCACTAGGGTAGAGGTAGGGGGGTGCAGGAGGTAGTAAAACATTTGTCCTGGAGAAGGTGAGCTTTGGTGAACATACTGTAAATTTGAACAGGACATGTTCATTCAGGATGTGTACAGCGGTTGCAACATCAGGGGCCATCGCTTGTTTCCGGTTCCTAGTTAGTTTAGTTTAGCTGCTATTCAGATAGGAGTTAGAATAGTATGGAATTCAGGAGACCAGACAAGTAAGACTTTTCAGGACAGGTGAGACTTGTATACAATGGGCATTGTTAGGTGTACATGCCAATCATGATTCTATGGCGGGACAAAATAATTCCCATGGACATGCTTGGAATTACACCAATCAAAAAGGCCTAAGACTCTGAACTCAGAAGATCAGGTGAAGGTAAAATCATTGATGACGAGGGGGACCGTGTCCGCCACTGAAAAAATGCCACATTAGGCCAAAACCTCCTAGGGGTCCCAACATTCCTAAGAAATTTAGTTCCATTGTAACCCCCCCCTTTTCCAACGTAAAAAGGACAAATGTCTTTCGGCTTTAGATATTGTTCTATGTAATTGGGGGTGTGATGATTTGGTGGTTTATTGTTGATAGATGTAAAGTTATGCACTTGGGGTGGGGGGGGGGGGGCTAAGAATATGCATCCATCATACATACTAGGAGGAGTACAACGGGGGGAATATCTGATTGGGGGATCAGGGAGGAAATTGGATCATTCTTTATTGGGTCTTTTTGCCTTCCTCTGGATCAACTGAGGGTATAGGATTGTGTATATGGAAGTTTTCTATTTGTGTGTGTTCTTTTTTTTTTCTATGTTGATTGATCTGGATGGACTTTTGTCTTTTTTTTCCCCAAGAAGATTAACTCATGTAACGGAGACTGATTTCATTACAATAGGGTTGATTTACTAAAGGCAAATATACTGTGTACTGCAAGTGAATTTTCTCTAGATCTGAGGGGAAGTTCTGCTGGTTTCTATCATTCAATCACGTTACAAAACAAAGATTCTTTTTTTTTTTTTTTTGCATGTGATTGGGTATTCTTTGCAAAGTTAAAGTGGGAGTCCGGCGACCTATCTTTTTTTTTTTTAGGTCATTGAGACACTTTGCTAATTCCAAAATAATACTCACAGTTTGGGTGTAATATTTCCGCCTCTGTCTGTTTTCGTACTGAAGAATAACTTAAAAAATGTGTTGCTGGCTGTTTCCATCTTGCTTGTGGGCATGTGAAGCCCACAAGCATTGATTTCCTGGATGCGGTGAATGCTGTTCATTCACAGCTTGTTCACACACATGATCATTGTTCCCGCACTGAATCTTGGGAAGCCTGACACTAAGCTCCCAGGAGACAGTGTGGCGCCGGGGAAAGGCAATAAACACGCCTACTCCCATGGGAGGAGAGACAGGAAGTGCCACAATAAAGTACAATATAAAGGTAATTACAGCGATAAAAAAATTTTTCGTGCGGCATTTGAACATCTATGCAATTAACTGAAGGGGGTAAGATTAAGTTAAAAATTTGAGTGGAACCCCGATTTAAGCTTTACCTCATTTACTAAGTTCTGGAGCAACTACACTTACCGTTCCCCTTATATTTGCCTTTAGTAAAATCAATCCCATTGCAATGAAGGAGAGACTCACGGTGGAGGATTGATTGGACATAGGAGGAAAGGGTGCAACTTCCTTATCACTTTCCCACGTGGGATTTCCTTCCTTTGGCTGGATTCACACCTATACATTTTTAGTGCTTTTTGCATTTTGCACTGCAGAACGTGTTCCATAGGAAACCATGGTAAATGGACTGTAGTGCAAATCTGCAACATGCAAAAAGCACTAAAAATGCATAGGTGTGAATCCAGCCTTACTCAGTATCTGGACACTTATTCCCGATCATTTGTGGTGTATAATTTTATTATTATATGGTCATTAGGTATTTTTTTACACTATTTGGGCTTCATCAATAATTTATATCCAATATACCATATTCTAGCCAGAGAAGATTTATGAAGGGAGAAAAGAACGAGAGCAATAAACTAAGAAATATAAAAAAGTTAAACATAAATAAAAACATATACTGTATAGTAATAATAATCAAAATATTAAAAATATAAACTAGTTAAAGCGGAGCTCCACCTAAAAGGGAAAGATCCACTTCTCTGCCTTCTCCCCCTCTGCTGCTACATTTGGTACCTTGGGGGGGGGGGGGGGGAGCGGGTACCTGGTTTTAACATGTACCCACTGCCACTTCTGGCTCTGTTTGCCGCAGCGTAGTGAGCCAGGAGTTTGCCCCCCTCCTCCTTCCCCCACATCCAGCCCATTTACAAAGTGCAGCCAATTTGCCGTTTTTTCTTAGTGAAGAGAGAGGCGCCAGAACGCAAGATCCGATTCAAGAATTGGCTCGGGTGAGGACACCGATGGATGACTGGACAGGTAAGTACCCTAATAGTAAAAGTCAGCAGCTACAGTGTTTGCAGTTACTGACTTATATTATTTTTTTTTTGGGGGGGGGGGGGGGGGTGGTACTCTAATTTTTACTGGCTCACCTTTAACCTTTGATGGGCTACAGCCAGAAAAAAGAGATAACCCCTCAGTTTGTGTTTTTTTGCCTTTGTCAAAAGATCTGCAAAAACATAGAAAAGATAGAACATATCTGGAGAGCAGTGACGTCACTGCTGTATATCATATCTGGAGAGCGGTGATATCACTCTTGTATAATATCATTTATATGTGGAAAGTGGTGATCTCGCTCCTGTATAATATAACAAATATCTGGAGAGCAGTGATGTCACTCTTGTATAATATCATTTATATGTGGAAAGTGGTGATCTCGCTCCTGTATAATATAACAAATATCTGGAGAGCAGTGATGTCACTCCCATATAAGTTACAATGCTGTGAAAAAGTGTTTGCCCCCTTCCTGAATTTTTTTTTTGCAGTTCCTGAAGCTGCAAAGCAGCCCCAGACCATCACACTACCACCACCATGTGTGTCGGTATGATGTTCTTTTTATGAAATGTTGTGTTGTTTTACATCAGATGTAATTTGGCACACATCTTCAAAAAGTTCAACTTTTGTCTCATCAGTCCACAGAATATTTGCCCAAAAGTCTTAGAGACAATCCAGGTGTTTTTTTGGCAAATGCGAGATGAGCCTTTATGTTCTTTTTGGTCAGCAGTGGCTTTGGCCTTGGAACTCTCCTATGGATGCCATTATTGCCCTGTCTCTTTCTTATTGTGGAATCATGAACACTGACTTTAACTATGGCAAATGAGGCCTGCAGTTCTTTAGATGTTCTGAGTTCTTTTATGACCTCCTGGGTGAGCAGTCGTTGTGCTCTTGGAGTAATTTTGGTTGGCCGGCCACTCCTGGGAGGGTTCACCACTGTTCCAAATTATCTCCATTTGTGGATAATGGCTCTCCCCTGGTTCGCTGGAATCTCAAAGCCTTAGAAATGGCTTTGTAACCCTTTCCAGACTGATACATGTCAATTACTTTCTATCAATCATGTCATACTTACCTTCTCTGTTGAAGTGGATTTGCACAGAGCAGCCCGGATCCTCCTCTTCTCGAACCCCTCTTGTGCTCCTGGCTCCTCCCCTCCTGTTGAGTGCCCCCACAGAAACCAGCTTGCTATGGGGGCATCCGAGCTGAGTCATAGCTCCCTGTGTCCATTCAGACACGGAGCCCAGCACCAACCCGGCCCCCTTTCTCTTCTTATTGGCTGGCTGACTTAAATTGACAGCAGTAGGAGCCAATGGCGCCACGTTGCTGTCTCAGCCATTGAGGAGAGGCAGTTCTCGGGCAGCCAAGACATTGCTGCAATATCGCTGGATCTAGATGGAGCTAAGGTAAGTATTAGGGTGGCTGGAGGGGGGCTACTGCACACAGAAGATCTTTTATTTTAATGGATGCAATGCATTATGATAAAAAAAAACCTTCTGCCTTTACAACCACTTTAAGTGTGACAAATATGCAAAAAAAAAATCAGGAAGGGAGCCAATACTTTTTCACAGCACTGAAACTTATATCTGGAGAACAATGAGGTCACTTCTGTATAATATAACTTGTATCTGGAGAGCAATGATATCACTCCTATATAATTTAACCCTTTCATGACTAAGCCTATTTCTGACATTTGGTGTTTAAAAGTTAAAATCCGTATTTTTTGCTAGAAAACTACTTAGAACCCCCAAACATATATATATATATTTTTTTTTTTTATTTTTTTTAGCAGAGAATCTAGAGAATAAAATGGCGATTGTTGCAATATTTTATGTCACACAGTATTTGTGCAGCGGTGTTTTAAACGCAACTTTTTGGGAATAGGGACACTTTCATGAATTCTAAAAAAAAAAAAAAAAACAGTAAAGTTAGCCCAATTTTTTTGTATAATGTGAAAGATGATGTTACGCTGAGTAAAAAGATACCAAACATGTCACACTTTATAATTGCACGCACTTGTGGAATGGCGACAAACTACGGTACCTAAAAATCTCCATAGGCAACGCTTTAATTTTTTTTACAGTTACCAGGTTAGAGTTACAGAAGTCTAGTGCTAGAATTATTGCTCTCGCTCTGACGATCGTGGCGATACCTCACATGTGTGATTTGACCACTGTTTACATATGCGGGCGCGACTTCCGTATGCGTTTTCTTTGCTGCGCGAGCTCACAGGGATGGGGGCGCTTTAAACATTTTTTTTTTTTTATTTATTTTTATATTAAATTGTGTTTAAAAAAAAAAAAAATGTGATCACTTTTATTGCTGTCACAAGGAATGTAAACATCCCTTGTGACAGTAATAGGTGGTGACAGGTACTCTTTATGGGGGGATCTCCAATCCCTCCTTTGCACTTCAAAGTATTCAGATCGCCGAAAACAGAGATTCTGAATATTGCATATTTTGTTAAAATCCGGCGCCATTGGCAGTCGAGTAAACAGGAAGTGACGTCGCTTCCGTGTTTACATTCAGGAGACTGGAGCAAAGCCGTTTACGGCTTTGTTCCAGTCTGTGGCCAGACACCGGAAGTGCCGGATCGGGTCTCCTGGTGGGACGGGAGGCAGCGATGTCCCCTCCTGCTCCTCCGGGATAACAAATCAAGCGGCTTTTAGCCGCATCAGTTGTTATCCCTGGAAAGCCGAAGGCCTGCTCTAAAAAATGGTATCGGGATGATGCCTGCAGCTGCGGGCATCATCCCGGTATAACACCCGAAAGCCGAGGCCGCATATGTGCGTACGCTCAGCGCGAAGAGGATAATATAACTTATATCTGGAGAGCGGTGATGTCACTCCTGTATAATATAACCTGTGTTACATAGCTGTAGTTCTTTGGCCATACATTTGCTCCCAGGGAAACAACTGTTATCCAGACACTGGATGTACAAAGCAATCTAAGTGATGCATTATATGTTTCTAAAGATTGTTCCTGATGTCTCAGGTATTGCTCACCTTCAAAAAGCCCCGCCCCTTTCAGAATGTGGGCGGAGTACTTACTGAGAGAATCAGACATGGGCGTACTCATACTGGGCTTCCTTACTCAGCGATCCTGAAGACTTCTTCTAAAATCTCTGAAAAACACAAAACAGGTTGGTCAGCTTATCAAAAACAAAAAAATGTTGATAGACCGAATATGAAAACACAGGACATCACTGCTGCCTGCCCTGACCTTAGATACACAACGTGATTGTAAAGGCAAAAATTTTTTTTTTTTAATCCTTATGCATTCTATACATTATGATAAAAAGCCTTCTGTGTGTAGCAGCCCCATCAGCCGCCCCTAATAGTTCCCTGAGCCCCATCTCTATTCATGAGCGCCTCAGCCATCACGAGATTCTCCCTCCTGATTGGCAGAGAGACATTGGCTGCTGCTGTCAATCAAAGTCAGCTAGCCAATCAGGGGAGAAAACAGGCCGGGTTGGGGGCCCGTGTCAGTATGGACGCAGGTAGCTGTGACTCTGCTCGGGTGCCCCCCATAGCAAGCTGCTTGCTGTGGGGGCACTGAACAGGAGGGAAGAATTTGAGAAGAGGAGGATCCCGGCTGCTCTGTATGAGTGAGAAAATGTATGACATGTTTCTTATTTTTATAGGAAAGAAAAAACGAGACTTTTCAATCACTTGAATGGATACTTCTCGTGTCTGCCCTGATCTTTCCTGAGTCCACAGATTGCAACCATTGCCAGCCTCCAACCCCGACTTCTCCAGAGTGACTTTCTTCCATTGCAGTACATCTCCTCTCTTCCACCTTGGGTCATCGAGCGATATTCTGCAGCCAGAGTATATAGCTTGTAAGACTGGGGTGATTGAACTCAAAGTTGTAGATGTTTTTACAATGAGTTGCACTGGTCCAAAACGGTATGTTGCATGTGACCAGCAAAACCCGGATACAGGATTCCCTGCTCCGATCCAAAACTACAGAATCCATAGAAAGCCAAATACACAGATTTCTCTATACAGAAACACTAGTCTGGATCATCATACACGAATCCTGTGTTACATTTTCCTAAAGTGCCTTGAAAAAGTATTCATACCCCTGGAAATTTTTCCACATTTTATCATGTTACAACCAAAAAACATAAAATGTATTTTATTGTGATTTTATGTGAACAAAGTGGTACATAATTGTGAAGTGGAAGGAAAATGATAAATGGTTTTCCAGTTTTTTTTTACAAATAAATATATGAAAAGTGTGGCATGTATTTGTATTCAGCCCCCTTTACTCTGATACCCCTAACTAAAATCTAGTGGAACAAATTGCCTTCAGAAGTCACCCAATTAGTAAATAGAGTCCACCTGTGTGTCATGTAATCTCAGTAGAAATACAGCTTTTCTGTGAAGCCTTCAGAGGTTTGTTAGAGAACCGTGAACAATCATCATGAAGGTCTTCAAGGAACACACCAGACAGGTCAGGGATAAAGTTGTGGAGAAGTTTAAAGCTGGGTTAGATGTGTAATTTATGTTCTCCTAAAACCCCTGATAATGCTCCCTGCATGTTGGGCCTCTGTATGTGGCCAGGCTGTGAAAAAGTCTCACACATATGTGGTATCGTAATACTCAGGAGGACTAGCAGAATGTATTTTGGGGTATAATTGGAAGTATGCATATGCTGTGTGTGAGAAATAACTTGTTATTATGACAATTTTGTGAAAAATAAAAAACAAACCATTTCTTAATTTTCCCCAGGAATTGTGGGAAAAAAATTACAACTTCAAAAAAAAAAATCATCATGCCTCTTACTAAATACCTTGGACTGTCTACTTTTCAAAAAGGGGTCATTTGGGGGGTATTTGTACTTTTCTGACATTTCAGGGTCTCAAGAAATGAGATAGGCCATCAGCACGTCAGGTGTGATCAATTTTCAATGATTTGCGCTATAGCTTGTAGACTCTATAACTTTGACACAGACCCAATAATATACACCAATTTGGGTTGTTTTTACCAAAGACGTGTAGCAGTATAAATTTTCACCTAAATTTATGAACAAAAATTACCTATTTGCAAAATGTTATCATAGAAACTAAAAAAAAAAAAGTTTTTTTTTTCCTCAAAATTTTCGCTCTCTAGATGTGCAAAGCTGGTAGAGACATCCCCAAAAAGACTCGCAGCTGTAATTGCAGTGAAAGGCAGTTCTACAAAGTACTGACTCCGGGGGGCGCTATACAAATGTACCCCACACACTTTTCACATATTTATTTGTAAAAAATGTTGAAAACCATTTATCATTTTCCTTCCACTTCACAATTATGTGACACTTTGTGTTGGTCTATTACATAAAATCCCAATAAAATACATTTACGTTTTTGGTTGTAACATGACAAAATGTGAAAAATTTCAAGGGTGTGAATACTTTTTCAAGGCACTGTATTTGGAGGTAGGCGCCCGTCCATAGGGGTGAGTAGACCATCCGATCCGCCTGAAAAACTAACAGGTGGACCTGATTGTAACGGTCATGTGAAAGGGGCTTTAGATTTAGACCAAATTTCCTGAATTTGGATGTCCCGAACCAAATCTTAATTCCAGGCTTATTTTTTGGCAGTTTGGTTTGGTGCACCTTTGCCTTCTATTCTAGTTACTTTGCCACCCCAAGTCTCAATCCAACTCCCTGGTCTGAGATATTAGTATCCCCGGTACAATTTTTGGGATGAGTGGCTCGTGCTGTTTTTGCACCTATTTCTAATTCTGTTGTTACTTTACCACCCCAATGCCCCGTACACACGATCGGACATTGATAGGACATTCCTACAACAAAATCCTAGGATTTTTTCCGACGGATGTTGGCTCAAACTTGTCTTGCATACACACGGTCACACAAATGTTGTCGGAAATTGCGAATGCCAAGAACGCGGTGACGTACAACAGGTACGACGAGCCGAAAAAAATTAAGTTCAATAGCCAGTGCGGCTCCTCTGCTTGATTCCGAGCATGCGTGGAACTTTGTGCGTCGGAATTGTGTACACACGATCGGAATTTACGACAACGGATTTTGTTGTCGGAAAATTTGAGATCCAGATCTCAAATTTTGTGTGACGGAGCATCCGACAGAAAATGTCCGATGGAGCCTACACATGGTCGGAATTTCCGACAACAAGCTCCCACTGAACATTTTCCATCGGAAAATCCGACCGTGTGTACGGGGCATAACACTTATTTTACAATTGCAGTTGGGGGCAGTAAAAACACATGGTTGAACCTTGTTTTTTTTTTGTTCCCCCTAACCACACCCCCCCCAAGCTGCAAAGGCATCTGTAGCCGCAGGCATGAGGGTTTGTAAATTATCCTGTTCTTGTGTTTGGCAGGCAGCACCGCCCACTGAACGAGACCCATTCATGAGGATCTGGCGTGTATTGCTTTTCCGAGGGCGTTGGACTCACCGCCAGCTTTAACCCTTAAAATCCTGAACTGCGGATTGCTCTTCAGGGGGCCGAAGCAAGTTTAACCACTTCAGCCCCGGAAGATTTGCTCAATGACCAGGCCATTTTTTGCGATTCGGCACTGCGTCGCTTTACCTGACAATTGCGCAGTCATGCGACGTTGCACCCAAACAAAATTGATGTCCTTTTTTTCCCCACAAATAGAGCTTTCTTTTATTTATTTGATCGCCTCTGCGGTTTTTATTTTTTGAGCTATAAACAAAAGAAGAGCGACAATTTTGAAAAAAATACAATATCTTTTACTTTTTGCTATAATAAATATCCCAATTTAAAAAAAAAAAAAATTATTTTCCTCAGTTTAGGCCGATACGTATTCTTCTACATATCTTTGGTAACAAAAAAAAATCGCAATAAGCGTATATTGATTGGTTTACGCAAAAGCTATAGCGACTACAAAATAGGGGATAGTTTTATGGCATTTTTATTATTATTATTATTTTTTTTACTAGTAATGGCGGTGATCTGCGATTTTTATCAGGACTGCGACATTATGGCGGACACATCGGACACTTTTGACACATTTTTGGGACCATTGACAATTATACAGTGATCAGTGCTATAAAAATGCACTGATTACTGTATAAATGTCACTGGCAGGGAAGGGGTTAACACTAGGGGGCGATGAAGGGGTTGAATGTGTTTCCTCACTGTGTTCTAACTGTATGGGGGATGGGACTGTCTAGGAGGGGAGAGAGATCGGGGTTCATACTTAGTATGAACACACAATCTGTCTCCTTCTCTCCTGAGAGAACCGGGATCTGTGTGTTTACGCGGAGAAGTCAGAAGAGACCCACGAAGTCAGAAGAAGACCCCTGGAGCTGCCTAATAAATTACTTTAAAAACCTGTCTAGTGTGTTTTTTGTTTTTTTTTCCCCAGGTGAATGGGTAGGGGTACGATGTACCCCATACTCCTTCACATAGGGTGGGGGGCCGGGATCTGGGGGCCCCCTTATTAAGCCCCCCGCCCGAAGACCCCGACAACCAACGTCCAGGTTTGTCGGGAAGAGGCCCTTGTCCTCATCAACATGGGGACAAGGTGCTTTGGGGTGGGGGGGCCACAGGGTGCCCCCCTGCTCTAATGCGCCCACCCCCCATGTTGAGGGCATGCGGCCTGGTACGGTTCAGGAGGGGGGGGGGGGCGCTCGCTCGTCCCCACCCCTTTTCCTGACCGTCCGGGCTGCGTGCTCGGATAAGGGCCTGGTATGGATTTTGGGGGGAACCCCCACGCCGTTTTTTTTGGCGTAGGAGGGTTCCCCTTAAAATCCATACCAGACCCAAGGCTCTGGTATGCTCTTGGAGGGGGAGCCCATGCCGTTTTTTTTATTTAAAATTTGGCGTGGAGTTCCCCCTCAAGATTCATACTAAACACAGTGCCTGGTACTGGCGGGGATCCAAGTCGGATCCCCGTTTATTGGAAGTCGGACGTATGTCGGCTTCAAGTCGCGGGGCAAAGTCAGATCCAAAGTAGGACGAGTGTCGTGTCGCACCGGTGTGAACCCGGCCAAACAGTCAGGCAGTGAGTGTAAAAAAGAAAAAAAAAAAATCAGCACGACTAAATAGAAAATGAAGGGCTCTGAAGTGATGTCTAGTCTGCTATTTTATTTTCTCTTTGTTGCACTGATTATCATACTTGGGGCCTATTAAAAGTCAATGACGAGGTCTTTTTATTTACCATTCATTACATGAATGGTCGAAGCATTCGTGCAAGTTGAAAAAAAAATGTCCCTTATTTCTTTCTAAGAGATTATATCGTCAGCGCTATCTAGTGGCCAAAATGTGGTATAGCTTTCTGAAATACCTCAATGAGAAAACGATACCACATTGTGACCACTAGATGGAGCTGACGATACAGGCAATAATCTCTCAGAAAAAATACAGGACATTTTTTTTTTATAGGAATGCTTCTGACATGCAATGAATGTTTTTTATAAATAAACGGGTGTGCATTAGAGCAAGAAAAAGGTAATAGCCGCACGTCTGGTATGACTCATTAACCACTTAAGGACCGAGCCTCTTTCTGAGATTTGTTGTTTACAAGTTAAAAACTGTTTTTTTTTTTTTGCTAGAAAATTACTTAGAACCCCCCAAACATTATACATTTTTTCTAACACCCTAGAGAATAAAATGGCGGTCGTTGCAATACTTTCTGTCACACAGTATTTGCGCAGCGGTCTTACAAGCGCACTTTTTTTTGGAAAACATACACTTTTTTTAAATAAAAAAATAAGACCACAGTAACGTTGGCCCAATTTTTTTTAATACTGTGAAAGATAATGTTACGCCGAGTAAATTGATACCCAACATGTCACGCTTCAAAATTGCACCCGCTCGTGGAATGGCGACAAACTTTTACCCTTAAAAAATCTCCATAGGCGACGTTTAAAAAATTCTACAGGTTGCATGTTTTGAGTTACAGAGGAGGTTTAGGGCTAGAATTATTGCTCTCGCTCCACCGATCGCGGCGATACCTCACATGTGTGGTTTGAACGCCGTTTTCATATGCGGGCGCTACTCACGTATGCGTTCGGATTTGCACGCGAGCTTATCGGGACAGGGCGCATTTAAAAATTTTTTTAAATTATTTTACGTTTTATTTTTTATTTTTACACTGTTGTTTTATTTTTTTTTAAAATTGTGTCACTTTTATTCCTATTACTGGGAATGTAAACATCCCTTGTAATAGAAAAAAAGCGTGACAGGACATCTTAAATATGAGATCTGGGCATCAAAAAGACCTCAGATCTCATATTTACACTATAATGCAATAAAGAAAAAAAATAAATAAAAATGTTGTCATTTAAAAAAAAAAAAAATGGTCCTCTAAGAGCTATGGGCGGAAGTGACGTTTTGACGTCGCTTCAGCCCTGCAATGTTATGGAGATGGGCGGGGGGCCATCTTCCCCTCACTCGTCTCCATACTAAGCATGGATCAACATCCGATCGCCTCTGCCACTGCCGACGGCTCCGGTAAGTGACGGAGGGCACCAGAGCATGGTGGGAGGGGAGGGCCTCTCCCGCCGCCGATAAAAGTGATCTTGCGGCGAATCCGCCACGGAGACCGCTTTTATCTGAAAGCAGACTGCCCGCCAAAGAAGAGGATACCGGGGTTATGGTAGCTATCTGCTGCCATAACGATAATCCTCTTCAAAGTTAGGACGTATATCGACGTGCGGCGGTCCGGAAAGTGGTTAAAATAGAGGTGTATTTTCCGCTGTATGCGCCGCACCAAAAGAGGGGCAACAGTAGCAGCGTTGGGCGTGTGCAACAGCAAACTGAAGGGTTCACTAGCAGAGCACACCGGCGGCAATAATGAAATACGGGGAGCAAAAAAATACCCCTTTTGGAGGAAAAAAAATATCACAGCATTGGTGGTGTCAGTGGGAGGGGAAAACGCTGCAGCAGTGGTGGCTTAGAAGAAGGAAAAAATGTAATGTAATGCCGGGACAAGGTCACCCCCTGCCCAGGGAGAAGATGCCAACTCTCATGCCTGCTCTCTCCTGGACACTTCTCTACACGGTGGTGCAGGCTGTGCTCTCTCTCCCCCCTCCTCCGTCCTGTTAGTGCAGCTCCTGTGACCTGCTTGATACAGGAGTGCTGAACTGTCAGGAAGGAGGAGGAGAGGGAGTGAGAACACAGCCTGCACAGCCTTCCGCCTCTTTTCTGCTCTCCTCGCTGCTCCTAGAACTGGACTGACAGGAGTAGTGATGCCCTTGTCACTACTCCTGTCAGGCCTTGTAACTGAAGGAAAGCGCGCCTATTCTTTATAGAATATCCAAGGTTTTCAAACAGCCCCCCAAATACCTGTTGGAGGCTTTGTAACCAAATCGGTTATCTTTACCATATACTATGGAGCTGCCCGCAAATTTGTTCCTTCTGGAGGTCTATAGCCATTCTCATTAGTTTAATCACTGGTGTTTACAGGCCCCTAAAACCCCAACTAGCACTCCCAAACATAGGCTTGGGTGCATTCCAAGCAGAGAACAGAACAGTGAAAGCTCATGTATAATTTACAGACCAGGATATCCCTTATCAGTCATTGAAAATCCCAGACACCGCCCAAAATAGATGAAATTATCACTCGTGTGAATATACAGTGTCAGTATGAAAAAATTCTCTCATTCAAAAATCTCAAACCCTCCTTGTTTCTGAAATCCTGGAATTCTTGGTTGCTATATCCTAATGCCGCATACACGCGAGCAGACTTTTCGACGGACTAGGTCCGGCGGACCGGACTCCGGCGGACAATTTGACCATGTGTGGGCTCCAGCTGACTTTTTTTCCCCAAAAGTCCGACAGACCTAGAAATAAAACATGTTTCAAATCTTTCAGACGGACTCGAGTCCGGTCGAAAAGTCAGTTTGTCTGTATGCTAGTCTGACGGACAAAAAAACAACAAGCTATTGGCTACTGGCTATGAACTTCCTTGTTTTAGTCCGGTCGTACGTCATCACGTACGAATCCGTCGGACTTTGGCTGATCGTGTGTAGGCAAGTTCGTTCATTCGCAAAGTCCATCGGAAAGTCCGTCGAAGTCCAGCAGACCTAGTCCGTCGCAAAGTCCGCCCGTGTGTACGAGGCATAAGGCCTCTTCTGACCTCCATTTGTAACCCATATGCATACCTATCTGAGTCCTATTGCCCAGAAAAGGTTGATAGTATATTTAGGCTAATGTACTGGTATGTTTTCCCGTTTAGTTTAGTTTTCTTTAGTTTTATTTTTCAGGTTTTCCTGGTGTGTATATGGCCTATAACTTGAAGTTTAGCTTCCTCGTCACAGTATGATCCCATTAGGGGTGACGAGAAATTATGTAGACAAGTTTGTTTTTCCTTTTAAGGGTTGGTGGCTCCTATTCACTGAGAATACCTAAGTGTTTTGTTTTATACTCTCTACCCTTCTCAGTATTGGTATTAATGTTGTTTGACTTGCACTCTGTACCTCAATACTCATTGGAATTGTATCCTACTTGGACTTTCACTGCATTGTATTTTTACTTGAATTTCTTCAATAAAAATATTTAAAGTAAGATAAAAAGCCTTCTTTGCAGCAGCCCCTCTCAGCCCCCCTAATACTTACCTGAGGTCCATCTAGAGCCAGCGATGTTGCAGGAGTGTCTTCACTGCCCAGGATTGCCCTCCTCATTGGCTGAGACAGCAGAGCTGCGTAATTGGCTCCCACTGCTCTCAATTTAAAGTCAGTCAGCCAATGAGGAGAGTAATGGGCATGGCCAGGCCACAACTCCATGTCTGAATGTGGCTTGGCTCGGGTGCCCCCATAGCAAGCTGCTTGCTATGGGGGCACTCAACAGGAGGGAGGGGCCAGAGGAGCCAAAGAGGAACCCAAGAAGAGGAGAATCTTAGGCTGCTCTGTGCAAAACCACTGTACAGAGAAGGTAAGTATAACATGTTTGTTATTTTTAAACAAAAAAAATGAGACTTAGTATAACTTTAACTGGGAGGAGCCATGACACAGGATATGCACCTCTTTATTTTATTTTTTATTTTTTATTTTATTTCCACTGTATCAACTGTGGGTATACAGTCAGGTCCATAAATATTGGGACATCGACACAATTCTAATCTTTTTCACTCTATACACCACCACAATGGATTTGAAATGAAACGAACAAGATGTGCTTTAACTGCAGACTTTCAGCTTTAATTTGAGAGTATTTACATCCAAATCAGGTGAACGGTGAAGGAATTACAACAGTTTGTATATGTGCCTCCCACTTTTTAAGGGACCAAAAGTAATGGGACAGATTAACAATCATCCATCAAACTTTCACTTTTTTAATACTTGGTTGCAAATCCTTTGCAGTCAATTACAGTCTGAAGTCTGCTACTGCAACTGTCTTCAGTTCCTGCTTGTTCTTGGGGCATTTTCCCTTCAGTTTTGTCTTCAGCAAGTGAAATGCATGCTCAATCGGATTCAGGTCAGGTGATTGACTTGGACATTGCATAACATTCCACTTATTTGCCTTAAAAAACTCTTTGGTTGCTTTCGCAGTATGCTTCGGGTCATTGTCCATCTGCACTGTGATGCGCCGTCCAATGAGTTCTGAAGCATTTTGCTGAATATGAGCAGATAATATTGCCTGAAACACTTCAGAATTCATCCTGCTGCTTTTGTCAGCAGTCACATCATCAATAAATACAAGAGAACCAGTTCCATTGGAAGCCATACATGCCCACGCCATGACACCACCACCACCATGCTTCACTGATGAGGTGGTATGCTTTGGATCATGAGCAGTTCCTTTCCTTCTCCATACTCTTCTCTTCCCATCACTCTGGTACAAGTTGATCTTGGTCTCATCTGTCCATAGGATGTTGTTCCAGAACTGTAAAGGCTTTTTTAGATGTTGTTTGGCAAACTCTAATCTGGCCTTCCTGTTTTTGAGGCTCACCAATGGTTTACATCTTGTGGTGAACCCTCTGTATCACTCTGGTGAAGTCTTCTCTTGATTGTTGACTTTGACACACATACACCTACCTCCTGGAGAGTGTTCTTGATCTGGCCAACTGTAGTGAAGAGTGTTTTATTCACCAGGGAAAGAATTCTTCGGTCATCCACCACAGTTGTTTTCCGTGGTCTTCTGGGTGTTCTTTTTGTGTTGCTGAGCTCACCAATGCTTTCTTTCTTTTTAAGGATGTTCCAAACAGTTGATTTGGTCACACCTAATGTTTTTGCTATCTCTCTGATGGGTTTGTTTTGTTTTTTCAGCCTAATGATGGCTTGCTTCACTGATAGTGACAGCTCTTTGGATCTAATAATGAGAGTTGACAGCAACAGATTCCAAATGCAAATAGCTCACTTGAAATTAACTCTGGACCTTTTATCTGCTCCTTGTAAATGGGTTAATGAGGGAATAACACACACCTGGCCATGGAACAGCTGAGCAGCCAATTGTCCCATTACTTTTGGTCGCTTAAAAAGTGGGAGGCACATATACAAACTGTTTTAATTCCTACACCGTTCACCTGATTTGGATGTAAATACCCTCAAATTAAAGCTGAGAGTCTACAGTTAAAGCACGTCTTGGTCATTTTATTTCAAATCCATTGTGATGGTGTATAGAGCCAAAAAGATTAGAATTGTGTCAATGTCCCAATATTTATGGACCTGACTGTAGGCTTGTGTATATGGAGGTTTTCTATTTGTTGTTTTTTTTTCTATTTCTATTGGTTGAACTGGAAGCACTTTTGCTTTTAAGCTGTCTCTGATTGAAATTTCATAATGAGATGATGAAACAGCAGGAAGGGGGAAATGCTTTGACTAATTTACTTTTGTGTGTAAATTGCATGTTGAGCTATTGAGCTGTATAAACAGCAGCCTTCTTTAGAACAGAAACAGAAAAGGAACTGAGGGCTTATCCTACCTGCTGTAAATGCAAAATTGAAAAATGAGTTTTAAAAGCAATATGTCATATACTGTATATACTCAGCCAAAAAAAATAAAAATAAAAGTGCTATTAGTTCTGACCTTAATAAACAAAAGAGAAAAGATCATCAGCATGCCTCCTACTTTCATGTCCAGCTTAAAGCTGGGTATTTTTTTTTTTTTTTTTTAATCTAAAAGGCAATGTCATAATGTGCTAGTTTGCTTCTCGCTCTGTCACGAGCGATCGCGGGTGCCCAGCATGTGCGCGCCTGCTGTCACGTCTTAAAGGAGCGATGTAGAGTTATGGTGATTTGCCCAGCCGAGCCAACCTGCCACAGTATAACTGCGGCGGCTGGTTGGCTAATAGTTAAAGGACTTTAAGCATCATTAAAATCACTGCTCCTCAAAAAACAATGGTTTTTAAAACAAAAACATTTGCATTGATACCTGTTCCCCAGGGCAGCACCCAGACCCCCCACACCCATTTTATGGCCAACTACTTGCATATAAGCCTTCAAAATGGGGACTTTTGACTTTTCCTGTTCGGCTCCCAAAAACTTCAATGGGGTGCGCCGTTCTGGTTAGAATTTTTTCCCTGTTTGGGAGTTCTGCTGTGAATTGAACAGGGGGGTGTTCAGCCCATCTCTGATTAGGACTAGAGACATGTCTTAAGTTTGGCCTATGATTAGAACTAGGAGTAGATCATGGATTAGGGGTTGGGATATGATTAGACCTAAGTTAGGGCCTGAGTTAGGGTTTAGGCAATATATAGGACTATATTGGGCTCAGGCTAATTAGAACTAGAAGTAGATCCTGAGATTTGAGTTTGCGGCTATGATTTTGTCTAAAACCAGGCCTTATGCCGCATACACACGACCGGACTTTACAGCATACTTTGCCCGGCGGACTTTTCGACGGACTTTACGATGGACTATCCGAATGAACGGACTTGCCTACACACAATCAACCAAAGTCCGATGGATTCGTACGTGAAGACGTACGACCGGACTAAAACAAGGAAGTTCATAGCCAGTAGCCAATAGGAGCCCTAGCGTCGTTTTTTATCCGTCGGACTAGCATACAGACGAGCAGACTTTTGGACCGGACTCGAGTCCCTCAGATAGATTTGAAACATGTTTCAAATCTAAGTCCGTCAAACTTTTGAGAAAAAAAAAGTCCGCTGGAGCCCACACACGATCAAATTGTCCGACGTCCGCCGGACCAGGTATGCCGGAAAGTCCGCTCTTGTGTACGCGGCATTAGGGTAGGGATTAGGCAATAATTAGGGCTAGTAACAAGTCAAGTTTGGGCTTGGAAAAGTTCTTAGATTAGATTTGTTTGGTCTATAACTAGGAAAAGGGGTGTGCTTTGAGCTTAAATTATAATTGGAGCTAAGAGTAAAAACCTACCCTTAGCTCCAATTATAACTTAAACTCAGAACACACCCCTTTCATTAGTGCAACTTGGGTATAGGTTTGCACTATAATTAGGGCTAGGTTAATTAGTTTGGTTAATGATTAGATCAAGGGAAAGGTCTTGGATTCGGGTTTGGTCTATGCTTAGTGTTTAGGGTTTAGGGAAAGTCTTGGATTTGGGCTGTAATTAAGACTGTGGGTTAAGTCTTGGGTTTTGATTATGATTAGGGCTAGTTTCACTAATTCCAAAATGTTTTTCACATGAGAATCAAAACAAATTTTAATTTTTCCACTTGACATCATAGAATTTTCTCTACTAGTGATACTCTATCAACTTTTCCAAATGTAGCCCTTTCTAACATTATTGCAGTCTCTCTTGTAACATGCAACCAGTCTCTGGGAACAGCCTCTTGGTTCCTCTCTTGCATTGTATTGACAGGGAATAAGGTTTATTGGAAAAAGTAGACGCTTAGCACTAAAATGAAAGCAAACTCAAGGCTTCAAAATTTGGGAAATATGAGGGTTGCTAATACTGACTGGCTTCTGAAACCGTTACTAGCCAGGCTGTTTCTAGCTTCAATAATCTCTGAGTTACTGACCCAGGACAGAAAAGTCAAACTAAAATCAGAACTCCTTTTTTACATAGATGTTCTTGATAAATGGTCAACTAGAATTGTACTAGAATTGTAACAAAAGGATGATTATTAATGGTGGCTTCCATTTTAAATTGCTCAAGTGTTATTATTGCAGGTCCCAAGTGTGTTCTTTGTAGATGAAATAACCATCAAAACAGAAAAGTTCACTAATTATGTTGTCTCCAATTTACAATGATGAAGAATTCTCTCTGGGCCAGAGTGAATTATTCTCCAGGGTGACAGACTATTTTATAAAAGGGATCCCCCTAATTGGCAGAGACGAAACAGCGTGGAGATCCTGTGTGAATGCATATTATGTATCGAAAGGGTAAGAGACTGATTAAATACCACAGCATCTGTATTATTATCATTACTATATTATAATAATAATATTTATATAGCGCCAACAGTTTGCACAGCACGTTACAACATGAGGGCAGACAGTACACTTACAATACAAATCAATACAGGAGGGATCAGAGAGCCCTGCTCATTAGAGCTTACAATCTAGAAGGGAGGGTCAAGTGATCAAGTGTATTGATTTCTAAGAAAACCGTACCTTCTCCAAAAATGTATAGAAACTGAAAAAAAACAAAGGAACAAGCTCACTATAGAGACACTGTTAGTCCAACAATTGTGTTAGACTCTCAGGGAATCTCTGCATTGATCTTGAGGAGGAGAAGAAGATTTGTTTTATTTACTGGGTAGCATTCATAACTCACAAAAGATTCACTCTCTACCTTGATGAGCTCTTTTAGGTATACCTAACATTACAGAATTATGTAGGCTTGTAAAAAGGAGTTAGTTTCCTTTTATTGTAATGACTGCCCCACAGGTTTGGTGAGAATCCCCGCTTAGCTTTTAAGAGATGGGTGGGCTTAGTTGGGTGTGAAGGGAAAGGCCTGAAAAGATCTAGCAAATGTTGGGTTGGGCTCTTCCCTTCAGGAAGAGGAACCCAGATGGGTGCTGAGGGCCTCCATCCTAGGAATGGGAATAGGATGGAGACAGAAGTGAAGAATCTATATTTGAATCTGCATGTATCGTAGTGCCCCCTCCTTATACCTTGTTGGTCTATCACTATAAAAAAACACTTGATTTCTCTATAAAATTAAGCTAAGAAAAGTGATGTTATAATATTCTGAAGTATTAAGTGTTCACTGCAAACCTGATCAACACAAGGGCTGGTGGTGGCTAGCTGGAATGAGGTTTTTCCTTTGTGGCAGTGGTTGCAGGCCCCTCAGCTTGTGTCATACGCCAGGTGACCTGGGTCCCATGGACCCCAGGCATCTGGACCAACCTAAGAGTTTTATAGACTCAACTATGGAAGGGCCTATGCAGGGCCCTACAAGAGAATGGGTTTCAAATGTGAATAGGGGTCAGAGTGGAAGCAGATCAGGGGGATGGAGTGAAAGAGGTTTCAGGCCCACCATCTGTCCATGTAGTGCATACATGGAGGTCTGTATTAAGCAATGGGTTGAGAACTGGCTCAACAACCCAGCCCCTGGTGCCTCGTGTTACTGTAGGCTGCTAGCTGGATGCTCGGCCACATGGAGCAGCTAGCGGGCACCTACAGACTACCATTGTTGATTAATTTCAAAAAGTATGTAGATTAGAAATTCTTCCACCATTTTAATATTTGTTTACAGGATGCTGTGGGACTCAAAAAGTATTGAGGCCAGATACAGCTAGACAACTGGCGTTTACAGGAACAGAAGCCCTTTTGTTCTCTCGTGACAGGTGTAGTTTGAATGTAATTGTGTATGAATTAATTTAAAGTGATTGTAAAGTCTTGTTTAAAAAAAAAAAACTCCTTTAATGTGAAGTGGATTTGCACATGGCAGCCTGGATCCTCCTCTTCTCAGGTGCCTCTTTGCTGATCCTGATCCCCTGCCCCCCCCCCCTCCTGTCTAGAGCCCTCACAGCAAGCAGCTTGCTATGGGGGCACACCCGAGCCGTACTGTAGCTCCATGTGTCCATTCAGACATGGAGCTGCCATTCGGCCCTGCCCCCTCTCTCTCCTGATTGGCTAACTGACTTTAACTGACAGCCACAGGAGCCAATGGCGCCGCTGCTGTGTTTCAGACAATCAGGGGGGAGAGTCAGCCGAGGGACTTGCAGACATCGCTGGACAGAGATGGGGCTCACGTAAGTATTAGGGGGGGTGCTAGGTAGGCTGCTGCACACAGAAGGCTTTTTATTTTAATGCTTAGATTGCATTAAGATAAAAAGCCTTCTGCCTTTACAACTCTTTTAATAATCTTGACCTTGGGGCAGCTAATATTAAAAAGTAGTAGCGCTCTGACACTCTAGATTCAGTATTTACAGGATGACAGAAAGATGTGCAGTGAATCATTGGAAAGAGCAACGCACAGGAGGAGGAGGGGGGTGAAATTTGGCATCTCTGGTATTTATGTTACACAGAACACATATGCTAACATGTGATTGAATTTAAGCTGCTGGGAGTAATATATATATATACACCATATTACCAAAAGTATTTGGACACTTTTTACTCACACATGAACTTTAATGGCATCCTAGTCTTAGTCCCTAGGGTTCAATATTGAGTTGGCCCACCCTTTGCAGCTATAACAGCTTCAACTCTTCTGGGAAGGCTGTCCACAAGGTTTAGGAGTGTATCTATGGAAATGTTTGACCATTCTTCCAGAAGAGCATTTGTGAGGTCAGGCAATGATGTTGGATGAGAAGGCCTGGCTTGCACTCTCCACTCTAATTCACCCAAAGGTATTCTATCGGGTTGAGTGCAGGCCAGTCAAGTTCCTCCACCCCAAACTCACTCATCCATGTCTTTATGGACCTTGCTTTGTGCACTGGTCCAAATCATTTGGTGGAGGGGGGATTATGGTGTGGGGTTGTTTTTCAGTGGAAGGCCGCTGACAACTGATGACTCATTGGTTGTTTAGGACCTGCCTACTCCTTAACAACCAGCTAGTGACAGTCATTGGTAAGGGCACCGGGTTTCACTACTAAAATACTTCATGACCTTATAAAATAACTTGTGGTATTTTAGTATTGTTTAGTAGTGTTTTTTAAAAACGCTATGCAACTTTGCATCTCAATGCTATTTGATAGTTTTTTGTTTCATCACAGCAGAGAGAGAAATCGATGAACATCATGAACAAGACCCAAGTCACCATGTTCGAGTTTTCAGGCCTGAGTGACAATAAGAAACTTGCCCCGTTCCTCTTTTTCTTCTTTCTGCTTGTCTACGCTGTGACGGTCTTAGGAAATGTCGGCATGATATTTGTTGTCCATGCCTTCAGCAGCCTCCACACACCGATGTACTTCTTCTTAAACTACCTGTCTTTGGTAGACTTCTTCTACGCATCAACATTGACTCCTAAAATGTTGTCTGACCTGATTTCTGAGAAAAGGTCCATCTCGTTTGTCGGCTGTGCCATCCAGTTCTTTTTCTTTGCTGCCCTGGCAAGCACTGAAGTTTTCATCCTCTCTTGCATGGCATATGACCGTTATGCGGCTATCTGCCACCCTCTCCATTATGTTTTGATTATGACTAAGAAAAAATGTTGGTGCCTGGTTCTATTTTCCTTCTGTATTGGTTTCTGCCAGGCTGTGGTTCCAACCAGCTGTGTGTTTAATCTTCAGTTCTGTAGATCCAACCTTATAAACCATTACTACTGTGACATCCCACCATTGCTTCAACTGGCCTGCTCTAATCCTCACCTTTGCTACATATTAATTAACGTCTTTGTTTGCCTTTGTACCATTAGCTCCATGGTTATAATCTTGGTTTCCTACATGCATATTATTTCTTCTATTCTAAAGATGAAAACCTTCAAAAGCCAGCGAAAGGCTTTCAGTACCTGCTCTTCCCATTTGATCTGTTCCACCATGTTCTACGTGACGGTCTTCATCAACTATTTCAGTTCATCTTCTGATTCCTTTGAGAAACACGACAGATCTGTTACTGTCTTCTACTCCCTGGTGACACCAATGCTGAATCCTCTTATCTACAGCCTGAGGAATCAGGAGGTTAAAAGGGTCATAATGCAAATTGTGCGAAGGCATCAAAGTCAGAAATGATAGAAATGTAGGTCAATTTGAAGAATCCTCGTTAACAACATTAACCTATTTTCTATTTTCCTTCTGTATTGGATTCTGCCAGACTATGGTTCCAATCAGTTGTGTGTTCAATCTCCAGTTCTGTGAATCCAATCACTACTGTGACGCCCCACCTTTGCACCATTAGCTCTATGGTAATAATCTTGGTCTCCTACATGCATATTATTTCTTCTATTCAAAAAAAGAAAAACCTTCAAAGGCCAGCAAAGGGTTTTCAGTATCTGCCTCTCCCATTTGATCTGTTCCACCATGTTCTACATGACGGTCTTCATCAACTAATTCAGTTTATCTTCTGATTTCTTAGAGAAACACAACAAATCCACCACTATCTTTGACTCCCTGGTGACGCCAAAGCTGGTGCCCCGGAAGAAGTCACATTTGACAAAATGCGTAGGGCGAGGCCTCGTGCTGACATCACATCACTGGAAGCGGCGTTGGAATTGCTCTGTTTTCTGGCTAAATTGGTTTCTTTATTGCACAATGGGGTTGATTTACTAAAACTGGAGAGTGCAAAATTTGGTGTAGTTCTGCAAGGGAATAAATCAACTTCCAGATTTTTTGGTCAAAGCTTAATTGAATAAGCTGAAGTTCAAAGTTGATTGACTACCATGCACAGCTGCACCAGATTTCGCACTCTCGACTTTTAGTAAATCAACCCGAATAGCTTCTTTATATACAGTATGTAACTATATGTTTTAATTAGAAAAAAAAACTTTTAGTAAGGATTTCACACTATGTGGAGTGGCTGCTTTGTCATTCCGTTCTGAGAGTCAGATGAATACCTATCGGCAGATGATGTTTGGTTGGCCACAGCAATGGCACGGTCTGGATGAATTTAATTTCTCAATCTCATATGCATTCTATGACTTCTTTTTAGTTAGAGAGTCATTTAATGCTGGTAAGCCCGCACTGGTACCTTTGAGGTTGCGGTCCAACCATACGGTTTACTGGAAGCAGTGGTGGTGGAACACATAGTTTTTTGGGAATTTAAATTGGATACACATTGTGGACTTTTCTTTTCATATGGACTTAACACGTAACAAGTTTATTAACTTATATTGTTTATCTATTTATGTACACTATTTAGTTATTTGCATGGTATTTATGTTTTTGGTTTAACACATGAATTTAATGATGTTTTTCATTTAGCACAACACAAATTGTAGGTGAATATACTGTATGTTCAAATAAAAAAAGAATTCTATCATCTCCTTGGCAGTGGATTGGGATGTTCCTGGAAGCCCAGGACTGGCTTTATTAGGACTGGGCTCAGAGCAGTTGCATAAAACAGAAAGATTCTTCATCTTTCACACCATAACAACAGCCAGACGTATCACTAGACTGTGGAAGTCTCCGGACCTTCCATTATTTCAAACTTTGTTTATTTATTCTTAACAAGACGTACATTCTTTGAATTGATGATTGTAAAAAAATTTCTGTTCTTTATGGGCATTATGACTTCATCACCTGAAATGAACTTTACCTTTGAATGTTCTTTGATCGCTAATCCACTTCAATAAACTCTACAGTCTGAAAAGAGGGTACATCATGCAGATATTTGTCCCAGGAGTGGCTAGTTATGGTCTTTTGTATATATAATATACTGCCTGTGAGCTGAACCATGAGTCACCTTTTCCTTTTGTTTGTTCTTTATCTCTGCCTTGTTAAAACTTTTATTATGCAGGGAGACTTATGGATATAAATTCTTGCTTTATGAGCTCTCATTCTGAGATAGATACAGTATGTGCAACTCTATATTAAATTGCAATCTGTTTGTTTTTCTACACTAGGTCTGTGCATTATGCAATAATTCAACATGGGGTGGAGACTGGAACCAACTCTGTATAGGGACACTTCACACTTGAATCATCTGCGTACTTAAAGAAGACTGTGAATGGTAAAAAATGGGTATCCTTACCAGCATGGGCTCAGCAGGGTCCCATTCATGAAAGGAGACGAGAGCAAAAAATCTCCACATAGGGCATGAATCAATTAAATAAGAGGCTTTTATTGAAAAGCTGGAAAAAGTGCTAAACAACGCACTGGGGCCAGTAGAAGGACGATGGTCCGAAACATGTCGGGTTGCTAATGCCTATAAATGCCTTGCTATCACGCGATTTTATTTCATTTTTTATTCTTTTTGTGATCACATTTTATACATTGGAGTCCGTTGTTTAGCACTTTTTCCAGCTTTTCAATAAAAGCCTCTTATTTAATTGATTCATGCCCTATGTGGAGATTTTTTGCTCTTGTCTCCTTTCATGAATGGGACCCTGCTGAGCCCTAGCTATTTTTTCTTCACACACTCCGTCTATTTGAGAGAGGTATCCTGACCGACATCCTGATCGAGAACTTCCACACCCTTGAACGGTGACGGTCGCCTTGGATGTGACTCCTCGCCAGGACCTCTACAGCCAGATATCCCTGGGATCATTGGATCCCTCAAGTCTGTATGACACTCCACCGTACGGTGACTGTGTCCACCTGTTCTGGTAAGGATACCCATTTTTACCATTCGCAGTCTTCTTTAAGTACGCAGATGATTCAAGTGTGAAGTGTCCCTATACAGAGTTGGTTCCAGTCTCCACCCCATGTGAAGTTGTGGCACCATCTATGCCTTGGAACCCCCATGTGTTGTTAATTAACATATGATTTACCACATCTCTATGGACTTTTATTTTAATTTGTTTATGTGTTAAACAAACACACATATCACCTAATAGATATCTTCTATGTTTTCAGCACTTTTTTATTAATATGTGTTGAATATGTAAACGCATAGTTCTAGCGCTGCATGTGTTTTTATTTTTATCCATTTGCACATTGTTTACCACATTGTTTCATGCCGGCAGCTACCACTTATATAATTTTGTAATAGCGCAATTATTGATTGGTTTTAATAATTCAACATACTTAAACTATGCCATAGCACTAACCCTTTTTCTTTTGTCTGCTTCTAAACTACTCAATAAAAAATAAATAAATAAATAAATAGAATTCTAAGCTTATTTAAAGTCGTAAACATCAGACATAAAAAATATGAACAAAGAATTCCCCCTGAGGAAGCCACATCACCCTGTGGCGTAACACGTAGGGGAGGGGCTGGGTGGGGCACAATGTTCTTGGATATGAGGAAGTGCGGTAAGTTGTCTAGTGGAATGCTGTTACATTACTCTTGCTGAAACTGTCTAATATCTGGCAATATCTGTTGTGGTGCAGCAACCACAAAATGTGAGTGTATATCTGAAGTTGTTTTAGAGGAAAATAAATCTTTTTTGAGGATTAGCACTATTTTGCCCGCTTTTTCCCTCTGTGTGTTGCTAAGCGTAGGAACAAATTAGAGTAAGTTAGGAGTGAGTTTACACTGCAGGATAAGGAAACAGCGAAGAATCAACTGATTGGGAAGAAAGAAGATAGTTCACATTGTGGGACACAAGCGCATTATGACCCTACATAACTGTAAGATCATAAGTTCCAGGTGAGAGCACAGCTGGTTGTAGTCACAGGCATGGATGGTTGATACACTAAAAAAAGTGGCACGTGAGAAGCGGATCGAAAGGGATGGAAAGTCTCCAGGTTTTTCACCTTAATTCATTCTTAATGCATGGGGACCCGCATGGAAGAGGAGGATCGGGGCTGCTCTGTGCAAAACCCTTGCACAGAGCAGGTAAGTATAACATGTTTGTTATTTTTTTTTGAACATTCAACCCTTTACAATAACTTTAACCACTTCCCACCCGCACTATAGCTCTGTGATCACCGAGTCAATGAGAGTCGGGTGATCACAGATCGGAGTAAGGGGCTAATCTTGGTCCCTTACCACGTGATCAGCTGTCAGCCAATGACAGCTTATTAAGTGATGTAAACAGAAGATCAGTAATCAGTTTTTTTTCTCCTCACGCTGACAGCGTGAGGAGAAAAAAAAGCTGATCACCGGCTTCTGTCAAAGGGACATCGGTCCCAAACAGGGAGAGCCACCATTGCCTCATCTGTGCCCACCAGTGCCACCTGCCAGTGCCCACCAGTGCCACCTACCAATGCCCATCAGTGCCTCCAATCAGTGCCTCATCATCAGTGCCACCTATAAGTGCTGCCTATCCATGTAACCTACCAGTGCCCATCAGTGCCACCCATCAATGCCCATCAGTGCCACCTATCAGTGCCCTTCAGTGCCACCTATCAATGCCCTTCAGTGCCGTCCATCAGTGCCGTCCATCAGTGCCACTTTTCAGTGCCACCTATCAGTGCCCAGCAGTGCCACCTATCACTGCCCACCAGTGCCACCTCATCAGTGCCCACCAGTGCCACCTATCAGTGCCCATCAGTGCAGCCTATCAGTGCCCATCAGTGCAGCCTCATCAGCACACATCAATGAAGGAGAAAAGTTACCTGTTTGCAAAATTCTAAAACAAACTATAAAATGGTTTTGTTTGTTTTTTTCAATTTTTCTGTCTTCTTTCCTTTTTTTAGCAAAAAATAAAAACCCAGTGGTGATTAAATACCACCAAAAGAAAGCTCTATTTGTGGGAAAAAAAAATATAAAAATGTCATATGGAGACAGTGTTGCATGACCGTACAATTGTCATTCAAAGTGTGATAGCACCAAAGGCTAAAAATTGGCAGGAAGGAGGTTTAAGTGCCCAGTAAGCAAGTGGTTAATGCTTTGGACTTTGAATTTATGTTTTAGTTTTAAGGTTGGGTTCTATCAAAATATTGTGAACACTAAAATATTGTGAACACTATTTGGGTTATGTCCTCTAGTGTGTACTTTTCTCAATTAAGAGCATTGAGTGTAATTTCTGTCTGCTGCCTTATTCCTCTGCTATAACCATGAATCACTTCTGACAAGTTTTCCTGACACCAAGAGAAAATTGGTGATAGGGGAGGGAGCTCCAGCAGATTGACAGCCTCCGCTCTGTTCCTGTGTGATGTGTAGAGGAGGGTGTGTCCCTTCCCTCCAATCAACACCCAAAGCTCTGCTTAATGAGCTCCTCAAAGTCTGAATTCAGCTCTCTGCCCCCTTTTTTCTGACCTCTCAGACGAGCTTTATAATTCTGGACTTTAATTGAATGTAGAGAAGAGAAGACTGCAGATAATCAGGTACAACTTATGTAGGAGGATTTGTTTCACCTCGGTGTATCACCTGTGGCCAGTCACTTCACTGGCCATATATAAGGATTTACAACCACTTTAAAGTACATCTCCAGCCAAAACTTTTTTTTAGATTTGGGCAAACACAAAATGGATTAGAACCTCAATCAGTTTTTAATTCTCTTTATAGCCCTATTGAAAAATTTCCCCTCAATCCCTGTCCTAGCGATAATGTTGTAAGGGGGCGTTATAACATTTGGCCATTAGGTGGCACCCTCTCAAAAGCTATAAATACTGTGGGTTTGATTTACTAAAACTGGAGAGTTTTTTTTTTTTTGTCAAAACATAATTGAACAAGCTGAAGTTAGAAGCTGATTGGCTAACATGTACAGCTGCACCAGATTTTGCACTCTCCAATGTTAGTAAATCAACCCCTGTGCAGTGTGAGAATATTGTGAGTTCAGGCAACGATGTCGGATAGGGAGCAGGCATTTTGTGGACTTTGCCCTCATGGAACTGGTTGGGGCTTAAGTCGCAATTATGTAGCTCTGGCTGGGGAATACCTGGAGAGGTCTTGATACCCTAGTTGGGAGAAGCAGTAGGGACAGGACAAACTATGCCCACCCTGGGGAAGGTACTGACAGCTGCTGCCAGAATTTGTGAGAAATTGTATGCCTTATCATTACTGGAGACCTCTCTCCAGTTTCAGCACATCCCTTCTGAGGTTCCTGTCAGCAGTTCTGAGGAAAGATGTGCTGGAACTGAAGAGAGTCCAGAGAAGAGCGACAGAACTAAGGGGACTGGAGGACCTCAGTTATGGAGAATGACTAAACACATTAAACGTATTCTCCCTGGAGAAGAGACGCATAGAAGGAGATATGCTATAAAAATACCTCAATGGTGATTCTAGCATAGGAAGGAAACTATTCCGTTTGAGGGAGCTAAGAAGAAATGTGGACACTCAGTGAAATTGAAGAAGAGGGTTCTTTGTTGTTAGAGTGGTAAGGATGTGGAACTCCCTTTCACAATCAGTGATGTGGTTGGGAAGTATCAATCATTTTGATGGGCATCTTAGCAAAGGCAATATACAGGGATATTGGAAGTGGTAGTGACATAAAAACACAGACACACATACACACAGCTGCACAGGTTGAACTAGATGGATTGGTGTAATGTACCTGGTGGTGGAACCTGATGTGCAGAGGTAGGCTTCTCTTACACCTCTGGCTCAGGAGCCCTGGTAAGGTAACAGGGAGTTCCAGAGCACAGAGTGAGCAAAAGTGCCTGACTGGTCTTCTGTTGATGGATGCTGAAGAGGAGGCTGTGCGTCCCAGAACAGCAGGAAGACAGATTGGAAGCTGTACTGGTAGGTAGACTGGACTGGACTGACACAGATCAACAGGTTTGGATGCAGGGAAGGTTATCCGGGTTAGCAAGTAGTGGGCAGATCAAGTACATGCAGCAGGCAGAAGAGTAGTCAGAGATCAGGCCAGGGTTAGTAACAACAGGCAGATAGGTGGATGAGCAGAAGAAGCAGGTAGAGACGAAATCCAAAGACAAGCCAGGGGTCGGTACAGTCAGTGTTCAAGGAGAGTCAAGAACAGATCGAGTTGGCATCAGGAGGTTAACACAGGAATAGGTAACAGAAACTCAGGAAACATAGTAGATCAAACAACAATGACTCAAGGCCTTAGTGCAGCTTATTAGTATTCTGCACCTGCACACAGGAAAGTGCCCTTCCTGACAACTCGTGTCTTTAGTCAACCAAACCAACTATGAAAAACCCACTTGACTCTTGTATTCCTTTATGGTTGGCTTATGCTGAATGGTACACGGCTTGGCCAAAGAGAAAGCAGGGTAAAGTGTTATGTCAAGGTACTGTGCATGTTGGTAAATTGAATATTGAATCACGCCCTCAGGCAGTGGAGTCCACACTAATGTAAAAATTGGGCAGAAGGCATCTTAGTGGTACCTAGGGATACAACATTGTAACAACACTATGGCCTTCAATGTTTTACCAGGACAGGAAATGAAAGAAACTCTCCAACAAGGACAAAGGCATTAACAATAGAAGTGTAGGAGAAGACTACAACTTAAAACAGGACTATTCAGAAGTAGTTTGACAGGGTGATATGACCAGCAGAGCAGATCATCTTTTTCCTTTTTCATCTTAGCAGTGGTGTATTTTCATGCCAGTGGCCAGGGCCAGGTTGTCTAATTTTGCTTTGTACAGCTCTGTTAAGTTTGCTCACTACTCTACTAGGCACTACCCCAGAAACACAGCATGTGGGATGATATACAAGCTGGTAGAAGGAGATCACATCTTCCACATGACTGAAGATTGAGCTGCATATCAGAAGATTGTGATTGTTTAGACTCCATTCACACTTGTGCGACTCGTCGTGCAACTTTGGACATCAAAGTTGCAAGAAAAGTCGTTACCCGTGTTTTCCAATGACAACCATTCCTATATGGGCGACTTAAAGCGGTTGTAAAGGTGTTTTTTTTTTTTTTTTAAAATAACAAACATGTTATACTTACCTTCACTGTGCAGCTCGTTCTGCACAGAGTGGCCCCGAACCTCGTCTTCTGGGGTCCCTCGGCGGCTGTTTCAGCTCCTCCCCGCAAGCATTCACCACCTTAATGCGAGCTCCCTCGCACGGTGGTGAGTGCTTGCGGGCGCGCTCCCGTGATACAGCCGGCGGCTATAGCCGCTCGCTGTATCACTCGGCCCCGCCCCCCGGCGCGTCGCGTCATCGGATGTGATTGACAGCAGCGCGAGCCAATGGCTGCGCTGCTTTCAATCCATCCACTGCAGCCAATCAGCGGCCAGGGTGAGCGGAGGAACAGATGTCGGGAACGCGAAGCTGACTTTCGAGGCGTCAGGTAAGTAAAACGGGGGGCCTGGGGGCGGCGGTTCTGTCAGAAGTTTTTTCACCTTAATGCATAGAATGCATTAAGGTGAAAAAATTTTTACCTTTACAACCCCTTTAAAGATGCAAAGACTTCAAAGTAGTTCATACACTACTTTGTTCTGACTTTCATGCAACTTGAGGTTCGTAGACTTCAACGTTAACTCTCAAAAGTTGCATTAAAGTCTTATTATTCATACACTATTTTGTTCTGACTTTCATGCAACTTGAGGGTCGTAGACTTCAATGTTAACTCTCAAAAGCTCTCACTCCCATTGGTTCCAGCAACTTCTCTTTTCTAGGTTCGCAAAACAGTGATGTCACAAGTCCTCCGGTAAGCTCATAGAGCTGAAACAGATCTCATAGTGTGTACCATCTTTTTATGCAGGCATAATAAACAAAACCACACTTACATTTCACCTTCTCTTATAATGCAGTATATGCAAATAAACAGAGATGGCCATAACAGATAACGACAGCCCCACTGTCTATCCTCCTCATGCATGGTAATGTCACTTGTCCAACCTCCCAAATGCGTTGCGTCCTCTGGACTTTCTCAGGTAGCATTGTTTATAATAGCGTAGCCCTCTTTTGATGGATTATTAGAAATGGTCCTCCAAACAGGATTATGTACTAAACCTGTAGATAAATACAAGAACCTGAAACCTGGATAAGTGGAAGAGTGGGTTTGATAATAAACTTCCAGTCCCTCCACTCTGGACAGGTCCTATGTGAACAGAGGGGATTCCCTTCCTGGGGAAGTAATCTATAATCTAATCAAAGTAATTGAAAGCAGAACTACTGCAACCGGCATATAACATTAACCATAAGTATACAGATGCACACCACTATAGAAATAATATAAGCTTTATATAAGAAAAGATTAATAATAGTACATACATCCAATGTACAAACAGGTATTATCAGCAAAGGGCACGATAGGGGTATTGTTGGAATTGTGCACATATATCCGTGTATATATAGTTATTAATAGAGATACCTCCAGATGAATGTTGCATCAATGTCCAGGTAAGGGGCCCCTGAGGATGATGCAGAGTCTGTCTTTGAGTCAGTGAGCTTAAGACAAAATCTATGGTGATCAGCAGATCCTCCAACTGTTGTCCAACCAGCCTGGAATGCAGACCTAGTTATCTGGAACTAACAGTCTCTCCTTCTGAGCTAGGTGAAAATACAGCACCATTAGCATCCCCACTCCATATGGTCCCTGGTATCCGCTGCTGCAGTCTTTTATCCCCTCTCTTGAATTTACCAACAGCAGCTCAGCACGGTACCTGTCCTAGCTAGCCTCACAATGCACCTGCATCTCCCTTGTCCCCATCCTGCACTCAGTGGGAGCCACTCAGGAGATCAGATCTGTGGAAGCTGTTGGGAGACAAGCTGTCACTTGTGTAGCCAGGAGCTGACTAATATTGTCTGCATTATCAGGAGATGCTCTGCAGCATTGCTACCATGAGACTGTTCTCTCCTAGTGCTCAGCCCGGACTCTATATCATCACATCCTGAAGGCAGTGTGAATGAGACATCGGAGGTGAGCAAAGCACCTTGGTGTCCAAAGAGTCCATGTTTTACATTCAGTCGGACTGTTGAGGACTACAAATCCCAGTCCGCTGGGGAACAGAACAGAATGCTGACAGTGGTAATGAAAATCCTGTGCGGGACAGAGTCGCTCTCTTGGGACCTCAGCCTGGATCTGCAAGCAGGGGCTCGGACAGTAGATTCTGCTGCGGCCGTGTTGTGGCCTGTGCAGGGAGGAAGAGTCATCATGAGCGTGTGCGGGAGCATCCACTGCCAGCCACTTCTGATCGTTTGGTGGCAGCCTGGAGGTCCCCTCTCATTACATCCACACCAGATCCAACTGTACAATAGCATGGTGCGACGCAGGGTTGAGCACTGTCCCTTGAGCCAGACTCTGCAGAGACGGGCTGTGGAGCCCTCATGCCACTTTTCAACCTAGAAGGTCACGGAGCACTTGCCCATTTATTCTATACCAAAGGACACTGCATGCAGACACTGTGGCTTTATTCACTTTGCCAAGCTTGCAAGGGGATCCTTGTCATACTTTGATCCACACTGAGAGAATCTACTGTACACCTTGTCTACCAGGATTACCTTGTGCACATCTTAAAGAGCTAGCTGAAGACATAAGCCTACAGAATATCCCCCCTCCCCTACAAGGGATAAGAACATTTGGTGTCTAGCTAGGCCCATATAGTAACAAAGGACTCTATTTGTTAGAGACTAGGTAGAAGAACTTTAAAGTATTTTGCTTATTGTGAATTAAGTGTTTACAAATTACTGGGACTGTGGTGTCAGGGAATTAAAGGGAGGGGTTTGGCGGAAGTCTCTACCCTTTTTGGGTCTGTAACCATAGACCCCAAACAGGGTTAAATCCTGCTGGTTATATGTTTTTGTAGTGTTGTATTACTTATTTCTGAATTGGGTTTGCCATCAGTTCATTGATTGTGACTTACCTATTGTATGTTACAAACTCTTTGTTTTTTAATTCATTGCCATAAATCTACCAGTAAACAAATCAAACTGGTCCACTTTACAGCACATATGTGTGTGCCTTTAAATTCTTGTGCCTTTAAATTCTTTGCTATTAACTGGAAATGTCAGAACGCAGAGTGTTAGAGGTGTTGGAGGACTTTCAAGGTCACGGCAACCAGTGGGGTACAGAATCTTTAAGCGGCCCCCACAGGGGTGGTACTACACTTGTAAACACAGAAGCTGGACTTCTGTGTTTACAAGTGATAGTGGTGAGCAGGGAGCAGAGGGCCTGAGCCAGAGGTGAAAAAAAATCCCTGGTTCTATAGATCAACTACTAGATGTATGAACTACTGGAGGTTCTATGGATCAACTACTAGATGTATGAACTACTGGAGGTTCTATGGATCAACTACTAGATGGATCAACTGCTGGAGGTTCTATGGATCAACTACTAGATGTATCAACTACTGGAGGTTCTATAGATCAACTACGAGATGTATCAACTACTGGAGGTTCTATGAATCAACTTCTAGATGTATGAACTACTGGAGGTTCTATGGATCAACTACTAGATGTATGAATTACTGGAGGTTCTATGGATCAACTAGTAGATGGATCAACTGCTGGAGGTTCTATGGATCAACTAGAAGATGGATCAACTGCTGGAGGTTCTATGGATCAACTACTAGATGGATCAATTGCTGGAGGTTCTATAGATCAACTACTAGATGTATCAACTACTGGAGGTTCTATGGATCAACTATTGAAGGTTCTATGTGCATTCCTTGCAGCAGAATTATTCTCAAATGAACAGGAATTGTCCATTGTCATGTTTAATTGGTTTGTTAAATAAGTGATCTCTCTGGAGCAAGACAGAATAATTCACTGGAGAATGACAGCTTACAATAAATAAAAAAACAAAAGACTGGCCACTGCCCCCACCTATAACTGGCCTTTGCAGCAAGGAGCACATGGAGGGCCATATACATGTAAGACAAAAACAATTCCATACTCAACAACCAGTCTGCTGACCATCCAAATTAACCTGTCTAACAGTCTGTTAAAAGCAGGGGTTTAGTTAGCACACATTTGCAAACGCATGTGAAAGTTGCAAGGCCTCGTCACGGCACCCTGTGTTACTTGTTGTCCTAACACTACAAATTTATAAGTGTCTCCACAGTGGAAGCACATGCATGGAATGGATAGATGTGGGGCAGGTGGGCCTGGAGGCAGCCCAATCCCCCTTAAAGGAACAGGAGCACACTGGACACCCAGCAAGAGCACAATGGCAGCGAAGGTGCCCAGTGTGTCCCCAGACCATATATACGAACAGTAACAAAAAACTGGCCACTGCCCCCACCTATAACTGGCCTTTGCAGCAAGGAGCACATGGAGGGCCATATACATGTAAGACAAAAACAATTCCATAGCTCAACTCACCAACCAGTCTGTGTGCTGACCAACCAAATTAACCTGTCTAACCACCTTGCAGCTTTCACATGCATTTGCAAATGTGTGCTAAGTAAACCCCTGCTTTTAACAGACAGTTAGACAGGTAATTTGGTTGGTCAGCAGACTGGTTGGTGAGTTGAGCTTTGGAATTGTTTTTGTCTTACATGTATATGGCCCTCCATGTGCTCCTTGCTGCGAAGGCCAGTTATAGGTGGGGGCAGTGGCCAGTTTTTTGTTACTGTTCGTATATGTGGTCCGGGGACACACTGGGCACCTTCGCTGCCATAGTGCTCTTGCTGGGTGTCCAGTGTGCTCCTGTTCCTTTAAGGGGGCCTGAGCTGCCTCCAGGCTCACCTGCCCCACATCTATCCATTCCATGCATGTGCTTCCACTGTGGAGACACTTATAAATTTGTAGTGTTAGGACTGCAAGCAACACAGGGTGCCGTGACGAGGCCTTGCAGCTTTCACATGCATTTGCAAATGTGTGCTAACTAAACCCTTGCTTTTAACTGACGGTTAGACAGGTTAATTTGGTTGGTCAGTGGACTGGTTGGTGAGTTGAGCTATGGAATTGTTTTTGTCTTACATACAATAAATACTAAACATCTTTAAGCGGCCCCCACAGGGGTGGTGCTACACTTGTAAACACAGAAGCTGGACTTCTGTGTTTACAAGTGATAGTGGTGAGCAGGGAGCAGAGGGCCTGAGCCAGAGGTGAAAAAAGCCCTGGTTCTATGGATCAACTACTAAATGTATCAACTACTGGAGGTTCTATGGATCAACTACTAAATGTATCAACTACTGGAGGTTCTATGGATCAACTACTAAATGTATCAACTACTGGAGGTTCTATGGTCAACTACTAGATGGATCAACTACTGGAGGTTCTATTGATCAACAATTAGATGTATGAACTACTTAAGGTTTTTTATGGATCAACTACTAGATGTATCAACTACTGGAGGTTCTATGGATCAACTACTATGGATCAACTACTGGAGGTTCTATGGATCAACTACTAGATGGATCAACTACTGGAGGTTCTATGGATCAACTACTAGATGGATCAACTACTGGAGGTTCTATGGATCAACTATTGAACCTGTGTTTACAAGTGATAGTGGTGAGCCGGGAGCAGAGGAAGAAAAAAGCCCTGGTTCTATGGATTAACTTCTAAATGTATCAACTACTAAAGGTTCTATGGTCAACTACTAGATGGATCAACTACTGGAGGCTCTATGGATCAACAATTAGATGTATGAACTACTGGAGTTTTTTTATGGATCAACTACTAGATGTATCAACTACTGGAGGTTCTATGGATCAATTATTATGGATCAACTACTGGAGGTTCTATGGATCAACTACTAGATGGATCAACTACTAGATGGATCAACTACTTGAGGTTCTATGGATCAATTATTGAACCTGTGTTTACAAGTGATAGTGGTGAGCAGGAAGCAGAGGGCCTAGGCCAGAGGTGAAAAAAAGCCCTGGTTCTATGGATTAACTACTAAATGTATCAACTACTAGAGGTTCTATGGTCAACTACTAGATGGATCAACTACTAGAGGTTCTATGGTCAACTACTAGATGGATCAACTACTGGAGATTCTATGGATCAACTATTGAAGGTTCTTTGTGCATTTCTTGCAGCAGAATTATTCTCAAAAGTACAGGAATTGTCCATTGTCATGTTTAATTGGTTAGTTAATTAAGTGATCTCTCTGGAGCAAGACTGAATAATACACTGGAGAACGACAGCTTATAAATACTAAAGATTGTGCTAAGCAGAGATTACACGGTGCAAGAATATGTACTCTAGCAGAGAGAGAGAAAAAGAGACTCATTTCCATAGCAGAGCATCTTTATGTCTTTGTAGCTGCTGCACTAGGCTGTAATGCTTAAGGTAGGTCATATTTATAGACATCCATTTAAACAGCCCCGGAGATCTTATCTTTTACAATGTATCAGGAAAAGACAAATGAAATACAAAACATATAAGGTAGCTGTATTGCCTGATCTCTATTTCTGCCCATACAGTCCTTGGAGTTACACAGCTCTGCTACACAGCACAGCCCTGTTTGGAAGGGCAGGAGACCTGATTTTTCTCTGCTGCAGTTAAAGCATTTGTTACCCCAACATTTCATATTCCGGATATGTGCCTGCTGTACCATGTACTAGTATGAGAAAGTCTCCTGTTCTCTTTGTATTGCTTCCTTTGTGTGAAATCCCCGGTGTTCCTGCCAGTCCCTCTGCTTTCCTATTATAAACTGACCACACTAAGCAGGAGAGCACACCGTGGTCAGTTCTCTAGGTACGCTGGGAACTCAGCGTGCTCTCCTCCAATGATCAGACTTGTCTTGACACGCCTCCCCTGCACAGTCATTCACTGGGAAGCTCAGTGTTATGCTGTGTCTCCTCCCCCCAGCTATTATACAGCTGACAATAGAGAAATGTGATCACTTATTAAAAAAAGGGGAAAAAGGGTATTTATAATTTATTTTTTATATCTATACACAAATGTTTTGCCTTTTGTTTCTGTTTTAAACTGAATGGGTTGTTTTACAAGGTGATTGATTACAAACACTTTAAGTAAAACTTATAGGGCCTCCTAACCCTCCCCTGCTCTGTGAATGGACACTGAAAGGAGAAGCAGCAGGCTGATAAGCACATCTCTCTGTCACTCTGCTCTATCCTTCCACCAGGATGTCCCTTTTTATTCCAGCACACTGCCTATGTACTGAGATGACTGCACTCCTGGCATGTGTGGCAGTGATGTCATCCCACACTGGCCAATCAAGACCCAGAGGAACCCAAAGAGAAGGCACCATTGCCAGTCCCTGATGAAGATTATAATTGTATGCATTCTTTCGAAACGCGTAGGGGCCTTCTTCACTGCTTACCTTCTAGGCTACCCGCTTGGATGCTTTATGCCTATGTAGTAGGAGTCTACCACCTTTGTCTGTAATTATGTAATGCTTTCTATGCATGTACATATGTTTTTCTTGTGGTTTGTTTCCATAAGAATTCTGTTTTTATGACTCGTATTTTGTATCAATAAATTCTACTTATTATACACTTTTTTTTTTCATACTTGCCTTTAAAATCCCATTTTTGAGGTTTGTTACTTTCCATTGCCACCGAGTGACCCCAGGGATGTTGAACCATTGGAAAAAGAGGTAGGTAATACCGCCTTTAGTTCTGCTTTCACACTACAGCACAACTGAATGGCTTCTCATGCAACTTCCTACCTCTCCCAGTCTGAGCTCTGCTGTAATTAGACGAAAGAATCTGTTGTCATCATGAGGAAGATTTGTTAAAACTGGTGCACAAAGAATCTGGTGCAGCTAAGCAGAGTAACCAATCAGCTTCTAACTTCAGCTTGTTCAATTAAGCTTTGACAAAAAAAACCTGGAAGCTGATTGGTTACTATGCAGAGCTGCACCAGATTCTGTGTGCACCTGTTTTAGTAACCCCCCCGCAACATAAAATTATAAAATGAAATGTAGTTATATTAACCCCCCCCCCTTGTTATGCTAAACATAACAAGATAATAAGGCTGCATTCACACCAGCGTTTCTCTGGTGTTCTTTTGCACATTTTTATGCGCGATTCAGGTGCATTTTCATACAGCGTTTTTGAGCTTTGGCATTTTTTTTATTAACTAATAGAGAAAACTACCATTTTTTTTTTTTACATTAGGGTAAGAGTTAAGGTTAGGTTAGGGTTGGGATAAGGAGCTGGGGTTATTTATTTATTTTTATTCTATTTTTGTTAGGGTGTTACTACTACTAATAATAATAATAATAATAATAATAATAATAATAATAATAATAATAATGGAATAAATTAATGTAAAATAAATACACAGATACTGTAAATAAAAATAATCATAAATACATTCAATAAATGAATACTTAGCAATAATCAATAAATAACCCCTAATGTTAACCTCTAACCCTTAAAAAAATAAAATAATATAATAATGATAAACAACTAAACACCCTAACCCTAACACAAGCTTTATAAATAAACAATAATAATTATTATTTAGTAGTATTTTTTTATTTGGGCTTGGGTGTTTATTTATTATTATTATTAATAATAATAATTTGTTTACATTTTTTTTACGGTTAGGGGTTAGCAGGCTGAGTTCTCAGCACAGCTAGAAAACTGACCACCCTGTGCTCTCATGCCTAGATAGGTCAGTTTTTGATAGGAAAGCAGAGGGACTGGTAGGAACACCAAGGATATCACATAAAGGAAGCAATACTAATGCCCTGTACACACGGTCGGACATTGATCGAACATTCCGACAACAAAATCCTAGGATTTTTTCTGACGGATGTTGGCTCAAACTTGTCTTGCATACACACGGTCACACAAAGTTGTCAGAAAATCAGATCATTCTGAACGCGGTGATGTAAAACACGTACGTCGGGACTATAAACGGGGCAGTAGCCAATAGCTTTCGTCTCTTTATTTATTCTGAGCATGCGTGGCACTTTGTGCGTCGGATTTGTGTACACACGATCGGAAATTCCGACAACGGATTTTGTTGTCGGAAAATTTTATAGCCTGCTCTCAAACTTTGTGTGTCGGAAAATCCGATGGAAAATCTGTGATGGAGCCTACACACGAACGGAATTTCCGACAACAAGGTCCTATCACACATTTTCCGTCGGAAAATCCGACCGTGTGTACGGGGCATTAGAGATCAGGAGCAATGCAAAGAGATCAGGAGACTTTCTCATACAAGTACATGGTACAGCAGACACATATCAAGAATATGAAATGTTGTCTTTACATATTCTTTAATGAGGTATTATTAAATACAGCACTATGCTGGGTTGTGGAACACAACTCAACAACCGAGCTTCCCCAACACTATCAAAGATCTGAATCTCCAATGCTCAAATGAGCAGAAATTTTTGTTAATAAATTATTAATATAAGAAATTCTTCACCCTATAGTCCACCTGGCTAAGTAATCCTAACTGTTCAGTTTGAATTAGGTACACTATGCCTTTGATTAGGCCCACCATTCTCAGAACTACACCAGCCTGGGTCTTTTATTCCATTTTAACCACCTCCAGTCCCGGACAATTCTAAAATTTCTTTCATGCATGTAAAAAACGTTTTTTTTTTTTTTTATATGCTAGTAAAACACTTAGGACTTCCAAACATTATAGATTTTTTAAGCAGAGACCCTTGAGAATAAAATGGTTGCTGCTGCAATTTTTTATTTTGCACAATATTAGCGCAGCGATTTATCAAACGCAGATTTTCAGTGAAAAATACACTTCAATGAATTTTAGTACACACAAACACAATATAATACCTCTTTATTTTGGGTAAAATCTAAACGATGATGTTATGCCAAGTAAATAGATACCTAACATGTCACTCTTTAAATATGTGCACGCCTGTGGAATGGCGACAAACTTTGCTGCATTAAATTATCAATAGGTGACGCTTTAAAAGCCTTTACAGGTTACCAGTTTAGAGTCACACAGGAAGTCTGGTACTAGAATTATTGCTCTCACTCTGATGTTCATGTCAATACCTCACATGTATGGTACGATCGCCATTTACATATGCATGCAGGACCTTTTCCCCCATTCACAATTGCACGGGGGGGGGGGAAATCACACACTAAATTTCTTTTTTTATTATTTAATTAAAATTTTTTTACATTATTTCTTTATTTTTATTTTTTTATTGAATTTTATTCTTATCACAAAGAATAAAGTCCTTGTCATAGGAACAAAGGAGAGCCCAGTAAAGGAGGAGGGTGACGGTGGGGGGAGGACTCCTTCTGACCCCTAAAGTGAACAGAGAGCTGTATAGCTGCTCAATCACTTTTACATTCTAGGGAATCGGCGGCTGAACAAAATGATAACTGGATCACTGATCCCATTCAAAGATATATAGGTACATCTTAAGGATGAGAAGCAGTTAAAGAGCTCCAATCTAGAAGCCATTCTAGGGGATCAGCAGCTGAACAAAATGATAACTGGGTCATGGCTGCTGCTGCAGCCTTGGCCCAGATACCCACTGCTCCTATCTGAGGACATATAAGTATGTCCTAAGGACGGAAAGCAATTAAAGAGCTCCGATTTTGGAACTCATTCTAAGGAATTGCCAGCTGAACAAAATGATAACTGGATCATGGTTGTAGCTGCAGCCATGACCCAAATATCACCACTGCCATCCAAGGACATACAGGTATGTCCTAAAGATGGAAAGTGGTTAAAGAGCTTCAATCTAGAAGTCATTCCTAGGGGATCACCAGCTGAACAAAATGATATCTGGATCATAGCTGGAGCTGCATTCATGACCCAGATATCACCACTCCTATTCAAGGACATACAGGTACGTCCTAAGGACAGGAAGCAGTTACAGAGAGATACTTTGTTCGTGAATACAATCATATTTCAATTGATCAGATCATGAAACTACATGGTGGAAAGAAAGATGTGATCAATTCCTTACAATCGTAACTTACAATCATTTAAAACATAAATCAAATCCATTTCCCTGTGTGTGACATATTGATTGAATGGGTTGTCAACTTTAGATTGATTATTCCTAGCAGATCAATCAGAAAAGAAGTCAATCATTTATCAAAGCATGTATGGCCACCATTAGAGGTAAGGGGGCTCAAAAACATTTACATTTTTGTTGTTCTACACAGTGAAGTCCTAAGACAATAATCATCAGTCTCTCCTTGAGTTCAGGTTCAGGAAACTACTTACACAGAGAGGATGAAGGACTCAACTTTGAGGGCAGCAAGGTACACATTTTGCACAGACAAGACAGATGGTTCATAAAGGCCATGAAGGATGTCAACCTGAGAACCTTAACCAGAGGTGAGGGCCTCTCAGCAATATATAATGCCATATGAACATCTTTTCTCTAGCAGTTTTATGTTTTCAAGCTATACAAGTTTAGAACCCAACTAGACTAGGTTGCTAAAGGCTCAAGTAAATTTTTTTTTTTAGCTCCTCTTTAAACATTGGACCAGAGTGTGATTATTTTTGGCTGCTCTGGGTCTCACTGGCTGTAGGCACAACTACTTCTCCCTGCCTTCTAGTATGTTCTAGAATGTAGTGGATTGGAAGTAGAGATGGGCCAAACGACCCCCTGTTCGGTTCTCGCCAGAACTCTTGAACTCTTGCTGGGGGAGCATGACTGCCAATTTGATGTTTACCAGTGTTCTCCCCTCTCTGTAAGCTCATGTTCCTAACTTCCTCAGCCTCAGAAGCAACATCAGATTTAGGTAATGCCTGTGCATCGTCAAGGAGCAAGTGGCTGACGCTGTGTACAAATAACTCAGCTGACTCATCCATGCCTGATGCTGGGGCTATGGCAGGAATAGCTGTAGACAAGGAGTCAGAATAAGTCGCTCTGGCAGCTGTGGTGGACTTCACATGGGTCTCTGCTTGGGTGACAGAGGATGAGGAGGGTTTAGTGAACCAGTCCCCCACCTCCTTTGTATACTGTGGCTGGATAGCATGGGCAACATCACTAAACAGAGGAATTGGTGCCCTGCCTGAGGACTTACCACGTCCACCTTTGCCTGTGGACATATACGCTGCTGGCCTCCTCACAGTGCCATGGGAATGTCTGCCTATCCTTGTTGCCCTTTCAGACATGTTGGGGTGGGGTGATTATTACCAAAATGTAATCATGTAATAGAGAAGGGGAAATGTGTACTTGGATGCACTTTAATCAATGGAAAGAGGTGTTTGGTGCACTTTAACATGAGTTATCATTACACAGACACACTCCACTGACACACTATAATATACTGCAGTAAAACTGCACTGATGCACTGCAATATACTACAGTAAAAGTGCACTAAAGCACTTTAATATACTGCAGTAAAAGTGCACTAATGCAATTCAATATACTGCCGTAAAAGTGCACTAAAGCAGTTCAATATACTGCAGTAAACGTGCACTAACGCGCATCAATATACTGCAATACACATGCACTAATGCAGTTCAATATACTACAGTAAGTTTGCGCTACCACACATCAATATACTGCAGTAAAGGTGCACTAATGCACATCAATATACTGCAGTAAACATACACTAACGCACCTCAATAAACTGCAATACACATGAACTAGCGCACCTCAATTTACTGCAGTACATGTGCACTAACACAGTTCAATATACTGCAGTAAACGTGCACTAACGCACGTCAATATATTGCAGTAAACGTGCAGTAACACACATCGATATACTGCAGTAAACATGCACTAACGCACCTCAATAAACTGCAGTACACGTGAACTAGCGCACCTCAATTTACTGCAGTACACGTGCACTAACTCAGTTCAATATACTACAGTAAACGTGCACTAATGCACATCAATATACTGCAGTAAAGGTGCACTAACGCACATCAATATACTACAGTAAACGTGCACTAACTCACATCAATATACTGCAGTAAATGTGCACTAACGCATCTCAATATACTGTAGTAAACCTGCTCTAAAACACTAAACTGACATTGACACTAAACTGACACTTTCACACTCAGACCGCCCGAGCGTTAGCGGTAAAGCGCTGCTAGTTTTACCGGCACTTTACCGGCGCTGTGCGGGCGGGAGCGGGGCGCTTTTAACCCCAAAGAAGGAGTTAACAAGGGGTTAAAAATGCCTGAAAAATGCCGCTGCCGAAGCCCTTTGCAGGCGCTTTGGCAGCACTGCCCATTGATTTCAATGGCAGGGGCAGTTTAGGAGCGGTGTATACACTGCTCCCGCAACACCCCCAAAGACGCTGCTTGCGGGACTTTTTTTTTCCGTCCTGCAAGTGCACCGCCCCAGTGTGACAGCACTCGGGCTTTTACACTAGGGAGGCTTGAGAGACGCTTTTCAGGCACTTTACAGGCTCTATTTTTAGCACTAAAACATCTGAAAAGTGCCTTCAGTATGACAGGGGTCTAAAGTAAAAATAAATGGTCACACTACACTCACACTGTACTATCACTATATTCACACTAAACTAACACTCTACACTCCACAATAGAATCACAATAGCACACTAATAGAATTGCAATAGCACACTAAAGCACACTACCTTGCTAGTAGCAATGAACAGAGCCCCGTTTTATCTATCTCCACTCTAATATCACACTGCAAATGGCTGCTGTGGGAAGGATTCTTTTATAGTGTGGGGTGGGTCTGTGAGCAATGAGCCATGATTGGGCACATTCATCATTACTTTCTCCAATAATGGCTCTGACAGTGTTCTTTGCCCTGATTGGGCAAATCCTACATTGCTTCAGCCAGTCAGAGCTTCCAATGCACTGTGTGGTGCACAGTGCATTGTGGGGCGCTAGGTGGGCCGAACAAACGGTCAAACGTCCCGACAATTCGGGTGTTCGGCAAACGGGCGAACAGCCAATGTTCGGCCCAAATTCATGTTCAGGCCAAACTGTTCACCCAACACTAGTTGGAAGAGGCAGATCCTTGCCTGAATATTTATACGGTCTCAGCCAATCCCTGGTGGGAGAGTGCCCAGAAGGTGGCTGAGGAGGTCATAAATAGTTTGGGTCTGGAGCAGCAGGGTTATTGTCCAAGAGGAGAAGATCCCAGCCTAAAGGTCTGCTGCCCTTCTAGGCAGGTTAGCTGAAGTTTGCAGAAGTTCATCGAGGTCCTAGCTCAGTGGGAGATGGGGAACCTATTGTCACAGGATCATCGAGCCCCAGCTCAGTGGGAGCTGGGGGCCTTTTGTCAGGAGTTCATTAAGATCCCAGCTCTGTGGGAGCTGTGGGGCTATTGTCAGGAGTTCATCAAGGTCCTAGCTCAGTGGGAGCTGGGGGGCCTTTTGTCAAAATCTCAGTGACTATTTCTGGAAGCATTCGGAGCCAAGTCAAATGGGGGTTTACTGAGGATCTGGCTTGGAGATTCACTGGAGAATTATCTGGCTGATATTAGATGGGAGGCCTCAAAGTATCCAGAGACACTGTGGGAAAAGGTCTGGGAGTAGGTTCCTAGTGACTGTTTGCTTGTTAACCTCTTGTGTGAGTGCATCAGTGTTGCTGAATTGGGACTTGTGCACTAAATTTAGGAGTACCCCACAGCTTCCCTACACCCCAACCAAGCTCAACGAGCAATAAAATACAATAAGACATCCCTTGTCTGGTCATTAAGTTGTGAAACTGTCCGAGTTGTGTGCCTGGCTTCCTGGACACCTGAACGGGAAGAGAACCTGGGGCAAATCAACAGGCCCTGCCTGGGGTCTGTGCTTACAAAAATGACGACCACCCCAATTTATAATTAGCCTTTGAAATGTAGCACTATCCCTGGAGCTGATGGAAATTTGCCCAGGTTCTTTTCCCAGTAGATTGCCCCTCAGCCTGGCACATGTTCACAGTCACTCTTTTCCTCAATAACCACTCTAGGGGTGTTGTTTGTGTTGTTTTTATTTTTGGAGCAACTGGGATAAACTAAATTTCCCTAACACAACAATTATAGCCATACTGGTTACAGTGAGATAATCTAAATTTACCTAGCAAATAAAAATACAGCCAGCACTAAATCTAACTAATCCATCTAGGAAGATGCTACAAAAGCAAGGTGCACATCTAATGGCATTGCACAAACATTTTCCCAGGACACTTGCCAGCTAGCCTGCAAAAAAACGAATGACACTGTCTAAAATTTTATATAAAAAACAGAGGTTTTAAAAGTTTGTATATATATATATATATATATATATATATAAGCCACACTGCCTTGTCAAGGCCCCTCTGTAAAGTGTGGTCCTATGATGTAAGTAGCTCCTGGCCATACTGAGGGGTCAGTGCTGCGGCGGACCAGAGGGATAGTATAGTGGGGTTTAAAACCCGTGATTCGTATACACAGGAGCAGACAATGCTGGTCTGCATTGGGCACTGGGGCTGGGAAAGGGCCAAACTTCTCAGTCCCTGGGTAGCCCCACTAACTAGCTAAACGATGTAGCTAGAAACGGGCAGGGCTGGATTAGCCACAAGGCCACCGAGGCCAGGCCTCGTGCTGCCCATTACAGTCTATTATGGGCACCAGTGCCCATAGAAAAGATGGCCGCGAGCCGACCACGCAACTGCGCATGCGCCGTTCCGAAGCCGGCCGGGCTCGGGAAAGCTCGTAAGCGCTCGGCTGGGCGGCGCATGCGCAGTAGCGTGATTGCGCCGCCCGGCGCCATTTTTGAAAAAAGTAGAGAGTAGCTAGTAATGTCAGCGGTGCGGCGGTGGGGGAGAAAGATGACATCTCTCATTGCCCGCACCGCTGTTCCGCCCTCCTCCTTCTGATGGCAGGCAGCATGGCAATTGACATCCCAATCTGGTGGCAAGGGACATCCCAATCTGGTGGCAAGTGACATCCCCATCTGGTGGCAAGTGACATCCCCATCTGGTGGCAGGCAGCGTGGCAAGTGATATCCCCATCTGGTCGCAGGCATGGTGGCAAGTGATATCCCCATCTGGTGGCAGGCAGCGTGGCAAGTGACATCCAGATCTGGTGGCAGGCATGGTGGCAAGTGACATCCCCATCTGGTGGCAGGCAGCGTGGCAAGTGATATCCCCATCTGGTGGCAGGCAGCGTGGCAAGTGATATCCCCATCTGGTGGCAGGCATGGTGGCAAGTGACATCCCCATCTGGTGGCAGGCAGCATGGCAAGTGACATCCCCATCTGGTGGCAGGCAGCGTGGCAAGTGACATCCCCATCTGGTGGCAGGCATAGTGGCAAGTGACATCCCCATCTGGTGGCAGGCAGCGTGGCAAGTGATATCCCCATCTGGTGGCAGGCATGGTGGCAAGTGACATCCCCATCTGGTGGCAGGCAGCGTGGCAAGTGATATCCCCATCTGGTGGCAGGCAGCGTGGCAAGTGTCATCCCCATCGGGTGGCAGGCATAGTGGCAAGTGACATCTCCATCTGGTGGCAGGCATAGTGGCAAGTGACATCCCCATCTGGTGGCAGGCATAGTGGCAAGTGACAAGAGATGGTGGCAAGTGACACGCTCAGGGCTCCCAATGATTCTGCATTATGGTGAGTTGAACTATTTCAGTTTATATTACAATGTAATGATAGAAATAATGTGTTTCAATCATCCTGACACCATAACAACCATGGTCCCGGGGATGATTGAAGCACTAACACCAGCCATTGCCTTGAAAATTTGCCTGTGAAAAATCCTTACCCCTCGCGCGCTTACCCTGAAGTATTTTTAGTCTGTACAATTAAAGCCAGTTATTTTCAGTGTTCTCGTGTATGGAGATATGTTTTTAATTGATCTATTGTAGAAGTCATCGATAAAGGACGTGGTTTGTGTGTGTGTGTGTGTGTGTGTGGGGGGGGGGCGGCATTGAAGGACCCGGCCTTGGGGCGGCAAAGGGAGTAAATCCGGGCCTGGAAACGGGTTTGTTCTCTGTAACTATGAGATGCTTTGTATACCATTACAGGGGCAGAACAAGATGGAGGAAGTAAACAAGACACAAATGATAAAATTTGAGTTGTCTGGTCTTACTCAAGATAAAGAACTTGCCCCGTTCCTCTTCACATTCTTCTTCCTTGTTTACCTGATCACAATAGTGGGAAATATTGGGATGATAGCTCTTATCTATGCCTCTCCTAGGCTCCACACTCCGATGTATTATTTTCTGACTTTCCTTTCTCTGGTGGATCTTTTCTACTCATCAATTACAACACCTAAAATGCTGGCTGACCTTCTGTCCTTCGAGAGGTCAATCTACTTTCTTGGCTGTGTCCTTCAAATATATTTTTACTCGGCTCTAGCAAGTACTGAAGTCCTACTTCTTTCGTGCATGTCATACGACCGATATTTGGCGATCTGCCGACCACTCAACTATGTCTCAACAATGACCAGAGGGAAATGTTTTTGCATGGCCTTTTTTTCATTTTCCATAGGTTTCTTTCAGTCGTCAGCTCAGACCAGCTGTGTGTTCAGTCTTCAATACTGCAAGTCTAACATCATTGACCATTTCTACTGTGAGATCCCCCCACTGCTCAAACTGTCCTGCTCTGACACTCTTCACTGTGACCTATTAACTATTGTGCTTGTATCTGTTTTTGGTGTTTGTTCATTGATGACCATCTTGATCTCCTACACGCTCATTCTTCATTCTATTGTAAGAATGAAATCATCATTGAGCAGGAGGAAAGCTTTTAGCACCTGTTCATCCCATCTGACATGTTCCACCATCTTCTACATGGCAGTTTTCTTCACTTACCTGCATCCATCTTCCGGTGTCCTCAAGACACAGGACAAGGTGGCCTCTGTATTTTATTCCATAATGACGCCAATGCTAAATCCACTTATCTACAGCCTGAGGAACCAAGAGGTCAAAAGGGTCTTTAGAGGAGCAATAGAAAAATGTTGCTGATGTTCCCCTGCTAATCCAAGTACTTCTTGGGTGGTAGCAGCCCAAGCCCCCAAGGAGGTCCACCACCACCACCCCACCATTGGGTTTTTACCCACTGGAAGTGATCCGTTCCTCACTCCCTACAGGGCCAACGAGCAACTGCCAGTAGAAGAGCAAATCAGTCCAGTGTGATCGCCAATCCATACCAGACTTTGGGATAGATGTAGGCTTAAATCAGTTGGTGTGTTTGAAGAGTTTATTCACCAAAAACTTTGGCTTTATTATTGATATAATGGCAGAAATAGGTTTCTCCAAGGTATCACATTTTAAAAAGAACTTAATTTCATCAGTGTTTGTTTTTTAGATAAACAGAAAAATAGATTTGTTTTATAGGAATATCTCATCACTGTGGAGCTGCTTTAAAACATTTATTTGTAAGCATAATTAGTAGAAGTATACAGTGGGTATAGAAAAGAATCACCCCCTTTAAAATAATCACATTTTGTTGCTTTTGCAGCCTGAAATGAAGACAGGCACAGTTTTTGTTTTATCCAGCTGTATTTACTCAGTGACACTTTTTTTTTAAATAATTCAAAAACAGAATCAATGAAAAGGCTCACCCTCTCCTAAAAATGACTTGTAAACTCAACCAGGTGTATCTAATCGCTAGGGTTATCCTGATACCGATATTAGTATAGAGCATTTGTGCGAGTACTCCCAAAGCCTAATCCGATACCTGGAACCTGAAGTTGGCGGGCAGAGAGGGCGGAGTGGAGATAAGTCTGGCAGCAGTGGAACTACGGGTAAGCTGCCCAGGGCAAGGGTGCAGGGCGCCGCCATGAACTTTGGGGCTCCTACAACCTATGGTTCCGGAGATACGGAGCTCCTTGTGCAGCCTGTCAGAAGCTACATACAGAGCGGCCAGTTTAAATACAAGCTGGCACACTCTGTTTGCAGCAGACTGAGAGGATGAGCTCACAATGCCTCTCCTCTCTTCTTGTCTGAGGCACTGAGCTCAATGGACAGCTTGGAGCCTTGGGCCAATAGTAAAGTACCATTAGCCTCAGCTGTCCGATAAAAATGCAATGCTGCAGTGGAAGCATGCCTCTCACTGGAGTGTCATAGAAGGGGGGTGTGTCTAAAAGACATATGCTCCCTTCCAGCCCAGCCCTCTTAACCACAAGGAAAAACATGTGTTTATGTGTATAAGATTTACCCACAATCCCATGTTTTTCTCACACAGTTAAGAGGGAGAATGAGAACCTGCTGCTGAAAGGGTACAAGCTAAATCAAATATTATTATGCTTTATGTTATAAGATTATACTGTATTATTTATCTATTCACTGTGAAATTACTGGTTGGAAGTTATAACTTCAAACTTCAGTAATTTGTCCGTTGAGTCACCTGCTTGAGTACAGTTTTTGAAAATATAGTAAATTACCTATAAAAAATATATAATAATTATTCGGATATTACTTACTTATGGTAATTAACCCCTTGCCACCCGAGTCAATTCTGACATTTCTCTCCTACATGTAAAAATCATAATTTTTTTGCTACAAAATTACTCAGAAACCCAAAACATTATATATATTGTTTTAGCAGATATATAGGGAATAAAATGGTGGTCATTGCAACTTTTTATGTTACACGGTATTTGGAAAGAAACTGTTTCATGAATAATAAAAAAAAAAAAAAAAAACACTAGAGTTAGCCTGATTTTTTTGTATATTATGAAAGATGACGTTACGCCGAGTAAATAAATACCTGGAATGGCGCCAAACTTCAGTACTTAAAAATCTCCATAGGCAACGCTTTAAAATTTTTTACAGGTTACATGTTTAGAGTTACAAAGGAGGTCTAGTATGTAACCTGTGTGTATCTGGCTCTGATACTAGTCAGTGCCTCACCAGCCACTGACCTCACCACATGTCCCTGATTTTAATACCCAGCACACCAGAACAACGGAGAGTGAGTTTTGCTGGGCAAATCACCAGAGGTCTGGACAGAACAGTGTAGGGAGCCAGAGAGTGCAGACATGTTGCTGTTGGTGTCTGCACCAAGAGAGAGCCTTGTGAGAGCTGGAGTGCTGAGAAATGAGCCATGACGGTTTCTTGCTGCTGGAGACTAAAGCAGTACAGACCTGTAGCCTGTGTGTGTCTGTGCCTACCAGAAACAGAGTGGCTGAGGACCAGAGAGCTGGAGTTGAGCTTAGAGGCCTTGATCGATGGGACTGAGTTACTGGGGCTGGGTTCCTGGGGACAGCAGACTGCCAAGCGCCCAGGGCAAGGTTTACATGTGCCAAGATTGGTGAGCGGATTCAATTGTGTTGTTGTTCCACTGCTAGTAATCCAATACAACTTGAGCCTGCTTTTTTTCCCAATAGTCTAAAAGTACTTCACTGGCACTGCATGCAGTCTCAAATAGATGGTACCACATGCACCACCATAAAGATCAGGCCCCACCATTAGCTGGCTGAAGAATCAAGTCAGGCACCATATTCTAAGCAATTACTTTGATATATGAAGAAGTATAATAAATCCCATAAACACATTTTTGTGCAAATAAATTTCAATAAAAACTTGCAAAAACTTTAAGCCAGTGTCCATGTGATTTTTCATAAATTCATGCATCACCTCATCCACCTCATCCAAAAACTAATAAATAAATAATGAACAAATATAAAAAAGTGCACAAATCATGTATCAATCCGATTTTTCCTCCAAATTTTCTCTTCCTCCCAAATAAACTTGCAAACAGATCCGACTTGCATCAACAGTGTGCACCACCACCTTTAGCTCCAACTGCTTACATCTGTATTTGAATTACACAAAGGTATGATCAATATGCACTTTGCCCTTTAACCTGGCTGGCATTCACTCCAGGAAACCACCAAATTAATCAATCACTGGTCTGTAATCTTCCTTCCAAAATCCACTCCAGCTCCAGCACCAGCACCAGAATCAGCACAAGCTCCAGCACCAACACCAGCACCATTCATTTAGAAATAATAAAATGGCCTCTCAAAGTGTAGTATTACAACCAAACTAACCTTTTATTAAAGGAGTTGTAAAGTCAGAAGGTTTTTTCTCTTAATGCATTCTATGCATTAAGAGAAAAAGCCTTCTGTGTGCAGAAGCCCCCCTTGGCCCCCCTAATACTTACTGGAGCCCCTTCTCTGTCCAGCGATGTCCACGAGTGTCTCAGTCATCCGGGACTCTCCCTCCTGATTGACTGAGACACAGCAGCGGGAGCCAATGGCTCAATCAAAGTCAGTTAGCCAATCAGAAGAGAGAGGGGGTGGGGCCGAACCGCAGCTCCATGTCTGAATAGACACACAGAGCTGAAGTTCGGCTTGGGGTCCCCATAACAAGCTGTTTGCTGTGGGGGGTAGGGGCCGGGAGTAGAGAAGAGGGTCCTGAGAAGAGGAGGATCTGGGCTGCTCTGTGCAAATCGACTATATTAGAGCAGATAAGTATGACATCAGGGGCGTTGCTAGGTCTACAAAAGATCTGGGGCTAGAGCCCATAGCAGCGTAGTAAAGAAAGTCATATGCTTGGGCAGGCATACACATGTATATACAGTAATATACGTGTGTGTTTGTGTATATCCCCAGAGAGCCCCCCACTTACATCAGGGTCCCCAGAGAGCCCCCCTTACATCAGGGTCCCCAGAGAGCCTCCTCCTTATATCAGAGTCCCCAGAGAGCCTCCCTCTTACATCAGGGTTCCCAGAGAGCCCCCCTTACATTAGGGTCCACAGCGAGCCTCCCCCTTAAATCAGAGTCCCCAGAGAGCCTCCCCCTTAAAATCAGGGTCCCCAGAGAGGCCCCACTTATATCAGGGTCCCCAGAGAACCTCCCCTCCCCTTGGTGACCTCTGCAGAGACTCGGGGCTATGGGCCCCAGATTCGGGGCTATAGCCCCAAAAGCCACCCCCTAGCAACGCCTCTGTATGACATGCTTGTTATTCTTATTGAAAGAAAAGGAGACTTATAATCACTTTAAACTAAATAAAAAGGACTCACAAAATAAGTGTACTTATATATAACCAGATGTATCAGAAGGGATGAAGTAGTTTATAGAGTCACGACAGTGAACAGAGAAACCATCCTACCAGGCAGCTCCTGCGGGGGTGGTGCTGTAGCGCCACCCCCGCAGGAGCTGTAATGTGGAATTTTCAGGGGAACCCTACACAGTTTTTTTCCCTTTTTTTATACTGTCACTTTTAAAGGACTACATTGTGCTTTTGGGCAGATGTAGTTTGGAGTTCCTGCACAGGTGGCGCTAGTAGCACCACCATGCAGGGAGAGAGGAGGACTGGAGGAGCTCAGTTTACTTCAGTTTATGAATTTTTACTTCAGTTTATGATTGAACGGAAAGCTGTTCCTGTTCTTTCATTCTGTGCAGCTGAGGCTGCAAAGATGGAGATTTAAGGCTGTGTCTCCTTTCTCTGTCCCAAAAGTGAGATGTCAGGGGTCTGTTTAGACCCCTAATATCTCACCATCCCTCCCCCCCCCCCATAGGTCTCTTAAAAAAATTATAAAAAATAAAATTGTAAAAAAATAAATAAATAATTAAAATGGTAAAAAATTATAAAAAAATGAAATAAACAAAAACTACTGACCCCAGTGGTGAAACTACCAGTCTCACAAAGGTCGCACTTGCACCGAGGCCCTGACGTTCTGCCACCGGGATCCAAGGGGAGAGCCCCAGGGCTTGGGGCCCCTCAGTTTAAAATGCCTGGGCCCATTTTGTGTCCCAGGCCTGGCCTGGTAAGGTCCATTAGTTGGAGTTAGGCTTCTCAACTACTGGAGGAGCCAGTTGGACTGCTGATTCTGGGATGAGGTGACAATATTATGTTTTTACTTGAGCCCTACAGACACTGACTATTGTAGGGAAAGAAGGGTAGCATTGGACAATCTCTTTTCATTCTTCCTGGTAATTACCGGTGGCAAGAACCCTAGGTTGAGAAGTCCAAAAGGTAGGTGTGTGTAGGGTCTACGTAGTAAAAAAGCAGTATCAAATATGGCCCCACAAGGGGATATACTTGGAACCCAGTGCAAAAGGACCAAGACCAGTATACAACCCTCAGAGGTAAAAGGATAAAGGGGGATTAGTAGTAAGTCTCAAGACAATGTCATAAAAATAAAGTCCATATAATATAATTAATCCAATAAAGGGAATACACTGTTACAGTGTCAGTAGTCTCCCCTTTAAGCGAGTTCTGGAATTTCCCACCAATGGTCATGTAAAGAAATAAAACAGGGAGGGGGAGAGAGAGTGCCACTGTATGAGTGTAATAGTATTAGGAAGATCAATGAGAAACTGGATGATAACTATTGCACTCACACACACATGTCTGGAGTCCCATAAATATTCAAGCTGCCTACTCTGTTCTTTCTTCCACTATAATTCTAGAATCCTCTAGAAGACTGGGGGAAGCAACAGAGCAGCAGCCTATAAAACACCAACCAATCAACCTCTGCTCCACTAATTACAGAGGAAGTAGCTAAATTCACCTAGCGGCCTACACTACACCAGGAGGATGCTACATAAGTCAACATTTTAACACTTTCCACAACTAGAAGGACATCTTTGGAGTGGAGTGTGACTGTGGTAGGATATTAGAGTGTAAGCTCTTCTGGTGCAAACTGATGTGACTGGTTCAGTGTTCTCTGTACAGCACTGCGGTATATGTCATAGCTACAGTATATAAATGTATAATAATAAAAATAGCATGTAAGCTCCTCTAGAGCAGATATTGATGTGGAATGTTTGCTGTCAAACTCTATTAGCAGAAAAACATTACTGGGAATAATTCCCTGGCCGATTGGTTCTAAATATAAATAATATTTTAGTCCCTCGGGTGCCCAGAAATACTCTACAGGATCTTTGGCTTTATTATAAAAGTGATGTTGCTTCAAAGACATAGACCAATTATGCTTCCGGCAGGTAAGAGAATAATATCACTTTACAAGACGCAATTGTCTGATTTTTTTTTTCATTTTTAATATTACAGCTGAAGACTAATCCCTACGATGATTTTTCTGTATCAATAAAATAAGTCAGGAATAAAAAAAATGAACAATGATGTATTTAGTGATATGTTTATTTTTATTTTACTTACAGATGTTTTCTCTTAAGACTTTTGATTCTCATACTGAAGTATTATCCCAGGCAGCAAACTTTCTGCCTGGCTGGTCGGCTTTTAGGGAAGGACCCCCTTTATTGTTTGTATTGCTGGATAGGTCTAAAAAATATTTTATCCATGAAATTCAACTCTCTTTTCAATTTTAAACAATATATTTCATTCCTGAATGTAAATCCCATCTACGAATACAATAGGTGTGCTTCCAAGAGAAGAAGAAACCCAACAGTATATAGAAGACTGTCAGAGACTTAGAGAAGGTAAAGAAGGTAAATGTGATTATTGATCTTATGGTTTGCAACACCATAAGCATATCAGGATGCAATATCTTAATTTTTATGTGTACTGTCATTTTACCCTATGTTCTAGAATAGCCATGTCAAATTCAAGTCCAAGGGATAAGGGGTTACAAATGTATTCTTACCTTTATCTGCAGGCCACGCTTTTATATAAATGATAATTAGTAACATTTTAAGTATGCATTTTTACTAACTATTATTTTCACGTAGATACACTTCAGCAAAATAACATTGTTCACTCTCTACCACCTTCTTCAGCTTAAATTCACTGCCGAATATCTTCTTTATCACAAATTTACTGGTCACCACCTTCTTCAGCTCAGTTTTTCTACCCGCTAGCTTCTTCAGCTTAGATTTGGCTAAGATTCACTAGCCACCACCTTCTTCAGCTCAAATCCACTGCCCTTCACCTTGTTCAACTCAATTTCACTACCAACCACCTTCTTCAGCTCAAATCCACTGCTCTTCACCTTGTTCAACTCAATTTCACCACTAACCACCTTCTTCAGCTCAAATTCACTACCATTCGCTCTATTCAACTCAATTTCACTAACAACCACTTTCTTCAGGTCAAATTCACTGACATTCTCCTTATTCAACTCAATTACACTACCAACCACCTCCTCAACTTAAATTCACTGCCAATCACCTTATTCAACTCAATTTCACTACCTACTACCTTCTTTAGCTCAAATTCATTGTCATTTACCATATTCAACTCAACTTTACTACCAACAACCTTTTTCAGCTCAAACTCACTGCCATTCACCCTATTCAACTCAATTTCACCACCAACAGTCATTTTTTTAACTCAATTTCACTACCATTCACCTTTTTCAACTCAATTTCACTACCAACCACCTTCTTCAGCTCAAATTCACTGCCATTCATCCTATTCAACCTAATTTTACCCCCTACCACCTTATTCAGCTTACATTCACAGCTCAACACCTTCTTTAGCACAAATTGACTGCCCGATACCTTCTTTAACACACATTTACGTGTCACCACCTTCTTTAGCTTAGTTTTGCTTCCCACTACCTTCTTCAGCACAAATTTACTGCACATCATTTTTCTCAACTCAGATTCAGTGTCTGCTACCTAATTCAGCTAAAATTCACTACCTACCACCTTCTTCAGCTCAGATTCACCTTCTTCAGCTCAAATTCACTGCCCTTCACCATATTCAACTCAATTTCACTACAACCACCTTCTTCAGCTCAAATGCATTGCCATGCGCCTTACTCAACTTAATTTCACTCCATACTAAATTCTTCAGCTTATATTCACAGCTCAGCACCTTCTTGAGCACAAACTCAGTGCCCGATACCTTCTTCAGCACAAATGTACTGAACATCACCTTCTTTAGCTCAGTTTTGCTGCCCACTACCTTCTTTAGCTCAGATTTCTTGCCCATCATTTTCTTCAACTCAAATTCAGTGCTTACTATGTAATTCAGCTAAAATGCAATACCAACCACCTTCCTCAGCTCAGATTGACCTTCTTCAGCTTAAATTCACCGGCCTTCACCTTATTAAACTAAATTTCACTACCAACCACCTTCTTCAACTCAAATTCCCTGTAACCACCTTCTTCAGCTCATCTGAAATTCACTGCCTATCACAACCTTTGGCCTATACATATTGCCACCACCTTCTTCAGCAAGAATTCACTGCTCAGAACATGCCACTTCCTGTTTGCCCAACCACTTTCATATAAATGACGAGGGTGAAAAGGCCAAGCTGACACAGCTTCATGCTGCTTTGCATGCAAATGCTCAATCTAGCTAGCTTCACTCTAGTGAAGGGGACATGTGGATTTTCCTACTCACCCACTACCTGTTGATTACTACCTGGTAATTCTCCAAAATGAATGTATATATGGGGGGTAGTGTCGTGGGGGGGTAATCACGTCCTCCATTTTTCCGTGCTCTTTTGGTGTCAAGCAAGGTTCACATGAAAGGGCTACCCCAGTGCGTGTTCTGGGCTACATTAGACTGTTTGTACAGGGTCACAGACATACACATGGGGTACCTTTACTTGAACCACGCTCATGACCTGGCAGATGACAAACATGAACAAACTCTAGTAAACTCTCTTGAGGTAATAAGCATCACCACAGGTATGTATTCATTTAGGAGGGACAGGCAGAGCCAATGCCCTCTCCAACTGTTCAGCGTATCACCGCTACCTCACGTCCAGTAATGGCATGGGATCCTGCTGTGCAACTAGTGCTGACTCAAAGCGCACACTTCTCTTCACTTAACTCTTTCTCTTCCATACATGTGTACATGATGAAGGCCCCAGCGGTGCAGACCTGCTCCCGTTGCTATGGGAGACAGATTGTGGCTGAAGGAATGTCGACAACATCCCCCTTGCTGCAAATGGTTATCTTACCTATCACATGTACACTCTGCTAGAGAACCCTTTGTTACCCTTGGTGACCACTTGGAGCTTCACACTCTATTAACTATTTGTAGTTTTACTTAAGGAATAAATTAACATGATGGCAATCACAAGTAAGAGTTTGGAATAAAGTCTTGTGGCTGCCCCAGCATAGGAAAGAGTCCAGCTTTGGTAGAAGCCAGGAATGGATCAGGAAGGACTGCGAGTTCCAGCAATCCTCCTACATCTTGCTGACTGTCTATGTCCTCTCTCCCATACAGACTGTGTGTGTAAGTCTCCCCTCCCTCTCTGCATGTGGAGAGATCCTCCCTCCTGGATCCGGGCCCTCATTCCTTTTTATAGCACACAGGACCGGAGGGTCAGACCCAAGAAAAACACGCCAAGAAAAACCTGGTAGTGCAGTTAACTCTTGATTTTCTGCCGGGGCAGCATAGATCACTACCTGCTTATATGTATCTCCAAATGACACCATAGAGCTAAGGGGTTCCTAAGGATGAACAGAGCTGTATTGTAGACCTGTGGTTCTCAACCTTAGTTCTAAAGTACCGCAGACGAGCCATGTTTTCAGGTTTTACTTTACTTTGCACAGCTGCTTTAATATCAATATCAATGAGAAGGGTATTGATAAGAGCTATTTTATCTAAGGGAAGTTCCCAAAACACGGTCCGGTGGGGGTACTTGAGGACTGAGGTTGATAACCACTGGTGTAGACCATTCAAACTCAACTTCTAATCACATCCTGGTAAGCTGTGCCAGTGCTACCTTCTTGAGACTGGGAAATCTTAAAAGCAAACATACAAAAAAGAAGGCGCAAAGGCCTAGTGCATTACCAGATACAATTTTATAATAAAAGGAAAAGAAATGAGTGCATATTCAGAATAGATGTAGGCTAATATAGCATTATAGAATTATAGACTGTTGTGCTCACCCACTTCTTACTGTGATAGCCAGCTATAAGTGGTGTCTTTTCGTATCACTGTCGTGTTTTTTGGTCAGGCAACGCACTGACACCTTTGCTGCCATTGTGCTACATGCTGAGTGTTCAGTGTGCCCCTGCACCTTTAAGAAGGGGTGGCTCCCCTTCAGTCCACCTTCTCTCACCTATCCATCAGAATGCATGTGCCTCCATTGTGGGGACACTTATAAGTTAGTGTTAGGTACCACAGATACCTGGGTGCCTTGACGAGGCTCTGTGGCTTATGCATGCATTTGCAAATGTGTGCAGACTAAACCCCTGCTTTTAACGCATACTGTTAGACAGGTTATTTGGTTGTCTGCGGGCTGGTGGTAAGTTAAGCTTGGTTTTTTCCATGGATTTATCCATGGTCCTGTTTGTACTTGTTGTGCTCACCCACCACCTGTCACCACCCAATGTGCCTACCCACCACCTGTCACTCTCAGCTTCATTCCCTTCATTTCCTGCCTTCCCAACTTCATTATACACTTTCAGGCTGGGTTCACACTTATGCAAATTGGATGCAGATTTCCCCTCATCCAATTCACATAACAGGAGATTGTGACCGACTCTCAATGGAGCCGGTTCACACATCTCCGTGGCAGCTGCAGAGCGGATTGCGCAGGGGTCCTGTGCATCTGTGGCTCCGTTTCAGGTCCGAATTCAGGCAAAAATTTGGGCCTGTTTTGTCCCTGAAATGGAGAACAGGGAGGCACCGGATCCCTGCTGTGAGTCGCATCCGTATTAGGTGAGAAACCAGCCTTAGAGGTGACGTTCAGTAAGCTGCATGTTTTACAAACTTTTTTCTAAAGTTACTTATAATAATTTTTTTCAATTTTATTACATGTGTTAGTCATGAAGACAAGAAAAAACTACGATATTGTTGGTTGGTGTTATTTCCACAATCTCACTTCAGGATCATGCACTTAAAAACCGATTACGACAAAATGGAAAAATCATTTTAGAGTCTTAAGGAAAATGCAGAAACTCTGAAATCCTACTTTCTGCTTGACATATTTGAGAGCTGGGATATGCAATGCTGGTATATTATCTCTACTACCCACAATTCATGCATGTGGTGTTAATTAGTTGTTTCACAAGGAAAATGTATCTGCTTTATATTTGAAACTGTGAAATGTTTAATTTCAATATTATTAACAAAACTAATGGATATAATAAACATGACACAAGTGACCATGTTTGAGTTTTCTGGACTAACTGATAGCAAAGTACTAGTTCCATTCCTCTTCATCTTCTTTTTTCTGGTTTACATGGTGACCCTAGTAGGAAATGTTGGGATGATGGCCCTCGTCTGTGTCTTCTCTAGCCTTCACACCCCAATGTACTTCTTGCTGAGTAGCCTGTCTATGGTGGATATTTTGTACTCCTCAGTTATCACTCCAAATATGTTGTCTCACTTGCTTTCCTCAAAGAAGTCAATCTCATTTCTTGGTTGCACCCTCCAGTTTTACTTCTTTTGTTCATTGGTAAGCACTGAGACTCTTCTTCTCTCCTCCATGTCCTATGACCGCTATGTGGCTATCTGCCACCCTCTACACTACACCTTGATAATGACCAAGAAGAAATGTTTTGATTTGGTCTTTTATTCTTCCATTGCTAGCTTCTTACAGTCAGTTGCACAGACCAGTTGTGTGTTCAGTCTTCCATTTTGTGGATCCAACCTGATTGAACATTTCTACTGTGACATCCCACCTCTGCTCAAATTGTCCTGCTCCAGCACTTTCCATTGTAATGTGGTAACTGGCATCCTTGTAGCAGTCTGTGGAATGTACACACTAGTTACAATCTTCCTCTCATACACTTTCATATTTATTTCAATCTTTAAGATGACATCCAATAAGGGCAGGCAGAAGGCCTTCAGTACGTGCTCTTCACATATTATTTGTGTCTCCATCTTTATGACGACCGTTTTCTTTGTCTATCTGCGTCCTCATTCAGGGACCTTTGACAAACAAGACAAGGTAGCCTCTGTCTTCTATACAATAATGACTCCGATGCTGAATCCTCTGATCTACAGCCTGAGGAACCAAGAGGTGAAGCGGGTCCTTGCCCAAGCAATGCTAAAATACTTCTGATGTAGAAATAACACATCTCCTGTGTAAGGAGCAAACCTTAGACAATTGCAGTAAGGTATAGCTTATAGGTATAAAGACTATGGGGTTGATTTAATAAAGGCAAATCCACTGTGCACTACAAGTGCACTTGGAAGTGCATTCGTTGTAGATCTGAGGGGAAGATCATAAATGAGGGGAAGCTCTGCTGATTTCTATCATCCAATCATGTGCAAGCAAAAATGCTGTTTTTTTATTTTCCTTGCATGTCCTCCTCAGATCTACAGCAACTGCAATTCCAAGTGCACTTGTAGTGTACAGTGGATTTGCCTTTAGTAAATAAACCCCTATGTCTCCCTTGTTCTGACAGTTCCCATGCCATCTTGAAAGTTTATAATACATTGCTTTTGAGCGCTTTCCCTAAAGGCCCGTTTTTATATTCGAGACTGGGAGTGGGAACAGACACCTTCTGCTGATGACTGGGATAAGCCTTCCTACTTACATTTAAATTGTCCATTACTTCCCACATTCAGGAGAGAAACTACAAGTTATTAACTAGGTGGTACAGAACCCCATCACTTCTTCATAAAATAGATCTCTCCATCCCTGACCAGTGCTGGAAAATGCAGAGAGCCAGGTGGTACGCATGTGGTGGCCATGTCCTGAAAATTCGATCTGGAAGACCATATTTAAGTTAAGACGTCTTATTACAGGTGAACAATGGCCTGAACAACCAGAGGTAGCTCTTCTCTCCATGATCCCCAGGTCTAGCAAACGTATTAAAAAGGGTCTCTTTCAATTGTTCATTTTAGCTAGCCAAACCTTTATTCCCAGTTATTGGAAAATTTCTATAGTCCCTTCAATTAGAGAATGGGTAACCAAATTCAAACCACCTTATGAGAATGGAGGAGCTACTTGTTATGGCTAATGACAACTTCACCAAATTTAGCGAACTGTGGTATATACTGATACTCAACATTAGTTTAATCTACCTTACTCGGGGACCATCTCCCTTCCGTACATTTTCCCCTATATACTTCCCCCTCCCCTCCTATCCAAATTTTTCTATTTCCCTCTTTTGTCTTTTTTTTCTCTTTTCCTACGCCTTTAAAATAATAATAAAAAAAAGTGGCCTCCAACCCTCATTGATTCAGGCCTGGAATAATCTTCCATGGCCATTATACTTTCCAATACATAATTCTGTAAACTTTTTAAGAAACCAATTTGAAATATATGTCACTATTGGTGTGACCAAGCTGACTTTAACGTCCATTTTGATACCGTTAAAACGGTCACTTGAGTCTGTCACTTACATATTGTTTGATTTCAATCCACTGCCTTTCAGATTGATCTCTTTTCAATGTGTTCTGACTATAAATATAGATATATGTTGTTCATTCTTATCTCGATACTGCTTCACTACATCTACTTGTACTATATTGTAGTGCCGCAACCTTAATAAAATTGTACTCTTTAAAAAAAAGGTATAGCTATATAAATAGCCGACATCAGATCATGCAGTTTATAGAGCTTGAACATAGTCTGATGGTCCGATAAAACTCCATCCACTCTCTTCATAAAGGAAATAAAGGAAATTGCCTCCCATGGGTCTTTAATGCAGCCAAAATCACAACAATATGTAAAAAGAAATCACTTTTTATTGTACAAACATTAAATTCATAGAATCACTCAATAAAAACATATTCACGTGGATACTCTGTTTTTTTGTTTTTTTTTATTGTTTTTTTTTTTTTTTTTATGACGTACATCCAAAGAATGTATACCCTTATTTCTAGGCATGTACAAAAACATTCTAAAACCCTTTCTTTGCCACAGCCCCCAATGCATTTTGATTGGTATATAACAGGCATGTCCAAAGTCCGGCCCGCGGGCCAATCGCGGCCCGCGGTCCGGTTTCGGACGGCCCGCCTGGTAATTTTGACATATATATCTTTTGTGGCCCCCAACGAATCCCCGAGCGCCGGGGGCCATAAAAGATAGATATGCTGGCTGCCTTGGAGGGGGCGGGACAAGCGCCGTACAGGATACAGGAGAATTTCCTGTTTACACGGCGTCCTGTGTAAAAGGAAGTCCCGTCTCCTGCGCTGCCATTGGACAATTGTTTTGTCCATCATAGGAGGCGGGACTTTCAATTAAAGAGGCCGCCGTGTAAACAGGAATTTCTCCTGTATATCTGTTGGCGCTCGTCCCGCCCCCTCCCTGTCTCCTCCAAGGCTGCAGATGGACATGAATCAGGCTGCACTGACAGCAATGGTGAGTCTGCATTCATGTCAATGTGGTGGGGGCTGCCGTATTTATGTCAATGTGGTGGGGGCTGCATTCATGTGAATGTGGTGGGGGCTGCATTCATGTCAATGTGGGGGCTGCATTCATGTGAATGTGGTGGGGGCTGCATTCATGTCAATACGGTGGGGGCTGCATTCATGTCAATACGGTGGGGGCTGCATTCATGTGAATGTGGTGGGGGCTGCATTCATGTCAATACGGTGGGGGCTGCATTCATGTCAATACGGTGGGGGCTGCATTCATGTCAATACGGTGGGGGCTGCATTCATGTCAATACGGTGGGGGCTGCATTCATGTCAATACGGTGGGGGCTGCATTCATGTCAATACGGTGGGGGCTGCATTCATGTGAATGTGGTGGGGGCTGCATTCATGTCAATACGGTGGGGGCTGCATTCATGTCAATACGGTGGGGGCTGCATTCATGTCAATACGGTGGGGGCTGCATTCATGTCAATACGGTGGGGGCTGCATTCATGTGAATGTGGTGGGGGCTGCATTCATGTCAATACGGTGGGGGCTGCATTCATGTCAATACGGTGGGGGCTGCATTCATGTCAATACGGTGGGGGCTGCATTCATGTCAATACGGTGGGGGCTGCATTCATGTCAATACGGTGGGGGCTGCATTCATGTGAATGTGGTGGGGGCTGCATTCATGTCAATACGGTGGGGGCTGCATTCATGTCAATACGGTGGGGGCTGCATTCATGTCAATACGGTGGGGGCTGCATTCATGTCAATACGGTGGGGGCTGCATTCATGTGAATGTGGTGGGGGCTGCATTCATGTCAATACGGTGGGGGCTGCATTCATGTCAATACGGTGGGGGCTGCATTCATGTTAATGTGGTGGGGGCTGCATTCATGTTAATGTGGTGGGGGCTGCATTCATGTCAATACGGTGGGGGCTGCATTCATGTCAATACGGTGGGGGCTGCATTCATGTCAATACGGTGGGGGCTGCATTCATGTCAATACGGTGGGGGCTGCATTCATGTCAATACGGTGGGGGCTGCATTCATGTGAATGTGGTGGGGGCTGCATTCATGTCAATACGGTGGGGGCTGCATTCATGTCAATACGGTGGGGGCTGCATTCATGTCAATACGGTGGGGGCTGCATTCATGTCAATACGGTGGGGGCTGCATTCATGTGAATGTGGTGGGGGCTGCATTCATGTCAATACGGTGGGGGCTGCATTCATGTCAATACGGTGGGGGCTGCATTCATGTCAATACGGTGGGGGCTGCATTCATGTCAATACGGTGGGGGCTGCATTCATGTGAATGTGGTGGGGGCTGCATTCATGTCAATACGGTGGGGGCTGCATTCATGTCAATACGGTGGGGGCTGCATTCATGTCAATACGGTGGGGGCTGCATTCATGTCAATACGGTGGGGGCTGCATTCATGTCAATACGGTGGGGGCTGCATTCATGTCAATACGGTGGGGGCTGCATTCATGTCAATACGGTGGGGGCTGCATTCATGTCAATACGGTGGGGGCTGCATTCATGTCAATACGGTGGGGGCTGCATTCATGTCAATGTGGTGGGGGCTGCATTCATGTCAATACGGTGGGGGCTGCATTCATGTCAATACGGTGGGGGCTGCATTCATGTCAATACGGTGGGGGCTGCATTCATGTCAATACGGTGGGGGCTGCATTCATGTGAATGTGGTGGGGGCTGCATTCATGTGAATGTGGTGGGGGCTGCATTCATGTCAATACGGTGGGGGCTGCATTCATGTCAATACGGTGGGGGCTGCATTCATGTCAATACGGTGGGGGCTGCATTCATGTTAATGTGGTGGGGGCTGCATTCATGTTAATGTGGTGGGGGCTGCATTCATGTCAATACGGTGGGGGCTGCATTCATGTCAATACGGTGGGGGCTGCATTCATGTCAATACAGTGGGGGCCACATTCATGGCAATGGAGTGGGGGCCGCAGATGGGCACTGATTAGGCTGCATTGATGGGCACTGACCCTTATTTTGCTTCACAGTTCTTTATTTAAAATTTAAGATTTTTTTTCCTGAAACTTCATTTTTAAAGTGAAGGTGCGTGTTATAAGCAGATTAAATCCGGTATATCCAAATAACACGCCCAAGCTCATCTATTCACCACACACAGCACAAAGGCAAGAGAATTCTTGTTGGGCCGTGTATTAGTGCTCGGATGGACACACTTAGACCAAATTTTAATGGTTTAAGAATGTCAGGCAAAATGGTCGGCCCTCAAGCATGTTCTATTCATCAAATCTGGCCCTCTTGGAAAAAAGATTGGACACCCCTGGTATATAATATCTTCATCGGGGGTAGTAAGGGTACCTACATAGGAAAAGAGAAAAGACCATACTACCAAAAATACATGTATTATTGTCAATAATTAATACTGTTATTCATAAATTAACAACTCACACCAAACTCATACTAACTAATGAAGGTCATTCATTATTCACCTTGAAAAAATCCCAGAAGGCCACACAGGCCCAACATCAGAGTCCACAGGGGACCGGGATGACTCCCCATGGCCAGTTAGGGAAAGCAACCTCCCACAGCAATCTCTGTACAAAAAAGGGGAAGAGTATACTAGATACCAATGTAAAGGGGATATAATAGAGAAAACACTAAAGGAAGTCACAGAGAAGTCCTGATGAAACCATATTTGGTGAAATGCATTGAGGTTGGGTCGCTGTCGTTTGTTCCGGTTTGCTGGTGATGTCATATCCAGGTGAGTTGGAATGCATGCTGGGACTGTGGTGAGAACGGTGGAGCTAGCTCACATTCATACACATACAAGCCGTTTGAGCAGGCGATGTGTGCTCACATGGATATTTTTGGGCATTGAATTTTGGGCATTGATATTTTTGGGCATTGAGTTTTCACTTTTTCATGCAGTTATCATTTTTATGGATATTATTTTAATAAATGTGTGCATAGTGGTTTACAGTGCCTTGCAAAAGTATTCACCCCATTGGCTTTTTACCTATTTTGTTACGTTTTTTTAATCTGAATTATATGTGATGGATCACAACACAATAGTCTAAATTGGTGAAGTAAAATTAGAAAAATATATACATAAAACTATTTTTCAGAAATAAAAAACTGATAATTGGCATGTGCGTATGTATTCACCCCCTTTGTTATGAAGCCCATAAAAAGCTCTGGTGCAATCAATTACCTTCAGAAGTCACATAATTAGCGAAATGATGTCCACCTGTTTGCAATCTAAGTGTCCCATGATCTGTCATTACATATACACACCTTTTTGAAAGGCCCCAGAGGCTGCAACACCTAAGAGGCACCACTAACCAAACACTGCCATGAAGACCAAGGAACTCTCCAAACAAGTAAGGGACAATGTTGTTGAGAAGTCAGGGGTAGGTTATAAAAAATTATCCAAATTTTTAATGATCCCTAGGAGCACCATCAAATCTATCATAGCCAAATGGAAAGAACATGGCACAACAGCAAACCTGCCAAGAGACGGCCACACAACAAAACTCATGGATCGGGCAAGGAGGGCATTAATCAGGGAGGCAGCACAGAGACCTAAGTTAACCCTGGAGGAGCTGCAGAGTTTCACAGCAGAGACTGGAGTATCTGTACATAGGACGACAATAAGCCGTATGCTCCAGTTGGGTTGGGCTTTATGGCAGAGTGGCCAGAAGAAAGCCATTACTTTTAGCAAAAAACATAATGGCATGTTTTGAGTTTGCGAAAAGGCATGTGGGAGACTCCCAAAATGTATGGAGGAAGGTGCTCTGGTCTGATGAGACTAAAATTGAACTTTTTGGCCATCAAAGAAAACGCTATGTCTGGCGCAAACCCAACACATCACATCACCCAAAGAACACCATCCCCACTGTGAAACATGGTGGTGACAGCATCATGCTGTGGGGATGTTTTTCAGCAGTCAGGACTGGGAAACTGGTCAGAGTTGAGGGAAAGATGGATGGTGCTAAATACAGGGATATTCTTGAGCAAAACCTGTACCACTCTGTGTGTGATTTAAGGCTAGGATGGAGGTTCACCTTCCAGCAGGACAATGACCCCAAACACACTGCAAAAGTAATACTTGAGTGGTTTAAGAGGAAACATGTAAATGTGTTGGAATGGCCTAGTCAAAGCCCAGACCTCAATCCAATAGAAAATCTGTGGTCAGACTTAAAGATTGCTGTTCACAAGCGCAAACCATCCAACTTGAAGGAGCTGGAGCAGTTTTGCAAGGAGGAATGGGCAAAAATCCCAGTGGTAAGATGTGGCAAGCTCATAGAGACTTATCCAAAGCGACTTGGAGCTGTGATAGCCGCAAAAGATGGCTCTACTCTATTGACTTTAGGGGGATGAATACTTTTGCAAGGCACTGTAAATGTTTTGTTAAATTGTGGTGATGAGCACCATATGGCACTCATTTTATATACTGCAAATTGATTATTGAGTATAAGTCACAGATAATTAGGTAATGGTTTAAATCTAATTTTTTACACTAGTTTGTCACTATTTAACATTTAAGCCTAAACAGATACAGTGCCTTACTTTAGTCACCATCCATTTGTACTAGTGGTATATCCACTTAAAGGGGCAGCTGCCTACTTTATAAGCTCTGTGGTTTGTGCCATGTATATATATTTTTATATGGATTTGTATAGCACCAACAGTTTGCACAGCACTTTACCTTATAAAGGGAGACAGTACAGTTACAGCACAATATAATTCAATACAATAGGGTTAAGAGAGCTTACAATCTAATAGGGAGGGCCAAGTGGTGCAAAAGGTAACAACTGTGTGGAATGAACTGATGGGAGAATTATAAAGGGGGTGTAATTGGCTGCCAAAAGGTCTCCAGTTTTAGAAGTCAGTGTGATGCCCAAATACTTTATTCCATCTTTTTTCCATACATATGGGAAATCTTGTTCTAGTTTTTGTCTGGACTGTGGCGATATTCCTAGATTTAAGATATAGGACTTAGATTTGTTTACTTTATAATACGACACACTGCTAAATGGTTGTAAGGCCTTGTGGACTAATGGTAAGGAAGTATCTGCTTTGGTGAGCATTAGTATGATGTCGTCTGCGAATAAGCTTATTGTATGGCTTCTTTGACCTATTTGTACCTCAGATATAAGTGGATATGTTCGCAAATGGGTTGCTAATGGTTCCATTAATAAGTTAAAGATCAGGGGGGAAAGGGGATGGGTGTGCTGATGGGTGTGTATATAGGGCCATGATAGCTGAGTAAATAGAACCATCAAACCCAAATTTCTCCAACACTTGAGAAAGAAACTGATGTGGATTCTATTAAACACCTTCTCTGCATCTAGAGCTAAGAGCAGAGAAGGCGTTTTGCTTCTGTCAGCTATGTGGATTACGTTAATCAGCCTTCTTGTGGCATCAGAAGTTTGCCTTCCTTTCGTGAACCCTGATTGATCCATATCAAAAATTTTAGGAAGAATATCCATCAGTCACTTCCCGCCTGGAATGGGGAACCGCCTTCTGCACTCCTCAGATCACAAACTACCACTTCTGACTTCCCATTGCTTTGACAACAAGACAATGAAAGACCTGACTAATCTAAAGACTGACAATGATATACCCTCCCTCCCCCTGTGGTCGTACTTTCAGGTCAGAAGTTACGTTAACAATGTCACCCGCAGGAGACACTTCACTAGAGAGCCCACTGAGTTGGAGTCGGTGTGCCTAAAAGGAGAACAGGTCGAAAAGACCACATCAGTGGCTTATCAATGGTTACAAAACTCGAAAAAACTCACGGATGACAGGCTCAGAGAGAGATGGTCGGACTGCCTCGACATGACAATTTCAGATACCCAATGGGAGAGAGCCTGTATTATGGCGCACAAATGCTCCTTAAGCACGAGAATACAGGAGACGGCCTATAAAATGCTCACGCATTGGTATGCAACCCCAGAAAAGATCCACAAATGGTTCCCCCAGACACCTGACACGTGCTGGAGGTGCAACAAAGAAAAAGGAACTCTAATGCACATTTGGTGGCAATGTGAACGAATAACATCGTACTGGAATAAGGTTAAAGAGATAATATGTCGAATCACGGAGACCAAGCTCGAACTTAACGCAGCATGTTGCCTACTGCACATTACAAATTTTACCTTTAAAAGATACAAAAACTCTCTCACCAGACACCTACTAAATGCGGCCAAGTCTCTCATTCCACTGTATTGGAAATCAACCACAGTCCCTTCTCTGAAAGACTGGTTGAAAAAAATTTCAGATATCTGCGAAATGGAAGACACACGGGCACAGTCAGAAGAAAAGGTAGAACGTTATCACGAAACTTGGTCTCCCTGGTTCATATATAGATATTCCCAAGATTATGAAAATTTGGTTGAGTGACTGGTCAATGTTTACCATTAATTGCCCGAACACATAACCATGTAACAACCTGAACCACTCTGTTATACTGAACCTGAGAAAGTACATTAGAAGTTGGAATCCAATAAGCTCTTAACAGCTCCCTCAAATCACTGTGACGTATAGGTCATAACACCTATCTTTCCGCTAATTTTCTTACCTCCTCTCTTCTTATCTCCACTTTGTTCTTTCCCTACTCACCAAACAACTGCAGATTTCAAAAAGATACCTACAGGTGGGCATAGTTCCCAGAACGCATAGAAGTTCATATTTAGAGACAGCTTGTTTAACTGTCAAAATGCGTAGCTATGACTCACTGACATGTTAGATACGACCTTGCTTTTAAGTTTGACACCAATTGATTGATGTAAATCAAATTCTATCTGCACTCATGTATGTTTATATATGCTTAATCATCTTCAATAAACTACTTTATGAGAAAAAAAAAAAAAGAATATCCATCAGTCTATTTGCTAGGAGTTTTGCATAAATCTTGACATCCGTATTTAATAAGGAAATGGGCCTAAAATTCTGTGGGGAATAGGCAATGCTATTATAGTTGCTTTTAACATTTCTGGAGGGAATGACGAAGAGGCAACATCAGCACCAAAGATCACCACCAAAATGTGGGGTTAGAATGCCTTGAAAGGCTTTGTAATATTCCCCTGAGAAGCCATCTGGGCCTGGGGATTTGTTGAGTGGCAGTGATTGTATAATTAGATTAACTTCCGAGTCTGTTATAGGGGAGTTCAGTGTGTGGAGGTGTTCTGTGGTAAGTTTAGGTAATTGTAGAGTTTGCAGGAATGTCTCTATAGCTTCTGAGGTTGGTTGTGGTATTGTGGAATCATTTTTTTTGATTGTACAATAAGCCATAGTAGTGGCTGAAGGCATCAGCTATGTCTTGTGAGTGTTGGTGTTTGGTTTGTGTCTTTGGGTGTATAATATATGGGATGTGCGTTTTATATCTGTGACCTCTTAATTGATTGGCAAGTAATTTTCCTGCTCTGTTGCCACTAGTGTAGTATGTCAGTTTTAGCTTCCTCGAGGCCTTATTGAAGTCCTCCAGTAACATTAGTCTCAGCTCTGTACGTAGCATGTTAAGTTGATCAGTCAATTTTTGAGATGATAGTGTCATATTTTGTTTCTTTAAGATTTTGATTTGGTTTATGATTTTTGTAGTCTGCTGTTGTCTCAACCTCCTGGCCCTCGCCCCTTGTTGTATTAGAATCCCTCTGACAAATGCCTTGTGGGTATTCCACAAAGTGAAAGGGTCCGAGACCGACTCTTGATTAATTGAAAAAAACTTTCATCTGCTGTTCAATGTGCAACTTAGTCAGACCATGTTGGAACAGCCTAGGATTGGATCTCCAAATATATGTATTTTTGTGGATAGAAGGGTCCCCCACTTGTAGCTCCACTGGGGCATGGTCCGACCAAGTTATGTTATGTATCTTAGCAGCTTTGCACTTGAACAACAATTGTTTTTGTTGTTACCAAGAATAGATCTATCCTACTATAAGAATTGTGACAATGGAAAAAAAGGAGTAATCTCTATCATTAGCATTAAGACACCTCCATACATCATACAATAGATATTTGCGGAGTATTGGTTGTAGGGTTGGTGGAGTTCTTTTAGGATTAGATGATGAGTCCATTTTGGAGTCAGGCACTATATTGAAGTCCCCACACATCACTAGTGCTCCTTGACGAATCTGATTAATTTTCTTAATAACTTTGTGTAGAAATTTGGATTGCCCAGCATTTGGAGCATAAATGTTTGCCAGTGTGAAAGTCACAGAGTTAATGTCACACACCATAATTATGTAGCGACCCTGTGGATCCAATATGACCTTATGCAAATGAAATGCGATGGTATCCTTAATTGCAATCATCACCCCTTTTGTTTTGGTCTTTGCGTTTGCGCAGAAAACATGTGGGAATTTTGGATGAGAACATTTAGGTGGTGATGTTATTTGGAAATGGGTTTCTTGTGTGCACAGGATATCACATTTCCTTTGTATTGCTTCCTTCCATAAAGACCTGCGTTTGGCCGGGTGATTGAGTCCCTTTGAGCTAATGGTCAGGAAGTTCACTGCCATGGGTGCGGTTTATAGGAAGATGTGAATCGCTTATATCATGGGTGTCACTTACTTTTTTCAGATGCAAATCTTGTGTAATGATTGCTTGTAGGTCACTGTGATGTTCTGTGGAGGTTGGTTCTTGAGCTTGTGTGATTCAATTCTCTCCTAGAATTGAAGTGTTACTTTTGACCGCTAGGATGAGAAAAAAAAGTTTATAGGAACAGAAAATCAACTTTTGTGGCTATGTGCCAACTATCAAAAGGTAATGAAGTGTGACTCACAGTCACTCAGGTAGTAACTTGAGGGTATTAAGTTTAAACAAACTTAACAGAACAGTTGTAGAAACTCCAACGCGGGTTGTTGGTTTTACAAACCGCCCATGGTTAAATCAGTTGTGTGTACGGGCATTCCTGTGGTCCACCGTGCGCCATTCTGGGTCCAGGCTTGTGTTAGGGCTCCTTGGCCGTGAGGGTGCTTGACTGTCTGGGATAATCCCCCAGGAGCTAAGCAGCGCCATGCCTTTGCAACAGAGTCCATCACATACTCCTTGCCTTCTCTAGTGACAATCAGTTTGGTTGGAAAGCCCCATTTGTACCCTAATTTGTGGTTTCTGAGTGCCTTAGTTAAGGTCGTCATGTTTCTCCTTTTTTGCAACTTGTATTGTGATAAGTCTGCGTAGAATTGCAGGTTTGAGTAAGGTGATGGAAACATGTCTTTTTGCCTTGAGGCTGCCATTAGCCTTTCCTTGGTGTGGTAGAAATGTAAGCGAAGGATTACATCTCGCGGTATATTATCTGATAGATAAGCAGGTTTAGGAAGTCTGTGTATTCTATCCACAGTAGATCTAACTCTGATAGATCAGGTAGGATAGCCGTAAATAGCTGAGATGCATAGTCCCTCAGTTCTTGCTGTTTGACAGTTTCCGGGATCCCTCTGATCTTTAAATTATTCCTTCTGGACCTATCCTCAATATCCGCCATTTTGGCTTTGATCCCTTCTATGTCATCTTCCTTGGCTTCATTTGCATCTACTAAATTGTTTATTGTTGTGGCGTATTCCCCCATCTTATGTTCTATGTGGGTCACTTTATCAGATACGGACCTGATCTCAGTGCTGAATTTGTGCATACAGGAGATCATATCTGAGTGGAGCGATCCTCTTAGTGACACTAACATCTCTTTTAACATTGTGTCCGTGACTGGCTGGCCGTTTGTGGGAAATGAGTCTATGGAATCAGGCAACTCTCTAGTGTCATCTCCTGAGTCAGGAGGGGAGCTCACCTCGTTGTTGTCATCCATGGCATGCGCCTTGAATCTCGTCTTTTCCGGACTCCCTGATGATGGGGTAGCTGGTGGAGACCTTGAGCCTTTAGGTGGGCTGCTCCTTTTCTGTGTCTTTTGTTGCTTACTGTGAGGATGGGCCGCGGATGTCGGCGTGTTTGCTGAGCCGGCGCCATCTTGCTTGGCCTCATAGGAGAAGAACTCCGTCAGGCGCATCGGCCGGTTCCCCTACTTCTTTCTCCTCGTCATTCCGTGGCTGTGTTCTCCGGGCTTGTAAGAACTGGAACGCCTTGCTTTGAGCTCGGTTTGAGTCCCGGGCGAGGTACTGTGTGCCGCGATGTTCCCGCTGATGCTGGAGCTCTGCTCTCACACGTCCATCTTGGACTTCGGCTAGTTCCGCCCCCACTGATGGGAGAATTAAATGTTCAGTTGTTGAGTTGAGGTGGGATAGTCTTCCCTAAAGAAATTCATTTTCAGAGATCGCCTATAAGTGGACAGAGTAGGATATAGCCGGACAGATTGGGGTAGGGAATTCCAGAGGATGGGGGAGGCTCTGGAGAAGTCCTGGAGCATGGGAGGAGAAGGCAAGGGAGTTTGAGAGCAGGAGGTCTTGAGAAGAGTAGAGAGTACGGTTTAGGTGATATATTGAAAAAGATTGGTGAGGTAGCTTGGTGCAGAGTTGTAAATGGCTTTGTATGTTGTTGTTGGTATTTTGAATTTTATTATTTGGAAAATCAGAAGCCAGTGGAGGGATTGGCAGAGGGGAGGGGGGCACTTAGAGGTTGGTAGGGTGGATGAGTCTGGTAGCAGCATTCATGATAAACTGAAAGAGAGGACAGCCTGCGTAGAGGTAAGCCTACGAGAAGAGAATTGCAATAGTCAAGGTGAGAGATAACAAGGGAGTAAATAAGTAGCTTGGTGGATTCATTAGTTAAAAAGGGGCTTATTTTGGAGATGTTAGTCTGCTAGATTTGGACAGTGATTGGATGTGGGGCTGAAAGAACAGATCAGAGTTCAGGATTACACCTAACACCCTAGCATGAGGAGAGGGACTGATAGTTGAATTATTGGCCTTGATGGAGAAGTCAGGGGAGGGGGCATGATCAGGTTTTTTTTTTCAGTTTTAGAAAGATTGAGTGGTAGGAAGTGTTGCAACTTTAAACAGATATGTCAAGTAATACGTTGGTAATGTGAGAGGTGACTGAAGGGTTTAGGTGAGGAATAGAGATACATTTGGGTATCATCAGCATAGAGATGGTATTGGAAGCCATGAGAGTTTATCAAGGGACCAAGGCAAGAGGTGTAGATAGAGAAGAGAAAGGGTCAAAGAAAAAAGAGCCTTGGGGGACCCCTACAGAAAAAAAGAGATGGAGAGGAGGAGGCCAAGTTGTAGGTAATACTAAAGGTGCTCTGTAATGTATGGTAAGGTACCAAGAAATATGACATGGATGATGTTCAATCTAGCTTTTTGATTGGATGAAGAGACATATACAGATTTGTCTTTTGGCAAAGCCACTTGTCAAGGAAACGTCTGGAATTTAGACTGAAAACTATTGTTCCTTCTTGAAAACCTTTCCTCAGAGGGGATCTGTATGTGCCTACCCCACTCTAAAGTCTATTTGTTGCTTTAGTCCAATAAACCTTTGAATTTAAATCTGGCTGCATACTAATAGAGTTGTGTATAAAAGTTCAAATTAAAAATCTCATCAGTACATTCGATAATGCCATCAGAGACTCAGGAAATGTCGTTTGAAGGCACTTCAAAATTTTGTTAGCTTTTAACATTGGATTTTGGAATGAATGGAATTTCCTTAACAAAAGCCACATACACTGTTATGCCGCATACACACGGTTGGACTTTCTGACAACAAGCTCACATCCAACATTTCCCGTTGGAAAATCTGACCATGTGTATGTGGCATTAGAATTTTTTCATTTGAAAACAATTGTCAATTTGACCCCATTAGCTATTAAAAAAAAGAATGAATGTTACAAAAACAAAAAATGTTCAAGTTAAATTCTACTGGTGTATGACCAGCTTTAAACCCTTCCCCTCTTAGCTCCTTAGTAGAGAAGGCTGGGTACCACATACAGTATACAGGTGCCTGTATATAAGCAGGAATAAAAATGAAATAAAAACGAACATGAATGATACGTAGGGGTCCATTTATGAAAAAAATGCTGTATGAATGTCACAGCATTCACACAGCTGCCAATACGCAATATGTATTTCCTATGATGGTCAGTTCCATCTAGTGACCATGTGTCAGGGCTGGGCTCAGCCCTTCCTTCTCTGAGCTGGCCGCTCAGCTGTCGGCTAGTTGCCAGCTCCTATCTCTCCACAGTTACTCAGCTGTTGATTATATCCTGCTCATCAGTCCTGCCTACTTAAGCCGTCCAGTCCAGAGGATCTCTGCCTTCGCCTTGGTCAACATCACAGAAACTCTCCTGCGATCCTGTTCAAGACTTGCTTTGCTGACATCCCTTCTGGCTCCAGATCCTGCTTGCTGTTCCACTACATTGATCCCTGACTTCTGGCTTGGCTGACTATCCGTTCCGGTTACTGAACTTTGGCTATGTTTGGACTACGTTTGTTCTTTTTACTTTTATTATTAAACAAGTGTGATTTAACTGTACTTCTGTCTCGGCCCGATTTCATGGTTTGTGACACCATAATATGGTATTTTACTGGTTCAGGTCACTCGGGAAAATATTACATAATGGCCACTGGATGGAGCTGATGGTCATAGGAAATAAACATTTTACAAAATAATGATGAGATTATTTAAAATGGTTGTACGAATACTGTAACATTCGTACAGCAATTTTTGTTTGCTTATGTACCCTGTTTTGTTCTATACTTACTCTATTTACCGTTTATTTTTGCCTTTGGATTTTTTTCTTGCTCTTTGTGCCCACCGCTGGATTATTCAGATTTAATCAAAATATAATTAAAATTTTATTAATAGCTAGAATGATTATACAATGGGAAACAATTGTTTCTCCAGTCATTAAATGAATAAAAAAAATCTTATTTTAATAAAAAAGTAGGCTACTGGGTTAAAATAGGAAGCCTAAAAGTTGTCGATTGAAATTGTTCTTCTAAATCCTTCTCCCTCCCTGAGGCTTTGGCCAGAGAGTACCATCTGAAAAATACTAACGCTGTTTTCATAAATCTTGTTTTGCGCTATGTACAGTATATACACAAAGGTTTGTTTGTTTCAATAAATGCCGTAATCAATGCCAATTTTATTGGTGGTATTTCAATGGCTTTACTCTGTGCTCTTCAATCACACTGGGCCAATCTATACAGTGAGGGAAAAAAAGTATTTGATCCCCGGCAGCATTCCTCCTCTCCCAAATATGGCGAGTTCAGTTGATGCCAAAGAGGTTGATTTTGGTCTCATCTGACCACAACACTTTCACCCAGTTCTCCTCTGAATCATTCAGATGTTTATTAGCAAACTTCAGACGGGCCTGTACATGTGCTTTCTTGAGCAGGGGGACTTTGCAGGCGCTGCAGAATTTCAGTCCTTCACGGCGTAGTGTGTTACCAATTGTTTTCTTGGTGACTATGGTCCCAGCTGAGATCATTGACAAGATTCTCCCATGTAGCTCTGGGCTGATTCCTCACCGTTTCCATGATCATTGAAACTCAACGAGGTGAGATCTTGCATGGAGCCCCAGACCGAGGGAGATTAACAGTTATTTTGTGTTACTTCCATTCGTGAATAATCGCACCAACTGTTACCCTCTCACCAAGCTGCTTGGCGATGGTCTTGTAGCCCATTCCAGCCTTGTGTAGGTCTACAATCTTGTCCCTGACATCCTTGGACACCTCTTTGGTCTTGGCCATGGTGGAGAGATTGGAATCTGATTGATTGCTTCTGTGGACAGATGTCTTTTTTACAGGTAACAAGCTGAGATTAGGAGCACTCCCTTTAAGAGAGTGCTCCTAATCTTAGCTCGTTACCTGTATAGAAGACAACTGGGAGCCAGAAATCTTGCTGATTGATAGGAATCAAATATTTATTTTACTTTCAATGCAAATCAATGTATAACTTTTTTGAAATGCGTCTTTTTGGACATTTATGTTGTTATTCTGTCTCTCACTGTTAAAATAAACCGTCTATTAAAATTATAGACTAATCATTTCTGTCAGTGGGCAAATGTACAAAATCAGCTAGAGATCAAATACTTTTTTTCCCTCACTGTATTTTAAATCAGTCCCCTTCATATGACCTTCACTAACGATGGCTCTTGTCCATACCTTCTCCAGCCTTCATACTCCAATTTATTACTTCCTGAGTAGCCTCTCTATGGTGGATATTAGTTACTCCTCAGTGATCACTCCAAATATGTTGTCTCACTTCTTATCCTCCATAAAATCAATTTCATTTCTTGGTTGCACCCTCCTTTTTTATTTTTTTAGTTCACTGGGAAGCACTGAAGCTATTCTTCTATCAAGCATGTCCTATGACCGTTATGTAGCTATCTGCCATCCTCTCCACTACACCTTAATAATGACCAAGAAGAAATGTTTTGGTTTGGTCCTTTATTCTACCTTTGTGAGCTTCCTACAGTCAGTTGTGTAGACCAGTTGTGTGTTCAGTCTTCCATTCAGTGGATCGAACCTGATTGACCATTACTACAGTGACATCCCCCTGCTCGAATTGTCCTGCTCCAACGCTCTCCATTGTTATATGGTAACTGCCATCCTTGTAGCAGCTTGTGGAATATATACATTGATAACATCCTCCTTATCGTACACTTTCATATTTGTTTCCATTTTCAAGATGACATCCAGTAAGAGAAGGCAGAAGGCCTTCAGTACATGTTCTTCACATATTATTTGTATCTCAACCTTCTTTACAGCAGTTTTCTTTATCTATCTCCGCCCTCTAAATGTTTTATACAATAATGACTCCAATGCTGAATCATATAGTTACATAGTTACATAGTAGGTGAGGTTGAAAAAAGAAAAAAGTCCATCAAGTCCAACCTATGTGTGTGATTATATGTCAGTATTACATTGTATATCCCTGTATGTTGCGGTCGTTCAGGTGCTTATCTAATAGTTTTTTGATACTATCGATGCTCCCCGCTGGGACCGCCGCCTATTAAAGGGAATTCCACATCCTTGCCGCTCTTACAGTAAAGAACCCTCTACGTAGTTTAAGGTTAAACCTCTATTCTTCTAATTTTAATGAGTTGCCACGTGTGTTGTTAAATTCCCTTCTGCAAAAAAGTTTTATCCCTATTGTGGGGTCACCAGTACGGTATTTGTAAATTGAAATCATATCCCCTCTCAAGCGTCTCTTCTCCAGAGAGAATAAGTTCAGTGCTCGCAAACTTTCCTCATAACTAAGATCCTCCAGATCCTTTATTAGAAGACGCAATTCTTTTGCGAAACGCAGCGTAGGGTTGAGCGGCATCATCGCGCCACCTCCCACTGTCGCTGTATATCCAACAGGACGAGCTATCTGTGGTCATCCGGCCGGTGCCACAGTTCGTTTTTCCATTTGATGATGTTGATTGTCTTACCTACATGTGAGTGTTTATGTTTTTTTCCACAATAAATTACCATCTGATTTTACACTATGGGAGCCCTCCCTTTCTTTTCTCCTATGATGACACCACTATGCTGAGGGTTGAGCCCCCTTCTTGTGGATCCATCCATTTCCACTCCAGCACCTGACGCCCTTTTCCAGTTTCCACTCCCATCTCTGCTCCATCTCCGTTCCTGGGAAGTCCGGACTACTAGGATCTCAAAATCCCTTTCAGACCCTCTGTAACGGGGGGTCATGGGGTTCTGGTAAGCGGCCAGGCTCTTACTTTTGGTGGTGGTTCTACACATTTGCGGTTCCATGCGGTTGAAAGACCTGTGATTGCCAACTCACCTTGTCTTGGGTTCCTTTTATGGACTACTTTTGACTCTTCCACATGGTTTTTTCAGTATATTTCGTTTGGACTCTATTTTTGTCAATTGTTTGCACTGATTGCGATATATTATTGCACTGATGATTCATGTTTTTACTGATAATTTTTGTTATTTGTTTGCACTGATTGTGATATATCACCACACAGATGGTTTATATATTCACTGATACTGGTTGTATTTAGTGCTTTTTGTGTGGCGAATTTGGCCACACATACATCAATCTATATAGCGCGAGTCATTCAATTTTTTCTTTTTTTCCTTTATTAGCTTTGTTGCCCTTCTTTGTACTCGCTCCATTTCCAGTACATCCTTCCTGAGGACTGGTGCCCAGAACTGGACATTATACTCTAGGTGCGGCTGGACCAGAGTCTTGTAGAGTGGGAGAATTATCATTTTATCTCTGGAGTTAATCCCCTTTTTAATGCATGGCAATATTCTGTTTGCTTTGTTAGCAGTAGCTTGGCATTGCATGCCATTGCTGAGCCTATCATCTACTAGGACCCCCAGGTCCTTTTCCATCCTAGATTCCTCCAGAGGTTCTCCCCCCAGTGTATAGATTGCATTCATATTTTTGCCACCCAAATGCATTATTTTACATTTTTCTACATTAAACCTCGTTTGCCATGTAGCTGCCCACCCCATTAATTTGTTCAGATCTTTTTGCAAGGTTTCCACATCCTGCGGAGAAGTTATTGCCCTGAAAATAAATATACCGTGCTAAATGCTATATGCAATATATTGTTACATACAGAAAAATAAATGTAAAATGCTGAAAACAAACAATGAATAAAACAGTCCCCAGTGAAAAGTGCTGATGCTTGTGGAACAATGACTAAAAACTCATATACAATGCTGTGACTTGATAAGTAGTTCCATGCTCCTAATGTGCTTAAATAGGGTGCCCCCTAGTAGATGTGCACTCACCCTTGGGATTGGACCAACTATCACTAGTTAGGTCAAATGCGTGTGTGGGGCGACCCCTGTAGATATCTTCTGGACCGTTGGTTGACTATGATGAATGTTCCTCATATAGATGAATACAATAGAGAAAACCTCATTGCGCAGTTTAAAAAGAACTATTATCTAAAAAAAATAAAAGATATTCAACTCACATGTATGAGTGCCTGATATCCTGGCACCCGGAGTGAACAGCAGGTAAAAATATCATCCGTGAAATCTGCCTGATCAGTTCATGCAGTGAAGGGCTCAATTTCCGGGTATGGGCAGAAGTTGTCACGATCACGTGACTCAACCTTTATGCATTTCGGCCTATGAGATTGGCCATCCTCAGGAAGTAACTAGTCCAGCTCCCGCCCATATATATAGGCCATTTGGTGCCAGCATTAATGGCTAACACGCGCCTGCATGTGCATATGCGTTCGCCTGTGCGTGCTCATATTTCCGTGCATGCGCATAGGTGTTCGCAGGAGCACATCTGCGCATGTGTACCTGCCTCTGCCTAGGAGCTTCAGCTGCACTATGGCCAGCACGTCCCTGACAGAGGGAACACCAGTTTACTGCGTTGACACCATTTTATCCAAAAGATAAAAGTAGGTCGTTCTACACACAAATGGACATTAAAAAAGGCTCATCACAAATATCAAGGAAGAAACTACCAGAGCATGCCGCTAGATGGGCTGGGAAGATGGCATAAGAGCATTCAGATGCTGATGCATTTTGAGGGTGCACCCTCTTCTTCAGAGAGGGATGGGAATGCTGAGAAGAAAGTAGAGAGGGAGATGGAGCACGCTCACTAGGTGTGTGCAAGAACCCTCCAGTAGACAATCGAAATTCAGATGACATATGCATTATTCGAAGATTCTAATGTATCTGAATCTCCAAATCACAATAATAACGAATTTCAAATTATCCAAAATAAAATAATAATGAAAACAACTAATTCATTCGTATTCATTCAGATGACACGATGTGATAGTTTGGGCCTTTCATTGATGTTTGAAGCATTCAAAATAATGTACAAACACAACAAATCATGCAACTTGTTTTGGATCCTTTTGATTCTATTCTAGTGAGTGTAACACGAATATTCTAATAACTTGAACTTGAGAGATCATTCATTTGATTTGTATGTGAGCAGCCCAATCAAGTCGGTTGGGAATGGGTAAATTAATTCAACTTAAAGTAATATTAAATACTTACCTGCTCTTTGCAGTGGTTTTGCACAGAGTAGCCCTGATCCTCCTCTTTGTGGGTCCCTCACCGGTTCTCTGGGCCCCTCCTTCCCGCTGAGTGCCCCCACAGCAAGCAGCTTGCAATGGGGCACCCTTCATGTATCCCCATGTTGATGAGGACAAGGGCCTTTTCCCCACAACCCTGGATGGTGGTTGTGGGAATCTGTGTGTGGAGGGCTTATCGGAATCTGCAAGCCCCCATATCCCAGTCTCTCCCTATGTGAATGAGTATGGGGTACATAGTACCCCTACCCATTCACCAAAAAAATGTAAAAAGTGAATAAAGAGAGTACAAAAGTTTCTGACAATTCCTTTATCGAAAAAAAAAAAACAATGCCCCCCCCCCCCGATGCAGATTCATCCTTAACCAGTTAACCACCGGCCGCCGCAGTTGTACTGTGGCAGGTTGGCTCTCCTGTGTGAATTGGCCGTCATTATATGTCGGCTCGCGCAGGCGCAGTTGCGGGTGGGCGTGCTGCCAACGGCACGCTCTCGCACCCACTGCACGTTGCAGGAGTCGAGTGGACTCGATGACCACCGGCGAACCGCTATTGCTGTGAGGAGAGGCAGAATGGGGATCTGCCTTTATAAACAAGGCAGATCCCCATTCTTACATATGACGTGACAGAGATCAGAGTTCCCAGTGATCAAGAACAGTGTGTCAGAAACCATGAATCAGACTGAGACAGAAGTACAGTTAAATCTCACTTGTTTAATAATAATATAAAAAGGTAAACAGAGTAAACATAGTCAAAACATAGCCAGAGTTCAGGAACCGTAACGAATAGTCAAACAAGCCAAAACGTCAGGGAGCCAGAGATGAGCGTAGTAGAACAGCAAGCAGGATCTAGAGCAAGAAGGAAAGTCAGCCAAGCAAGTCTTTAACAGGAACACAGGAGAACGTCTCTAGAGATGTGACCAAGGCAAAGGCAGAGATCATCTAGGCTGGACGGCTTAAATAGGCAGGACTGATGAGCAGGATACAGTAAGAACATGCTCAGGGAACACAGTTAACCCCTTGATTGCTCCCTAGTGTTAACCCTTTCCCTGCCAGTGTCATTTTTACATTGATCAGTGCATTTTTTTTTTTATCACTGATCAATGTAATAATGTCACTGGTCCCCAAAAAGTGTATTTTGGGGCCAGATTTGTCCCTCGCAATGTCTCAGTCCCACTAAAAATCAGATCAGCAGATCGCCGCCATAACCAGTAGAAACGATAAAAAAAAATGTCCCTAAATCTATCCCATAGTTTGTAGACGTGATAACTTTTGCACAAACCAATCAATATATGCCTATTGCGATTTTTTTTAACAAAAATATGTAAAAGAATATATATTGGCCTAAACTGATGAATACATTTTTTTTTTTTTGATATGTATTATAGCAAAAAGTTTAAAAAAATATTTTTTCTAAATTATCGCTCTTTGTTTGTTTATAGTGCAAAAAATAAAAACTTCAGAGGTGATCAAATACCACCAAAAGAAAGCTCTATTTGTGAGAAAAAAAGGGTGTCAATTTCGTTTGGGTGCAACGTCGCACTTTGTGCAATTGTCAGTTAAAGCGACCCAGTGCTGTATCTCAAAAAATGGCCTGGTCATTAAGGGTGGCAAATCCTTCCGGCCCCTAAGGGGTTAATCATGTCGCTAATGTCGTTAATCATGTTAATCATGTCGCCCGCCACATGTCGCCCGCCACAGCACCGGAACCAGGGTTTGAGCTGCATGCTCGAATAAGGGTTTGGTATGGACTTTGGGAGGGGGACCCCACTCCATTTTTTTTTTTCATTTTGGTGTGGGGTCCCCCTTAGAATCCATACCAGACCCGAAGGGCCTGGTATGGATTGGTGAAGGGACCCCATGCTGTTTTTTTTCTTTTGTTTACATTTCAACTCTCAGTGGGGAAGCCCACTGACAGCTGATGAGTCATCGGTTGTCAGGGACGCCGCGGCAAAGTCCCATCCACTTTCACAGGAACTCCATCTTCTGTTAGTTGAGGGCAGAGGCCAGCAGCACTCTGCCCTGTCACCAGCCCTTCTGCTGGGTTGCTGGCATCATTTCGGGGTGCCATCGGCTGCTGGGAAGGGAAGCCGGCTGCTTCAGCTCCCTTACCCCCATCTGGCTGCTGGGAGGACATGTCTCTTGTATTGTCTCCCAGGTGCAGGGATCCTTGCTGGGGAGGAAAGACTGCTTCCTCCACCCTGGATGACTGTTGGGGAGGGAGAACGAACACCTCCTCTCCCTTCTCTCTCTGGATCTTGATCTGCTGCTGGGGAGTGACCACCACCTTCTCACCCTGGGCCTCCGGAACTGCCGCAGGTGTAGTCTTGGACCCTCTGTCCAGTTGTCAGCGCTTCAACTGGAGAAGTTTCTGGTAACTCCACAGATGCTGCTGTTGGTGCTCGGCAGAGCTCAGTGATGTTTGGCCCTGATGCCAGCTCTTCTGCTGGAAGCTCACCAGGTTGTTCTTCCTCAGCAGAGAAGTCTATTAAATCTCCAGTCCCTGGAACTGGTGTCTGGGGATAGAGGTTCACCATCTCCTATCCATAGAACCCAGAGGATGTTACCGGTGTTGGGCAGAGGTTAGCAAAGCTCTGCCCTGTTGTCAGCACTTCAGCTTTGGGGATGGCCATCTCCAGAGTTTCCGCTGCTAATTCTAGGGCATGCTGCTGAACGTGTTCTAGCAGTTCCCGGTATGCCCTTTCCAGATGCTGTTCCTTCCTTAGTAAATATTCCAGGTCCGGTTTAAGCTCTGAGACCCCTGCAAGACTAAACATAGCCTCTCTATGTTCTTGCAGGTCCTCAAGGGTAGGTTCCCCTTCATAGCCAAACACAAAACCATCTGTAAGGCTCTCCCACAGCAATTCAGGGTCGTCAAAGTCATACCCCTCCGGAGAGCATTCTGTTGTCTCCCCTAAATATCCCTGCTATGTGTGCCATTGCAGAGCCCAATATTGATTGTCCAGCTCTATCTCTTGCTGGACCAGCCTGTCCAACTCTAACACCCATTGGTCCTGGGGATGCTCTCCCAGGAATGACATCCGTAACTCCCGTTGATAACTGGCTCATTGCTCTGGGGTTGGAAAGCACTTGCCCTAGTGTCTACCAGTGACCTGGAGGGCTCCAATACAGATCTGCATCAGAATCTGCTGCCTGATCTCCGGGTACTGATCCACAGACACAGACCTGGGGATTGCTGAAAGGGCACTCCGCAGCAGCCCTTGCTATTCTGATGCCAGATACATATCTCCTCTTCTGTTATCCGGACCTTGGATCCGGTGGAGGTTTGGATGTCCCAGACTGCAGGAAGGATCCCACTGCCTGCCACCAATGTCACGGAACCCCGTCACACTCTGCTTGAGTGCATTCGTCAGTATACAGCCTCCTCCAGTCTGAACATCAGATATCAGTTATTACAGCCAAGTGTACAACACTAGTCGACACTAGCTTGCAGGAACATGGAATAATTTATTGGACAAACGCTCACAAATATATACACCAGGAGGACTTCCCCCCCTCCCCCTTTCTGATCATAATACCCTAGCAAATTGTAACCAGAAACAGAATTAACATAGCTAATTAACTAATCATTTAAACAGCCTAAGTGACTCAGAGGTATGACCTTTCAGGGCAGACTTGCTGTCTTTTAGCTCAGAAGACACAACACACATCATCATAAACACAGGACACCTTCACATAATAGCAGGAGCCCCTAGTAGCAGACAGACCATCTCCTACACCGTACAGAGGCCAATGTGATCACATCTTTCAATTAACACGTATAGTTGAGAATTAAATAAACAAGGAATAGTCGTTTATTCCTGGGGTATATGGTGGATAAATATTACTGTTTCAAGTAATCCAAGCCACATTTTCTTGGTTACCCTGTGCCCTTAATAGACACAAGGTAACTTAGACATAAGAGGTGGATGGGGAGCTGAAACAAGGGTTTCCCAACCTCTCCAAGGGATTCTGGGTTCCACCAGCTCCCCGTCCAAAGTGAGTCCCGTTACAGGCACTTTGTCAGTAGGGTGATGTCTCTGCTTTTAATAATGCTGTCTAGGTTTGCCATTGCTTTTCTCCCCAGAAGATAAAGCAACAGTCGCCATCTGACATGCTTTACTATAGGAATGGTATTATTTGGATGGTGAGCTGTATTGGATTTCCGCCAGACATATCGTTTGATGTTGAGGCCAAATAATTAAATTTTAGTCTCATCTGACCATAACAACTTTTTCCAAGTAGCCACAGAATCTTCAAGGTGCATTTTGGCAAAGCTCAGTGGTGACTGCATGTGGCATTTCTTGAGGAGTGGCTTTTTCCTTGCAACCCTCCCATACAAGTCACATTTGTGGAGAATTTGTGATATTGTTGTCACATGCACACAATGACCGCTCTTTGTCATAAATTCCTGCAACTGCTTCAGAGTTGTTGTAGGCCTCTTGGTAGCCTCTCTGACCAGTTTCCTCCTGGTTTTTTCATCCAGTTTGAAGCGACATCCTGGTCCAGGGAGGGTCTGTGTTGTACCAAATACCTTCCACTTCTTATTAATAGACTTCATTGTGCTTCTAGGCTTTGATAAAGCCTTTGACATTTGTATCCATCTCCTGACTTGTGCCTGTCCACAACTTTATCTTTTGACAGTGTCTTGCCACCCATAATTGATTTTTTTACTTCAGTTTCACTACCAGGGAATGAAATGCTCCAGGAAAGCTCTTTTCATGTTGATCTAATCAAAATGACCACAGCTTTGTGTGCCATTGAGAATGTGATTAGCTACACCTGATTGAGTTTACAAGTCATTTTTAGGAGGGGGTGATCCTTTTTCCAACTCGGTGATTCTCTTTTTAATTTTTTTCTGACATGTTGTTGATATTTCTATCACTTGGATGTAATAAGTTGCACTGAGTAAACACAGCTGGATAAAACAAAAACCGTGTCTGTCTTCATTTCAGGCTGCAAAGCAACAAAATGTGACTATTTTAAAGGGGGGGTTCTTTTCTATATCCACTGTATTATTTTACAGGTATATTAAATATTATTGATTATTCATTTTATTAAATGTGTTATAAATTAATTTTAATATATAATAATACTGTTTATAGCGTGCCCACTAGATGTGTGCCAGAACCCTCCAGTACTGGTTAAAGAAACTAGGAAGTGCCCTTCTCTTTTCCATAATTATACATTTTTTTATAATAAATATTATTCATTGTTCATTATTATATGTATTCTATATTCATTTTAATTATATTAAACAACAATATCCATCAATCTATTTTCAGTGGAGTACATCACATGGAAGGATTCCCCGGTTGGACTGTCACTGATTATAATGATTACCCCCGAGTGCACAGAATTGCCCGCTGCGATTTCTGGGTTTAATATAAAAGGGAGATTGCTTTATTGAGATAAGACAATTATATTCTGCAGCAGATGAGAGATTGATATTCCTTTTTAAAGCTTGGTTATAACTTGAGATCGTTTTTTGTGTAAATCTGCAGCTGAAGATATGTCCATTCAAAAAGCAGGAATTGTTCAGCAGCAATCAAACAAGTCAGGAAGAAAAAAAGACCATTGTGGTATTAAGTACCATTTATTTGGCTTTTTTAAAGTATATCTAAACCCAAGAACAAAAATGTAATATATCGCAGTGTATCAGGTCTTAGATGTGGTGGCTGCCAGGGCCAGACAAGGGGTAGGCAGGAGGCTCTGTGATCTCATATGAGGTGCGGGGGCATGACAAGGAGATGGGGGAAAGAGGATTTGTATTGGGAGGGGGAACAATTGTTCTAGAAGCAGAAATTTGGGGAGGTGTGCTAGGAGTGTTGATTTGGGGGGGAGGGGGATTTGTGTTTTTTTGGGAGGGGGATTTGTGCTATTAGGGATGATTGGGGAACATTCGTGCTAGGAGGGGAAATTTGGGGGGGGGGGGGCGGACTTGTACTAGGATGGAGGATTGGGGGGATTTGTGCTGGGTAGGGGATTTGGAGTGGAGGAAAGGGGGTTTGTGCTTGGAGGGGAAATTTGAGGGGTAGAAGATTTATGTCAGGAAGGGGGGATTTTTTTTATTTGCGGGGGGTTGTGCTGGGAGCATATGCGGAATGAGAGGGTTTGAGCTAAGCATGTAGATTAGAGCTCAATTTTATGGGGACGGGGCTTTTTGCTGACACATAATGCTCATACATGTTTGGAGGGGCCAGGGGCGCAATTTGGCATGTTTTCCCTGGGCTCTAGATTATGTTGTCCCGACACTGGTGGCTGCATTGGTTTTCTGAGGGCTATTTCACATGGGTGGCCTGGGGGGGTGTAAAATCAGGAAGCTGAGCCGTGGTTTTACTGCCCCCCTGGTAGCCCACCTGAATTCTAACATTATAGCATTGTGCACATGCAGCAGCTGTGATGCTTTATTTCATGGCCACATCATTTTTTAATTGGGTTGGAGAGTTTGACAGGAGGCACCGCCTGTCATACTTGCCTATTGAAATCAATGGGGCCAAACAGTAACCTTTATCCAAGTGCTTGGCTTTCAGCTGTAGTGTGGTCCTACAATGTTAAATTGCCCTTAAGCAATTGAAAAACAAAAACAAAAAAACAAACAGGCGCCAGAAGGTGGCTGTAGCACCACCTGAATATCTGTCAGCCACCTCTACACCGCCCTCTGAAGGAACCTTGAGGTTTCCAAGGCTTCTTTTTCCCTGCGAGTGATACAATTCATGTTCTAGTATGGCAACACTCACTTACTGCACTGTATCTATGGAGAAGCAGTGTTGTCACCCTGACTGCACTCCCTATTTAAACTACAAACACCTCCCACTCTCCTCATCGCCATTACGTAGAGGGAGATGCTTTATTGTTCACAGAAGATAGCTAAGAAACCTGATAACATTGATTGATATTTCAGTTCAGTGTAGAGGAAGTTATAAAAGAAAACAGGGGACTTTCAGCAGGATCTACAGATATTTACTGTACTTGCAGAAAATGTTCTGAAAATAAAAGCTGAAGTTTAGCTATTTTTAATTTATTTTTTTGCTCTACAGCTTTAGTCACATTACTTACCAGTAATAAAAAATGTGCCATGGTGTTGTGCAAACAGCTGGATCCTGTAGAAATCCTCACTGCGTGGATGCCCAGTCCTCTTCCTGTGGCTGAGGAACTTCTCTCCATCATTCAGAGATTGTGTTAGAGGAAGTAAAGACAACCAATGAAATGTCCTAATGGAGGAGGTAGCAAGGGTCAGGTGCTTGTCAAGAATTTTTTCACAGCAGCTCGACCTGAAGCTATTGCCATGCTTCCTGCCTGAAGTTCAGCCACAGGAAGAGGACAGGGCAGTACAGCAGTAATTTCTCCAATATCCAGCTGCCTGTATGACATGGGACATCCTTCATCCTTCATTACCGGTAGCTCACTAAAGCTATGGAGCAAAAAATATAATATAGCTACCACATGTAAGGAGGGTTAAACTGCAATATATTACATTTCTGTTCTTGCAATTAAAAATACATTAAGCATCTATAGAAGTCTTTCTCGACATTACTCCAGAGGAGCCCTTAAGTAATTTTTAGGTCTTGGCTAAACCCCAGAACTAACCAAGTAGTAAGGACAAGTGTTTATCTCAGACACAAAGAAGTCCTTGGGCTACTACTGACATCAGGAGTCAATTCCCATAGTCATCAGCCACTAGAACAGTCTATGCCAAACACCAAAGGATTTCACTCAGTCCGGGGCAAAGAACCCCTTGAGCTACCACCAACACCAGGAGTCGGTTCCCGTAGTCATCAGCCACTAGCACAGTCTATGCCAAACCCCAAAGGATTTCACTCAGTCAGGGGCAAGAACCCCTTGAGCTACCACCAACACCAGGAGTCAGTTCCCGTAGTCATCAGCCACTAGCACAGTCTATGCTGACCAAGTGAAATGCGTTAGTTGGTTTGCATACCCTGATGGATTAGTCTGAGTTATATGTGACAGTGAGAGGCCCTGTCACTGTAAGAATATAGGTAAATGAGACACAAGATTCGCGTTTAGGGTTTATGCGACGTTCCAGACAACTGTTTCTGAGCAAAGAAAATGGTGTATTTGGCTCTCTCTGGATTTCTGGATCGAAACTTTCCATCTTGTGTCTGGGTTTTACCAGGTGCCTGCAACCTGTGTAAGTACACAGGAGTGCAGAGTCATTATATACTCAGGTCTGAGGAAAGCTCAGAGCAATGGTTCTCAACCTCAGTCCTCAAGTACCCCAACGAGCCATGTTTTCAGGTTTTCCTTTATTTTGCACAGATGCTTTAAATCAATCGCAATGGCATGGTATTGATAAGAGCTATTTTATCTAAGGGAACTTCCAAAAACATGGCCCGTTGGGGGTACTTGAGGACTGAGGTTGAGAACCACTGGCTCAGAGCACCCAGTTGGAGACCGCTTCCAGTGTGGGAGACTGAAAGTCTCATCCAGGGGTCAGAGGGCCCCAGCCTAAAGCATAGAGACAGAGGGTCTTACCCAGGAGTCAAAGGTGCCCAGCCAGAAACCAAGAGACAGAGGGTCTCACAGAGGGGTCATAGGGACCCCAGACAGAAGACAGAGCGTCTCACCCAGGGGTCAGAGGGCCCCAGCCAGAAGCCAAGAGAAAGAGGATCTCACTGAGTGGTCAGAGGAGCCCCAGCCAGAAGCCAAGAGACAGAAGGTCTAATTCCAGGAGTCAGGTCAACTCCTATCGGGGTGTCAGAAGAACCCCAATCCATAGGCCAGGAGTGGGTAAAGCAGCAGGATGCTGCAACTAAAGGCTAAGAGAGCCAAAGTGATCCAGGTGAGCTGGACAACACAGTCAGAGGGACTGGTAAGGGGAACAACATAGCTGCCAATAAGTGAGCCAGGTGGCCCGCCATTTTTATTGTTTGGATTATGTGTGGACAACTAATGTGCATGTGAATTTTCAGTTTATTCATTAAAAGTGGGTTCTAGAAGATAATTTTTTTTACAATTTATTGTTTCAGCTTGATTTTGAAAGGTTATTTATTACATTGTGTTAACAATTGCACTATCCTTGATGCAAGCTGTTAATTTTTTTAGTTCACATATTGATTTCATGTTTCACCAGGATTTGGAGACAGCCTGATGTTTGAATCCATGCGATGTTCTATTTCATCATTATAAAAAGAGACGCCAATGGATATCAAAAACAAAACACAAGCGACCGTGTTTGAGTTTTCCGGATTAACTGATGATAAAGAACTTGCCCCATTTATTTTCGTGTTAATTTTTTTGGTTTATTTGATGACCATTATAGGAAATGTGGGGATGATAGCCCTTGTCTGTGTATTCCCCAGCCTTCACACCCCAATGTACTACTTCTTGAGTAGCCTCTCTCTGGTGGACCTTTTGTACTCTTCAGTTACCACTCCAAATATGTTGTCTCACTTCCTTTCCCCTAAGAAGTCTATTTCATTTCTTGGTTGCGCTGTCCAACTTTTCTTCTTTTGTGCTCTAGGGGGCACTGAGGCTATCCTTCTCTCCACCATGTCTTATGATCGCTATGTGGCTATCTGCCACCCTTTACACTACACCTTGATAATGACCAAGAAGAAATGTTTTGGCTTGATCCTTTATTCCTTCTCCATTAGTTTCTTGCAGTCGATTGTGCAGACCACTTGTGTGTTCAGTCTTCCATTCTGTGGATCAAACCTTATTGTCCATTTCTGCTGTGACATCCCACCACTTATTAGTCTATCTTGTTCGCATACTCTTCATTGTGATATGGTCAGTGATGTCCTTATAGCAATCTTTGGAACATATACATTGACAACAATCTTCCTCTCATACATTTTCATATTTCTTTTAATTTTTAGGATGACAAGTACAAAGAGCAGGCAGAAGGCCTTTAGTACATGTTCCTCACATATTATTTGTGTCTCAACCTTCATTACAGCTGTTTTCTTCACATATTTGCGTCCTTACTCAGGGAGCTTTAAGATACAAGACAAGGTGACCTCTGTTTTCTATACAGCAGTGATTCCAATGCTGAATCCTCTTATTTACAGCCTGAGGAACCAAGAGGTGAAGAGACTCCTTGTCCAAGCAATTCGAAAATCTATTTAATGTAGATATAGAATACCTTTTCTGTAAAGTGTCTGAGAAACATAATAATTTTCTAAAATGTCTGTAACTCCAATCCTGAAGAAGCCGCTGGTTAAGATGGGTCCTCAAACTTCTCAAAACCTCAACCCCTCTGACATATCAGATTGAATCAGGGAAACAGGTAATCACATAAAAAAATAAACACACCACAAAACACAATAGTAACTGTTTAAAATCAGGCACCAGATGAGTGTAGTGGAACCCCCATAGGGGCCGCTGAGTGATGTGGCCCACCTGTCACCCTGCCCAGCCCGGCATTCACTTCCAGACACTCCAAGACAATAAAAAGTCCATCAGCTTTGTTTTTGTGTTTTTATTGAAGGATTAGGACTTGGATGGGGTTAGGGGTTCATGGGATGCCCAGAAAAAATTCTTGCTTGGCTTGGGAAAATTTAGATACTCTCCTCCTGCACAACACTTGCTGCAGACTATCTCTCCTTCTCCCTCCAGCACAATTCTTCAGGAGCAGCTAGCACATGGTTAGGCCTAACAATGATTTCAGCCAGGCCTTAGCAAAAGTTCCTTATTACAAGCAGGGACCATGGGCCCCTATGATATAGCAAAAGAAAGTTCTGATGCTAGCTGTCCTCTTTGGTGGACTATTGATCCCAGTCAGCCCTTTGCAGACCCTGACAGCCCTCCCAACTGCAGCGGCCCGACTTCAGTGCCAGTAACATTACCACTGGCTCTACATCCATCTCAGACTGCACACTTCTAGTCTGCTCCGGCATGCCTCTCCCAGCTCTCCCGACTGTGCCTGTCACTCACTGACACCTGATGGATCCCTCCTGGAGACTTGCCCGGCAGTATTCCCTGCTGTTCTCTTCTGCTTCTGTTAAGGACACCGCTTGGGTTGTGTGGGGTTTCTGTTCAGCTCTGAGCCCCCTGGCCCAAGGTCACCCCCCCACCAGAGTAGGGGGCTTCCTCAAAGGCCCAGACAGCCTAACACTCCAACTCCAGTTCTTTCACCCAAACAACTCTCTCACAGCTGGGCTGACCCTGGGTATTTAAGGAGGCCTGCCCCTGCCAATCCAGATTGGGGATTGGTCCGGGCTTCTTAGATCACCTCAGACAGCTCCACCTCTCTTCCCCACCTTCCTTCTAGGAGCCTCTAGAAGCAGAAGGGAGGTAACTGAAAGGTGAAACTCACTGTGAGTCACCAGCCTACTCTAGGCCACTCCCAGCCCACAGATGAAAACAAACAGGCTTAGATTTTGGTTAGGCCTGCTTAAATTTTCCTGCACTACAAAAAAATCTCACTCTTAGCACCTACACTAGGTAGAGAGGGTGCTACACGAGTAACTGAAAAGTAAATTTATCATATTACCACTCGGAGAGTTTGGTTAGAAGACAGATTCCAAGTGGCTGACTATCATAATAACACAGTCTAATGTTCATGAGGTTCAGTTGTAAATAATGTGAGTAATAAATTACACATTTCACTAAGCCACTCAATCAGCTTACACAGAAGCATCACCACCTGAAGTGCAACAGCAGGCGGCTCGGAGTGATTATATCAAGGTGGGTACTACACTGTCAGCGTGCACTCATAGGTAGCTGTGCTAGGCCCAGGCAAACTGGAAAAACACTATCCAAATCAACAGTCAATGGGTGAGTAAGATGAATAGAAAATGAATCAAGGTGAAGTCCTTAAGATGGTTCTTCTGCCGCCTAGTGCTGGGGTCCTTATTTAATCTTTTATTTTAAGCGTTGGTGCACTTATGATGAGCTATCAGTTCTGCAGACAGTTAGATGGTAGGCACTAGGATGCAGTTCAGTGCAAGGTGGAATAGGGCAGGATTAAAGGGAGTACAGGTGGTAATAAAAACACAGCCCTAGAGATCAGGATCAACTACTAGTACAACAATGAAATTAGATTGAATTCAGATGGATGCAAGATACTGCCTACCCCACTTACAACAGCTCAGTTCCTAAAGGCAGAGTAGTAGTGTGGGTCAGTGACCCGCTAACCAGTTCCCAACTGTAGTAAGGATTTGTGTGGTGGAAGGGGCCCCTGCGGTTTTGTGGCAGCATTTCAGAAAACTCAGCCGCCTGTGGTGCAGAAATGGACAAATGGCAGACTGGTGGATTGCAGCACCGCAGGGTAGGATCCGGTTACCCTCTCTGGGTGCACAGAGCGGACTTGCACTAGCGATCCCCACAACACCAAAGAGCACAAACATTCCAAGGCAAATCTTTTTGGTGGCTTCTCCTGCTGCCCAGGGAATGGTGGACACTGTAGTTCAGAAAGCCACCAGAATTATAGCAGCAGGACACGGGAGTGCGCCTGCACAGGTGTCCCATCGGAAAAAGCTTCACCGGCGGGACACTCGAGAAGAGGACGAGCCAGGAGCGCCACGGAGGGACCCCAGAAGAGGAGGATTGGGGGCCACTCTGTGCAAAACCAACTGCACAGCGGAGGTAAGTATGACATGTTTGTTTGTTTTTTTTGTTTTTTTAAACTGAACCTTTACAATCCCTTTAATGGCCTCCCAGTCTTAGTCCATAGGGTTCAATATTGAGTTGGCCCACCCTTTGCAGCTATAACAGCTGCAACTCTTCTGGGAAGGCTGTCAACAAGGTTTAGACATGCATCTATGGGAATGTTTGAGCATTCTTCCAGAAGCGCATTTGTGAGGTCAGGCACTGATGTTGGACGAGAAGGCCTGGCTCGCAGTCTCCGCCTCAGCATACCAAGACATTTTGGACAATTTCATGCTCCCAACTTTTTGGGAACAGTTTGGGGATGTCCCCTTCCTGTTCCAACATGACTGCACACCATTGCACAAAGCAAGGTCCATAAAGACATGAACGAGCATGTTTGGGGTGGAGGAACTTGTATAAAGTATCAGCATCACTCTTTTCAATGCTATCAGTATCACTCTGTAAATTTTCATTAATAATAAATAAATAAGTATAGCCGCAAAGTTTGTCCAAAACATGACTAATATTCCAAGGAAATGAAATCTCATATGGCAGACTCTACTCATTTCCCCAGAAGGGAGTCATCCAAATGTAATGAATCTAATCTCTCGGATATCTTTTTAAATAATCGTCATCCCTAAAAAAAACTTTAACCACTTGCCGACTGGGCACTTGTACCACCTTCCTGTCCAGGCCAATTTTCAGCTTTCAGAGCTGTCACACTCAGGCCCGGATTTACTCCCTTTGCCGCCCCAAGGCCGGGTCCTTCAATGCCGCCCCCCCCCCCCCACACACACACACACACACACACACACACACACACCACGTCCTTTATCGATGACTTCTACAATAGATCAATTAAAAACATATCTCCACACACGAGAACACTGAAAATAACTGGCTTTAATTGTACAGACTAAAAATACTTCAGGGTAAGCGCGCGAGGGGTAAGGATTTTTCGCATGCAAATTTTCAAGGCAATGGCTGGTGTTAGTGCTTCAATCATCCCCGGCACCATGGTTGTTATGGTGTCAGGATGATTGAAACACATTATTTCTATCATTACATTGTAATGTAAACTGAAATAGTTCAACTCACCATAATGCAGAATCATTGGGAGCCCTGAGCGTGTCACTTGCCACCATCTCTTGTCACTTGCCACTATGCCTGCCACCAGATGGGGATATCACTTGCCACGCTGCCTGCCGCCAGATGGGGATGTCACTTGCCATGCTGCCTGCCACCAGATGGGGATGTCACTTGCCACGCTGCCTGCCACCAGATGGGGATGTCCCTTGCCACGCTGCCTGCCACCAGATGGGGATGTCCCTTGCCACGCTGCCTGCCACCAGATGGGGATGTCCCTTGCCACGCTGCCTGCCACCAGATGGGGATGTCACTTGCCACCATGCCTGCCACCAGATGGGGATGTCCCTTGCCACCATGCCTGCCACCAGATGGGGATGTCCCTTGCCACCATGCCTGCCACCAGATGGGGATGTCACTTGCCACCAGATTGGGATGTCACTTGCCACCAGATTGGGATGTCACTTGCCACCAGATTGGGATGTCACTTGCCACCAGATGGGGATGTCACTTGCCACCAGATTGGGATGTCCCTTGCCATGCTGCCTGCCACCAGAAGGAGGAGGGCGGAACAGTGGTGCGGGCAATGAGAGATGTCATCTTTCTCCCCCGCCACCGCACCGCTGACATTACTTGCTACTCTCAATTTTTTCAAAAATGGCGCCGGGCGGCGCAATCACGCTACTGCGCATGCGCCGCCCGGCCGAGCGCTTACGAGCTTTCCCGAGCTCGGACGGCTTCGGAACGGCGCATGCGCAGTTTCTTGGTCGGCTCGCGGCCATCTTTTCTATGGGCACTGGTGCCCATAATAGACTGTAATCGGCAGCACGAAAGGGGGGGCGGCCGCAAAGTCGCTGCAGGAGCGGCGCCACCCCTACACCACTGCCGCCCCAAGGCCTGGCCTCGGTGGCCTTGTGGCTAATCCGGCCCTGGTCACACTTTCAATGCGGTCATGCAACGCTGTACCCATATGACATTTTTATTATTTTTTGAGACAAATAGAGATTTCTTTTGGTGGTATTTAATCACCACAATCATTTTGAAAAAAAAAATTCTTTCTTAGTTTCTGTTATAAAATGTTGCAAATAAGTAATTTTTCTTTTTCACTAGTGTTGGACGAGCAGTTCGGGCCGAGCATAAGTTCCAAACATCTCCTGTTCGCATGTTCGGCAAACACCCAAATTTTCAGGGCGCTCGGCAGGATGTTTGCACAGCTGAGCGCACAGTAAATAGCTGCTGGTTGATAAGGAGCGGGCTGGGAAGCCGACCGCCACGTCCTTAAAGTGGTGTTCCACCCAAAAAAAGAAAATTCATGAATGTGCCGAAAAAAAAAAAAAAAACATTTGGAAAAAATGTATTTTTTACTCACCTCTAAATGGCTGTTGCTAGGGGGGCTCTCGTAGTCTGCCTCCTTCAGTGCTTGGGCTCTTGACATCACTTCCCCTCGGTGCAGGGAGGGCTCAGCTCTGCCCACTCCCTCTTGTCAATCATCCGGGACACGTGACAGGTCCCAGATGATTGTGCGGCCAATCACGGTGAGCGGCGCCGCTCATGCATGCGCAGTAGATGCCTGGCTGTGAAGCCACAGCCGGGCGCCCACAGTTACAATGCCGGTGCCGCTGAACGGAGGGGGAGACGAGCGGGGCTTCGACCCCCTGCATCGCTGGACCCTGGGACAGGTAAGTGTCCGATTATTAAAAGTCAGCAGCTGCAGTATTTGTAGCTGCTGACTTTTAATTTATTTTTATAATGGGAACATCACTTTAACAACAGATGAGTTATCAGCTGTCAGCGGGCTTCCCCGCTGACAGCTGAATAAAAAAAAATCATTGCTGGCAATAGAAAGATTTGAAGAACGGCATGGGGATTCACTCCCAATCCATACCAGGCCCTTTGAGTCTGGTATGGATTTTAAGGGGAACCCCATGCCAAAATGTTAAATAAAATGATGTGGGGCCCCCCAAAATCTATACCAGCCCCTTATCTGAGCATGCACCGACGAGCGAGCGCTCCCCCCCCTCCCGAACCATACCAGGCCTCATGCCCCTAATATAGGGGAGGATGCTTGGGGGTGGGGGGTCCCACTTTATAGGGACCCCCCAGGCACTATATTTCAAGGAATTTTCCATTTTTATTGTTTCACTTTAAGCATCATTAAAATCGCTGCTCCTTGCTCCAGCGCGTTTCCTCTTAAAAGGCATAGATGATCTCCGTTCCCAGTGGATGCCTTTTAAGGGGAAACGCGTCGAGTGGAGCATGATCCCGTGACATCATCACGCTGAACAGCTGCTTGATATACACCGCGCCTAGTTCAAACAACCTTTCTTACCTGCCTTGTTTTTATGGATTTTCTATCTGTATGACCTGTTTGAAAATAAAGACCTTTGCTGGAATATACTGCACCATGAAGCCCTCTTCTGTTCCTCCTTACATGAGAATCTCCAGATCCTTGCTTTCATAAAAGTGTCCCGGGAGTGAAGCCTTTCTTTGCTGGTTCCTTGATAACGGGTGGATATCTCCCTGCTGTTTAACCATCGCAAGTTCACCTGCCGGCAGGCTAATGCACAGGCACTTTTGATCTCTATCATCTGAGATCCAACTTATCTGGTAAGCAGTTTGTATTTGTACATCGTGCACCGCATCTCAGATGGTTGAAGTGAGGATTATGTGTCCTGCTTTCTGGAGATTTATCAAAGGACTTTTTATTTTTGAATTTTGGAGTTTCTTTTCAGGACTTTGGTTTATTTATTTATTTTTTACATAGTATATGGACTTTTTCTTTATATGTTTTGATACACATATTTTTTGATAATTTTTCATGTTATAATTTTTCATATATTTTATTGAGATTTGGTTTATATCAATATTTATCACTATTTGCAGTGGTTATTTTGCGCATTTTTTTTTCTTATTTTTTTTTTTCTTCTTTTTGATCTGTTTTAGGTTTGCAGCATTTAATCACGTTACCTGTATACACAGTCACATCACCTGTGCACTCATATATTTTTTTCACTTTGGATAATACTTTGGTGGTTAGCGCAAATATCCCCCCCCCTTTTGTCCTTATAAAAAATTAACTTGAACATGCAAAATTGGCAATGGGGCAGGAAATAGGAGCAAGGCAGAACAATGGTAATCTCACGAACAAGATAGCTGTCAAGAAGTCACAGCTCCGAACCAACATAAGGGAAGGAGTGTAAATATCCTCATCGACCTTTGAGCATGCCCAGCATTAGGGACACATGCAAAGTCATGCTTATGCCTGCAACTAGCTGTGGCCAAAAGGCCATAATTCAGATAGCTTGGGGTGATGCATTGGATGGTACTAAAACCTAGACTAGGTATTACTTGCCACCTGCAATGGATTAATTCACAACTACAATATTATTATCCTAATGGTGTTTCTGAGTGTTATGTGGGCTGCTTCCATACACCGTGGGACTCCCAAGGACACCTTGGCTTGTAAACGATATAGTTGGGTCAGGAGATTGGAACACAAAGGATAAAGAATGGCTCAGGAAAAATACGGTAAAGCAAAGTTGCTAAAAGAAGCATGAAGTCCTAAATTTTAAAGTCCATAATTATATGAAGTTCATATATGAGAAAGCAACACTAGTGGCAGCTCCACATAGAGTGAAGCAATTCTCTGTATGAAACAAAAGGGAACAACAGGGGGTGCCAGACTAAGTTTAGCAGGTAAGAACAACCAGTTTTTTTTTAACTTAAAAGCCAAAATGACTACTCCTGAAGTCCACCGTAGAGGACAAGGCATTCCTTAGCCTGGTATGTCCATATCGGACCGAGAGCCACCGATTCAATTGGAACCGTAACCAGCATGAAATGCACAGGTGGGCAGGACCGGAAGTGGTGTCAATGGGAGACCACAGACAAGTCAAGTGATGCATTTCCAATCTTCTGCTTCTTTTTCAGAACTAATTGGTTGCCGTACATGTAGGTCTGATATAATCTGGATCCAGGGTGGGACCCAGAATCGAAGTGTCAGTGCAGGATCAGAATTGCATGCCTGATTTACAGGGACTGTACATTGTCCCATAAATACATCTATAATAAAATCCTTTTTAAAGGGAATTAAAAAAAAATAGTACAATTAAGCAGATATAGTATAAGAGGTGACAGAAATCTTAAAAATTATAAGAACATCCCTAGTAACCGAACACCAGAGATGGCAATCAATAAAGTGTGCGACATAAGGGAGCAAAAAAGTTACCTAATCAGTGTGATGTACCGCTTGGCACCAAGCTTGGGTGCTTCTGCCAGGATACAGCTTCCTCCACTCTGGAACCAGGAACCAGGTAATATAGCTAAGCATTGCACCCAAGAACTAGACAACACTAGCTTAGGTGCAAACTGGAACTGACTTTATTCCACACAAGATCAGGTAAAAGCTTGATCACATTATCCTAAACAATGAAAACTGTAAACAGTAATGTCAGTACATCTAATGAACAGCTACCATAAACATAAACTGTAAGCCAATTAAACAGTAGGCTAATTAACAACTGATAGGGAAATTGCATATTTCCTATTCCTTATTAAGTTTGGCATCACAAATATCTAATAAAGCCTCTAATATCCTGGTTAAGGAGGCCATATAAGGACATAAGCATAGCTTTACATTAAACCAAAGGAATGTCATTGTTAATGGACCAAGTCATTGAGGGGTCATATTGCAAAGGGAGTTGGCTTGGGGGTTATCTGTTCCTTATACACAAGTCTAAATACCACAGCCCAAACTAAAATTAATTAGTCCCATCTCCTGAGCAGCATCATGCAAATGTCTGGTCTCAATTACCTGGCCATGCCTTGATGGGGGACTCCATGGCGAAACAGCATCTTTAGTTAAGTATTCTTGTTATGTTTTCTTTATCTTTATCTGTATCTGTCATTACTTTTAATAAATGTTATACTTTTACGTATTTGTGGGATCTCTCTTTGCACATATCAAACACAACTCCAAAAAAGTGACAAAACAACAGCTAGTCACCTAGGCAAACTTAGGTGACAGTGCCCACCCAGATAGATCGGCACCAGTATTCAAGAAGACTTCAAGAAGACCCAGGGCTGTCCAAATCTCATTAACCATCTTTCATTTCACATCCATCTTCTCACCGAGTTTCAAGTTGGTAGAGACCATCGTGGCTTTCTTGATTGTTAAATGTGGTAATAACATGTCATCTTGAATTAAGAGAATTTACTAATGTTATCATTGTGGCTATCTACATACCTCCACAGGTTAATTCTAAGCTGGCTCTGGAGGAATTATACGATGCTATTAACACTCAGCTGAATGCACATCCAGAGGGGGTTGTGATTGTGGCTGGTGGAGCTAGAAACGGTTCTTCCTAAATTTTATAAGAATGTGCACTTTCCAACAAGGGAGAAGAATATTTTAGATCAGGTATATACAAGTGTTTCCAGTGCATATAAAGCTACTTTGTTGCCACATCTTGGTCTATCAGATCATAACTCTTTAACCCCCCTAGCAGTATTCCCGAGTCAGGCTCGGGGTGGATTTTCAATACCAAAAGCGGTATCCCCAAGCCAGACTCAGGATCGCATGGCAAGATCCTTGTAGAGGTTACTTACCTTGTCCCCTGGATCCTGTGATGTCTCCCCGCTGTGATCTGTGAGCCACCGATTCACAGTGCCGAGCTCCGTTCCCTGCGAGCGTTGCGATGCACGGGGCGGAGTTCGGCGACAAATTCAAAAAGTAAAGCACACAGTACAGATACAGTATAATGTAATCTCTGTATCAAATAAATGCACATCTCCTTTGTCCCTATTGATCTGTCCAGTGTCCTGCATGCAGTTTTATATTATAAAAACTGTTCTTTCTGCCTGGAAACTGGAGATTGTCCACAGCAACCAAAACCTTCCATTTACATCAAAAGTGGTTTTAGACCAGCTAGAAAACAGCGATAATGAATTAGAATCACTTGCAGAATTGAGCAATAGTGATTTGTGGGGAAATCAGTCATCAAACACTAAAAGTAATGACAGCGACAATTCTGCAACTGAGCAAATTTCAGTGTTTTTGATTTGATTACATTATTCAATATTTTTTATTATTATTATATTATTATTTGTTATAATTATTTATAGTTATTTATCATATTATAATTTTTAATTTCGTTTTTCAAACTTTATCATACCCGGGATGTTTACTAGACTCTTGTTTGGACAGATTTAAGTGAATTATTCCTAAGAATTACAGGCCTACAATATAAATATACAAATTTCTGTGCAAAATAATTGTACCGCTTTCAGCACCTAAAATTTGAAATAATCATACCGCCAGGGAGGTTAATGATGATCTCATGTTATAAGCCTCTTGTTTGCAGAACAAAACCAGATATTAAAACTATACAGGTTTGGAGCGAGGAGTCAAATTCACTGCTACAAGAGTGCTTTGAATCATCTGATTGGAATGTATTTGCACAGGATGCAGACTTAGAGGAATATTCTTCATCTGTTCTAGCTTATATTCGCTCTTGTATGGAGATGTTCCTGGTTACAAAAACGATTAAGGTATTCCCAAACCAAAAGCCTTGGTTGCATGGTAAAGTAAGGGCTCAGCTTAGAGCAAGAGATGTGGCCTTTAGATAGGGCGACCCTATGGCCTATAGGAAAGATCGGAATGAATTAAAGAAAGGCATTAAGGAGGCTAAGCGTAGATATAAACAAGCATTGAATCTGATTTTGAAAATTATTTTTAAACGCGCCCCATCCTGCCGAGCTCACGCGCAGAAGCGAACGCATAGGTGAGTAACGCCCGCATATGAAAACGGTGTTCAAACCACACATGTGAGGTATCGTCGCGACCGGTAGAACGAGAGCAATAATTCTTGTAGACATGTGGAAGGGGATTAAAACAATGGTAGATTTTAAATCTAGGAATACACAGGTTTGTAAAGTGTTCCCTGACACCTTAAACCAATTTTTTGCTCGCTTTGAGGGTCAAAATCTGAGATGTGAAACCCATAGTAAAGAACTAGTGGAGGACACCCATTTATTGGTATTTAAAATACAGGAGGTCAGGTCAAATTTGAGGAAGATTGACATCAGAAAGGCAGCAGGACCAGACGGGGTGTGCAGACCAGTTAACAGGTGTTTGCAGGCTGCAATACGTTCTTGTTTTAAATCTACTACTATTGTCCCAATACCTAAAAAATCAGCAGTAACATGCTTAACCACTTCCGGACCACCGCACGCATATGTCCTTACATGGAAGAGGAATATCGTTGTTATGGCAGCAGCTAGCTACCATAACCCCAGTATGCTCTTCTTCGGCCGGCGGTCTGCTTTCCGATAAGAGTGGTCTTTGTGGTGGATTCACCGTAAGATCACTTTTATCGGCGGCAGAAGAGCCCCCCCCCCCCACTCCCGCCACGCTCCAGTGCCCTCCGGCGCTTACCAGAGCCGTTGTCAGCGGCGGAGGCGATCAGATGTTGTCCCTTCCTGGGTATGGAGACGAGTGAGGGGAAGATGGCCCCTACCCGTCTCCATACCATTGCAGGGTGGAAGCACCGTCAAAACGTCTCTTCTACCCATAGTTCTTAAAGGGACATTTTTTTTTTTAAATGACAAACTTTGTATTTATTTTTTTTATTGCATTTTAGTATAAATATGAGATCTGAAGTTTTTTTACACCAGATCTCATATTTAAGAGGTCCTGTCATGCTTTTTTCTTTTGCGAGGGATGTTTACATTCCTTGCAATAGGAATAAAAGTGAAACTTTTTTTTTTTTAAAAAGAACAGTGTAAAAATAAAAAATAAAAGTTAAAATAAATAAGAAAAAAATTTTTTTAAACGCGCCCCATCCTGCCGAGCTCACGCGCAGAAGCAAACGCATAGGTGAGTAACGCCCGCATATGAAAACGGTGTTCAAACCACACATGTGAGGTATCGCCGCGACCGGTAGAACGAGAGCAATAATTCTAGCCCTAGACCTTCCCTGTAACCCAAAACATGCAACCTGTAGAATTTTTTAAAATGTCGCCTATGGAGATTTTTAAGGGTAAAAGTCGCCATTCCACGAGCGGGCGCAATTTTGAAGCGTGACATGTTGAGTAACAATTTACTCAGCGTAACATTATCTTTCACTATATAAAAAAAAAAATTGAGCTAACTTTACTGTTGTCTTATTTTTTTAATTCAAAAAAGTGTATTTTTTCCAAAAAAAGTGCGCTTGTAAGACCGCTACGCAAATACGGTGTGACAGAAAGTATTGCAATGAAGTTAAAAGCTTTGGGCCTATGTCCATTACTGCGCTCATGGATTTTCTAACAAACAGGCCACAAATGGTGAGAATAGGAGATCAGATGTCTTAAGCCGCGTACACACGATCGGATTTTCTGACGGGAAATGTGCGATGACAGGCTGTTGGCGGAAAATCCGACTGTGTGGACGCTCCATCGGACAATTGTTATCAGAGTTTCTGCTGACAAATGTTGGCAACAGGTTTTCAAATTTTCCGCCAACAAATGTGTGTTGTCGGATTTTCCGAGCGTGTGTACACAAGTCCGTCGGACAAAATTCCAAAGTACAAACACACATGCTCGGAAGCAAGGATGAGACGGAAGCCGTTGGTCTTGTAAACTAGCGTTCGTAATGGAGAATTAACATTCGTGACGCGGCAAATTATGAAATCTCGAAACGCAGCGCACAATTCTCTTCTTCTTTAATGGGATAATAATGAAGCTGCTTTGCTGGTGATACTGATGGAGTTATTGCAAACAAATTTTCAAAGACTTTTTTTATATATTATTATGCTTTTTTTTTTTTCTATTTTTTTTTTTTTTTTTGGGCAAGTTACCACAACACCATTATCCCGTAGTTTTCAAAGATACAACTATATTGGTGTCCCTTGTCAATTTTACATTGTATTTTTTAAAATGTAACTGCCTACTCCCAAACTGTCATTTGAAGTAAAGCACATAGACAAGTATTATTCTACACAATCTTTTTATTGTGCATTAAAAAAAGAAAACAAATAAAATTAGACATGCTATCTGCCAATAGAACTTAACCAAAAAGTGCATTCTATGCATCCAAACATATAGAAAATATAACAAATTAAATCATTATTATTCAACCAAAAAAAATGTCAAAGTAATAACTCCAAGGCCAATAATAAATAACACGTTATCTCTTCCGATTCCGCAACATGGCTGGTTGACGAACAGCCGTTCAGAAACAAACTGAAAATCGCAAAATGAAAAGCGCGAATCAACACTCACCAAACTTCTACTAACACCAAATTAGCAGAAGGAGCCCAAAGGGTGGCGCTAAAGAGCTGAGAAACAACGTAGTGCGTCACTACGTTCGTAATTGTTGGCCAACAATTGTGTGGCCGTGTGTATGCAAGACAAGTTTGGGCCAACGCCCTTCAGACAAAATTCCACGGCTTTGTTGGCCAACAATCCAATCGTGTGTACGAGGCTTAACACTTATTTTGAATACGGGGGTACCACAGGGATGTGTGTTAAGACCGGCCTTGTTTACGACTGTACTCCTATACATGCGTCTAACACTATAGTGAAGACACCACTTCAGTGGGACTCATACAAGATAATGATGAGACAGCTTATAGGCAGGAAATACAACATTTGGTTGAGTGGTGTAGAGAAAATGATTTAAAGCGCAGTTCCGGAGAAATTTTTTTTTAAATTGATCCTAGCATTATAAATAATTAAATATATAAAAACGAGTATACACGGTTCATATGGATGTTGCAAAAATAAAAATTTCATACTCACTATTTCTCCCTCCAGTTGTGGCCGTTGCCATCATGATTGTGGGCATGTGAAGCCCAATCGATACCTCTTCCTGGAAAAGCTTTGGAGAGATGCATGCTGTTGTAAACAATCGGTGCTACGGCCGCCGGTGAATCGCGCATGCGCGAGTTCGAGAAGTGCATGCTGGTTGCCCAGCATGCACCTCTCGATCTCTCACATGCGCAATTCACCGGTGACCATAGTGCCGATTGTTTCTAAAGTTGCTGTAACAACTGCTAGGAGTATAGGTGTGGTTTTGTTGCAAAGTGTTTTATTGCTGCAGTAAAGAGTACCCGGATACATTTTGCTGTATGTATACAATGACAATAAAGTATATCTCATCTCATCTCATTATATAACAGGATATCTGCCTGAATTCTTGTAGCTCCCTCTAATGCCAGGGCTCATAGTCCGTAGGGTAGAGGCTACCCTGCAGTCCCTTCCCCCAAAAAACTCTGTCCTGGTTGGGTCTGTCACAATCAGTAATATATAAAAGCAGGGCTTTTTTTCAGCGGGAACATAGGGGAACGTGGGGGAACGCAGTTCCGGCACCTGCAGCACCAGGAGTCTATTGTTGCTGAGGAGGTCTACTGTTTCTGGTGGGGGATCTATTGTTGCTTGGGGTGGGTCTTATATTGCTGGGGGGTCAGTTGTTGCTGGGAGAGATCTACTGTTGAGGGAGGGGTCTATTGTTGTTGGCTTCCGTAAAGTCTATTGATGCTGGCTGTGAGAGATCTGTTGTTGATGCCACAAGTCTATTGTTGCTTGGGGGGAATTTTGTTGCGGGTGGTCCATTGTTGATGGGGGAATCTATTGTTGCTGGGGGGGGCTCTATTGTTACTGGCTGCAGGGGATCTATTTTAGTGCTTTTCTTGTTATTATTACCAAATGCCATACAAATTACAAAATGATACTTGGTTCTGTATTCTCGAAAAAAGGCAGTACTGGGAGATGGGTAGGGGGTGAAACAAGGAATGGTGCTTGTAGGTAGGTAGGGGTGGAGAAAAGAGGTGACTCAGAAAGGGGGAGTTCCTGCACCTATTCTCTAAGAAAAAAGGCCCTGTATAAAAGCATACTAACCCTTGAAATTTTCCACATTTTTTCATGTTACAACCAAAAATGTAAATGTATTTTATTGGGATTTTATGTGATAGAGACCAGGGATATGCAATTAGCGGACCTCCAGCTGTTGCAAAACTACAAGTCCCATCATGCCTCTGCCTCTGGGTGTCATAATTGTGGCTGTCAGAGTCTTGATATGCCTCATAGGACTTGTAGTTCTGCAACAGATGGAGGTCCGCTAATTGCATATCCCTGTGATAGACCTAAAGTGGCACATAATTGTGCAATGGAGGGAAAATGATAAATGGTTTTCCAAATGTTTTACAAGTAAATATGTGAAACGTGCGGCATGCATTTGTGTTCAGCCCCCTTTACTCTGATTTACTAAACTCTAGTGGAACCAATTGCCCTCGGAAGTCACCTAATTAGTAAATAGAGTCCACCTGTGTGTAATTTAATCTCAGTATAAATACAACTGTTCTGTGAAGCCCTCTGAGGTTTGTTAGAGAACCTTAGTGAACATACAGCATCATGAAGGCCAAGGAACACACCTGACAGGTTAGGGATAAAGTTATGAAGAAGATTAAGGCAGGGTTAGGTTAAAATATCCCAAGCTTTGAACATCTCACGGAGCTCTGTTCAATCCATCATGCTAAAATATAAAGAGTATGGCACAACTCCAAACCTACCAAGACATGGCCGTCCACCTAAACTGACAGGCCGGGCAAAGAGAGCATTAATCAGAGAAGCAGCTAAGAAGTCCATGGTAACTCTGGAGGAGCTGCAGAGATCCACAGCTCAGGTGGGAGAATCTGTCCACAGGACAACTATTAGTCGTACACTTCACAAATCTGACCTTTATGGAAGAGTGGAAAGAAGAAAACCATTGTTGAAAGAAAACCATAAGAAGTCCCGTTTGCAGTTTGCATGAAGCCAAGTGGAGGACACAGCAAACATGTGGAAGAAGGTGCTCTGGTCAGTTGAAACCAAAATTGAAATTTGTGGCCTAAAAGCAAAACGCTATGTGTGGCAGAAAACTAACACTGCACACTGAACACACTATCCCCACCGTGAAACATGGTGGTGGCAGCATCATGTTGTGGGGATGCTTTTCTTCAGCAGGGACAAGGAAGCTGGTCAGAGTTGATGGGAAGATGAATGGAGCCAAATACAGGGCAATCTTCAAAGAAAACCTGTTAGAGTCTGCAAAAGACTTGAGACTGGGGCGGAGGTTCACCTTCCAGCAGGACTACGACCCTAAACATACAGCCAGAGCTACAATGGAAAGGTTTAGATCAAAGCATATTCATGTGTTAGAATGACCCAGTCAAAGTCCAGACCTAAATCCAATTGAGAATCTGTGACAAGACTTGAAAATTGCTGTTCACAGACGCTCTCCATCCAATCTGACAGAGCTTGAGATATTTTGTAAAGTAGAATGGGCAAAAATGTCCCTCTCTAGATGTGCAAAGCTGGTAGAGACATCCCTAAAAAGACTTGCAGCTGTAATTGCAGAGAAAGGGAGTTCTACAAAGTATTGACTCAGGGGGGCGCTATATAAATGTACCCCCCACACTGTTCACATATTTGTTTGTGAAAAATGTTGAAAACCATTTATCATTTTCCTTCCACTTCACAATTATGTGCCACTTTGTGTTGGTCTATCACATAAAATCCCAATAAAATACATTTACGTTTTTGGTTGTAACATGACAAAATGTGAAAATATGGCAAAAAATTGAAAAAATAGCTATCTATACAGAATGGGGGCTAATAGTGCTGAATTCTAAATGACAAAATCAGCCTACTTGTGTAGGTAGGGGACAAAATAAAAGGGGAACCAGTAAGTATATCAAATACACAAATCAATATACCTAAAAGGGGAGATACCACCAGAAGACAATGAAAAGCAAAAACAGAAGAAAAAGCAAATCATTCTAAACCAAAACAAATGCGTACCTTCTGATACAATAAGGTACAGCCTATATTGAGGTTAGAAAACCACATGCATTTGAAACTGATAATGTGTCAATAGGCATTATACTGTGTTTGATAAAACTTACATAAACAGGGGTAGTAGAGGTCATTTTTTTGGATCTGTCGATTGAGCTCACTGATGAAAGGACAATTACTAAACAATTGTACAGGAAACCCACTGTGTGGTTGGATATTGGAACACTTCATGGATGCCCATTATTTAAAAGTATATCTAAAAGATTTGATCTGATATGTGGAGATCGTGTTCCACACCACTTTTGGCCAACTCCCTTCTGGAGAAATGGGGAGTGCATGCCATATGGGATTGCATTTCCTTGGGATAATAGAGTTGCTTCTTGGATAAACATTGTGGCAATGCTTTGTATGATTAATGTGTTCACAAGGATTTATTATTGATGACTATTTACAGAGTGATACCGACAGCCAAGAAATGGAGTGACATTGATACTTTATATGTTTCCTTATTCCAGGATGATACCTGGTAATGGAATATTAAGGTCTGTGCTGGCAGTGGGATCTTTTTTGTTCCTAAATGTGTTTAAATACTTTTACTCTGTGAACAATACTGACTTTATATTTTTATATAAGGTTTTCTACAATGTAGAGAGGTTTTTATATAATTACAGCTTTCCTTCTTTAGTAAATCAAAGAAAGGAGACAATCCGCCCTACCACACTTCTCCTATCTCAGCGCTTAGGAATATTAAGTAATGAAGATGGATAAACCAGCAGTGATGATACCTGATGTCAGTAAAAAATGTGAGACGTCTCACAGCAGCCACTTAACAAAACCAAACTCATATACCAGATGTATGAATAATCACTTAAATCACTATGAATAATTACTTGACAAGTAAATCACTAACACATCAAAGCGGCACTATACACAGTCATAAACTATGGCTGGAAAAAATGTCTCTGATTTGAAACACAAGCTGAAATAATTCAGCGAAAATACATATAATGGACTTTATGTGGTCTTCAGCTAGATATCCCAGATATGTGTAGTGGATCCGATACGTGCACCCTTCACCATATCTTGTATCACCACCTGTGGTTCATCCCCCGCAAGGGGTTCTCACTCACCGGAACCAAAAGGTTTCTAAGCCTTGGATCATATCCTCCGTTCAATCACTCCCGAGGTCCTCCCAGGCAGGCAGTCAGGTAATATATATATCCCAGCTTAGTGCAGCTACATCTCACTGCAGGCCATTAGTATGTCTGGGCCAAAAGTTTAATAGAGTTTTTGTAGTCTAAACTTCAGTATGCTGTCTTCTCTGGACCCAAGATTGCAGAATGAAGTCAAATACGCCTTAGAGCCCTTGCACACTGGGGCGGGGGGCGGCGTCGGCGGTAAAACACTGAACAACATCAAATTGGTCTGCATGGCTGTCGTCCCAGAAGGAAGACTCTTCTAAAGATGATGCACAAGAAAGCCAGCTAATAATTTGCTGAAGACAAGCAGACTAAGGACATGGATTACTGGAACCATGTCCTGTGGTCTGATGAGACCAAGATAAACGTATTTGGTTCAGATGGTGTCAAGCGTGTGTGGTGGCAACCAGGTGAGGAGAACAAAGACAAGTGTGTCTTGCCTACAGTCAAGCATGGTGGTGGGAGTGTCATGGTCTGGGGCTGCATGAGTGCCGCCGGCACTGGGGAGCTACAGTTCATTGAGGGAAGCATGAGTGCCAACATGTACTGTGACATACTGAAGCAGAGCATGATCTCTTTCCTTCAGAGACTGGGCCACAGGGCAGTATTCCAACATGATAACAACCCCAAACACACCTCCAAGACGATCACTGCCTTCCTAAAGAAGCTGAGGGTAAAGGTGATGGACTGGCCAAGCACGTCTCCAGACCTAAACCCTATTGAGCATCTGTGGGACATCCTCAAATGGAAGGTGGAGGAGCACAAGGTTTCTAACATCCACCAGCTCTGTGATGTCGTCATGGAGGAGTGAAAGAGGACTCCAGTGGCAACCTGTGAAGCTCTGGGGAACTCCATGCCCAAAAGGGTTAAGGCAGTGCTGGAAAATAATGGTGGCCAAACAAAATATTGACACTTTGGGCCCAATTTTGACATTTTCACTTAGGGGTGTACTCACTTTTGTTTCTAGCGGTTTAGACATTAATGGCTGTGTGTTGAGTTATTTTGAGGGGACAGCAAATTTACACTGTTATACAAGCTGTACACTCACTACTTTACATTGTAGCAAAGTGTCATTTCTTCAATGTTGTCACCTGAAAAGATAGAAGAAAATATTTACAAAAATGTGGGGGGTGTACTCACCTTTGTGAGATACTGTATAGGCGACGATTTAAACATTTACCTTTAAAAGCAAAAGAAAAAAATTTGAAATTTATGACTTTAGGAAAAAAAAAAAAAAATTGTTTATGCCCGAGAAGCGAAAGTGACATCAGAGGTCGCTCTGGTTCTCCAAAGGCAAAAAGCCGAGTGGGGTCCATCTTGCCCTCACTCAATTTCCTGCCCAGGCATCAGCTGCATCAGATCGCTTCTGGGCATTACCGATGGCTCTGGTAAGCCTGGAAACGACCAGGAAGCAGCAGGATGCGGGGGCCACGGTGAATCCGCCACTGGGATCACTTGTATTGGAAAGCCGGTCATCTGAGGGGAAAAATGATACCAGGGTTATGGCATTTAGCTGCAGTAATAACCCTGGTATTTAACCACTTCCATACCGGGCCTATTCTGGCACTCTTCTCCTACATGTAAAAATCATAATTTTTTTGCTAGAAAATTACTCAGAACCCCCAAACATTATATATTTTTTTTTTATCAGACACCCTAGATCAGGGGTCTCAAACTCGAGGCCCTCCAGTTGTTGCAAAACTACAAGTCCCATAAGGCATTGCAAAGCTGACAGTTACAAGCCTGACTCCCACAGGCAGATGCATGATGGAAATAGTCTTTTCACAAAAGCTGGAGGGCCACCAGTTTGAGACCCCCGCCCTAGGGAATAAAATGGCGGTCATTGCAACTTTTTATCTTGCACGGTATTTGTGCAACAATTTTTCAAACGCTTTTTTAAAAAAAAACAAAAACAGTTTCATGATTTAAAAAAATAACAAAGCCGTAAAGTTAGCCCAATTTATTTGTATAATCTGAAAGATGATGTTACGCGAGTAAATAGATATCCAACATGTCACGCTTTAAAATTGCGCATGCTCATGGAATGGCGACAAACTATGGTACTTTAAAATCTCCATAGGTGATGCTTTAAATTTTTTTACAGGTTACCAGTTTAGAGTTACAGAGGAGGTCTAGTGCTAGAATTATTGCTCTCGCTCTAACGCATACGGCCATACCTCACATGTGTGGTTTGAATGGCGTTTACATATGTGGGCGGGACTTACGTGTGCGTTCGCTTCTGAGCGCAAGCTACCGGGGACAGGGGCGTTTTAAATTATTTTTTTTTTATTTTATTTTTTATTTTACTTTTTTTTTTAATTTTTACACTTTCTTTTACATTTTTTTGATTACTTTTTACTTTTATGTAAACATCCCTTGTAATAGGAATCGTTTGTGACAGGTCCTCTTTATGGAGAGATGCGGGGTCATTAAAACCCCATATCTCTCCTCCAACCTGGAAAGTATGAGATCGGAAAAAAATAATCCACAATCTTATGCTTACCAGCCGCGATCGCCCGGATGTGACGTCATAATGTCGCAACTGGGGCTCCGACGGTCATAGAGATGACTGGTGACCATCTGGTCACCGGAAATCTTTATGATCATCATCCGGCGGCGGCCGATTCTTTCTCCAGGTCCCAGATGGCACGGGAGAGCCAGGAGAAGTACCGGATGGCGGCGGGAGGGGGGATGTCCCCTCCCGTCGCCTGTCAGAATGATCAAGTGGTGGGACTGCCGCTATGATCGTTCTTACGGTGCACAAACTTGCTGGCTGAAAAGGAGGATATATGGATAATGCCTGTAGCTGTAGGCATCATTCAGATATTCCCACTGAAAGTCATATGATGTCCTTGGGCTGGAAGTGGTTAATGTAAAAACGCATGATTTACATTCCCAGTTAGGCGGTCAGCAAAAAGGTGGTGTGTGTGTGGGCAGTAAAAATGCTTGGTTGACCTACAAGTAATCCGTACTCTCCACTGCAGGTGGCACTCCATCGTAGTGGCAATGAAGATGGGGGAGAAAGTTGAGAGGTATTTGTTTCCACTATGATTTCCTTGGTCACAAGGCAGCAGCTATCCGATTGGGCACTGGCACCCCATGTGACTTTGGTGGCCATCTTGGGTCAGGCAGAGTCTTTTTAAGCCTCCTGCTCCCGGGCTTGGCACGCTTTATGCAAGTGGCTAGCATAGGGACAGGTTCTCTGTCCATAAGGGACAGTGCTTAGACATAGGGAAAGGGTTCCAGAAGAGTAGGGACAGCGCAGGGATTACGTCTACCTCTTCCAGGAGGCCTCCCCATTGGGTGTGGACCAGCCAGGCCGCATTCTGCCCCTAATGACAGATGCTGTTGGCATCTCTGAGTCTCCTGACTGCTATTTCCACCGCTGTACAGTTTGTAAGTGTCATTCCCACTGCGCCTGTTTGTACTTGTTAAACTTTTGTACAATAAATTGCTATTACCAAACTTGGACTCTGTGTGCTCACTGCCCACCACACCACGCTGCACCCAGGATACTTACGTTTTTATTCCCCCCCAACCGCACCCCCCGTTAAGTTGTTATGAAAACAGACACGGGTGTTCACATGCCACAGCAAAAACGTCATTTTGCATCTACAGTACCTTGAAAAAGTATTCATACCCCTTGAAATTTTCCACATTTTGTCATATTACAACCAAAAGCGTAAATGTATTTTATTGGGATTTTATGTGATAGACCAACACAAAGTGGCACATAATTGTGAAGTGGAAGGAAAATGATAAATGGTTTTCAACATTTTTTACAAATAATTATGTGAAAAGTGTGTCAGTCAATACTTTGTAGAACTCCCTTTCACTGCAGTTACAGCTGCAAGGCTTTTTGGGGATGTCTCTACCAGCTTTGCACATCTAGAGAGGGACATTTTTGCCAATTCTTCTTTCCAAAATGGCTCAAGCTCTGTCAGATTGGATGGAGAGCGTCTGTGAACAGCAATTTTCAAGTCTTCCCACAGGTTCTCAACTGAATTTAGGTCTGGACTGTGACTGGGCCATTCTAACACTTGAATATGCTTTGATCTAAACCATTCCATTGTAGCTCTGGCTGTATGTTTAGGGTCGTTGTCCTGCTGGAAGGTGAACCTCCAACCCAGTATCAAGTCTTTTGTAGACTCTAATGCCCCGTACACACGGTCGGATTTTCCGACGGAAAATGTGTGATAAGACCTTGTTGTCGGAAATTCCGACCGTGTGTGGGCTCCATCACACATTTTCCATCGGAATTTCCGACACACAAAGTTTGAGAGCTTGCTATAAAATTTTCCGACAACAAAATCCGTTGTCGGAAATTCCGATTGTGTGTATACAAATTCGACGCACAAAGCGCCACGCATGCTCAGAATAAATTAAGGGACGCAAGCAATTGGCTACTGCCCCGTTTATAGTCCCGACGTACGTGTTTTACGTCACCACGTTTAGAACGATCGGATTTTCCGACAACTTTGTGTGACCGTGTGTATGCAAGACAAGTTTGAGCCAACATCTTTCGGAAAAAATCCATGGATTTTGTTGTCGGAATGTCCGATCAATGTCCGACCGTGTGTACAGGGCATTACAGGTTTTTCTCTAAGATTGCCCTGTATTTGGCTCCATCCATCTTCCCATCAACCCTGACCAGCTTCTCTGTCCCTGTTGAAGAGAAGCATCCCCCCACAACATGATGCTGCCACCACCATGTTTCAAGGTGGGGATGGTGTGTTCAGGGTGATGTGCAGTCTTAGTTTTCCACCACACATAGCGTTTTGCTTTTAGGGCAAAAAGTAAATCTTTGGTCTCTGACCAGAGCACCTTCTTCCACATCTTTGCTGTGTCCCCCACATGGCTTCTCGCAAACTGCAAACAGGACTTCTTATGGCTTTCTTTCAACAATGGCTTTCTTCTTGCCACTCTTCCATAAAGGCCAGATTTGTGGAGTTCACAACTAATAGTTGTCCTGTGGACATATTCTCCCACCTGAGCTGTTGAGTTACTATGGGCCTCTTGGCTACTTCTCTGATGAATGCCCTCCTTGCCCGGCCTGTCAGTTTAGGTGAACGGCCATGTCTTGGTAGGTTTGCAGTTGTGCCATACTCTTTCCACTTGCGGGTGATGGATTGAACAGTGCTTTGTGGGATGTTCAAAGCTTAGGATATTTTTTGATAACCTAACCCGGCTTTAAATGTCTCCACAACTTTATCCCTGACCTGTCTGGTGTGTTCCTTGGCCTTCATGATGCTGTTTGCTCACTTAGGTTCTCCAACAAGCCTCTGAGGGCTTCACAGAACAGCTGTATTTATACTGAGTAGGGATGGGCTTTATGTTCGGGTCGAAAATTAGTTCAACTCGAACATTGGCTGTTCGCCTGTTCACCGAATAACGAACAATTTAGGGTGTTCGCGGCAAATTCGAAAGCCGCAGAACACCCTTTAAAAGTCTATGGGAGAAATCAAAAGTGCTAATTTTAAAGGTTAATATGCAAGTTATTGTCATAAAAAGTGTTTGGGGACCTGGGTCCTCCCCCAGGGGACATGTATCAATGCAAAAATAAGTTTTAGAAACTGACGTTTTTTCTGGAGCAGTGATTTTAATAATGCTTAAAGTGAAACAATAAATGTGTAATATTCCTTTACATTTCATACCTGGGGGGTGTCTATAGTAGGCCTGAAAAATGGCGCATGTTTCCCATGTTTAGAACAGTCTGACAGCAAAATGACATTTCTAAAGAAAAAAAAGTAGTTTAAAACTACTCGCGGCAGAACACATAAAAGTTCATTGATAAAAACTTCATGGGATTCCCCCACAGGGGAACCCTGAACCAAAATTTTAAAAAAATGCGTGGGGGTCCCCCCAAATTCCATACTAGGCCCTTCAGGTCACGCCAAAAAAAAAATGACATGGGGTCCCCCCAAAATCCATACCAGACCCTTATCCGAGCACCCAACCTGGCAGGTCGCAGGAAAAGAAGGGGGGACGAGAGCGTCCCCCCTCCTGAACCGTACTAGGCCACATGCCTTCAACAACGGGAGGGTGCTTTGGGGTAGCCCCCAAAGCACCTTGTCCCCATGTTGATGGGGAGAAGGGTCTCATCCCCACAACCCTTGCCCGGTGGTTGTGGGGGTCTGTGGGCGGGGGGCTTATCGGAATCTGGAAGCCCCCTTTAACAAGGGGACCCTCAGATCCCGGCCCACCCTGTGTGAATTGGTAATGGAGTACAAACGTACCCCACCATTTCACAAAAAAAGTGTCAAAAATGTTAAAAAAAGACAATAGACAGTTTTTGACAATTCCTTTATTACTTCTTCTTTCCCCGCTTCTTCTTCCATCCTCATCTGGTCTTCCTTCGTTGTTCTTTTTCCTCCATCTCGTTCTTCCCCGCTTCTTCCTCTATCTTCCTCTGCTTCTTCCACCGGTCTTCTCGGCCGGAATCTTCTTCTCCGATTCGTCCTCCGATCCGTCTCAATGGGAGTATCCCGCTGTGTGACGCTTCTGTTCAGGTGACAGCTCTTATATAATGGAGGGCAGGGCCACCCGGTGACCCCGTCCCCTCTGACGCACGGGGACTTCCCTATGGCTTTCCCTGTGCTGTCAGAGGGGGCGGGGTCACCCGTTTATGTAAAGCTTCCGATAATCCCCCCGCCCACAGACCCCCACAACCACCGGGCAAGGATTACATAGTAGGTGAGGCTGAAAAAAGACACAAGTCCATCAAGTCCAACCTATGTGTGTGATTATGTGAGTTGTGGGGATGAGGCCCTTCTTCCCATCAACATGGGGACAAGGTGCTTTGGGGGGGACTATCCCAAAGCACCCTCCCAATATTAAGGGCATGTGGCCTAGTACGGTTCAGGAGGGGGGGAGGGTGCTCTCTCGTCCCCCCCTCTTTTCCTGCGGCCTGCCAGGTTGCGTGCTCGGATAAGGGTCTGGTATTGATTTTTGACCTGAAGGGCCTGGTATGGAATTTTTTTTTTTTAATTTTGGTTCGGGGTTCCCCTGTGGGGGAATCCCATGCCGTTTTTATCAATGAACTTTTATGTGTATTGCCGGACCAACAATTCATTATTAGCCGCGAGTAGTTTTAAATTACTTTTTTTCCTTTAGAAATGTCATTTTGCTGTCAGACTGCTCTAAACACGGGAAACATGCGCCCCTTTACAGGCATACTATAGACACCCCCCAGGTACCAAATTTAAAGGAATATTACACTTTTATTGTTTCACTTTAAGCATTATTAAAATCACTGCTCCCGAAAAAACATCCGTTTTTAAAACTTTTTTTTTGCATTGATACATGTCCCCTGGGGCAGGACCCAGGTCCCCAAACAGTTTTTAAGACAATACCATGCCATATTAGCCTTTAAAATTAGCACTTTTAATTTTTTAACGTTCGTGTCCCATAGACTTTAATGGTGTTCGCGTGATCGAACTAACTTTTTGCCTGTTCGCATGTTCTGGATGCGAACCAAACGGGGGGGGTGTTCAGCTCATCCCTAATACTTAGATTAAATTACACACAGGTGGACTCTATTTACTAATTAGGTGACTTCTGAAGGCAATTGGCTCCTTTAGATTTTAGTTAGGGTTATCAGAGTAAAAGGGGGGCTGAATACAAATGCACGCCACACCTTTTACATATTTATTTGTAAGCCATTTTGAAACCATTTATCATTTTCCTTCCACTTCACAATTATGTGCCGCTTTGTGTTGGTCTATCACATGAAATAAAAAAAAATACATTTACATTTTTGTTTGTAATATGACAAAATGTGGCACTGTAAATGTAGCCTATATGTACATATATTTTACAAAGAGAGTGTCCAAAAGGAAACAGCTTCTGCTTTGCTTAGGGATGGATTTAACATTAGGCACAGCATGCTTTTCTATAGACAACTGAGGCAAAGTGGCATTATACACACAATATTTAGCACCAAAGTAACACCTCTCTGCTAGAGTCTCATTTTCTTGTTTTATTGGTCCTTATTCTTACTGGGCCTAGAATATTTTTGTTGTGTAAATATACTTACACTATATTATCAAAAGTATTGGGACGCCTGCCTTTACACTGACATGATCTGTAATGGATTCCCAGTCTTATGCCTCATACACACGATCGCACATTCCGACAACAAAACCGTGGATTTTTTTTTCCGACGGATGTTGGCTCAAACTTGTCTTGCATACACACGGTCACACAAATGTTGTTGCAAATGCCGATCAGCAAGAATGCGGTGACGTACAACACATATGACGAAACAAGAAAAATTAAGTTCAATAGCCAGTGCGGTTCTTCTGCTTGATTCCGAGCATGCGTGGACTTTTGTGCCTCTGCATGGTGTACACACGCTCTGAATTTCCGACGGAAAATTTGAGAACCAGCTCTCAGAACCAGTTGTCGGAAATTCCGACAGCAAATGTCCAATGGAGCCTACACACAGTCGGAATTTCCGACAACAAGCGCACATCGAACATTTCCCGTTGGAAAATCCAACCATGTGTACGAGGCATTAGTCCGTAGGGTTCCATATTGAGTTGGCCCACCCTTTGCAGCTATAACAGCTTCAACTATTCTGGGAAGGCTGTCCACAAGGTTTAGGAGTGTGTCTATGGGAATGTTTGACCATTCTTACAGAAACACACTTGTGAGGTCAGGCACTGATGTTGGATGAGAAGGCCTGGCTCACAGTCTCCACTCTAATTCATCCCAAAGGTGTTCTATGGGGTTGAGGTCAGGACTCTGTGCAGGCCAGTCAAGTTCCTCCACCCCAAACTCGTTCATCCATGTCTTTATGGACCTTGCTTTGTGCACTGGTGCACAGTCATGTTGGAACAGAAAGGGACCATCCCCAAACTGTTCCCACAAAGTTGGGAGCATGAAATTGTCCAAAATGTCTTGGTATGATGACGCCTTAAAGAGGAGCTCTCAGAAAAAAATACTGTAGCTGCTGACTTTTAATATTAGGACATTTACCTGTCCAGGGATCCCGCGGTGCCTTCACCCCAGCCGATTTTTCCACCGGCTCTCAGGTGCTGCCACTGCCATTGCTGTAAGGGGAACCGGCAGTGAAGCCATGCCCTTCACAGCCGGTTCCCTACTGGGCATACATAAGGCGTGCTGTGCTTTCTGAATGGCCCGGCAGTGGAGGAAGGCGGCCAAACTTCTGAGCAATCTCGCCATGAAGAGCATGTGCATTTGGATTGCTGAATTTCTATGTATCAATCTACAATTCTGTTGGGCATTAGCAGATATGCCAGTTCTTCTGCGAGCCAATCTCTGACAAAAGATAAATTATATTCCCATTGTGTGCCTCCTAGGTGTGCATTCCCATTGTTAATTGAGTCGCCTATTGTTTCTGTCCGTCTGATCATCTCTTGGAGATGTAATTAATACTGTGACCACTTTACCTTGTTATGAAACCATTGTGGGAGGTTATGTGTTTATGCTTATAATAATGACTAATGTGCTGTGTATCTAGGGTTGTGGGCGCCGGACGGTCTGGTCACCTATGAGGGTTTAAGTGGCTAGTTGTTAATTAGTTCATGTTAATTAGATCACTGTCAGCCAGGGGGCGTTGTTAAGTCTGCAAAAGATCTGGGGCTAGAGCCCACAGCAGTGGTCTGGTCACCAACCTTTTTGCAGGCCCGGGGGGGCACGCGGGTGGTAAGCAATTATTTGCAGGCAATGGCTGGTGTTGGCGCTTCAATCATCACGGCACCATGGTTGATATGGTGTCAGGGTGATTAAAGCGCATTATTTCTATTATTACATTGTAATATATAATGAAGTGGTTCAACTCACCATAATGCAGAATCAGTGGGAGCCCTGGGCGTGTCACTTGCCACATCTCCTGACACCAAATGCAGCTTGTCACTCACCACCGTCGCCTGTCACCAGATGCAGCTTGTTACTTGCCACTGTCGCCTGCCATCAGATGTGGATTGTCACTTGCCACATCTCCTGCCACCAGGTGTGGATTGTCACTTGCCACTGTCACCTGGGACCAGATGTGGATTGTCACTTGCCATGTCACCTGCCATCTTTTGCAGATTGTCACTTGCCACGTCACCTGCCACCAGATGTGGATCGTCACTTGCCACGTCACCTGCCACCAGATGTGGATTGTCACATGCCACGTTGCCTGTTACCAGATGTGGATGATCGCTTGCCACTTTGCCTGCCACTATTTGTGGATTGTCACTTGCCATGCCAGCCAGTGCCACCCACCAAATGTGCATTGTCGCTGCATTGGTGGCAGGCTGGCAGCACTGGTCCATTTAGTTCTGAGTGAGGGCAGAAGAGCGGTGATGAAAAGCGGACAGTCAGAGAAGATGTCATCTTGCTGCTCCCCGCCACACCTCTGACGTGGAAGAGGCCCGTGCTGTGAGGGCGGAAGAGCGGTGATGCAGGGTGGGCAGTGAGAGATGATGTCATCCCGGATGTGAGGGCGGAAGAGCTGTGATTCAGGGCGGGTGGAGAAAGATGATTTCATCTCTGCTCGTCTGCCCGCAGGCTTCTCTAATCTGCCTGCCCTGCTCTCTCATGCAGCCCGCCTGCTGGCGGCACCCATGGCCAGGCTGCAGAGAGGCCACTGTCCGCTGGTTAGGCTTTGGGCCCCAGATTCAGGGATATAGCCCCAGTAGCCATCCCCTAGCGACCCCACTGCTGTCAGCTATTAGTTACTAGAGGTGGACTAGCATATTGTTTATGTTAGCTGTTCCTTAGTTATGTTAATTATACTCCTGTATACAGTTTCCTTTGCATACAATAATGTGATAGGCTCACCTGATCTGGTGTGCTGTATATTCGGTGTGATTTTACAATAGTTAGTGCCCGTTCCAGTGCACCTAAGATAATGTCGTCTAGATTCTTGGGTGTAATATTTCGCTACAATACCTTGTTCCTGGGTCCAGACTGGAGGAAGCTGCATACTCACGGAAGCACCCAAGCTGGGTGCTGGACGGTTCCATCACACTACCCCTATGGGTGCTCTCAGACCCCCTCTTTTTAATACTAAAAGGCTGGAATATGGAGTCCCCAACACATGACTTAGGCCTCATGTACACTGCTGCTGGTAAACAGATGTTTAGGAGCAGTTGGGCATTTTTTTCAGCTGCCCCTGAACTCTCCTCTATGTTATCTTATCAGTACATATATACAGGGTTGTTAATAGTTTTTTCTAGGCAGTTAAGTTCAGAAGCCTTTTTTGGAATGCAAAAAAATGGGTTCAGACGGATGTTCAGAGGCATTTGAAATACCAAATGCCTGTAACAGCTTGTAAACGGTGCTAACTCGCATTTAGCAGCGTTTCATAAACAGTCGTCTTTCATTCTAACAAAAAAAGGGCAAACGCGGCTAAACGTGGCTAAATGGACCTTTTTAGATGCCGGATTCTAGCTGTCAAGTTAAAAAGTTCAGGAGAGGTTAAACGAAGTCCCGTGTACATGAAGCCTTGGAGTCTCATGATTCTGCTACATTATGTAAAAATATTACCAAGAACTGTCATATAAAAATATTAGGATCATAAAAAAGGTAAATGGTGTAAATGCCACAATAAAACTTTATTGTATTTGACTACTGGTGGCTTGGCAATAGCTACTCCAACATTTTCTGCTTCTAAGGAATTCTTCCACCAAACCACCAATATAAAAGCATGTGGCTTGTTCTGAGAGGACATGCAGACTTCAGGAAAGGTCGGGAGAGAAAAAACGGATTCCAGGACTGACACATAAAGAAGAGCAGGTATATAACAAAGATTTTTTCACCTAGTCTAGATTAAAAAAAATTATTATATGTATACCAGAAAAAGCATGTCCAAACCAGAAAGCGCTAGGTTGGGGATATTACAAGCCTGAGGAATAGTCTTATATTCAGTATATATAGTATAGTGGATATAGTAAGGAATCTAAGGTATTCTATGTACAGGAGAGGGGTGTGGAGGGGATGACAGTGGGCAGTATGTACAGGAGAGGGGTGTGAAGGGTATGACAGAGGGCAGTATGTACAGGAGAGGAGTGTGGAGGGATGACGGTGAGCAGTATGTACAGGAGAAGAGTGTGGAGGGTATGACAGTGGGCAGTATGTACAGGAGAGGAGTGTGGAGGGGATAACAGTGGGCAGTATGTACAGGAGAGGAGTGTGGAGGGATGACGGTGAGCAGTATGTACAGGAGAAGAGTGTGGAGGGTATGACAGTGGGCAGTATGTACAGGAGAGGAGTGTGGAGGGGATAACAGTGGGCAGTATGTACAGGAGAGGGGTGTGAAGGGTATGACAGAGGGCAGTATGTACAGGAGAGGAGTGTGGAGGGATGACGGTGAGCAGTATGTACAGGAGAAGAGTGTGGAGGGTATGACAGTGGGCAGTATGTACAGGAGAGGAGTGTGGAGGAGGTGACAGTGGGCAGTATGTACAGGAGAGGAGTGTGGAGGAGATGACAGTGGACAGTATGTACAGGAGAGGAGTGTGGAGGGTATGACAGTGGGCAGTATGTACAGGAGAGAAGTGTGGAGGAGATGACAGTGGGCAGTATGTACAGGAGAGGAGTGTGGAGGAAATGACAGTGTGCAGTATGTACAGGAGAGAAGTGTGGAGGAGATGACAGTGGGCAGTATGTACAGGAGAGAAGTGTGGAGGGATGACAGTGGGCAGTGTGTACAGGAGAGGAGTGTGGAGGGTATGACAGTGGGCAGTATGTACAGGAGAGGAGTGTGGAGGAAATGACAGTGGGCAGTATGTACAGGAGAGGAGTGTGGAGGAGATGACAGTGGGCAGTATGTACAGGAGAGAAGTGTGGAGGGATGACAGTGGGCAGTATGTACTGGAGAGGAGTGTGAAGGGTATGAAAGTGGGCAGTATGTACAGGAGAGGAGTGTGGAGGAAATGACAGTGGGCAGTATGTACAGGAGAGGAGTGTGGAGGAGATGACAGTGGGCAGTATGTACAGGAGAGGAGTGTGGAGGGATGACAGTGGGCAGTATGCACAGGAGAGGAGTGTGGAGGGGATGACAGTGGGCAGTATGCACAGGAGAGGAGTGTGAAGGGATGACAGTGGGCAGTATGTATAGGAGAGGAGTGTGGAGGAGGTGACAGTGAGCAGTATGTACAGGAGAGGAGTGTGGAAGGGATGACAGTGGGCAGTATGCACAGGAGAGGAGTGTGGAGGAGGTGACAGTGAGCAGTATGTACAGGAGAGGAGTGTGAAGGGATGACAGTGGGCAGTATACACAGGAGAGGAGTGTGGAGGGGATGACAGTGGGCAGTATGCACAGGAGAGGAGTGTGAAGGGATGACAGTGGGCAGTACGTACAGGAGAGGCGTGTGGAGGAGATGACAGTGGACAGTATGTACAGGAGAGGAGTGTGGAGGGTATGACAGTGGGCAGTATGTACAGGAGAGAAGTGTGGAGGAGATGACAGTGGGCAGTATGTACAGGAGAGAAGTGTGGAGGAGATGACAGTGGGCAGTATGTACAGGAGAGAAGTGTGGAGGAGATGACAGTGGGCAGTATGTACAGGAGAGAAGTGTGGAGGGATGACAGTGGGCAGTGTGTACAGGAGAGGAGTGTGGAGGAATGACAGTGGGCAGTATGTACTGGAGAGGAGTGTGAAGGTTATGACAGTGGGCAGTATGTACAGGAGAGGAGTGTGGAGGAAATGACAGTGGGCAGTATGTACAGGAAAGGAGTGTGGAGGAGATGACAGTGGGCAGTATGTACAGGAGAGAAGTGTGGAGGGATGACAGTGGGCAGTATGTACTGGAGAGGAGTGTGAAGGGTATGACAGTGGGCAGTATGTACAGCAGAGGAGTGTGGAGGAAATGACAGTGGGCAGTATGTACAGGAGAGGAGTGTGGAGGAGATGACAGTGGGCAGGCAGTATGTACAGGAGAGGAGTGTGGAGGAGATGACAGTGGGCAGTATGTACAGGAGAGAAGTGTGGAGGAGATGACAGTGGGCAGTATGTACAGGAGAGAAGTGTGGAGGGATGACAGTGGGCAGTGTGTACAGGAGAGGAGTGTGGAGGAATGACAGTGGGCAGTATGTACTGGAGAGGAGTGTGAAGGTTATGACAGTGGGCAGTATGTACAGGAGAGGAGTGTGGAGGAAATGACAGTGGGCAGTATGTACAGGAGAGGAGTGTGGAGGAGATGACAGTGGGCAGTATGTACAGGAGAGAAGTGTGGAGGGATGACAGTGAGCAGTATGTACAGGAGAGAAGTGTGGAGGGATGACAGTGGGCAGTATGTACAGGAGAGAAGTGTGGAGGAGATGACAGTGGGCAGTATGTACAGGAGAGAAGTGTGGAGGGATGACAGTGGGCAGTGTGTACAGGAGAGGAGTGTGGAGGGTATGACAGTGGGCAGTATGTACAGGAGAGGAGTGTGGAGGAAATGACAGTGGGCAGTATGTACAGGAGAGGAGTGTGGAGGAGATGACAGTGGGCAGTATGTACAGGAGAGAAGTGTGGAGGGATGACAGTGGGCAGTATGTACTGGAGAGGAGTGTGAAGGGTATGACAGTGGGCAGTATGTACAGGAGAGGAGTGTGGAGGAAATGACAGTGGGCAGTATGTACAGGAGAGGAGTGTGGAGGAGATGACAGTGGGCAGTATGTACAGGAGAGGAGTGTGGAGGGATGACAGTGGGCAGTATGCACAGGAGAGGAGTGTGGAGGGGATGACAGTGGGCAGTATGCACAGGAGAGGAGTGTGAAGGGATGACAGTGGGCAGTATGTATAGGAGAGGAGTGTGGAGGAGGTGACAGTGAGCAGTATGTACAGGAGAGGAGTGTGGAAGGGATGACAGTGGGCAGTATGCACAGGAGAGGAGTGTGGAGGAGGTGACAGTGAGCAGTATGTACAGGAGAGGAGTGTGAAGGGATGACAGTGGGCAGTATACACAGGAGAGGAGTGTGGAGGGGATGACAGTGGGCAGTATGCACAGGAGAGGAGTGTGAAGGGATGACAGTGGGCAGTACGTACAGGAGAGGCGTGTGGAGGAGATGACAGTGGACAGTATGTACAGGAGAGGAGTGTGGAGGGTATGACAGTGGGCAGTATGTACAGGAGAGAAGTGTGGAGGAGATGACAGTGGGCAGTATGTACAGGAGAGAAGTGTGGAGGAGATGACAGTGGGCAGTATGTACAGGAGAGAAGTGTGGAGGAGATGACAGTGGGCAGTATGTACAGGAGAGAAGTGTGGAGGGATGACAGTGGGCAGTGTGTACAGGAGAGGAGTGTGGAGGAATGACAGTGGGCAGTATGTACTGGAGAGGAGTGTGAAGGTTATGACAGTGGGCAGTATGTACAGGAGAGGAGTGTGGAGGAAATGACAGTGGGCAGTATGTACAGGAGAGGAGTGTGGAGGAGATGACAGTGGGCAGTATGTACAGGAGAGAAGTGTGGAGGGATGACAGTGGGCAGTATGTACTGGAGAGGAGTGTGAAGGGTATGACAGTGGGCAGTATGTACAGCAGAGGAGTGTGGAGGAAATGACAGTGGGCAGTATGTACAGGAGAGGAGTGTGGAGGAGATGACAGTGGGCAGGCAGTATGTACAGGAGAGGAGTGTGGAGGAAATGAAAGTGGGCAGTATGTACACATACCTCCCAACTTTTTGACATGGGAACGAGGGACAAGTATGTAGGCAATAGGACTTACCCCCTGCCACGTCCCCTTAAAAGAGAATTATACAAAAATGATTGATAAAACCCACAAATGCTTTTTTATTTACCACTACTATTTATTTTAATTGGGTTTTAAAATTAACAAATGCAGCAATTTAGAAATTGGATGAAAGGTTTAGCACTGGGAAATGATTTTTGATAGCTAAAAAGTACATTTAAAGATCAGGCCATAATGAGGGACAAATGAGGAGAAAAGAGGGACAGAGGAACTTTGTTCCAGATCATGCATAGTCCCTCAAAATCAGGGACAGTTGGGAGCTATGTGTACAGGAGAGGAGTGTGGAGGGTATGACAGTGGGCAGTATGTACAGGAGAGGAGTGTGGAAGAGATGACAGTGGGCAGTACGTACAGGAGAGGAGTGTGGAGGGATGACAGTGGGCAGTATGTACAGGAGAGGAGTGTGGAGGGGATGACAGTGGGCAGTATGTACAGGAGAGGAGTGTGGAGGGGATGACAGTGGGCAGTATGTACAGGAGAGGAGTGTGGAGAGGATGACAGTGGGCAGTATGTACAGGAGAGGAGTGTGGAAGAGATGACAGTGGGCAGTATGTACAGGAGAGGAGTGTGGGGGGATGACAGTGGGCAGTGTGTACAGGAGAGGAGTGTGGAGGGGATGACAGTGGACAGTATGTACAGGAGAGGAGTGTGGAGGAGGTGACAGTGGACAGTATGTACAGGAGAGGAGTGTGGAGGGGAAGACAGTGGGCAGTATGTACAGGAGAGGAGTGTGGAGGGTATGACAGTGGACAGTATGTACAGGAGAGGAGTGTGGAGGAGGTGACAGTGAGCAGTATGTACAGGAGAGGAGTGTGGAAGGGATGACAGTGGGCAGTATGTACAGGAGAGGAGTGTGGAGGAGATGACAATGGGCAGTATGTACAGGAGAAGAGTGTGGAGGAAATGACAGTGGGCAGTATGTACAGGAGAGGAGTGTGGAGGGGATGACAGTGGGCAGTATGTACAGGAGAGGAGTGTGGAGGGATGACAGTGGGCAGTATGTACAGGAGAGGGGTGTGGAGGGATGACAGTGGGCAGTATGTACAGGAGAGGAGTGTGGAGGGATGACAGTGGACAGTATGTACAGGAGAGGAGTGTGGAGGGATGACAGTGGACAGTATGTACAGGAGAGGCGTGTGGAGGGGATGACAGCAGTATGTACAGGAGAGGAGTGTGGAGGGATGACAGTGGACAGTATGTACAGGAGAGGAGTGTGGAGGGATGACAGTGGGCAGTATGTACAGGAGAGGAGTGTGGAGGGATGACAGTGGGCAGTATGTACAGGAGAGGAGTGTGGAGGGATGACAGTGGACAGTATGTAGAGGAGAGGAGTGTGGAGTGATGACAGTGGACATTATGTACAGGAGAGGAGTGTGGAGGGATGACAGTGGGCAGTATGTACAGGAGAGGAGTGTGGAGGGATGCCAGACACCACCAGCCACATCTCCAGCCACATCATTTATCTCCAACTTTAAGATCCATAAGGCACATCCAGATATCTGGCTGATGGATACAACCATTTCTAACCCTTGATGTTCTGGATGGTTTTATAACTTTTGATATACACTCTCTATCAACCGGACCTGCGTCAAGGGGAAAGTACTATTCTACCTCTCCTCTATAGCTACGGTCTATATAGAGTTATACCACAAAGTTATATAATAAGACCATCGCACAATATACAGACCCTTGGCTGATGTTATTCACGTTCTCTGTTGCTTGTGTGCTGCTCTGACGCACATAGCTTTCTTTTCATTTTTGAGTTATGTTCTTTGTCTTTATGTGTGGAGCATCAACATTTGGGATATAAGCTACAGATCTGGAACCTGCAAGGCCTCTGTCCCTGAAGTGATCTGCATTTTGTTTTTCGAAACACATTGGACGTTCTGTCTGCCTGACAAAGCTCTGGACTTTTCCTTGCAGCTGGTTTCTGTTTCTGCTCCAAATATTTTGTGTTTGTTGCGTATATCCCCATGTTCATGTTGCTATATATTATCAATGTGTAATAAATTTTGAATATTTTTTTACCATCAAACTGTTTGTGGTCTGGTTTAAAAACTCGGTGTGGAGGGGATGATAGTGGGTAGTATGTACAGGATAGGAGTGTGGAGGGATAACAGTAGGTAGTATTTGTAGGGGAGGAGTGTGGAGTGGATGACAGTGGGTAGTATTTGTAGGGGAGGAGTGTGGAGCGGATGACAATGGGTAGTATTTATAGGGGAGGAGTGTGGAGCGGATGACAGTAGGTAGTATTTGTAGGGGAGGAGTGTGGAGGAGATGAGAGTGGGTAGTATCTGTAGGGCAGGAGTGTGGAAGGGGTATGACAGTGGGCAGTATTTGTAGGGCAGGAGTGTGGAAGGGGTATGACAGTGGGCAGTATTTGTAGGGGAGGAGTGTGAAGGGTATGACAGTGGGCAGTATTTGTAGGGGAGGAGTGTGAAGGGTATGACAGTGGGCAGTATTTGTAGGGGAGGAGTGTGAAGGGTATGACAGTGGGCAGTATTTGTAGGGGAGGAGTGTGAAGGGTATGACAGTGGGCAGTATTTGTAGGGGAGGAGTGTGAAGGGTATGACAGTGGGCAGTATTTGTAGGGGAGGAGTGTGAAGGGTATGACAGTGGGCAGTATTTGTAGGGGAGGAGTGTGAAGGGTATGACAGTGGGCAGTATTTGTAGGGGAGGAGTGTGAAGGGTATGACAGTGGGCAGTATTTGTAGGGGAGGAGTGTGAAGGGTATGACAGTAGGCAGTATTTGTAGGGGAGGAGTGTGAAGGGTATGACAGTGGGCAGTATTTGTAGGGGAGGAGTGTGAAGGGTATGACAGTGGGCAGTATTTGCAGGGGAGGAGTGTGGAGGGGAGGAGTGTGGAGCGGATGACAGTGGGTAGTATTTGTGGGGGTGGAGTGTGGAGCTGATGACAGTGGGTAGTATTTGTAGGGGGGGAGTGTGGAGCGGATGACAGTGGGCAGTATTTGTAGGGGAGGAGTGTGGAGGATATAACACCAATCAGTTTTTGCAGAAGAGGATTACCAGAGAATTTGATAGTGGGCAGAATTAGCAAAAGAGAAATGCCTGTGGTCCCCCAAGAAAATCCCCAATTTTTTCCTTGCGTGTGTTAGGTACATTCTTAAAATCCAAACCAGATCTAAAGGGTCTTGCATGCATTTTAGGGAGACTCCATGCAATTGTTTTTTATTCTTGCTGTATGATATGCTACAGCAAATGTGACATGTACAAAAAAACTATTTTAACTGTATTTTTTTTCTTTGTAAATCTCTGTGCTTTTAAAAGTAAAAATCACTGTTCCAGGTTGCATGAAATTTTTTTTAATTTTTTTTTGCATTGATATATCTTCCCCTGGTTAGGGACCAACACCCCCAATTCCCCCCTCCCCCTCCATCCTTCCCATTACAATGCTATTTTCACACCTCTTTGCTTATTATCCCAGACAATGGACATTTTTAATTTGACAGATTCGGCTCCCATTGGTTTTAACAGCGTTTGGGTTTGGCATCCAAACTTTAAACTTCGCCTAACCCTGCTTGAACCAATTAATTGGTAATTCTGTTCTTTACTAGTAAATATGCGTTCCTATGAGGTGAGTAATGCGCACATATTACTTTTCCCTGCACTGGGGAGCACCAGGGAGCTGTAAGTAATCTTCAAATAATGCCCTGGCTGTGTTTTAGTATTTTTTTAAAAAACCTTATGTATTTTTTTTTTTCAGCAAGATGAAGTTATATATCCTGCTGCTGCCATTCATCATGGGGGCACTTGCCTATGAAGGTAGGTTGTACAGGCCAATATTATGTGTCATAAGATAAAAAAATAGAGTGAAGGTGGGTTCTACTGTTTGTTATTATGTGTCATAGGATGGAAATATAGAGTCAAAGTAGGTTCTACAGACTAATTTTATGTGTTAGAAGATGGAAAATAGAGAAACGTTTGCTGTGTCCCCCACATGGCTTCTCGCAAACTGCAAACGGGACTTCTTATGGCTTTCCTTCAACAAAGGTTTTTTCCTTGTCACTCAACCATAAAGGCCAGATTTGTGGAGTGCACCACTAATAGTTGTCCTGTGGACAGATTCTCCCACCTGTGCTGTGGATCTCTGCAGCTCCTCCAGAGTTACCATGGGCCTCTTCGCTGCTTCTCTGATTAATGCTCTACTTGCCCAGCCTGTCAGTTTAGGTGGACAGCCTTGTCTTGGTAGGTTTGCAGTTGTGCTACGATCTTTCCATTTTCAGATGATGGATTGAACAGTGCTTTGAGATTTTCAAAGCTTGGTGTAGTGATATGATATATAGTGGGTAGATAATTAGTTAGTAGTTATTATAATGATGATGTAAGTACTCTTCCGCAGCAACCCAATTCTTCCAGAAAGATGCACTTTATTGACTTCCAACACAGAACAAGGTCCAAAGTCCACAGATGACAAAAATCCAACAGAGTAAATATAATTTAGAGTCCCATTATTCCTAGATCTGCCCCTTCATAGTCACACACAGACAGGACTGACTGCCAGCTTGAATAGTCCCCCCTGAAATACTAGTACACTAGAAGGGAGTTTCTGCTAGGTCAACCCAAAATACTCTTTAATCTTATTGTTACCCCCTCAAGTTTAATTACCATCAATAAATACTTCTTCTATGGTCCTTTAAACAATGTACCCTTTGAAATGTTCAATTAGGTTTACAGGCCATACCTCACACACCTAGGTAGACTTGCAAAAGATCAACATATCAAAGGGTCTTCAGCTGTGCCCTTGATATGTTAAAATTCAGTTGGCTTGGACAACCCAACTGAATTTCTGGTCAACATGGCACTCCAATACAACATTATACATAAATCGGCCAACATATTACAACATATACCCCCACTTGGGTCGGTTCTAACTACTGGAACTGACCCATAAATCAAACAACAAAAATATCATTATGATTTAAGGTACTGAATGCTTTACAATGGCTCATATAAAATATGAAGTTGAAACTGGTTACATCTCTCTTCGCCAGCCTCTAAAATATCCCCATGAAACAGTTATTAGATAATATAACTTTTAAAAAGGTTTGAATATGGCAGTAAAAACTTTGCTGCAAACTATTTCCTTTCACTTGACATTCATGAGCTTAAAGCTGTAGTCCATCTTGCAAGCATGTTACAATTCACATCTGCTTCTTTCCATTTCCTATTTGAGCAATGAAGAGCTGTTGTGTACCTGTCAGGTACCTGAATTTGTTGATTGCCAGCCACAATTTGCTTTTGTAATTTGCTGTAGGCCGACCCCTCATTGCCTTCAATAGAACAGTTACTTGGATCATTCAGTCCATAATTACACCTGAATGGTATACCAACATATACATATACTCCCACACCATGGTTCAGATAGAATCAGCTTGACATCAGTGTTTATCAGATCTTCTATCCAGACAAAGCGGCAGTGGAAATTCTTGCCAGTATCCTCACCATGAAAGGTAGAAAGGTCTTTTTCATCCATATATGTCATAGCCTTTAGCATATTATAAACAACTGATTCAAGAAAGTTTCAAATTATGACTAGAGTGATGAATTTCACTCACCCCTCTTATAAATTTAGGAAAACCACCCAACATACTATAATTTATGCTATGCCAAGCCATTGTGCAGCATCTCACCTTAGATGTCTAATATATTGATCAATACGCATTATGTAATATGTACAGATGCTATGAAAATTATTTTAGGTTTAAATGCTTCTCTTTGGTTTTAAGATAAAGTTCAAATAAAACATAATGAAAATAAAAAAATTAAGAGCAAAATAAAATAAAAAAAAAAAAATCCGGGTCACGGCACCAATGTAGTGATATGATATATAGTGTGCAGATAATTAATTAGTAGTTATTATAATGATGATGTAAGTACTCTTCCGCAGCAACCCAATTCTTCCAGAGAGATGCACTTTATTGACTTCCAACACAGAACAAGGTCCAAAGTCCACAGATGACAAAAATCCAGCAGAGTAAATATAATTTAGAGTCCCATTTTTCCTAGATCTGCCCCTTCATAGTCACACACAGACAGGACTGACTGCCAGCTTGAATAGTCCCCCCTGAAATACTAGTACACTAGGAGGGAGTTTCTGCTAGGTCAACCCAAAATACTCTTTGATCTTATTGTTACCCCCTCAAATCTAATTACCATCAATAAATATTTCTTCTATGGTCCTTTAAACAATGTACCCTTTGAAATGTTCAATTAGGTTTACAGGCCATACCTCACACACCTAGGTAGACTTGTATAAGATCAACATATCAAAGGGTCTTCAGCTGTCCCCTTGATATGTTAAAATCCAGTTGGCTTGGACAACTCAACTGAATTTCTGGTCAACATGGCACTCCAATACAACATTATACATAAATCGGCCAACATATTACAACACTTGGGATATTTTTTTATAACCTAACCTGGATTTAAACTTCTCCACAACTTTATCCCTGACCTGTCTGGTGTGTTCCTTGGCCTTCATGATGCTGTTTGTTCACTAAGGTTCTCTAGGAAACCTCTCCAACAAGCCTCTGAGGGCTTCACAGAACAGCTACATTTATACTGAGATTAAATTACACACAGGTCTATTTACTTTTTAGGTGACTTCTGAAGGCAATTGGTTTCACTATATTTTAGTGTATCAGAGTAAAGGGGGTTGAATACAAATGCACACCACATTTTTCAGATATTTATTTGTAAAAAAAATTGAAAACCATTTATCGGTTTCTTTCCACTTCACAATTATGTGCCACTCTGTGATGGTCTATCACATAAAATCCCAATAAAATACATTTGCGGTTTTGGTTGTAACATGACAAAATGTGGAAAATTTCAAGGGGTGTGAATAGTTTTTCAAGGCACTGTAACTGTAGCAATACGCCAGCCAGGTGCACATTAGATTGCCCTATTTACAGCTAGTTCACCAAATGCATTTTTTTAGAAGACCTGGTTTGCCATCAGCATTCTAATTCATCCCAAAGGCTTATGCCCCGTACACACGGTCGGACATTGATCGGACATTCCGACAACAAAATCCTAGGATTTTTTCCAACGGATGTTGGCTCAAACTTGTTTTGTCTACACACGGTCGCACAAAGTTGTCGGAATTTCCGATCGCCAAGAACGCGGTGACGTCAAGCACGTACGACGAGACTAGAAAAGGCCGGTTCAGAACCAAGCGCGGCACCCTTTGGGCTCCTTTTGCTAATCTCGTGTTAGTAAAAGTTTGGTGAGAGACGATTCACGCTTTTTCAGACTCGTGGCTTTCAGATCGTTTTCTGCCGTTCAGTTTGTGCTTGTGGGTTTGTATCTGCTCTTCAGTGCGTGCAGTCAGTTCGTATCGGAGTTTTCTGTGCGATCTTGTCCACTCGTTGCTGTTTTTCAGGTCGCTCTTCACAGGCCTTGCTGTTCTTCAGTGCGTTCTGTTACTTCGTTCTGAGCAGCCGACCATTTTCTAGCCATGTTTCGTATGCGTACTCCTCGTACAGTTCGTGCTGTGCGGGGGCTTGGTGTTGGGGTCCTGACCTTGACACAAGTCCAGTCCATGAACAGGGTGGGGAGGAGTTCATGGACCAAGAATTGGTTGCAGCGTGACCAGTTCTGTCATATGTCTTTGCTCCGTGAGATCCCTGAGAAGAATCCTGAGGATTTCAGGAACTTTCTCAGGATGACGGACCCCGTGTTTCACCATTTGTTGGCTTCGCTGACCCATTATATTAGCAGGCAGGATACCTGCATGAGGCAAGCCATCACTCCAGAGCAGAGGTTGGTTGCTACCTTGCGGTATTTGGCCACAGGGAGAAGTCTGCAGGACCTCAAGTTCTCGACAGGCATCTCCCCCCAGGCTCTTCTTTGTGGACATTTACTGCTTGTGTTTGTTTTAGCTGACCCTGACAGAAATGTGTGGAGTCCAGAAAATGGCGTGATTGTGTAACCTTATACAAAGCACTGTTGGCTGTTATTTACTAAATGCAAAGACACTTTTCACTACAAGTGCACTTGCAACTGCCCTGAAACTGCACTTGTAGTGCAAAGTGGATTTGCCCTTAGGAAATTACCCCCATTTTCTCATCAAACAACAATTACATCACCCCAAAAGTGTTGTAGCGTTGAGACAATAATCCACACATTCTTGATGAACAATCTTTTTAATACCTGCACAATCACATGTGCATTTACCAAAGGTTTTTCTGACAAACCAACATGTTTATTGTATAACATATTTTGTGGTGTCATTATCCAAAATCAAAATGTGCATTTTATAGAAAACAGGCCTGTGTAAAACCAACAAGAAAAGACACAAATCTTGATCTTACAAAGTTCACATTAGGTAGAACTTGAAGGCAATATCAGACATGAGTATTTAGGAACTGTGTTTGATATAGCGTTCAGATGGGGGAAATCACCCCTGGAAAAGCCAAATTTGGAAGATGCACACAAATTTCCCAATGTCAACATGTGCTATCTGCCATCACGGGGGATCAAGGGACGTGTTTTGGGGGAGAAAGCCCTTCCTCACCACTACTTTATAATTGAGGAAGGGGTTGCACCCCCAAAACGCGTCCATTGATCTCCCCCGTGATGGCAGATAGCACATGTTGGCACACTGTGTGCATCCTCCAAATTTGGCTTTGGGAAAAATCACAAAAACATTTAGCACATTGTAGCACACAAAAGAAGAAAGTGATTTGGAGGGGCTTTAAACTCGCCCCAAAACATCAATGATGTTTTTATATTTTGGAATAACATCATTGATGTTTTGCTTGATGTTTTCCAATTGTAAATTACACCCCATGATCTCCCCGATCAGGATCTGGGCACTTTCGGATGTGAAAGGATCTTCATCCACAACCTCACGATCACCTAAAAAGAAAGGAAACCCAAAATAAATTAGGTCAAAAAAAAATGCCGCCATCCATCTCTTATCTGAGCCTGTAGTCGCAGACACTCACCTGTTGTGGTGACTAGTTCCACCACGTCTTCATCCTCCTGCTCATCTTGTGTTGGGGGGATTTCACCTTCTTCCAGAGGGGGGGGGGCTCTGGTCTCCTGGGATGAGGGGTGTCCTCCGAGTCTTTTCTCCCCTATGTAAAGCAAAAATGGTATAATTAGCACACAGATATTTGATGGCAGAACTCTAAAGATGAAACATTGCTTGGAAGTGGGGTACAATTGTCTATTTTAGCAGAGTTCCAAGATGTAGCTTTTTTAGTGTCCTTTTTCAAGCTGCAATACTTTACCTGTTTTGTACAAGCTTCACAGATGGAGACCCCCCTATAGTATACACTGGAGCACCTGTGTGGCCCCCTAATAAAAATGGTGTTCTGGGGTTGCACACTAGTGCTCCAGTGTCCAGATGTGAAAACAGCTGCTCAGTGTCCTCTCCTTACACATAATCTAGTTTGCATTTCATTCTAGTAACAAAGCCATCTACACAACCCAATTCTTTGAAGACAAGTATAGGGCCTCAAAATGGTGGCCAAATGCATATGGGCTAAACAATGGTGTTTTATAGTCCGAAAAAAAAATGTGTGGTCCGAACGAATAATGTGCCCATGAACATGAAAGTTGCCATTTTAAACTGTACAACAGTTCCTAAAAGCACATGGAGCAGCACGAACGTAAGAAACATAAAAAGAATAGGAACACAGCACAACTACTTACTTTTTTGCAGCACTCTCCGGATCTTTCTGTACTGCTCATGTTCTCGTAATTTGAGGTCTGACCACTGCTTCCTGAGCTGATCTTTCGATCGTCGTACCCCGAATTTCCGGTGCAGACTCCTGACCACTTTCCCCATGATCTTGGCCTTTCGGACATTGTGGTTGGGGTAAGGCCCATACTTTCCATCATAGTCGGCCTTCTTCAGGATGTCCACCATCTCCAACATCTCCCCAAAGGACATATTTGAGTCCTTTAATCTCCTTCTGGATCGGGACGTTTCAGGCTCCAGCCTTTCCTCCTCCTCCTCCTCCTCGTTGCTGTAAATAGCACGATCCTGCTGTCTATCCGCCATGTGCTCTTCCTCCACTGCGCCGAACGAAAAGGGGCGGGGAATAGAATAGAAAGAACGTCAGGGGCGGGCGGAGTTATACGCATGCGCAGTGTGTATAAATCGTAACGTGCGCGTCTTACGTACGATCTGTGAGCGGAGGAAGGAGCATCGGAGACGCCGATCGTGCTAACGAAGGTAGGATCTAAACTTGGGCCTATACTGTTTCGAAATGTAAGCCTATATTGTAACAAGATTAGGGGAGTTTGGCCTGACATTAGGGTTTGTCTTGTGTTGTGTCTTGCAGAGAAAATGGATGGGTTCAACGACCACAATTTCCTGCCCCTGTTCATAGACAAGTACAGGGAGCTGCCCTGTCTGTGGCAAGTGAGACACCCCCACTATAATCACAAACAGAAGAGGCAGGCAGCGCTGGAGAAACTGCTGGAGTTGGTGAAGCCGGTGGTCCCCACAGCAACCATCCCCTATTTAAAAGCTAAAATTGGGGGCCTGAGGAGCACTTATCTTAGGGAGCGCAAGAAGGTCACAGATTCCCAGAGATCAGGAGCTGCAGCAGATGACGTTTATGTCCCCAGGCTCTGGTACTATGAGAGACTGCGATTTCTGTCAGACCACACTGAAGTCAGGGAATCCCTCTCTACTCTTCCTTCCACTCTTCCTTCCACCCCAGCTGAGGCTTCCGATGGCCAACCTGGGCCTTCCAGCCAGGAAGAAGTGGAGGAGCCCAGCTGGAGTCAGGTATAGAATTCTTCTACAGATTTCTGGTCAATAAATAAATGATGTTTACTAGATGTTATTATTGATCACTAATTGCTGCTTAAAAGTGTTTTACATATCAATAGACAGTAGTGGGCACCCAAAATTGGGACAAGAATGAAAAATGCTGGGCTCAGAAGGATAGTCTGTTATATTTGTTAACATTCAATTTGCAGCAGTCAGGAGGTGAAAATTGTGTGTAATTGATGAAAACAATACTAAAACTATGTCCCTTTTTCATACACAGGAAGACCTCAGCCAGGAGGAGGCTGTGGAATGTGGCAGTCAGGAGGAGGCGGGGATTATTAGTGTCAGTCAGGAGGAGGCGGGGATTAGTGGCAGCCAGGAGGAGGCGGGGCTAAGTGGCAGCCAAGAGAAGCCTGGGACAAGTCGCAGCCTGACTGAGTCTCAGGTTCCTCCCCTCCGCCTGCCATATAAAAGGGCCAGGAAGGCCACTCCCAGTCCTGTGCAGGATTCAGCATACAGGCTGAGCCAGGAGGCTTCGGCGTCCCTCAGAGCCTTCCCCAGTCCTGAAGAGGCCTTTGCCTGCATGGCTGCCACCAAATTGCAGGGCATGCAGGAGGGTCAACGCAAGATCTCTGAGGACCTGATTTATAAAGTCCTACGTAAGGGGGAGAGTGGGGAACTGACACACAAGACGGATGTCATGGAGAGGGACGATCCTCCTCCTCCTCCTCCTCCTCCTCCTCCTGCTGCCACAACTCCACCACCACAGCCAAAGCCTGTAAAGAAGCGTGTAAGGAAGACCAAAGAGTGATTGCCCTGGGTTCAGTCTGGTCTGACAAAAGATGCAGTCTCTCGTATGACCACAGCCTGGGGACACAGATGTCATCTGCTGCTTTCAGGATCTCTGGGACTTCTGGACCAGACTGCACTCCCTTAGATATGGACTCCTCAGGCCACCAATTTTGCTTTTAAATAATTGATGTCTGCCCTGGGGGTCCAAGGCTTCGCCCACTTCTGCAGTTTCTCCTGCGTTGCCTCCCTCTTTGTTTATAGTTGTGACCCCTTAATAAAATATTTTTAGGTAAATTCTACTCTCCTGTGTGTGTTTTCATCCAAAAAGGACAGTTTGTTGGTGACGATTCAGGTACATTTCTAAAGTACAATGTGAAATTAACAAGGGACAACAACACCAAACAATCTCCTCCTACAGATTAAATAGAACAACATATCAATGGTGTTGTGGGAACTTGTCACAAAAAACACACAAACATTTTCGGGAGTACAAATCAAAATCACCAACAAAAAAAAATAAATAAAAAGAGAAACACAAAAAAAGATTCTACATTAAAGTAAAAAAAAAAAAAATATGTTGTCAGATGTGAGAAATCAAAATATATTGAGGGAATCCCGATAAATAGTAACGAAAAAAGTTTGTGAGAAGTGTGTGTGAATATGAGCATCAAAACGACTTAATTCTTGTCACATTATAAAGAAGAAGAGAGTGCGCTATATTAAACCATTTTTTACATTGCAGCGTGACGAAAGTGCTTTATCCATTACGAACGCTAAGTTTACCAGAACGAGCTGTCCCGTGTCGGAATTTCTTCTGAGCATGCGTGGCACTTTGTGCGTCGGAACAGGCCACACACGGTCGGAATTGACGCGATCGGATTTTGTGGTCGGAAAATTTTATCTCCTGCTGTCCAACTTTGTGTGTCGGAAAATCCGATGGAAAATGTCCGATGGAGCCCACACACGGTCGGAATTTCCGACAACACGCTCCGATCGGACATTTTCCATCGGAAAATCCGACCGTGTGTACGGGGCATTAGGGTTGAGCTCAGGGCTCTTTGAAGCTTCTTAAAATTTCTTCACATCTACCTGGTCAGCCCATGTCTTCTTCTGGCTTTGTACACAGGGCCACAGTCATGCTAGAACAGAAATGGGCTTTCCTGAATGTGTTACAACAAGGTTGGAAGACCGCAATTGTCTAATATATCTTTGTATGCTGTAGAATTAATGCTATGTTAACATTTGAGCTTCTTTGAGCAATTTTGGAGTAACTTGTACATCACACTAATTTTTCAGGCATTTTCAGATTTGTGTCTGTTTGTTTTAGCCATTCGGAAGCTTGTTACTTGGGGACGTATATAACATAATCATGTTTTACAATGATTTTCATGCATTTTCCAGACACTCCCATTGAAGCCTATATGGATTAAAAATTTGGGTTAATTTGTTGAGAAGACCTGGTTTGCCATCAGCATTTAAATTCATCTCCAAGGTGTTCAGTAGGATTGAGGTCAGGGTTTTTAAAGGTTCTTCAAAATCCTTCAAACCAAATTAGTAAACCTATGTCATTATGGAGATGGCTTTGTACACAGGGGCACACACATGCTGGAATAGAAAAGGGTCTTTCCCAAAGTGTTAACTGTATTAACCGTACCCTTCACCAGCAACATCTGAACTCCACATCTATAGTAGGTAGATGTGATTGTCAGGAAATCATAGTTACATAGTTACATAGTTACATAGTAGGTGAGGTTGAAAAAAGACACACGTCCATCAAGTCCAACCTATGTGTGTGATTATGTGTCAGTATTACCTTACATATCCCTGTATGTTGCGGTCATTCAGGTGATTATCTAATAGTTTCTTGAAGCTATCAATGCTCCCCGCTGAGACCACCGCCTGTGGAAGGGAATTCCACATCCTTACCGCTCTTACAGTAAAGAACCCTCTACGTAGTGTTAGATGCAACTGTTAAATAAGTTGCTTATAGTTTATATTGCTTTGCCAAATTATTGCTTCATATAGGAATTAAGACACAGAGTCAGAAATCCGTGTATCAGTTCTTGAGCATAATGGACTGCTGCTCTTTAATCTTTCCAAGGCCTTTTATACAAACAATAGCATTAGCACAACCCCCCCACACAGGGCAAGGGTAAACAACAACAGGAGTCACCTGGGTTACGAACACAAGCTTCAACACCATGGCAATATAGTTACAAGAAAACAAAAGCAGCTTCAATTGGGTTCAACAGCCAAAAAGTTAAAAACAGATTTACATGTAGGCAGTGAGAACTCTAAATTAAATCCCTGACCTTATCAATTTCCCCCTTTGACATCATCCTCTCCTTCCCCCTGGATCCTCATGAATAAGTTCTAGTCAGTTTTTCCCCAGAGTCCTTTCCCTGACCGCGAGTTGTCAGAGGGGTAGAACCCATCTCCCTAGGTATTACCAACATCTTAAAATTCAAGAAGAGGAGTTTTATAGGAGTAGGGTGATGTCAATACACATTTATCGGTATGCCCTGTCTATTCTCCTAATTTTCCTATTTATTTTCCTGTATACACATATATTCGTGATTGTAAGTGATATTAATATTAGAATAATAATTACCATTGGACTTAACAACCAGTGAAAAGGTATTGGTTGCTGTAGAAGACATTCCACTAAATATATCCCACCAATGTGGTGCAGTATCCTGTTGTATCTGTGAGGAAAGATGTACTAGTCTACCTTTGTCAATAATAATTTGCTACTTTAGGATCATCTATAGCCCATTCGAAAGTTGTTGTTTCCTCTACTTCAAGTACATTAATACCAGGAGTCCATGCATATATTTGTAAAACAACAATCTTCAACAAAAAATATGTAAGTAGATGATTCATCATGTTGTTTTCTCGGGTTGTTTCTTGCAGTGTGATGCGTGTATCCAGGTAGGTTTTCCTTCCAGCTTTACTGAAGTGGCTGTGGTCAGAAGCACTTGATAAGGACCTTCAAACCTTGGCTCCAATGTCTTTCTGGTGTGTTTCTTTACATATACATAATCCCCTGGTAGCAGTGTATGTGTACCTGCTATTGAATTAGGGTCTGGAAGAGAAGAATACCCACTTTTGTGGATCTTAGTTAGACGTTGTTGTAATTGTATTACATATGCAGTCAAACTGTCACATTGCAATTGCATACTCTGTGGAAAGTATAGACCTAATCTAGGCGCATTACCAAAAAGTATCTCATATGGGGACAATCCTGTTTTTCCTGTTGGAGTGTACCTTATAGAGAATAAAACCAAAAGCAGACATTCAGGCCATGGCTTGTTTAACCCTTGCATTGCCTTTTGTATTTTTAACTTTATTGTCCCATTTACTCTCTCCACTGATCCTGAACTCTGTGGGTGGTAAGGGGTGTGAAAACTTTGTTGAACCCCTAACATGGTCATCACATTCTGCATGATTTCTCCTGTAAAGTGTGTTCCCCTATCTGATTCTATGGTTTCAGGAAGACCAAACCTAGGTATTAACTCAGTGATCAGTTTCTTAGCTGTGGCTTTTGCTGTAGCCGATTTTACTGGATAACTCTCGGGCCAACCTGAGAATAAATCGATACACACGAGGACAAATTCAAAAGGGCCGCTCTTAGGCATTTGTATGTAATCAATCTGCAGTCTCTGGAAGGGGTATTGGGCCCGGACCTGGTGTTTTCGTGGGGTTTTTACTCTCTGTCCTGGGTTATTCAGGAGACAGATTTGGCAGGCTGCACAGTAATTTCTTGCAGTGCTACTGAATCCAGGGGCGAGCCATCCTTGGTTCACAATCCTATACATGGAATTGGAACTGACGTGTGTGGGTAGGTGAACTGCCACTGCCATTGCTGGGTACAGAGAGGCAGGCAGGCATATTTTGCCCCCTTCCCTCCATACATTGTCAAGGTCTAGTGCTGCTCCCATTCTGACCCACTTATCTTTCTCGCTCTCCCCTGCTTGCTCCTGTAATTTACTCAGCTGCTGCCATGTTGGTTCTGGGATACTCACCTCTACCGCTGCTAAGGTCTCAGGGCTTCCTTCCCCTAGAGCTGCCTGTTTTGCAGTCAAATCTGCAAATGCATTTCCTTTTGCCTCAATTGTTTTTGCGCTCGTGTGTGCCGCTATCTTCATAATGGCTACTCGTTTAACCTTTTGAAGATTGTTCAGGACTCTCTTAATCCCTTCTCCATGTTTTACAGGTGTACCTGCTGCTGTCAGATAACCTCTAGCCCTCCATATGTGGCCATAATCGTGCGCTACACCATAAGCGTAAGCGGAGTCAGTGTAAATATTCCCTTCTCGCCCTTTTAAGTATTCTAGGGCTTGTTCTAAAGCTTTTAATTCTGCTTCTTGTGCTGACATGTGGGCTGGTAAGGGCTATGCTTAAATCACCTGTGTATCAGTCACTACGGCATACCCTGTGTGATATTTACCCTTGTCATCAGCAAACCTACTGCCATCTATGTACAAAGTGTGCTCAGCGTTTAAAATTGGTGTATCTGTAACATGTGGGAATCCCATTGTCTCCTGTTCCATGAGCTGAAAACAATCGTGCTCATTTACTTCCTTAAACAAAAGAGTGTTTAGGTACCTCATTTCCTTTCTCACTAGTACTATTAGCACTATCATTCCCCCTTGCCAAATCTGGTGACTGAAGAGGCAAAAAGGTGGCCAAATTTAAAGTTGTACAGCGCTGAAAAGTGACATTTGGAGGTAAGAGTAAAGTACACTGTAACCTTAATTGCCTGGCCATTGAAATGTGTTTGGGCTGTACCTGAGACAAGATTGCATGTATGTCATGTGTGGTATGCACTACGACTGGATTGTCTAGAACAATCTCTGATGACTTATCTATGATAATTGACACTGCAGCTACCGCCCGTACACAAGACGGTGAACCTCTAGATACTGGATCTAATGCTGCTGAAAAGTAAGCGACTGGTCTTTGTTTTACATGTGCCTGTGTCAGAACACCTGTGGCGTGTCCAGTGATCTCAGCAATGTACAGATTAAATATCTTGGTGTAATCTGGTATACCAATAGCAGGGGCAGAAATCAACAACTTTTTCAAAGTGATAAACGACTCATAAGCTATTTCTGTAAGCATATACGGTACAATTTTCAAACAATCGTATAATGGCTGCATCAAAGCGCTAGCATGTGGTATCCACTGTCTACAATATGACACGATACCTAAAAACATACGCAATTGTTTGAAATTCCATGGGGGTAACATTCCCTTTATCACTTGAACCCTCTCCTCAGTGAGATGTCTTGTACCTTGTGATATACAATGTCCCAAAAAGATAACCTTTTCCTGACACACTTGCAACTTTTTCTTATTAACCTTGCAATCTTTTTCTGCCAAAAATCGCAACAAATTAAGGGTGGTGTGCAAGCTTTCAGTCTTTCACTTATCTGTGGAATTAATCCTTCCATAAACTGTCTATTGAAGGCTCAGATCGTGACTGGCAGCTCTAAATCCATTCTCTCATCTGCCATCAGACAAGTAAAATTCTGATACAGTCTGTCCTGGCATTTGTTTCATGGGTGATATTGACCCCCTCTCTTGTTGTTTTGCCTGACAGAAAACTTCTAATCTAACAATAAAAGGGGCCCTTGAGTCTATGTGTCTGTCTGTCTCCAGTATTGCCATCCCCCTCAGCTCGGTCTGCAGGTCAGTCATAAACTGGTTAAACAGGGTCAGAGTCATTTTTATGTCTGCATAGATCCTCCCCATCCTGCCAGGTCGCTTCATGTGTATTCATTAACTGTGTCACAAATCTACAAAAAAATAGCTGGCTTTACTATAATGCATGTATCAGTGCGTACGGGAGCTACAGTTTCTGAATGAAATTCTTGTGCCCCACAATGCACACATTCTACTGCCCATTCTGGGTTTTGTGCTCCACAATCCTGACAAACCCATCCTCTCCCCTCAAGTACAGGATATATCTTGTGTGGTTTGCGTTCTACGTCAGTGTATGGGGGTGGGATGGCTGAGCTGGGAGCCTCGACATTTTTTGTTCTTCTATCTTTCATATCCCAACCATCACAATCTGGATTATACTTCCACCCCTCTTCTTTCGCTCTATTTGAAACCTTAATTAAGCATTGAACCTGACTCATCCATTGCTTCTCTAACACCTCTCCTTGTCTGTCCCTTTTTATTTCACTTTTTTTTTTTTTTTCCACTATTTCACTCCATACATCCAGGTCTAAACCCGCTGCTCCTTTCACCTTAAATTTACGAAGGACATCCTTTAAGTCCCGTGCTTCATCTTCTCCACAGATGTTTTTAATTATCTGTGGCACTGTGTAATGTGCTACAATTCCCTGACGGGGTTTTGTGTTCCTCTGGCCCATTCTAACAGTCCTGCCTAGGTAGCGTGTGGGACACTTAGTGTACAATATAATGCGGCTACAACATATACAAGAATGAATAATTACTTTATATGCTAGCCCAATAGCAAACCAGCTAAGTTACACTAGTTCCTCGTTGCCTTCCTCCTAGGGTGCTAGAATTCTAGAAACCTCTCCGGAATGAGATTTCTGAAACCGAATTACTTTATATGCTAGCCCAAAAATAAATAATTACTTTATATGCTAGCCCAATAACAAACCAGAATGCGGCTACAACATATACAAAAATGCGGCTACAACATATACAAGCATTCCTTTAAGTGGCCAGGTATCCGACTAGATCTCGGGACTTTGTTGAGACCTTATTCCCCCCCTCGTATCTGGGAATCCCTCTCATACACTCTTATCCCTGCTTTATGGAGCAGACAGGGCTTATACTCTCAACCCGTCTATGGTTTATGAGTTAGATGTGAGGTTAAGCATAAGTGTCAGACCCCCAAGCTCACAAGCCCTCAGGTTCCCAATCGTGTGAGGTAAGGCGCATTCTGTTGCTTAGTTCGGCAATCCCCTTCTAACTCATACCATCCTTGACAAGGCTCATTCACTTTCTCAACAAGACAGACAAGACAAACACAGATAACAAAAACAAACAAATAATTCCAGCAATATAAACTAAAATATGCAGTAATTCTAGACTCACCACTACAGAGGCTGGTGTTTTAAAACCAGGAGAACCGTAACTGACAGAACGGATAGGCACAAATCAGGGGAGCACAGAATATAAGAAAAATAAAGCTTTTTCTTACCTGTGCAGGTTTTTTTGATCTGTGATTCCCGGAATGCCTATTTCTTTTGTTCCGTCAGCGTAGCTCATCCACCTCTTGTAGTATCATCGGTGAGTTCCTCGTCCGGGCGCCAAAATGTTAGATGCAACTGTTAAATAAGTTGCTTATAGTTTATATTGCTTTGCCAAATTATTGCTTCATATAGGAATTAAGACACAGAGTCAGAAATCCGTGTATCAGTTCTTGAGCATAATGGACTGCTGCTCTTTAATCTTTCCAAGGCCTTTTATACAAACAATAGCATTAGCACAACCCCCCCACACAGGGCAAGGGTAAACAACAACAGGAGTCACCTGGGTTACGAACACAAGCTTCAACACCATGGCAATATAGTTACAAGAAAACAAAAGCAGCTTCAATTGGGTTCAACAGCCAAAAAGTTAAAAACAGATTTACATGTAGGCATCATATTAAGTGAGAACTCTAAATTAAATCCCTGACCTTATCAGTAGTTTAAGGTTAAACCTCTTTTCTTCTAATTGTAATGAGTGGCCCCGAGTCTTATTAAACTCTCTTCTGCGAAAAAGTTTTATCCCTATTGTGGGGTCACCAGTACAGTATTTGTAAATTGAAATCATATCCCCTCTCAAGCGTCTCTTCTCCAGAGAGAATAAGTTCAACGCTCGCAACCTTTCCTCATAACTAAGATCCTCCAGACCCTTTATTAGCTTTGTTGCCCTTCTTTGTACTCGCTCCATTTCCAGTACATCCTTCCTGAGGACTGGTGCCCAGAACTGGACAGCATACTCCAGGTGCGGCTGGACCAGAGTCTTGTAGAGCGGGAGAATTATCGTTTTATCTCTGGAGTTGATCCCCCTTTTAATACATGCCAATATTCTGTTTGCCTTATTAGCAGCAGCTTGGCATTGCATGCCATTGCCGAGCCTATCATCTACTAGGACCCCCAGGTCCTTTTCCATCCTAGATTCCCCCAGAGGTTCTCCCCCCAGTGTATAGATTGCATTTATATTTTTGCCACCCAAATGCATTATTTTACATTTTTCTACATTAAACCTCATTTGCCATGTAGTCGCCCACCCCATTAATTTGTTCAGGTCTTTTTGCAAGGTTTCCACATCCTGCGGAGAAGTTATTGCCCTGCTTAGCTTAGTATCGTCTGCAAATACAGAGATTGAACTGTTTATCCCGTCCTCCAGATCATTTATAAACAAATTAAATAGGATTGGTCCCAGCACAGAACCCTGGGGAACCCCACTACCCACCCCTGACCATTCTGAGTACTCCCCATTTATCACCACCCTCTGAGCACGCCCTTGTAGCCAGTTTTCAATCCAGGTACTCATCCTATGGTCCATGCCAACGGACCTTATTTTGTACAGTAAACGTTTATGGGGAACTGTGTCAAATGCTTTTGCAAAATCCAGATACACCACGTCTACGGGCCTTCCTTTATCTAGATGGCAACTCACCTCCTCATAGAAGGTTAATAGATTGGTTTGGCAAGAACGATTCTTCATGAATCCATGCTGATTACTGCTAATGATATCGTTCTTATTACTAAAATCTTGTATATAGTCCCTTATCATCCCCTCCAAGATTTTACATACTATTGATGTTAGGCTAACTGGTCTGTAATTCCCAGGGATGTTTTTTGGGCCCTTTTTAAATATTGGTGCTACATTGGCTTTTCTCCAATCAGCTGGTACCATTCCAGTCAATAGACTGTCTGTAAAAATTAGGAACAACGGTCTGGCAATCACCTGACTGAGTTCCCTAAGTACCCTCGGATGCAAGCCATCTGGTCCCGGTGATTTATTAATGTTAAGTTTCTCAAGTCTAATTTTAATTCCGTCCTCTGTTAACCATGGAGGTGCTTCCTGTGTTGTGTCATGAGGATAAACACTGCAGTTTTGGTTACTGAAGCCCCCCGATTCACTCATGAAGACTGAGGAGAAGAATAAATGCAATACCTTTGCCATCTCCCCATCCTTTGTAACCAGATGTCCTTCCTCATTCTTTATGGGGCCAATATGGTCTGTCCTCCCTTTTTTACTGTTTACATACTTAAAGAATTTCTTGGGATTTTTTTTGCTCTCCTCCGCTATGTGTCTTTCATGTTCTATCTTAGCCGTCCTAATTGCACCCTTACATTTCTTATTGCATTCTTTATAAAGTCTGAATGCTGAGGATGATCCCTCAACCTTGTATTTTTTGAAGGCCTTCTCCTTTGCTTTTATATGCATTTTTACATTGGAGTTAAGCCATACAGGATTTTTGTACGCTCTTTTAAATTTATTACCCAATGGGATACATTGGCTAATGCTCTTATTTAATATGCTCTTAAAGCAAACCCATCTCTCCTCCGTATTCTTTGTTCCTAATATTTTATCCCAATTTATGCCTTTTAACAAGGTTTGTAGTTTAGGGAAGTTGGCTCTTTTGAAATTCAGTGTCTTTGTATTCCCTTTATGTTTCCTATTTTTGTGATTTATACTGAAACTAATTGACCTGTGATCGCTGTTACCTAAATTGCCCCGTATTTCCACATCTCATGAAACTCTATACTATTATTATTGCATACCTTATGCTTTATTGTTTTTTTTCTAGATATGAATGATAAAGTGTTCCTCTTCCCGGCACCAAGTGCTATGGCACATGTGATACTAAAGCCTCAGATAAAAAAGTCATTACAAAGGCTCACCATCTGTCTTCGATCTTATACAGAGCTTACACGGGAATACAGTCTCTTTTCTCTGGCAGTGTCTGGGTCTGACAATGCCTTCTTAATTTTCCCCAAATCATCAAATGTCTATACATATATACTCCAGGAGCAGAGCGCATTCAAGACAGACCCAGAGACCCTGGCCTGGAAGCACACCTGTGCAACATGGGACTCCACCACTGGGGTAATCCAACTTTGGATCAATGGGAAGCTCTACCCAAGAAAAGTTTCAAAGAAAGGGTCGACTATTGGTGCTGAAACAAGTATAGTTTTGGGACAAGACCAAGACACATTTGGGGGAGGTTTTGATATTAACCAGTCATTTGTTGGTGAAATAAGTGATGTCCATATGTGGAATTATATTTTGACACCAGATGAAATGAAGGGAGTTATTTCTGGGCATGTCAAAGGAAATCACATTAACTGGAATTCTCTTAACTATGAAATTAAAGGCAATATCCTGGTTCAACCCAAGCTCTATTGTAAGTCTTGGGATTGTGCCAGCTCAAAGCACAAAGAATCCATTGCAGGTTAGTAGCCCTTACAGTTAGAAATTACGCTGACATTTTTTTTTTTCTATAAATGTTTGATACAGGGAGCATCTATGGTAGCATTAAAAAAGTCCACAATGTGAATATTTTGTGACACCTTTAGTATAAATGATTCCCCCAGACAGTCCTGCCTTAAAGAGCATCTAAACCCAACAACAAAAAAGTTGCATTTTGTTTTGTTGTAGTCCATAGATGTTGTAGTTGTCTTTGTTTTCTTTTTTGTCAGGCTTTTTCTCCTTTACTTTTACCTGTTGATCCTGCCAGTAGTACGCTTCCTGTCCTAGGGTGACAACACACACTTTTCTTCATTGTATCCATGGAGGAGCAGTATTTTCACCTAGGCTGCTCTTTTTATTAGGACTACAAACACCCCCCCCCCCCCCCCGTCCCCCATCCTCATTTCCACAGAGGAAATGCACAGATATGTACAACATATCTTTACAGGTGCAACAGGTATTTTTCTGTACTTCCAGAAAATAATACAAACGCAGCCATTAAGAACTGCTAAGCTGCAATCTTTTACATTTTTGTTCTTGGGTTTACACCAAACAAAATGAGATTAGTGTGTGGCCCTGTCAGCACCGCCACTCCACCCAAAATTCTTTGACAAAAAATTGTCAGCCAAATGGTGCTTGCATCTAATCAGATGCTGTTCTGTTAATACCTATGAGTGTATAGCCAGCATAACATCTAAAAAAAAAAAACCTTCAGAAATCTGTTGGTCCTTTATTTTTATATAACATAATTATATTTTATATTTATTTGATTCAAATGAAAGGAAAAATCTAATTTTAGTCCTAAACACAATCAATAGAAAGAAAAATGTTCAAAAAAAGTATGTGTTCCCTTTAACTGTATCAGCTTGGCTCTGGAAATTTTTAAAGTTGGAACATACAGGACCAAAAAATATTACTTTTTAATTTTTGATTGTTCAGCTATCATGGAAATAAAATTACAATCCTCAATGGCTCACTATAAGTAGCAATTTTAATTGTACATGTTTTCATTAAATGGTTGTGCATACTGTAGATATGCTTGTATTGTCTTGGAAAATGAAAGTCTGCACTTTTCTTACTTTCTTTCAAAATCAGTAAATAAATGCAAGAAAGCAATTGTGCTCAAAGTGTCTTCTTTCCAAAAATTTATTGTTTCCTAATGATATCGCTGTTTTGGAGATTTGCATAGCTGTATACTATATTGGCAAAACCTGACCCTCCACCCTACAATAGACCAAACGTATGTGGACCCCCCCTCCCTCCAAATCAGGGTGTTTAGGTGTTTTCAGGAAAGGATACTGTAAGCCCTGGTTCACACTCTAGAGTAATTTGAAGCACTTTTCTAGTGGTGCTTTAACACTCTATATTTGTATTGTATGGAACCTGTTCACACCTAAGCTTTGTGTCTCCAGAAGTTTGTTGCTCAAAACTCAAAAAAGCACAAGGTCATCTCTAGGGCAGAGTCACACATTTTGGTCCCTAGAGGAAGTGGCTGGTTTCTGTACATAGCACGTGTTTTTCATGCTACTTCTTGCCTCTCAAGTCTATAGTAAATAGCTTTCCATTGGCTTAAACAAAACAAAAAAACAAACACTTCAACACATCTAAAAAACGTGAATACATGTTATTGAAGAAGCTCAAGTGTGAACATTCTTCATTCTACAGCATACAGAGATATATTAGACAAATGTGCACTTCCAACCAAGTGTTAACAGTTTGGTGAAGGCTAATTTATATTCCATCATGACTGTTCCCCTGTGTGCAAAGCCAGGTCCATAAAGACATGGTCGGACCAATCTGGAGTGGAGGAACTAGATTAACCTGCACAGAGCCCTGACCTCAACCCCACAAAATACCTTTGAGGTGAATTGGAACACAACACACTTTGCATCCAACATCAGCACCTAATCCCACAAATGTTTTTTTTTGGCTGAATGGACAAAAACTCCAAGAGACACTATCCAAAATCTTGTGGAAAGCCTTCAAAGAAGAGTGGAGCCACATCCATAAAGACATGGATTGATGAGTTTGGTTTGGAGGCAACTGAGTGGCCTGAACAAAGTCCTGATATCATCGCCACCGAACACCTTTGGGATAATTTGAAACCCAGGTAGTAAGTCAGGTCTTCTCACCCAACACCAGCACCTGATCTTACAAATTTTGTTTGACTGAAAGGATGCAAACTCTCAAAGATACAAAGATACGATCCAAAATCATGTGAAAAGCCTTTCCACAAGAGGTAAGACTATTATTGCAATGGATGTTGGAGGGGGAGGGTAACTCCCCATAATTTGAAATGAGATGTTCTACAAGCTCTTATACTGTAGGTGTGATGGTCAGGTGTTCAAAACTTTGCCCATATAGTGTAGCACACACAAGGAATCCAGGAATTTTCCTAAATCTCAGTACCTACACAACTTTTGATAATAAAATTCAAACTTAGCAATTTGTTGCCCTTTGCAAAACTGGAGTTCCCTTTAACGCAGCTGTAAAACAATATGTTCCCAC